>NC_133537.1:249597105-250218176 GCF_048544455.1 Silene latifolia | reverse complement strand
ACTAGTATGACACTATCTAGGGTGTTTTACAACCATTCTAGTAGGCAAAGTCTTAAGTTGAACAAGTATTTGTAATGGCTTAGTTGCTCTTGTCAAAGTTCCTAATTAGGCATTTTTCAAAACTTTTATCTAAATGCCACTATATGCTATGATTCAACTAATATAAACATCCTAATGCAAGTGATTCTATCAACTAATATGACATATAAACTAAATGCAAGTCCTAAGTTCACATTGTTATACCGCATCAAACAAAATAAAGCCACATAGTCATTAACATAAAGAGGAAAAAGGAGATTGGAAAGATCATACCATGCGGTCTTCATGGTCCTCATGTCTCGGATGTGGCGTAGTCAATCAATATGAACAAGGATAGAACAAACACAATATATACAATAATATAAACAAGACTACACTACAAAAGGAAATAAACATGTTTTTGGCTTTTTAATTTTTTCAATTTTTATGATTTTCAAAATTTTTCAATTTTTATCATTTTGGAATATAAAGTTAAGTTAGAATTCCCCATCCCCACACTAATATGGGCATTGTCCTCAATGGCCAAAATGATGGGAAACTATGCAAAGATGATGCATGATTTCTATACTAAATGCAATCTACACTAGTCTACACTACATGATGCATGGTTTTTGTTATGACGGAGAGGATAATTTAGATTACCTCCCGTTGTGTATGCATTAACTTCCCCAAACCGAGTTAGACACTATTGTTAATGTCCAAGGATGGGTGTAGTTCATGTACACACTATGCAATGCATGAAACTAATTTGTCATTTTGGATTTTGAAAGTGGGAACAATAAAATGAGAACACCTCAATGGTACCAAGGTATGAGTCCTCTATGGTGCTAGGACAACTCCAACAATGATCAAGAAAATAATTAAAACAAAGAGAGAAATAGACAAACCATGAGAGGGTAGGAGCCTCCAAGGCTTGCTAATCTTCCATCATATCATCACCATCATCACTTTCCTCATTAGAAGTGGTCTCATTGCCACTTCCCTCTTCATTTGCTTCTTCACTTTCTTCTTCACCTTGCTCATCATCTTGCTCACCATCCTCTTCTCCTTCTTCACTTGCTTCCTCATCAATGTTATCATCAACCTCTTCATTACCGACAACCTCATTGTCACCCGAAACGACCCTAGATGCACCCGAAAATAGGACTTCTCTATCCGCCCAACTAGGCAAAGGACATGATGGATCAAGTAGTCCTTGCCTAGCTAAGTGTAGGAGGGGTGGATATTGAGCCAAGTAAGCATTTTTCCGATCCTCAAAGGCTTTCTTGTGCATTGCTTGCATGAGAAGAGTCAAATGATCATTTCTTGCTTCAACACCTTCCGGCTTGAACTCTTGGTACTCAAAAGGGTAAGGTGGTGTGACAATGGAAGAGGAGGGAATTTCAAGTTCACCCTTTTGTTGTCAGATAATATACTCGGCCTCTTTTGAAAGGGGAAGTAGATAATTGGTCCGGTGGACGCTTAGACGACAAATCTTTGAAGGCAAAGTAAACGATCTAGTCTCACTAGTGAGCCATCCATACTTGGTGTCAAGAGGGTTATGGGCAACCCACTTGTACTTGTGTATCATAGTATGCATATCAACAAGATGACCACCCTCCTTTGCTTTATACTTGTTATCCTTGTTGAAGTTAGGATCAAAGTATTTAGCTAGGATAGTGACTAGGCCGCCATTGACAATAACGGTAGTGCCTTTCTTCCCACAATCAATGCTGAGCCATCTATCTACCAAAAGCCTTAAAGAGTTGAAAGGCTTGGTGTGTACTCTTCCAATGTTCAAAGCCGATTCAAGAAGAATAAAATCAAGTTTGGTGAAATGGTTGGTATCTTTCCTTGCAATAATGGTGTTTCCTATGACCTTGTGCCATACCCTTATGCCCGGATGGTGGACTAAAAGAGCACGACTCGCATGAAAATCCTCAAATTTCCTTCCGGAAATTGCCTCCCAAAGAGGGTCGGGGTCATACTTTCCATAATTCTTAAAATAACTCGGTTCATCACTAAGACCCAAAATTTCACCCAATTCCCTAAAGGAAATGCGTCTACTAACATTAGCTAGACGAAACTCGAGGTTCTCCCTAGTCTCAACTTTGGTGACTTTCAAAGAACTCAAAAATTCCAAGGTAAGGGAGGGGTATGTCAATTCTTTTGATTCAAACAATTTCTTCAACCCCATGGCTTTGAAAAAGGCTCTAGTTTGCTCAAGGACACCCAACTTATCTAAGGTATCTTCACAAATAAACTTGGTGGATTGAAATGATTTCCTAGCAAACTTGGCAAAAGTATCTCTATGGGTTTTGGAAATAAAAGTTACCTCCGGATAATGCAAAAGTTTATCAATTTCCGGAGTCGTAGATGTTGTTGCTCCCATAGAAGGTTGTTGTTGTTGTTGCACTTCCAAGTTTGGGGTTGCTACCACCATAGCCAATGCTTTCTTTGCTTGAAGAGCCTTTTGCCTTTGTGAAAGTGTCTTAGCCTTTGGTGCCTTTGTTTCCTTTGTTGCTCCCTTAGTCCTTGCCATTGATGAATTAACCAAGAAAAGAATGAAAAATCTTCAATTTGTAGTGTACCCAAATCGATTTAAAGGTGAAAGGCTTTGCCTTTATGAATTCAAAAATCGACTCAAAGGTTGAAGATTTTGTGCTTGGTTTTGATTTTTATTGAAAAAGGAGTGATTGATTTGTTGTTAAAAGGATGATTTGATTTGATTTTGGTGAATGTAGTTGAGGAATTTTGTTTTTGTGATGGAGAGGATGAGGGTTTTGATGTTTTTGAGTAGTGTTATGAATGAATGAATGAATGAATGAAGGTGGGAGGGTTTTATAAAGCCCGAAAAATTCGAATCGTAGGGGCAATCCGTGCGGTTTCTGCTCAAGACGGGCGGATTCTGCACTTTCTGGGTTGGGAAAAACTCGCCTAAAGACGGGCGTCTTTAAGAGAAGACGCTCGGATTCGCTGACATGGGACGGGCGGATTCATCAGAAGACGGACGGATTTCAGTCCAGGAATTTTTCTTATTTTCCTCAGCAGAGAAGACGGGCGTCTTACTCACAAGACGGGCGGATTTTCAGAGACGAGCGGATTGCAGTTCAGGACGCCCGGATTCTCTTACAGTCAAAAATCTTTCAAAAATTCAGCTCATAGGGATGTGCGCACTAGTAGAAAAAACCTCTATTGTGACGCCTTTATCGTGGCGGTTCTAATAGAAACGCCGCAAAAAGCCCAAAAAATTGGCTGGAAAGACATTTTTATTTATGTAGAAGGTCTATTGTGGCGGTTTAAATAAGAACCGACGTGATAATATAAGGTTTTTATGGTGGTTTTAAATAGAAAACGCCACCAAAAGTCAATTGTGGCGGTTGTATTAACAACCGACATTAAAAATGACGCTAAAACTTAATAATAAGTGACAATATATTTAATAAAAAACCGCCATGATACATATTTGTGGCGGTTTTAATCCCAACCGACGCAAAAAAAATAACTCGTAAACCCTTTAGAATTCACAAATTAACTGAACCCTTTACATTTCCTTCGTCTTCTTCATCTCATCTCCAAACCACCAAATTAAACCCTCAATCTCCCCAATCTTCCTTGTCAATGAAGCACCACCACCACCACCACCTCGACACCTCGTGACGCCACCATCACCACAATCACAGGCGACAACACTTCCCTTTCTCCCTCCTTCCGACGCCACCATTGTTCGCAACCACCGCCACTGTCGTCTGTCCGACGCCGCCGTTGTCTGCCACCATTTCCTCTTTCCTGGTAAGTTTAAAAACCCAATTTAGTTTTCGAATTTTCGTTTTTGCCCAATTTCCTAAACCCTAATTCTATTGATTATATTTGTAAATCTTTTTTCAAGAATTAGTGCACGTGTTCGTTTTTGAATAATTAGTGCCACTGATGTGTTTATTATAATTTGCTTTTGTTGATTTTAATATAAATTCTGGTACTGTTAATATCTTTTTAGTTTTCGATTGATTTTTAGAATTTGCAGGTGTTGTCATTTGTGAACTTGATTCCAATGCTATATAAAACATGTTTTTTGCATATACACTGATATATCAAGTTATGAATTCGGTTTTATTGATTTGTTGTTGGTCGTCTGTTAATGTTTGATGAAATTCCTGAACGACAATATATAGCTAGGACAATATAGCTACTTGACTAGTGTATATAACTGATAACTACCCTTGCTTCAGTTCTAGATTGGGAATTCCATAGTGATTTCCAAGCACTGTAGTCAGTGGTGGACGCATGAAGTAGTTAACATTTCACCGCTTAGTATGTTTACCATTTAGTTGTGCTGCCAACTTTGTCAAAAGCATCACTCGTATCCGTGTATGCACTATATGGACATACTTGGATTGGAAATGCGTTTTGGTGAAGGTGGAGTAGATGGGTATATTTGGTGCGCATTTAGTTTGACTTTTCGGTATACTTTAAGCCTTTGAAGGGTTTTGATCTCATTGTATCACACACATCCGCACATGTAGAGAGCTAAGTTGAACTCTAGTGGCAAGGGTTACGTATTTGTGTCGTTGTTGGTGTAACTGTCAAAACGTGCTCTCAGTTTTCCTTAGTTTGAACCTGTTTTTTGCCTAGCTAATCTATTAAGGAGTAAAGTAGTGAACAATATTGGATGAAAAGAGTTTGCTTTACCTTTGATTTGAGATTATGTATTACTTATTCCGTTCCATTTGTTTCTTTACATATTCCTTTTTAGTCTGTTTCATTTGATTCTTTACCTTTCTTTATATGGACATCACTTAATCAATTAAATGACCATCCTATCATTCTAAAATTTATAAGGTCTACAAACATGAGGATATAATAGTAATCCAATATATAAAAACATTACATACCCCACTTGTTTCCACTTTTTTAATCGTTGTGCAAAAAGCAAACGTAATGAAACAAATGGAATGGAGAAAGTATGATAGAACTGGAAAATACCGGATAGTGTGTGGTTGATTGCATCCATATTTTGAAATGAGGTCGATCTCGACATTGTTGGTTCATGAATTTTATTTCTTTCAATTTTGTTTGTTTGTTGTGCTTCCTCCATTCAACGCATTTGCTTATTAGGTTGTTTTATTAGATGAATGTTGCACTAGTAGAAAAAAAACTTATTGTGGCGGTGTTACCCTAACTAGTCCTCTCCTTCACCAGGCCATTTGACGACGACCCTGCCCCAGGCGACTCTTCCTTCAACACCAACAGGTATAATGTTTTTTTTTTTTTAAAAAAAAATTCACTTCCTTCAACACCAAAAAAGGCTGCATTGGTGATATGGGTCATGCATAATAATGTGAGATTTTTTTTTACTAAGACCATATCTTGATATTTGACTTTTGCAGTGGCATCAGAGGTGTTCGTGCCTCAGTTTCTGAAGTTATACATATCTTCCATATTGTTTGTTGTCCGTGTTGTTTATTTTTTACTCATAATCCATACTTGGATTCATCCATAATACTGAACTGTTTGGTTCATGGTTTGTATATATTTGATTCTTTGAGAGTGCCACTATCTGCAGGTAAGCTATCATCAATGTATTTCTTGGTAAATTTTCTTCCAGAAATGCTATAAGGAAAACAACGACTCCTTAGGTATGATCTCCCTATTTAAGTGGAATTTAAGTGGAATTAACATAATGGAATTAACTTCCAAACTCATGTCGTTTTGAAATTTTTTTGTATACATAAATAACTTGTATTTTGCTCTTTTAATTTCCTCGTTTCATTTTTCATAGAAATGTAAATATTAGGAGTATGCCCTATTTACGTGACATTAGCAAAATACTAATGGTGACAAAGATTTATTCTTGCATATTTTGACCGGAGTTTTTGTTCTCGCTGAATTTGAATTACTCTTTTTCCTTCCGTTTTAATATATAATTTTACCAAGTGAGCATCCTTCGGTTAATTGTTCTAATTTGTCTATTTTTTTTTTCAGATTGTTGAGTTCATTGCTGTTCTAGTGAAATTAGTGAAAGCTGGAAACCAAGCTACAACAAGGAATTCATTTTTCATTTTATTCTGACATGAAATATATGTGGTATAAGGTGCTATAATTCAAACTTTTGAGCTTTTTATCTTGTTTTTTCTTTATATATATATTTATTTATATAGGTACCCTTTTTTTCATTGTTTGATTTTTAGTAACGCTAGACGTTGATTTAATAATGCTTAGATTGATTTTCTTACTATGGGTTTTGTTTATTGTATCATTGCAGATTTAAGAGTAAGAGTGTCAATTGACGAGATAAAGAATGTAAAAGAGGTGTAGTCTACCAAATGTATATGTAAATGTTTTTTTTTGAGGAATGTATATGTAAATGTTGATTAGTCTATTAAATAAGATGTGTATGTCATTATTTATACACTTCGATGTAAAATTTTTGAACATGGACTTATTGTTCTGCCGGATGATATGGAAGTTTTTGGGTAGTTGGTTGCATTCTTGTGTATGTATTGTTTGTTCAATTCAATATTGGATTGTTAAATTTATGGGAGGTTGCTACAGAAATTTAGGTAGCAATTTTTTTTAAAAAAAAATACCTATCTATGGCGGCGGTTCTATGTTAGAAACGCCACGAGCTATAGTGACGGTTTTCAAGTAAAACCGCCACTATAGATAATCAATGGTGGCGGTTCTTAAGTTAAAGACCGCCACTATAGATAATTAAAGTGTGTATTGAAATACCTATGGTGCCGGTTTTCTTACAATAACCGCCACTATAGATGAGTTACAGTGGCGGTTCTTGTCTAACAACCGTCGTATTATATAAGTCTATAATGGCGGTTTTGTATAAGAACCGCCACTATAGGAGAGCTATAACGGCGGTTGTACAACCACCTATAACCGCCGTAAAGTTTATACGACGCCGCGATAAACGACGCACCCTAAATCTCTAAAAACCGCCACAAAAGGTCATTTATAACCGCCACCGTAGGGGGTTTTTCTACTAGTGGCGTCTTCTACCCAATACGCTCGGATTGTCTGTAGTCGGGCGAATTCTCCTGAATCCGCTCGGATTTGGCCCCTTTGTACCCGGATTCAGTTCTATCCGTGTACAATGCATATCCCTTATCATTCTTCCATTCTTCTTTATATCTTGTGTTCTTCATTGTGGGGGCACTACTAAGGCATGGATAGCCTAGGCAATTGCCATCCCCACACTAAGCTAGAGCACTACACATCAATTGAAATTATTAGTCCCTCCCTCACTTCTCTCAAACATGACAATTATCTTGATCAAAGAAAATAAAAATCCAGAGATGACAAAAAAAAATGCAAGAATTGAAATGCGAGTTAGGGAGTTAGAAATATTTGCAAACGGTGGTTTAGGGAGGACTCCACCAAACTCTCATTCTTGATGAGATGTCAAGGGGGCATGTTCAAGGTGTTGTTGATGTTGCTCAACACCTTGAAAAAGTAATCAAAAGCTTGTTCATTATTGTTATAGAGCTCTTCAATAGACTTTGGCCCTTGTTGTCGGTCGTGATCGATGGCATTACCAATGTAGGGATTAAAAATCCCTTCAAATTCGTCGTCCCAAAGACCACAAACTTCATTAAGTTGATCATTGAAAATCTCTTGATTTGATGGAGACAACTCTCCCAAATTCCTCTCTTGGCCAATGAGGCCATCCTCTTCTTCTTTGATTGATTTTGATGAGCTTTGCAAGCTCTCCGTGTCACAATTCACTTGCTCTTTGAATGGAGCATCTTCAATTTTCTTCTTCCATTGGAGTTCCGATTTCTTCCTCTCATCCTTTCGGCTATAATGATCAATCATGAAACACGGTTCATGCAAACGAGGAGCTCTCATAGTCTTGTCAAGATTAAAGGTTATGCTTTCATCTCCCACTTCTAGAGTGAGCTCACCACGTTTCACATCAATCACCGCACCCGCGGTGTGTAGGAAAGGTCTTCCTATTATGATTGGAATGTTGGAATCTTCCTCCATATCAACAATGACAAAGTCCACCGGGATGAAAAACTTCCCAATTCGCACGGGGCCATCTTCCCATATCCCTAATGGTGTCTTCGTCGATCTATCGGCCATTTAGAGTGTGATGTTGGTGCATTTAAGCTCTCCCATCCCCAACCTTTTACTCACCGAGTACGGCATAACACTCACACTAGCCCCTAGATCACATAAGGCTTTGTTGATCGTTGTGTCGCCAATGGTACACGGTATTGAGAAGCTTCCCGGATCCTTTAGTTTTGGAGGTAAACTCCCTTGAAGTATTGCACTACTCACCTTAGTGAAGGCGATAGTCTCAAGTTTCCGGATTGACTTCTTCTTTGTGAGGATATCTTTCATGTATTTCGCATAGGCCGGCACGTGATTTATTAATTCCGTGAAAGGAATTGAGACTTCCAAATTCTTCACAATTTCCATGAACTTTCCAAGTTGGTCATCAAATTTGGGCTTGGCTTGACGACTTGGAAAAGGAAGTCTAATCACAATGGGCTCCTTCTCCTTGACCTTGTCTTCATTTTTCTTTGAAATTTCTTCTTTTGATGATTCTCCATCTTTGGAGTTTTGCACAATTTCTTCCTTATCACTAGCTTCCACAACTTCATCCTCAACTTGCTTCTTCGGTGCTTCATACCTTGTACCACTTCTCAAGTGAATGGCACTAACCGTTTCATGTCTTGGGGGATTACTTTGAGGTGGTAATTGCCCCTTTTGTCTTTGTGAGCTTGAAGATGCTAGTTGAGTCAATTGTGTTTCTAACATCTTGGTGTGAGCTAGAATGTTATTGATGGTGGTTTCCTTTGCTTGACTATCTTTTTGCATTTGAGTGAAAAATTCTTGTTGATTCTTTTGCATTTGGAGGACCGCTTTTTGGACATCAAAACCTTGGTCATTTTGGTGATTGTATGGATTTTGATTTTGGTAACCTTGGTTTTGATTGTAAAAGGGTCTTTGATTTTGGTTTCTCATGGGTGGTGGAGTGTATGTTGTTTGAGGGTTTTGAACATTTTGGCTTTTGTATGAGAGATTTGGATGAAACTTGGTGTTTTCATTGTAATAGTTGGAATAAGGGGTACCACTCTTGTATGCTTGGAAAGCATTCACTTGTTCATTTGTTCCCCTACATTCACTTTGGTCATGTCCCAAAGTTCCACAATTCTCACATATCCCACTTGGGATTGAAGAGGATGCCGTCATGGCATTAACATGATGCTTTGGTGATTTTGAGACTTCTTCAAGTCTAGCCATAGCTTTTTCAAACTTCAAATTGATTGTGTCAATATAAGCACTAAGTTGAGCACCCAATTGAGTAACGGAGTCCACTTCATGCATTCCTCCTCTAGTAGCCTTGCGAGGTCTACTATATTGTGAGTTATGGACCGCCATTTCCTCAATTTTGTTCCATGTTTGATTGTCATCAACTTCGGTGAACATTCCATTTGATCCCATGTTGAGAATGTTCCTTGAATCTTCATATAAACCGTTCCAAAATTGTTGTACCAAGAACCATTCGCTAAGTCCATGGTGAGGACATGAGCGACAAATTCCCTTGAACCGCTCCCAAGCTTCATACAAAGATTCTTCATCCCTTTGCTTAAAACCCGTAATTTGAGCTCTTATCATGTTAGTCTTTTCCGGTGGGTAGAATTTTTTGTAGAAAGCTAGAGGAAACTTCTTCCAAGAATCTATTCCGAGAGTGGCCTTGTCAAGGCCCTTCAACCATTGTTTCGCGGTGCCGATTTGAGAAAAAGGAAATAAGACCCATCGAATTTGGTCTTGAGTCACACCGGTTTGAGAGATCGCATCACAATAGTTGCAAAAGGTTTACATATGAGAATGAGGGTCTTCACTAGGCATCCCCCCAAATTGGCTCCTTTCAACTAATTGGATAAAGGCGGATTTGGCAATAAAATTTCCGGTTAGATGTTATGGTGTAGGAGTACCATTGGGTAGGTTCTCCTCGGTGGGTACGGAATGTGATGAGAATTTAGGCATTGTAGGTTGATTTTGTGGGGTATTGTGTAATGGGTTCTCCTCTCCTTCTCTTGCAAAAGGGTTGATGAACTCAATAGTTGGTTGAACAACCTCACTAATACCTCTCAAATTCCTCCTAGCAAATCTCCTATTGTTCGTCAAGGTTCTTTCAATTTCACGGTCAAAAGGTAACAAATCACCTTGTGACCTTCTAGACATGCAAAATATCAAACAACTCGAAAACAATTAGAACAAACCTTGAGGAGTTTTACTTCCCCAAGGCGAAGAAAGACACAACTAATAACAATAAAAGGAAATCTAAATCAAGTAAACACCGTCCCCGGCAACTACGCCATTTTTTATCGGTCCGTTTCGCGTTCACAATTTAAGGTGTGGTCGTTGGGTCACGTCCGAATCAAAACACAATATATAGCTTCACAAACAACTCTACAATTAGTAAAGAGGCAAGTAAAGGTCGGATCCCAAGGGACGGATATTGAAATGAGATTTCTATTGCAACTAGTGGTGTCTTAGGGGTGTCACAAATTGGGTTGATGTAGAACGTCACTAAACTAAAATATCAATGGAAATAAAAAAGCAAGATGAATTAAAGGGTTGTAAACAATTGATTAAAAAGCACTAGGGTGTCATGGGGTCATAGGGGAATCATGGGAATTGATCATACAAACATGTTCTCAAATTATAAGCAAGCAATTATTGTTGTGATGGATTGAGTTGGGTTATATCTTACAATCCTAGGAAAGTTTGGGTCCCGGAGCCGAATCGATTAGATTGTACAACACCTACAAGTCGACTTAGTCTTCCCTACTCAACAACATGCATGGTCTAATCATACTCGAGTTGGGTTATGTCTTACAAGTCTCATTGAAAAGATAGGAGATGGTGGTAAATGCAAGGATTCATAGGCTTAGCATTTCATCAAATATAACATGTGCATGAGTTGAGATCAAAACAAGCAAGCAAATAAAACATGAAAGCATATTAATTTAAGCATGAATCATTCCCCATGTTGGTTTCCCCTAATCACCCATTAACCCTAGCTAAAAGACTACTCACTCATTATCATGTTGATCATGCTAGCAAGGTTGTCAATCATACCAACAAAATGAAACATGATGAATAAATGAAAGTAATTAACAATAATTAAAAAGGGATTAAGAGAATTATACCTACTAATGATTCCAATAATAAAGCAAAGATAAAAGAAGTACTTGATGATTGATTGAGAGGTTGTCAATCTCCCAATAATAACCCAAATAATCTTCAATTACCCAAAATAAAGGATGAACAAAAGAGAGATTAAGGAAATAAAACTTGTATTAGAACTTGATTAATTGTTGATTACAAAATTAAAGAGAGATTTGATTGGTATTAACTACTCTAAGAATTGATAAGAAGAACCTGCTCTTCTAATTAGACTAATGGGGTATTTATAGTGGAGATTAGGGGGATGCATTATGGTTAACTAAGGGCTAAACTAGTAATTACACTTTTTAGATTGAGCAGGGAGGAGCCGGTATTTTTCGAAGGAAGGGCTTCTTTATTTGTAGCTTGGAGAAGACGAAATTGCGTTGTAGAGGAATCCGAGCGGATTAGTGTCGGGACGGGCGGATTCTGGCGGTGGAACACGAGCGGCTTTGGAGGAATCCGGGCGGATTATGGCAGTGCTAACCCGAGCGTCTTGGGATAAAACCGCACGGATTGTGCAGGTGGAGGACGGCCGGATTGTAGTCAATCCGCACGGATTGTTCTTCAGCAAGATTTCTTCTTCTTTTCTTCCCTTTTCTTCATAAATTCCTTGGGGATTTCCTTGGGGACTCAAAGATCCTTTCTCAACATTGCTCATCTACTATAATATGTACAAAGGCCTTCTAATCTTGTCTCTCCTTGATGCTTGGTCATTGGATTCGATCAATTTAGTCTCGTTTTGCCATGAAAATGCAAGATTCTTACTCCTTTCCTACCAAGGGATCAAAATCTCAAAGAATATGCAAAACAAAGAACTAAAGATAAGAAATGACCCAAATATGCACTAAAAAGCATGGGAACAAGGCTAATTCGGGGGCTAAATATGCGCTAATTATGGTCACATCAAGACTCGAGTAAAGTCCACCATGTAAAGCCTAGTATTCATTGCAATTGAGCGAGCATGATAAGCAGGAACATTGACTTGGGGCTCGATCAATCGTAAGCGCTCCATAAGCCAAACCTACCAAAAGCAGGTATTAATACACAAAAAAAAAAAACGAAAAATAAAACGAAATAAAAGTTGTGTTCTTTTACTTGCAAAATGATGGGACTTTCCAAATAAGGAAGGTCGCGGTTGGCTTTCCGGGTCCCAACCACCAATTGCAGCAATTTCTTCAGGGAATGAGCAGATATCGCCTCCAGGAAAGGAAAATACGTGATAATTTGGGTCCCAATACTCAAGACAAGCATCCAAGAACGGGTTGACAACCTTGATTAGCTTCAAGCTCAAAATTGATCCAAAGTTTTAGGCACCCATATCATGTTTCTCTACATTTGAGATCTCGTTTGTCCATTCTTTGAGCCTGATTTCTAAAGTATTCATGATGTATGATTAATTAGAGAGTTTTATGTAATAAGACGGAGAAAGACGAAACAATTATGTGAATAAAACCTCCATCGACGTCTATATTTATACTAAAACCTGTTTCCTAAAATCTATCAGGACGGACACACTTAGGAAAGGGCGCAGCACTTGCTGCGCCTCTTCAAAGAGACACAGCTCCTATTGCGCCTCTTCCTTAGCTGTATTTCCGTGATTTTCCGTATTGGATATTTCCTAATTCCTTAAAGCATAATTTCCTAATTCGCATGGGTTATTATTTTTAATTCCGTCGAATTACTATATTTCGAGTTTCTTAATATTATGAGCACGCATTTCGAGGCGACATTGGCATTCTCGTCATTTTAGCACACTTATCCATTTCTTTTTAATTTTCTTTTTTGGGGAATCATTTCACCAATTTAATTACTTGTTTTCAAACTTACCCGTTTCTTTTTAATTTTCTTTTTTGGGCAATCATTTCACTCCCGTTTCATTTCAAACTTATAGGTTTCTTTTTTCATTTTTTTTAGGGGGTAACCCTCCCTACCGTCCGGTCATTTTCGATAAATTTTTTGCATTTTCTCGAGTCTTTGTCTTGCGCTAATTTAGGACATGTGTACTAATATGTGCTTTATGTGCAATTTCTGTGTAAATGTCGGCAGCATGATGGCATAAACCGTTATCTACCAAACCTGTTCAAAGCTAACCTGCAGGTACAACCATACAACCCAATAACAAAGGCACTCAGGCCATCATATATACAACCAAAAGGAATATGTACACCAAACTTGGGGCTCGAGCCCGAAACAAAGTGTATAAAGTGCAAAATGAAGGTCCTAAAATGTACAAAAGTGTGTGAAGTACAGGCAATAACAAAAGCAACAAAAAGCAACAAACTACTGCTGGTCGCCGCCCAACTCGGTATCTCTCACCTCGAGAGCAGCGATCTCGGCGTCGCGGACCTCTAGCTCCTTCAGCAGGCAAGCTGTCTCCTCTCGGGACTGGACTAGCTCTCGCTCCAAGTCACGCTCCTTCTACAAACGACAAGAATTGGCTCATGTCAATCATTTCAAACATAAAGAAAGTTAGAAAATTCAAAAATGATGTAAACGGAAGGTTCATACCTGACGTCCTCGACCGCCAGCAAGTGCCTCGATGGTAGTAGCCGTAGCCGGTTGGCTACCCTCCACAAAGCCACGAACCGGGATGGCGCAACCTACATTTTAATAAAGAAGGATTCTCAATGATTGGATAAGTTTAAACAAATGTGTTCTTATACAAAAATTAAACAAATTGGGGAACATACCCTCCGAATCAGATGCTGCCACTCGTCCAGGCCGACATCTCTCACCGCCGCGTCAAAGTCGCGAAGCTCGGAGATCGTCGTCATCCCCGTCGCATCGGTGTACTCAAGGGTCTCGGGGTACACTGGGGGCTCGATGCCCGCCACCTCAACCTCCTGCAAAATTCAAATGGTTTTCATTAATTGATGATCATTCATCATGTTTTCAAGACAATCAAAAGAAGAATAAAGCACTTACCACAACTGGCTAGTACGCCAACCTCCGGTAAAGGAACGTCGAGTAGTCCTCACCAGGAAGAAGGAGGGCGTCACCACCGTCGTCTGCCAAGTCTGCCTCCCTCTCAGCATCGGAAAGCTCCGTGAACATCGTCCGAGGAGGATTGATGGGGACTGTGAGGACATCACGATAGCACTGACGAGTCAAACGCTCGCCCAAGTACCACACGGGACCCATCGACGTCCTCAGCAGCAACCGGCTCGAGCTCCTGGGTCGAAGGACCTCAGCCACAAAAGGAGGGACACCAGTGTAGTCCACCCAAGGCCTGGGCACCCACTATGAAAATCAAACAAGAGGTCATTCTTATGATCAGTTTTAAAAGAAAGCAATGAAGAAGTAAACAAAGAAGGGTGAGTCGAAGGTACTCACGCCCTCCAACTCCAGAGCGTTCACGTCCCGTCGACAGACGTCGTGAAACGAACGCTGGCTCTTCGTGCGACACATCACCCAATCCCTCACAACGGGATAGGCTCTTTCCACTGGCTCCGTCCTCTTGGGCGCGAGACTCGGGAAGTAGGAGTACACCCACGCCTACAAGACAAGATAATCAATAACGATCTTTCGTGATTCGATAAGAAAAGGAAATGATCTTTCATGATACAAAATGAAGGTTCATACCTCCAACATTAGTCCAGGGCCAACGGTGGCAGGAGGAGTCCCCTTCTCTATCAGCTCCGGACGAACCATGGCCCTCATATAGCGAATGAGGACTGCAAAACCGGTAGTGACCCACTACCAACGACCAAGGCCACTCAGGTTAGAAAGGAAGGGAAGAAGCTTCGTCGACAGCCTCTCTCCCTTGTCTCCGAGGTAGATCGAAGACAAGAACCACCAGAGCCACAAACGAGGTCTCTGCTCTGCGGTGCAAGGAGGAGGAGCCGTCTCCCTCCCATCGATCACCACCATCGCCGGTCTCTTCCCAGAAAAGTAATCCCGGACGTAGGAACTAGGCACCAGCCCGGGAACCGCAGCAGCCTTCGGCATCAGGTTCCAACCGATCAAGCTCCTAGCCTCAGCCGAGTCCACCCTCAAGGCTGTCTCCGGCCACACCACAGCCTCAGTCCCGCACGGTAAGCAAGAAATCATGCCGTAATCCTCCAACGTGACCCCAAACTCGCCAAAAGGCATGTGAAAGGTAGAGGTCGCGTCCCCAAACCGATCAAGGAAAGCTCGAACCAGGCTAAGGTTAGCCCGAATCTTCCTTCCCTTGATGCCACTCCAATCTCGTACCAAGGCACCAAACGCTGCCCGCTCGATGATGGTCCGCTCCTCCGGCGACAACCTCCCGTAAAACTCCATCATCGTCGTGTAGCCCGAGAAAGACCTCATGTTCCCGGCCTCCTATTTTGATTCGAATCAAGAGCTATCTTTAGCTCGAATGAAAGAGAAAAGGAATAGCGAATAAGAATAAAAGAAGATAAATGAAAGAGTGATGAGTTCAAATTACCAAGCTCTTCACCGTCCTGTAGGACAAGTGACCCTCCCCAGCCTAGATGAGGTGTCTGCTGTCCTAACTCTCAGCCCACTCGGGTGCTCCCCTCAGCTGATGACCACCTCGTCCGACGTTGGCCCGCCTCGGGGCCTCCTCCTCCTTGCAACCTCCTCCTCGACGACCTCGTCTTCAGCAGCTGCCACTGCAGCAGTAAAAGCCTGCTCTAACGCCTCCTCAAGCGTACAAGAAGGGTTAAGAGCCGTGTCCACGTCCATAGGACCCCTCCTTAATGTACAAGCCTCGTCACCTGCAAAATTAAAGTGAATTTAGGCCGCGCAAATGACGACAAGCCTTAGTTAAGGATTTTCGAGCTTTCAAAGCTCCGAAATCGCTCTTTTCTCGCCATCTTTGGCCATTTTCCCAAAAAACCGACCGCTCATGTGGTAATATGGGTCAAGTCAAGTCTAAATTGTCCCTAGTCATTGGTTCGAGTCGGAATTTCGACAGCATTCCGTTATAACGATGATTATGCCCTAGAAAGTGTCCTGAAAAATCCGTCACAAATCAAAATTCCGAAATGATAGGAAGTTTACCCATCATACAAGGATTCTAAATATCAAGTTTCATCACAAATGGGCAATCCTAAGGCTATTTTCAAAGCAATTTACGGTTCAGCTGTGAGACCGTCTTAATTTCACTCAAATGCTCAAAACTCAATGAAAATTCGAAATGAACATATTGTTATGATCCATATATTGTTGATTATCCATCTACCAAGTCAGTTTTACAAGGCAAAATCGTTTGGGGGAAAAGCCCCAAATTTTCGACATTTTTAGGGTTGGAAACCCTAATTTGTCGATCCAAATTGATCAAATATGGAAGATTAATGCAAAGATAATACACATACCTCGATTAGTCATGGAAAATGCAAGCTTTTGATCAAATTTTGGTGATAAATGGTTGGAATTTGAGAGAGTATTAGACGGAATTATATTTCGAAATTATGAATAAAACACGACTTTTATCGGGTTTTTACCCAGACGAAGCCACACTCAGGAAAGGACGCAACAGGTGTTGCGCCTTTTCCAAGAGACACAACTCTTGCTGCCCCTCTTCCTCAGTTTCCCTCCAAATTAATTTTCGAAGATTCGTTATAAGTTCGTTATTTGTGGGCCCATTTTTTGGTGCCCCTCTTCCTCAATACCATATACCATATATTCGGTCCATTTGATGTTTATTCTTTGCCCGGACCCGCATTTTTAAGCCGACTGCGAACTGTTGCGGTACGTTATCAAGACCTCGCTTGCCACAACAAGCGAGTACCCTCTGATAGGAGTTTCGACACACCTCTATTCTGTTCCCGCAGCGAGAGTTCTGGACAGACAATTGTCCCTCTCAAGACGCGGAGGTCAGTCTCAATTATGTTCCCCTAGTGAGAGTTCAAGACAGCCAATTATCCCTCTCAACACATGGAGATCAAAATCAACTTCAAGTTTTGCCAAAGTTTGTTTGAAAACCGACCCGACCAGATTTCTCCAGCAGTTCCTGCCGACGTCCGGCTGCCTCTTTGATTTCACATTTTGCCTTCCTTTGGAGTCTCAGGGAATCTCAGGTATGGTCTCTTCTTATGGCTGGCGAGCCACCTTACGTAGTCTAATGGACTTTAAACGACCCTCCCCGATAGTCGACAGACTCTAAAATGTTCCCGATGATAGGTCCTTGGCTCAGACCCCTTGAGCTGCCTCGCGTCGCCATAGTCGTTAGGTTGTAATCTTCGATTGACCTGATGGCTATACCTTGACTTTCGCCTTTTTCAAGCCTCAGTCAAAGTGGGGGCTCTGTAGATACCTCATTTCTGCACCTCCCGCAAGCCACCCGGTGATGATTGGGCCGCATGTTTGGTACACGGAACAATTTATGACAGTTCGTAAGTTTATCCTCAATTGATACCTCAAACACTTGTGTCTACCTAATAGTTGTCATCTACGCGCCGATACGGTCGTTTTGATAGTAATTATAGTACATTTGGAGTCTGGGTCAAAAATCGTCATCATTTTCTAATAACCATTTTAAAATGCCGAGTCAGAATATTCTGGAATATTCCGGATACTTCTATTCCATATTTTCAATCTTTTATTCTCTTTGGCAAATTATATCCCGGAAATATTATATAAAATATTAAGGAAATCGAGATCAAACCGCAATTCCATAATAGAAACGCGGAAATCTTTCTTCCGCAAGAGGAAACCACTTGGGAAAGGACGCAGCAGGTGCTGCGCCTCTTCCAAGAGAAGCAGTGGCTGCTGCGCCTCTTCCTCATTTCCTTTCTGCGTATTTTCAAATCTTTTCGAGATTCACTTCCAAAGTTTCTCCGAAACCCTAATGCCTCCGTGTGATTAGTATAAATAGAGACCTTCGGTCCTCATACTTCTCACTCGAGTGTCTGCCCTTCTCTTCTCCCTTTGCATTCTAGACCACGCTTTTGCTTTTTGGCATCTACGTGCTTCAACTTTCGACCACGTAAGCTCGTATCTTTCTGAGTATGATGTGGAGTGATGTCGTCGGGTCACATCCAATTAAACACATTTGTAATACTCAACAAACAACTAGTTAGCGGTAAGTCGAGGTCGATCCATGGGACGGTGTGCTTTGGGTTCTAAGTCTATCTATCTCAATTTATGCTAGTGTCACAATTTGCTTGGGTTTGTAGTTGTGTTCTAAATAATGAAAGTAACAAAGTAAAGCAAACAGTGAAGTAAGAAATGTAAACAAATGACTTAAAAGCACTAGGATGTCATGGGTCATAGGGGATTCATGGTGTTGATCATACAAACATGTTTACAAAGTTGCAAGCAATTAATGTTGTGGAGGAACTGAGTTGGTTTATGTCTTACGGTTCATAGGAAGAGTTGGGTCCCGGAACCGAATCGATTAGATTGTACAACACCTACAAGTCGACTTACTTTCCTCCTATTCAACTTCTATGCATGGTCTAACAAGACTCGAGTTGGTTTATATCTTACAAGTCAAGTTGAGTAGATAAGAGATGGTTGTAAATGCAAGGATTCATAGGCTTAGCATTTCATCAAACATAACATGTGCATAAAGTTGACATCACAACAAGCAAGCAATTTAATTATGAAAACATATTAGTTTAAGCATGATTAATCCCATGTTTGTTTCCCTTAATTACCCACTAATCCTAGCTAAAGAGACTACTCACTTATTATCATGGTAAACATGTCATTAATGGTGTCAATCATCACAACAAGTGTAAACATGATAAGAGAATGAGGAAATAAACAATAAAGAGTAAAGGGTAAAAGAATTATACCAAACTTGAGATGATTCCAAATAATAAGGCAAAGAATAAAAAAAGAGAACTTGATTGATTGATGAAGAGTTGTCAATTCTCCAATAATAACCCAATAATCTTCAATTACCCAAAAGTAACAAACTTGAATAATAAACTTGAACAATAATTAAGGAAAGATTAATGTGTAATTTGTGGAAAGATTAAAGAGTAATCTATTCTAATCTACTCCTAATCTAATCTAAGAGAATTTCCTACTAAGAGAGCTTGCCTTTTGATTATTACAAATGGGGTATTTATAATGGGGATTAGGTGCACAAATTAGGGTTACTAAGGGCTTAAATGACGATTAAGTCCTTGAGGAATCGCCGGTCTCAAGAGAGACTCCGATCTCCTTTTCGCCGGTCTTTGAAAAATATGCGCATCCTGAATGGAGAAAGAAGAAAATGGAAAGTTGTTGTAAGGGAATCCGAGCGGAATGGTCTCGGGACGCTCAGATTGTAGCAGGGGAAGACAAGCGGATTTGGAGCAAGACGCTCGGATTGTGGCAAGTGAAGACGAGCGGATTCCTTAGCAGACGAGCGGATTGGTCTCGGGACGAGCGGATTGGCGGCCGACAGCTTCTTTTTTTGACCTCGGATTGTAAAACGGACGTCATTTTCTCATCCGGACTCCTATTGGAGTGATTCAAAAGCCTAGATCACTTGATGTTTCGACGCCGTTCCATCTAACATACTTTCAGAGCCAAAGGAGCAACTTTTGGTTTGAGTTCCGAGCAATTTCGTCATGTAATGGCTTCCTTGCTTTTCCTCCTCTTGCATACCCCTTATTCTTGTGTTGTTGGCTCTCGTTCTTGCCTCCTCTTCATACTAGTCCATCCAATATCATAAATAGCCTTCCAAATAAGCACGAGAGATGGGAATTTTTGCCTCATTTATCTCCTTTTCTACAAAACATTTGAAATGCACTAGAAAAGCCGATAAGAAGGTTTTGACGGATAAAATGGCCAAGGAATGTTATAATAGTATGCAAAATAGGCTCAATTAGGGGACTAAATGTGCGCAAATAATGTTCACATCAAATATCCCCAAACAGAACCTTTACTCGTCCCGAGTAAAGAGGTGACAAAAACTAGACCTTTATTGAAACTAACTTACTAATATAGCTGATATGAGATAATTAGCGGGTCTCACTCCGCCCCTTCAACTCACAACAAGACAACCATGAGGTAGGATGCCTTCTTGCAAGGCAAGGTGGGTCTTGCCAAAATTGCGACACATCCAATCATTAAAGCACACAAAATCAAGTAATGGATGTATCTACAAAAGAAAAGCCACTTTTCTCATCTAAGTGGCGGAAATTATCTAAAGGGGAAGCAATTCAAGGGTACACACTCCTTCATAGATACAATTTCTTCAAACTACTAAGCCTAGGAGGATACCAATAAATCACCTCCAAATTGTGTCAAGCTAGGGTACCTTTGTCCTCAATCGTTAAATGCTTTAGTCAAGAATAGACTCCCTATGGTGTTAGAAACACTGGAGGATCGCGGAATTCCCCCTCTTGCCTAGACAAGAAGAAGGGTCGTCCCCTCTCCACCATGCACAAAAATGGATACAATGGATAAAGGGATCGATAGTATTTGAGTTTCATTTTGGGAGTTTGCTTTTGTTGTTTGTTTTTCCCCCAATTTCTTGTGGCATATGACATTTGAGAACACTTTCTTTTTGCCATTTCTTTTGAATTTTTTGGCATTTCAATACTTGACAACTTTTCGACTCTTTGCACTTTTTGTTTTGAACATTTTCAAAGTTACCCCAATTAGTAACGAGGGTGCCTTATATTTGAAGCATAGGAGTTTGTATTTTTGTTACTCCTCTTTTCTTTTGATGCATTTTGCAAACTTTTTGAGATTTCAATTCATTTCTCAAATTTGAACAATTTTTGTGCCCATTTCCTTTGATGACAAAATCTATGGTAGAACATGGATGAATGATGGTTGCATGGTTTCAAGGGTCACCTTGGAATAAACGGTAGCCAAGGAGTTATCACACCACAAGGTACTCTTGACTAGGCCTTAATCCATGGGTTAAAGGATACTAGCATGACACATCCTAGAGTGTTTTACAAGTATTCTAACAAGCAAAGTCTTAAGAAGAAAAAGCATCTACTAGGGCCTATATACACTTGTCAAGCTTCCCAAGTAGATGGTTTTACAAAAATTTTCTAACATGCAACTACATGCCATGATGCAACTAACATTTATACATCCTAATGCATATGATTCTACCAACTAGTATGCCATATAATCTAAATGCAATCCTAAATTCACATTGTTTATACCGCATCAATCAAAATAGAGCCACATAGTCATTAACATAAAGAGGAAAAAGAAGATTGGAAAGATCATACCATGCGGTCTTCAATATCCTCATGTCTCGGATATGGCGTAGTCGATCAATGTGAATAAGGATAAACAAAATTAATATATACAAAAAATATATACAAGACTACTCTACAAAGGAAATGACATGTTTTTGGATTTTTCGATTTTCAAAATTTTTATGGGTTTTGTTTTTATGAAATTAAAAGACATATTTTTGTGATTTTTTGAAATTTTCAATTTTTATGCATTTTTGGAATATAAATTCCCATCCGCCACTTTATTTTGGACATTGTCCTCAATGTAAATGTAGGAGTAGGAATGAAAAAGAAAAAACATGTTTTTGGATTTTTCGATTTTATGGAAATTGAAGTACAAATGCAATATGATATGAATGAATGCATGCTCTAACTAAGTGCAATTCTATATGACATATATAACAAATGAATGCTATCTAAACTACCCTATATGATGCATGTTTTCTAGTATACTATGGTCACTTATGATCAAACCTCCCCAAACCGATTTAAACACTATCTCTAGTGTAGAAAAGAATAGGATTGGTTATTAGTGACTATGCATGAATTCTAGTCTATATGCAACTATCTACATGAATCATGTGAGATTTATTACAATGCAAATATACTATATGAACTAACTAATGTAAATGCAATAAGAAATATAATATAAGTGCAAGCCTAAACTATATGATATAACTAAATGCAAGTGTAAATGTAATTCAAAGTCAAACGAAAGGATATCTTACAAATGGTGGTTTGAGGGAGGACTCCACCAAACTCATTCCTTGTTGCCATGGTTATTGATATTGTTCATGTTGCTCAATGCTCTCAATAACCGGTCAAAGGCTTGTGAATGGTCTTCAAGTAGGCAAGTGTAAGTTTTGAACCATTTCAAAATTAAGTAGGGCCAATCCATGAGGGACCTCCCATTGAACTCCTTCCCCTTCTATTTTGTTTTGTGATGATGGCCTTCCCGGCTCTTAAAACTAGAAAACATGAGATTCTTGTAATGGGGGCTTTTCCGGTTGCTCCTATTTCTTCCAAAGTTGATGATGCGAATGCTTGGACTAGTCAATTCTCCAAGGGTAGAAGGCGAACTTTCATGGCATTGATGACGAGATGTCTTAGGAGTTGGGATAGTGGATGCCAAATTTCCACATATAGACTCCTTCTTAACCTTTTCTTTGAGCTTCCCCACTAAGTAATTCTTGTATGACGATTTGACTTTCGTGAGAAGGTCCATAATGTCATCTCCAACTATCATGAGCTCCATAGTGGGTGCGAAAAGTTTTCATGAAGGCATTCCTCCTTTTCATAGAAGCAATCTTCAAACTTCTCAAGGATGGTTTCCACAAGAAAGCTAATCCCATAACTCCATTCATCATTTGAGTCCATATATCCCTCATCATCTTCTTCCATAGATGCATCATCATCGCTTTATCCATATGAATCATAAATAGGGGCGTCACTTCTCTTCATTAACTCTTTCTCCAACACCTTAAAGTCCACATCAAAAGTCACACCCTCATACTCACAAAGGCTAAGAGTATTTGGCTTACTCAACCTCATGTCTCCATCATCGAATACCACACTTTCATACTCACAAGAGCTCAAGGAGATTGGCTCTTTCCACTTCACATCTTCTTCATCAAAGGTCATTGCCTCAAATTCACATTCAAGTTCAATGCTCAAGGATTGGTGGGGAGTGTTTGTTTGGGTTGTTTCCTGGGTTTCTTTCATTTGGGCAATTTGAATTACCAACTCCTTACCATGGGTAACAATGTTTTGAAGAACATTGTTCCTATTTTGACTCTCCTCTAGAATTTGTGTGAAGAAATTTTGTTGGTCTCCCATCATTTGGAGAATCATATCTTGAATGTCAAAATTGGGCTCATCTTTTTGTTGTGGGTGGGTGTGAAAGTGCTCATATTGTAGCATTTGGAATTGGTTGTAAAGTGAGTTTTGGGTGGATGGTTGTTGTTGATATTGGATGTGAAGATTTTGGTGGGAAAAGTTGGGGTAGTAGTTAGGATTTTCATTGTATGAGTTGTAAGGTAGGTTTGTGTTGACTTGCTCCTCAAACTCCCCATACCCATAGTCATACTCAAAAGATCCACCACATAATCCATGTACCAAGTCTTGGGTCATCATCAAAGCCAAGATAAAGATACAACTACAAACATGGAAACTACAAGAAAACGGTAAAAACTATCCTTGAGGAACAAGTTCCTCAAGGTGAAAGCAAAATCAAAATAGACAAACAAGTAAAAACTTAATCGCATAGCATCATCCCCGGCAACGGCGCCATTTTGATGTGGAGTGATGTCGTCGGGTCACAACCAATCAAACACATTTATAATACTCAATAAACAACTAGTTAGCGGTAAGTCGAGGTCGATCCATGGGACGGTGTGCTTTGGGTTCTAAGTCTATCTATCTTAATTTATGCTAGTGTCACAATTTGTTTGGGTTTGTAGTTGTGTTATAAATAATGAAAGTAACAATGTAAAGCGAACAATGAACTAAGAAATGTAAACAAATGACTTAAAAGCACTAGGATGTCATGGGGTCATAGGGGATTCATGGTGTTGATCATACAAACATGTTTACAAAGTTGCAAACAATTAATATTGTGGAGCAACCGAGTTGGTTTATGTCTTACAGTTCATAGGAAGAGTTGGGACCCGGAGCCGAATCGATTAGATTGTACAACACCTACAAGTCAACTTACTTTCCTCCTATTCAACTTCTATGCATGGTCTAACAAGACTCGAGTTGGTTTATATCTTATAAGTCAAGTTGAGTAGATAAGAGATGGTTGTAAATGCAAGGATTCATAGGCTTAGCATTTCATCAAACAGAACATGTGCATAAAGTTGACATCACAACAAGCAAGCAATTTAATTATGAAAACATATTAGTTTAAGCATGATTAATCCCATGTTTGTTTCCCTTAATTACCCACTAATCCTAGCTAAAGAGACTACTCACTTATTATCATGGTAAACGTTTCATTAATGGTATCAATCATCACAACAAGTGTAAACATGATAAGAGAATGAGGAAATAAACAATAAAGAGTAAAGGGTAAAAGAATTATACCAAACTTGAGATGATTCCAAATAATAAAGCAAAGAATAAAAGAAGAGAACTTGATTGATTGATGAAGAGTTGTCAATTCTCCAATAATAACCCAATAATCTTCAATTACCCAAAAGTAACAAACTTGAATAATAAACTTGAACAATAATTAAGGAAAGATTAATGTGTAATTTGTGGAAAGATTAAAGAGTAATCTATTCTAATCTACTCCTAATCTAATCTAAGAGAATTTCCTACAAAGAGAGCTTGCCTTTTGATTATTACAAATGGGGTATTTATAGTGGGGATTTGGTGCACAAATTAGGGTTATTAAGGGCTTAAATGACGATTAAGTCCTTGAGGAATCGCCGGTCTCAAGACAGACTCCGGTCTCCTTTTCGCCGGTCTTTGAAAAATATGCGCATCCTGAATGGAGAAAGAAGAAAATGGAAAGTTGCTCTAAGGGAATCCGAGCGGATTGGTCTCGGGATGCTCGGATTGTAGCAGGGGAAGACGAGAGGATTTGGAGCAAGACGCTCGGATTGTAGCAGGAGAAGACGAGCGGATTCCTTAGCAGACGAGCGGATTGGTCTCGGGACGAGCGGATTGGCGGACGGCTTCTTTGTTTGACCTCAGATTGTAAAACGGACGTCATTTTCTCATCCGGACTCCTATTGGAGTGATTCAAAAGCCTAGATCACTTGATTTTTCGACGCCTTTCCATCTAGCATACTTTCAGAGCGAAAGGAGCAACTCTTGGTTTGGTTTCCGAGCAATTTCTTCATGTAATGGATTCCTTGCTTTTCCTCCTCTTGCATACCCCTTATTCTTGTGTTGTTGGCTCTCGTTCTTGCCTCCTCTTCATACTAGTCCATCCAATATCATCAATAACCTTCCAAATAAGCACAAGAGATGGGAATTTTCACCTCATTTATCTCCTTTTCTACAAAACATATGAAATGCACTAGAAAAGCAGATAAGAAGGTTTTGACCGATAAAATGGCCAAGGAATGTTATAATAGTATGCAAAATAGGCTCAATTAGGGGACTAAATGTGCGCAAATAATGTTCACATCAGAGTACCAGCCTCGTTTTGCATGACCGAGCAATTTGACCAACTCCACATCAATCAACTTAATGAACTTTGTTTAAATTTCCTCCTAGAGGGCACTTTCGTCGTACATTCGAGTCGAGCATCACTAAACGTTAACTTAGTCAATCTCGTTTCGTCAAACATGTAAGTCTAAGGGTGTAAATCCCATCTTTTATTATTGTACTTTATTTTTGTAATCTTTATTGTAAGGTTTACATCGAAAGCACATTCTAAACCGATTTATAAAACCTTGTTTTAAACCTTTTTTACGGATTAACAGGAGACAAACGTCGAGAAAGGACGCAGCACCTGCTGCGCCTCTTCCTGAGGCTGCCGCAGTTCCTGCTTCCTTTCTTCTTCCTTCGTCTTTTGTTCCTCTATTTGTTTTGTTTTGCCTTTTGTTGTTATCGTTTTATTGACACGATTTCTAGCATAATAATTTTAACATGTAAATCATTAATAATTAATTCATCTTTTTAATTCCCGACTTAAATCTCTTATAATTCATATTTGCGGTTTTTCGTCATTAAAATCAATCCGGGTTTTAGAGGTTCGATTCATCAATATTGAGTCTCTGGAATTCATCGTTGATATATTTGTATTTATTATTTATCGTCATCATCATTGGTTCTTCGTTAATAACCTGTTTAACCTATTTAATTTAATTTATTGTTAATCTTATTATTAATCTTATAATTCATTAATCTTGTAATTGATTCGTTCGAGTTAATTTTACCCATCTTTTATTTGTTTTATGACCAATTCATATGTAAATAACTTGCTAAATCACTTCTATCCGAGTCAAATATTATTAATCAACCGTTAAATCACTAATTAACATTAACAACACGCAATTCCGGCTTCACAAGCAGAATTCAGGTCAGGAACAGACGCAGCGTTTTCTGCGCCTCTTCCAAAGGACGCAGCGTTTGCTGCGCCTCTTCCAAAGGACGCAGCTCTGCTGCGCCTGTCCCGGGTTGAATTCTGTCTCTGAACTCCCGTTTCAGCCTTGACCTAGTTTATTAATTACGTATTAATTAACTAATATTTGTAATATCGCTGCTAATCTGTTCGTTAATTTATTTATTCTTTCTTTTCCCAAATTATCCGTTTTAAATGTATTTTCGACGTAAATCAATTAATTCATTGTAATTATTGTATTTTTTATTGTTGCATTTATTTATTTATCGTATTGTATGATTATTTACTTCGTCTCACATGAAATCAATTCTAAATCCCTATTTCGACCTAGTGAGTGCTAATTAATTGTCTACCGACTTAGTTTAATCTTCACATGTTAGGATTAATTTAATGAATGTTGCATTGTATGCATATCACCTTCAACATATCGAGTATAGACGATTTCCCTAATCATTAGTAGAGGCCGCTATCGAGGCGGGCAGGATTAGGTGTTCGATCAAAAGAGCTTCCTAATACGTACCCTCACCCCTTACTCCAGATCTCTGTGAACATCCGTGTTCATTGGCATCCACGAGAGTCATTCTAGACATAGAATGCTAAGGGTAACGAATTCTTGGTGTTCATGTCACTACTTTGTGTGTTGACATGACACAAGGTATTCGAACGGTTTCCAATTTTCCACAATAAATTGGTGGCGACTCCACAAATGCAAAGCTTGCCCGCTTTTCCTCCCGAGCGACCCCCGTGGGCCCGCGTCCACAGAAAGAAGAACCCACCATTCAAGAAGTTTCAAAGAAGAATGAAGAGAAGGCTAAAGAGAAAGAGCCTATTGTGATTCGACTTCCATTTCCAAGTCGTCAAGCTAAGCCTAAGTTTGATGGACAACTTGGGAAGTTTATGGAGATTGTGAAGAACTTAGAAGTCTCAATTCCATTTACAGAATTAATCAATCATGTTCTGGCCTATGCGAAATACATGAAAGATATTCTTACAAAGAAGAAATCCATTCGGAAGCTTGAGACTATTGATTTTACTAAGGTGAGTAGTGCCATCCTACAAGGAAGTTCACCTCCAAAACAAAAGGATCCGGGAAGTTTATCTATTCCGTGCACCATTGGCGATACCACAATCAACAAAGCTCTATGTGACCTTGGGGCAAGTGTGAGTGTCATGCCATATTCGGTGTGCAAGAGGCTAGGAATAGGAGAGCTCAAATGCACTAATATCACACTTCAAATGGCGGATCGATCAACAAAGACACCTTTAGGGGTATGGGAGGATGTGCCGGAAGAATTGGCAAGTTCTTCATCCCGGTGGACTTCGTTATTGTTGATTTGGGAGACCTTTCTTACACACCGCGGGAGCGGTGATTGAAGTGAAACATTGAGAGCTCACACTCGAAGTGGGAGATGAAACTATCACTTTTAATCTTGACAAGACAATGAGAGCTCCCCGACTACATGAGCCATGTTTTATGGTTGATCATTATAGCCGAGAAAGTGATAGGAAGAAGTTGGCATCTCAATGCAAGGAACAAGATATGGGTGAAGAATCACCACCCATATGGGAGAAGAAAATGGGTAATCTCCAAGATGCTCCATCCAAAGAGGAAGAACGTTGCAACAAGAATGAGAGCTTGAATAGCTCACCACCACTCATTACAAGAGAAGAAGAAGGCCTCATTGGCCATAACAAGATGGAAGAAGAGTTACTCTTGTCAACTCATGATATTATTGGGGAACAAGTAGACGAAGTATGCGGTCTTTGGGATGATGAGTTTTAAGGGTTATTCAATCCTTATATTGGTAATGCTATGACCCAAGACCACAATGAAGAACAACATGTGCAAAGGTCTATTCAGGATCTTTATCATAACAATGAACAAGCTTTCGACTACTTCTTCAAGGTGTTGAGCAATATCAACAACACCCTGGTTATGCCCCCTTGACATCTCATACATGGATAGGAGTTTGGTGAAGTCCTCCGTAAACCACCGTTTGTAAATATTCTAACCCCTTAACTTGCATTTTACTTATTGTATTGCATTTTTGTCAATTTCGGATTTATACTTTGATCAAGATTTTCATTTTGAGAGAAAGTGAGGGAGTGACTTATATGTTTATTGATGTGTAGTGTTTTGACATAGTGTGGGGATAGCAATTGCCTAGGCTGTCCAAGCTTTCGTAGTGCCCCCACAATGAAGACCAAAGGAATAAAGAGTAAATGACTGGGGCATACGAATACCCACTGGTGGAACTAAATCCGTGAGGTACAGGGGCAATCCGAGCGGCCCGACAGCAATCCGCTCGTCCTGGAAGAAAATCCGAGCGTCCTGTGAAGAAGACGATCGTCCTAAGAGAGCTGGAAAGGTTAATTTTTGTCTGACTGAAGATCCGAGCGTCTCCATATAGAATCCGCTCGTCTCAGCCAAGACTCACTGAGGATCCGCTCGTCCTGCAGCTATTAAAATTTGCGATTTCTCCCTGACAAAGAATCCGAGCATCCTAAAAAGAATCCGCTCGTCTCCTGCTGAAGACGCTCGTCTTAGAACGGGCTCTCTTTTTTGAAATAAGCGGACAGAGAATCCGAGCGTCCCGACCCAAAGATGCTCGTCTCCCTTGCTGAATTCAAAAATAACGGGATTAAAACCCCCCTTTTCCCAATTCATTTTACTCATTCAAAACACAAACACATCTCCAAAACCCTCAAAACCCTCAATCCCTCCATCCATAAAAATCAATTTTCTCAACCACATTAACCAAAATTAATTCCAAACTCCCTCAAAACTCAAAAAAATCACTCCTTTGTCAACAACAAGGAATTAAAACACCAAAATCCTCAAAGTTTGAATCGATTTTCTAGGGTACAAAGGCAAAATTCGAATTTCCTAAATCGATTTGGGTCTTATTGAAACTTGAGGAATTCAAGCAAATGTTTGGGTGTTACTACATACAAGGAGAAGATGGCTAGGACAAAAGGTGGAAACAATGCACTTCCAAAGAAGAATCTCTCAAAAAGGCAACAAGCTCTACAAGCTTCAAAGGCTTTGGTGGTTCAAAGTGCAAGGATGGAAATTCAAGAGACTACTTCTCCTATGGTGGAACCTACTACTTCTACTCCGGTTGTTGAGCAACTACATGATTATCCGGAGGTAATTTTCACATCCGATGCTCATAGGAAGAAATTTGTATCCCTTGCTAAGAAATCTATTTTACCCACCATGTTTATATGCCAAGAGACCTTGACCAAATTGGGTGTCTTTGAACAAACAAAGAATTTCTTCGAGTCCATGGGATTGCTTACTTTGTTTAATTTGCAAGAGTTGACCTACTCATCCCTCACCTTGGAGTTTTTAATCTTATTTAAAGTTACAAAGGTGGAGACTCGAACAAACATTGAAATCCGCCTTGAGAATGTTGATAGGAAAATGTCTTTTGGCGAGTTTGGTATAGTTTTTGGCCTTAGAAATGACTCGACCTATGTGAAGAAACCCGTAACAAAATATGATCCCACTCCTTTATGGAAGGCTATTACCGGAAGAAAGTTTACGTCTTACCATGATTGTCGTGCCCTTTATGTCCATCATCCGGGCATAAGGGTGTTGCACAAGGTTGTTTGGCACACTTTGACTGCTAGAAAGGGAACAAACAACTTCACCGAGCTTGATTTTATCTATCTCGAGTCGACCTTGAATGTTGATAGAAAGTTCACCACAAAGTACAATATACTTCAACTTTTAATTGAGAGGTGGCTTAATATCGATCATGGCAAGGAAGGTGCAGCCTTCATTGTTAATGGGGGATTGGTAACTTGGTTGGCAAAACACTTCAACCGGGACTTTAACAAAGATGGTGCTCATAAACCGGTTAAGGGAGGCCACATCATCGATTTAGCCACTATGGTTCACAAATTCAAATGGCTCAAGAATGACACTCTTTACAACAACTTCGAGTGGTTAACAAAAGATGCCAAGTCCTTCACTTTACCGAACAAAATTTGCCGACTCAATGTCCATAGGCCACACTACCTTCTCCAACTCTCCGAGGAAGCCGAGTACATAATATATACAACACCAAAGGGAGGACATTGCCGAGCCCTCCTCTTCTATTATCACTTCACCCTACCCATTCACCTACCACGAGTTTCAACCCGAAAATGTTACGGCGGGGAATGACTACTTAACTCTGTTGATGCAACAAATGCACAAGCAAGCCCATGAGGATCGAGTCAACGCATATAGAGCAAACAAGGGACTATAAGGGACTATATACACTTGCCAATCTTCCCAACTAGACATTTTCATAAAAAAATTCCTAAAAGATACTAGGCCTTAGTCCATGGGTCAAAAGATACTAGTCTGACACATCCTAGGGTGCCTTGAGGGTATTCTAGCAAACAAAGTCTCAAGGAGAAAAATTATCTACAAGGGACTATATACACTTGCCACGCTTCCCAACTAGACATTTTCACAAAAAAAATTCCTAAAATGCAACTACATGCCATGATACAACTAGCATATATACAACTCTAATGCAAATGCTACCATCACTAGTATGCCATATAATCTAAATGCAACTCCTAGAATCACATTGGTTTGTACCACATCAAACAAAAAGAAGCCACATAGTCATTAACATAGAGAGGAAAAAGGAGATTTGGAAAGATCATACCATGCGGTCTTCATATTCCTCACGCCTCGGATGTGGTATAGTCGGTCCAATGTAATAGGAGTGAACACAAACAAACAAGTATATATACAATATATACATTTCTACACTACAAAAGGAATAACATGTTTTTGGTGTTAGAATTCCCCATCCCCACACTTAGAATGGGTATTGTCCCCAATGGACAAAACAATAGGGAATTGTGCAAATGCAATAAAATGAATGATGCATGATTTTACACTAGATGCAAGCTATATGTAAGATATGTACATGTGATAAATATATACAAGTGATGCAAACTAATCTATACTACATGATGCAAGCTTTTGATTGTTCGGAGAGCTAATTTGAATTAACTTGCATTCCTTGTGATTGAACTTCCCCAAACCGGACAAAACACTATTGCTAGTGCAAAAAGAAAGGAAAGTTCATTCACAAGGCATGAAATGCAATGCATGAATGAAGATTGTCATTTTGGATTCTTGTAGTGGGAGTAAAAAAATAAACACCTCAATGTGACCGAGGTGGGAGTCCCATGAGTGATGCTAGGACTCCAAACTCAAAACTACCAAGAGCCCGAAACGACTCTCAAAATGGTGCAAGTTAAATATTATAAAAGTCATGGAAACATGAGATAAAAATAAAGCAAAAAGAGGGGTAGGAGACTTACAATGTAATAGGTTGGTACTAGCATAAGTGATCAACCCCGCATGTTAGTGTCCTGTTTCATGCTTTGTCAACCATCATTTGTCACTCATCGTGACATCATCATCATCATCATCTACCTCCATGGAACCATAGGTTTCACAATCATCTTCTTCATCACTTGAACTTTGCTCTTCTTCCTCATCATCTTGGCAAGACCCGCTACCTTCCCCGCTCTCATCATCAACTTCCTCCTCTCTCCTTGTATCCCTTTCTTCATCTTGAGAAGCATTAGGAAAGAACACTTTCCTATCCACCCAATCCGACAAAGAACTCGAATGATCAAGGAGTTCTTGCCTAGCAAGATGGTAGAGGGGTGGATATTGGGGGTAATATACATTCACCCGATCATTGTGAGCTTCTCTATGCATGTGTTGCATTAGTTGGGTCAAGTAGTCATTGCCTGCCATAACACCATTAGCTTTAAATTATTGGTAGGTAAAGGGATAAGGCGATGTAACAATGGAGGAGGAGGAGGGTTCTTCTCTTGGTTGTTGTTGTTTTTGTTGTTGTTTGATGACGGTCTCGGCTTGCTCGGGAACGGGGAGGAGGTAGTTGGTCCGGCGGGTGGAGATGCGACAAATCTTAGTCGGTAAGACAATGGACTTGGCATCCTTGATGAGCCACTCATAGTTATGGTCCAAGTTATCGTGCTTGACCCATTGAAACTTGTGAATCATGTAGCTCATGTCAAGAAGGTGGCTTCCTTTAACCGATTTACAGGTGTTATCCTTGTTGAAATCCGGGTTAAAATGTCTTGCCAACCTCGTCACCAAGCCTCCATTAACAATAAAGGCTGCACCCTCTTTCCCATTCTCAATTTCCAACCATCTTTTTATCAATAGTTGAAGAATATTATAATCTCTCTTGGGTCTCCCACCAACATTCAAGAAAAACTCAAGGTAAACAATGTCTAATTCCGTCAAGTGATTGGCTTCTTTTCTACTAATCAAAGTGTTTGCCACGAACTTGTGCCAATATCTTATACCCGGATGATGAATGTATAAGGAATGACACTCTTTGAAAGTTGTGAACTTACGACCGAAAATAGCTAGCCAAATTGGTTCGGCATCAAATTCAAATGGTTTCATTTTGAACCGGTCATGGTAGGTAAGCCCAAATACGTCACCAAATTCACTTTTGAGCATTGTTCTAGTCTTGTTTTCGAGACGGAATTCTACATATTCTCTAGTCTTAATCTTATACTACCTCAAGGAGCTAATGAACTCCAAATTCAAGGAGGGGTATGTCAATTCATTCATTTCAATGAGGGTTCCTAACCCCATGGACTCAAAAAATTCCTTTGTTTGTTCAAGGACACCCAATTTTCTCAAAGCATCTTGACATATGAATTTTGTAGCTAGAGTTTTTTTCTTGGCAAGGGATTTGAATGCATTCCTATGCTTATCGGATTATAAAGTTACCTCCAGATAGTTCTTCATTTGTTCTACTTCCAGGATAGAATTAGTAGCTTCCTCAATAGCATGGATAGTTGAAGTAGTAGCTTGCTCCCTTTGTTCCAAGACCATTGCTTTGGATGCTAGAGCTTGTTGTCTATTAGACAATGATGGTGTTTTTGTGGCCTTGATTCCTCCCTTGGTCCTTGACATTGCATTCCTTCTTGTATCAACACACCAAGTCACTACAAGGAAAACACGGTAAAGTGACGGACGAATCCGTCACTATATAGCATTTCCCGTCACAAAAAGCGGGTTTGTGACGGATTATCCGTCACAAACCGTCGTCACTATATATGGTCACAAAAAGCGGGTTTGTGACGGATAATCCGTCACAAAGACACCTGGGACGGATTTGTGACGGCTAATCCGTCACATAGTTTATCAACAGTGACACGTGTAATCCGTTGCAAATTGATTTTTGTGACGGAATGTCCGTTGCAAAATTGATTGTTTGTGACGGAATATCCGTTGCAAAACTAACTTTTGTGACGGACTATCCGTTGCAAAAAAGATTTTTGTGACGGAATATCCGTCGCAAAAAAGATTTTTGTGACGGAAAATCCGTTGCAAAAAAAAATTTTGTGACGGATTTGTGACGGCTAATCCGTCGCAAACTTAAACAAAGATTTTTAAAAAACCAAACAGTTTGCTTTGCCGCCACAATGCACGTAGCATTGTTTCAGTAAAACCTGCAATATACAACACAACCCCGTCGACCGCAAAGCGGGAATATATGTCAAGTCGACCGCAAAGAGGGAACCAATCAACAATACGTTTTAACTAACACCAACACCGAATCATAAAGTTAAAGGTTGTCTTTTATAAATAAAATCTAACATAATTAAGTTAGTGGTTTACATAAACTTCATCAAATCTACCAAGGTTCAAGATTTGATTTTTTTAAGAAACTAAGAGTTTACCTAATCGGGGTAACGTGCTGACTACCAAATGGATGACCGTCATCCGTGAAATCGTCTCTACGAAATGGAGGCGGGCCACCTGAGCATGTAGGGGGGAGTCCATCCATACTTCTCGAACAAGAACGCCTCCATGCTATCTCCTTTGTACTTTTGGGTCATCATCTCTCCCTCCATCCTACCGATTTGCTGTCGCAATTGTGAATTTTCCATTGTGACTCGAGAAAGCAAACTAGGTGAGTAAGAAGAAACCGAGTGACGGGCAAGCCTATTAGCTGGAGGATCGTACAACTCTGGTGCCGCTGACCCCATACCCCACACGCGCATCTTCTCATTATAGCCTCCACTGGCAGTATAGTAGGACTCGTTCGGATCTGGTTCCAGTCCCTCGGGCATTGGCTGGTTCATAAGTCGACGGTAACCAACCTGAAAAAGTAATAAGTAGGCATTGGTTGTTCGGCTTGTTCTAGCATTTTAAAGAAGAAAGAAATTCGAGGGTTTGAGGTTTCATAACGCACTTCTTCATCGCTAAGGTCGTCGGGATTAAGTTGATCTTCCAATATTTGTTCAATATTATCGCGTAATGCATTTTCTACCATCTCCCGGTAAGGATTTCCACTAACTACACTACTCGTACTTTCTTGGATAGGCAAATTCTCACCGTGGTGCGTCCATACATAGTAATTATCGGCAAAACCATACGAGTAAAGATGACTTAGAACATCCCTCTTTCCTCTATAAGCTACATTCTTACATTTCTTACATGGACACTTCATTTCACCTACATCCTTATACAAGGTACTTTGTTCCGCGAATTCAATAAACTCCCTCACACCCTTTGCAAATTCAACCTTAGGTTTCTTTTTTTCATCTAATCTTTCATACATCCACGCTCGTTCTAATCTTTTCATGTTATGTATCTACATTTCAATATATCTATGTTATAAACAAACAATAGTAAAATAAGAATAATAGCAACCAACAATACACAATAAATATTATCATACAAATATATAATTATTGTCAACAAGTACTCCATCTTTGAATTGGGTCCTTATCACTCCAACCTAAACCCGTCGATAATGCGTTTCAAGTCACTAGTAAACACACACTGTTATTTATTAATGAGGAAAAAATTAAAGACAATTCCCTTAGTTCTCCAAATACACAATGTAGAATAAATAATTATTCCACATATGTATTTAGAGAACATTAAAGGAATCGTTACCAAACTCTTTCGTCATTAATAAATCACAAGTACGTGTTTACTACCTAAGTGACTTGAAACGTACAAAGACAGTCCCAAAACGGGGACTATTCAAGAATTGCTCCTAATGAGAAATTCTTGAACGGGTACTAGGTCGATCAACATCAAAACAAACAATAATTTGAACATCAACAATAAAAACAACGGCTACTAATTTTAAACCAATTTCTAACTTACAATTTATATTCTTTTAATTTCTAACTAGCATAACAATTTGTAAATGACATTTTAAACCAATTTCCATCATTTGACATTAGTTTATAATCATATCTAACTTTACATTTTAAACAAATTTCTAACTTACAATTTATATTCTACTAGTATACTACTAATTTCTAACTTATATTTTTAACCAATTTACAACATTTTTGACCGATTTAGAACATTTTACTAATATATTAACTTTTATAACTAACATAACAATTTACAAACTATTAATATACTACAAATTTCTAACAAACATAACAATTTCTAACTTACATTTTTAACCAATTTCTAATATTCTACTAAAATATTAACTTTAACAATATCAACAACAATAATTTCTAACTTATATTTTTAACCAATTTACAACATTTTTTACCAATTTACAACATTTTACTAATATATTAACTTTTATAACTAACATAACAATTTACAAACTATTAATATACTACAAATTTCTAACAAACATAACAATTTCTAACTTACATTTTTAACCAAATTCTAATATAATAATACACACAACATCAACTATAACAACATAAACAATAACAATATCAACAACAACAATGGCTACTATCCTAGAGTCATTAACATAATTTAAATAATAATTAGTAATTTTAAAAGATAATTAGTAAGAAAAGATTACCTAATTAACTAAAATCGAAAATGGTGGTTGTTGATTGCGGTGGCGGCGGGAATAGGTGGCGGCGGTCTTGGACAGGACGGTGGTTGATGGGGTGAACAATGGTGGGTGGTCGATGTTTTGGGGTAAATAATTAGGGAAATTGATTTGGGGGAAATGAGAAAGGTAAAGGGGGACGCGACTTGGTTTTATCAGAAAAACAAAACTTGTGACGGACTAGCCGTCACAAATTCCGTTGCAAACCCGATTTTTTGAATTTTTGTGACGGAATATCCGTCACAAGTTTTAATTATTCCGTCACAGGTATGCTTTTTAGATTCCCTCTGCAAGAGGTGACGTGTGTCAGTTAAAGAAAACTTGTGACGGACTAGCCGTCACAAAGTCCGTTGCAAACCCGCTTTGTTTTGAATTTTTGTGACGGAATATCCGTCACAAGTTTTAATTATTCCGTCACATGTATACTTTTTAGATTCCCTCTGCAAGAAGTGACGTGTGTCAGTTAAAGTAAATTTGTGACGGAATATCCGTCACATATAGTTGTTTTTGTGACGGAATATCCGTTACAAATCTTTGTTTTTGTGACGGATCACCCGTCACAGACTTTGGCGCCCTTGTTTTTTCAACGCGCCAAATTCTTGTGACGCTATGTGACGGCTAGTCCGTCACAAGTTTTTGTCCGTCACAAGTCCGTTGCAAACCCGTGTTTTGTGACGGGATTTTCATCCGTCCCTACTGTTCCGTCACTATACCGTGTTATCCTTGTAGTGAGTAAATGCTTGAATGCTTCTTTCTTCAAGTTTCAAATGAATGCCCAATCAATTTGGGGTTTTTCGAAATTTCACCAACCCTAGAGAAATTGATTGAATTTTTTGAAGAAATTGTTGTTTGAATGGTCTTATGTTGATGAAGGAGTGATTTATTTTTGTTTTGAGCAAGTTTGGACTTAAGTTGGGTGAATTTGGATGATAGTTTGTTATTTAGGGATGAGGGTTTGAAGGTTGAAGTGAGGGAAATAATGGTGTTTGTGTTTGAATGAAGTGAAAAAAAATGAAGAAGGGGGGTTTTGGTACCGTGTTTTGTGATGAAACAGGTCGGGACGGGAGATAGTACCAAGTCGGGCGGATTTATAGGTCAGTGGAGAATCAGCTTTCTGGAGGCCTTTGGAGACGGGCGTCTCGAGCACAGGTCGGGCGGATTTTCAGTTGGGTCGCACAACTTGAGCTGGAGACGGGCAGATTTGTACTCCAGTGCAAATTTGATAATAGAGAGCTCCTCCAGTCCTCACTACTTGAGGTCAGGTCGGGCGTCTTGAGCTTTGGCTCGCTCGACCTGAAGTCGGCTCGGGCTGATTCTTACTTTAGTGCAGTTTTCATTATGCAGTCCTTTCCCAATCCCCACAAGCTCAGGTCTGCTCGTGGGTCTTCACCCCGTGTTGATTCTTCTTCTTTCAATTCTTCTTAGGTAGCATTACATGTTGGAGTGTCCCCGACAATAATGTGATCACAATTGTCGATCATGATGTCACATGTTTAAATCTCATTTTTAAGAATACGTAAGGGATGATTCATTTTATAGTCAACTGATCAACATTAATCGGTAACGATTGGCTTGCTAGAGTTTGACGTTACTGTCGTGGGACGGTGGTGGTCAGTTGATCCCTTAAGGTCACACCTAAAGGATGATACCCTAATCTGTAAAGTTGATTAATTGTATGACGATACAAGTTAATCAATTCCTTAAAATTGAACAATTCAATTTGTGAGAGAGAAAAATAAGATTTATTTTTGTAATTGAAATACTTTATTACTAAAATTACTTATTGTTTGAGAAACAATAGAGATAAGAATGAATGGTTAATTATAATTACAATATGTTGTGAATTATAATTATATGACCCATTTTATTTATATGATCAAGTATCACTAGTCAATTTGTTGTATGAAATTTAATTAATTCATAAAATGATATTTATGTGATAAATATGCATTAAATTAATTAATAACATGTAACATACTACATGTGATATATTGTGTGACAATTGATAAATTGACAAAATAAAATGGTAGTCCATTTTATATAAATGGACCGAAATAATGAGAGTAATGGGTGTTAGTGGGTGAATTATTTTATGAGATAAAATAAGCTAATGATACCTAATCTACACCTAGCCTTACAAGCCTAAGGTATTGATAAGAACAAAAGAAAAAGTGAAGGACCATATATTGGTCCTCTACCACTCCAAAAAAAACCGTGTGGCCTCCTCCACTTTAGAGGACTTTTGTTCTCTATTCATTCTCTATATTCTTGTCCATTCAAAATACATGCAAAGGTTATGCATTATTCTCTCTACTCTTTAATCTTCATCAAAAATATAAGAAGATTCAATCTAAGTTGTTCAATCACATTAATAATATTATTAATGTAATATATGAGTATTAGTAATCAATGTTAAGGTAAACTACTAAACAAATATCTAGCACATATGATTTAGTAGAGATAAAGGATAATCTTGGGTGCAATCAAGAGGAGCGGCTTCTATACTAGAAGTCTTTGGAGGATCATCCTAACATATGAAAGCTCAAGAACAAGTGAGGTAGGAGACTTCACTTGTGCCCAAAATGGCCGAAAATAAGATGGTGAGAAATCGTTTTTCCATCTCTTTTTATTAATTTTGCATGCATAAGATCCTTAAGTTTTTATGACTAAAACTTTAAACTATAATATGTGATATTTAAAATATAATTTTTAATAAGTGGTATCAGAGCTTTATGGTTGTTGCATGCAAGATCGGGATCGTTTTTTCGAGATAATACGATTAACGAATAAAACTTGAAATTTGTGTTTTATGTTGATAAATCACGAAATAATTTTGCATGTTAAAAGTTTCTGGTCCTAAATGGATTTTAGGTCATATGGGATGATTTATGGATTTTATTGTTCATTTTATATATTATTGGCATTAAAATGTGATTTTTATGAGAAAAATGTCACTTTTCGACGAAAAATAGCTAAACTTTGAATTTTGCAGTGGTTTTGGCACATATATTATCTAATGATGGCCTGTAAATTTTCATGTTAATATAAGTTATTTTGCTCGAAATATGTATTTTATAAGTTAAAATCGTATTTAAATGGGTAAATAGGTTATTATGAGTTATATTTTGAATCTGGTCATCGAAATTTAGTATGTTGTTACATGCAATTTTACAAGAAGTGTGTAAAATATTTCGCTATAGTGAAGTCTTTTTTCATGATTTATGAATTTTTGAGTAAAAATTCAATAAATAGTGACTTTATTTAGTATATAATGCTAAAACATATTTCATGACTAAAGAAAAACATTACATGTTGCATTTTATCATATATTACAGATCTAAAAGTAAAAATTTGATGAAAATAAATTTTCTCATATTTTAATGGTTATATTTGTTAAAACCGATAAACCGCAACATTGTTTTTCTCGACAATTTTTGAAATTTTTAACCTAAGTTTTGAACATTATGAGTATCATGGTATTTTTCCAGAATGTTCATGGATCTAAATTTCAAATTTTGAAATTATTTGAAAAATCTTATAATTTAATTTGAAGTTTATAACATAATTTTGTAATTTTGGTCCATAATGAACAATATTAAGAAATCAAGTTTAATTATTGTCAAAATTTTAGTGAGGACTAAGTTTTGAGTCCTAAGATGGTTAGGGTAATTAAATTGAACATAAATATGAATTTATGTAATTACCGTGATTTTAATAAGTTAAATCACGCAAATCCATAAAAACTGATAAAATATACGATATTGGCTCTTAATAGGCGATTTAGCCTAAAATTTAAGCATGTTCATACATATTATAATGCTGCATTTTATTTATGATTGTCATATTTTAATTTTATGTAATTTTTGAATTATGTAATTTTACTTATTATGGCCTTAGTTTTTAATTGGTATTACCCGAAATGTATGTGAATATCGATTCGGTTGTAATTATTGTGATCTCGTATCAACGTTTTGTAATTTAATAGATTTATTTTTATTACAAATGTATAATAGGAAATTATGTAATTTTATTTATTATTTGTAATTTTCGGGAGTTTCCATGAAGACGGTGTTACCTCGAGATGCGTGCCAAGACCGAAGTTTAAGGGACCAAAGGAGTTGGTTTCCGCATTTGTAATAGTTTATTAGATTTAATATTTTTAGGAAGGCCATACTAGGATTTTATTTTTATGCTTTGCATTTTATTTATATGTTGCATGGATCGCTAAATCGCCATAACTAAACATGCATTCTATTTTAATCGAGTTTATCGACTGTGTCAATTACAATTATCGTAGTTCACCGCTTTAGTTCACTTAAAATGTGATAGATAATAAATTGACATGACCTCTCGCTAAAATAAACAATTGAGACTTAGCCTTACCAAAAAGTAGAAACCATGAAACCCTATTTCGTGAGGGAGTACGCTCGGCCACACCGTAGTACAAACCTTGTTACGTAGGGGAAGTGGGTGATAAATGTCTATCCACCGGATTCATGTTGATGAGGGTTGTATAGCCAAAGCGTGCCCAAGTTAATGTGGATTTGGATCCTGGACACATTTATTCGAAATTTGGGTTTAACTCAAAAAAAGTATTCTCGACCATAGCCGGATGTGTTTTGGGCTAAAGATTAACATTAATGTAATTTTTTCGACCAAGAGTTCTAAAAGTAGAATCGATTAAAAAAGTTAATCCACCGAGTTATATTGATAAGAGTTGTATCGCCAAAACGTGCCCAAGTTAATATGAATTTAGATCTTGGAATCATTTATCATAGTTGGGTAGAGGTCACTATGTAAATGTTTTACTTGTTTACAAGTATCATTATAATGATAAATGTTAGTTTTCATCATACCGTTGGCGCATCGTTCGCATCGTTCTATTATTTCACCACAATTTATATACGATATCATTTCAATTCAAATCTCCATTAAAACATCATAACTAAAGACAAATTTGAATTTTCTTCTAAAAACCTCATAATATCCATTACAAGGATCTCTTGTGAAGAGTATAGATAAAAGTTATTCGTGATCAAATGTAATACCCCATATTTTAATAATAATTTATAAGAATAATTTATGTAATTTAATGAGTGATAAAATGACATTTCTAATAATAAATACAAGTAAGACAATAATTAAATAATAAATTAATAATTCAAGTCGGGATTTGGGTTTGGCTAATATTTGTGCTTTGGGCCGTGTGCTATTATTAAATGGGCCGAAATCTATTAAATTAGTGTGAGTGTAATCGGGATTTATATCGGGAATTAATAATAAATAATGCAGAAATAATAATAATAATATATAATAATTATAATAATTATATCAATAATGATAATAAGTTATGGCAAATAATAAATTAGTAAGTATTTATGAGGAAATCATAGTTAAGGTAAGGCTAGTAATATGTGATAATAATAATGATATAATTATAATGACAATTCCTATACTAATTGGAATAAGGAAAGTTACATAGTTTCCTAATTGGTCTCGTATTCTCTAAATCTTACACTATAAATACCACCTTAAACCTGAGAAATAATTCATACATTAAAAGAAGGAGCTTTAGGAGACGGAAGGAAGGAATTAACATAAATCAATTAATCAACTCAAGGTAATTATTCATCTTAAATCGATTTATATTCTTTTCATGCAAGCATCTTTAGATCGATAGTATGACTTATATAGACCACCATAGGACTCGGGAATTAGACCAATAGCGACATTGGACTGCAAAGTTACTGACCTGACCATTGTTGACCGTCATTGACCGTGGTAGGGTGGTGTTTAGGGTGGCTAAAGGTGGCTGGTCAGGGGGTTATACGGGTTTGGTTGTAAGGGATTGGAATGGATAATTGAACACTTAATTGACCTCGTCTTGACCTGGGTATGGAGGGGTTGTGACGGGGAAAGGTGGTCGGTCCTTTTGGTGGTGGTGGTGGTATGGTGGCAGGTGGCTGTTCGCGGCGGTGGTGGCGAAAACAGGGGAGGAGGACGTGTTTGGGCAGCCGGTTTTTGGAGGGAGTTTTGGTGGTTGTAAGAGGTCTGGGCTGGGGTGGTATTGGGTGGTTTGTGTCGAGGGTGGATTGGTGAGTTGGGTGGTGGTTGTAAGCGGCAGCATAGGTGGTGTTAGGTGGTGTTTTGGGACGGGTTTTGTAGGTGTGTCAGAGGGGTGTTGGTGGTGTCGGGTGGATTAGGGCGTGGATTTTATGGGTTGCTGGGGGTGGTGGAGCTTGTGTTTATGGGGGAGTTGGGTGCGTGGGATTGCAGGCTGCTGGTGTCGGGCTTGGGTGGTGTGAGTGGTGGCTTGTGGTGGCTTGTGGTGGCGTGGAAGGAGGAGTTTAGGGGGGGTGTTTGTGACGGTTTACACGGTGTATAGTAGGATGGGGTTTGTTTGTTTTGTGAGCGGGTTTTTAATTATTTTATTCGGGTAACTCGGGTTTATATTTGGAACGGGTTTTTATGTACCATAGACCTTAAATAATAACAATAATTAATTAATTGGAATAATGAATATAAATTTATAAATAGTAATGAGAAGTAATAATTAATAAGTGATGGAATAATTATAATATTTTGATTAGGTTGACTTGTGAAGAAATTATATTCGGGTCGGATCGCTTTAATTATTGGATTGCGTAATTGGATGTCTTGCTTGCCAGGTAGGGATAAATCCAACTCAACTTTTACTCGATAATGTTGTTAGATGAATTATCAGTTGTGAAGTATATGTCATTGGTTTATAGGGTGGTTGTTGGTTATCTCATGTCGTAATTGTTGAATACCTCAGTACTGGGATGGTGAATACCTCAACTTCGGTTGGGATGGTGAATACCTGAACTTCGGTTGGGATGGTGAATACTTCAACTTCGGTTGGAATTATGTAATGTGAGCACGTTGTTAAGGGAGTTGGGCTAAGTAAAGGAAAAGGAGCACGTTGTCAGGGGATTGTGCAATGAAAGTGACTTGAATTGGATTGATAATTGTATGTTCGTGTTGTTTAGTTTTATTCCTACTCAACCTCGCGGTTAACCGTGTATTCGTGAACACCTGCGGTGAACCGTTTTATGGGGAGCAGATTTGACAGGTACTAAAGATTAGCTGACTAGGGAGCATTGGGATGAGAGCTTGACTTGGACCATAGTTGAAGTCTAGATCACATTGAATAATTATATCACTTTATTTATTTCCGCTGCGAGTTGTAAATATTTTATATTAAGATTTAAGTTGGTTTAAGTTGTAATAAACATGTAATCATTAAAGTTTTAATTTAAAGTACTTTGGTGAGTTGGACTTTGTTATTCACTACCTCAGGAAACCGAGATGGTAAAGTCCTATTAATTTGGGAATGTCTAGCTAAAGACCCCTAAATAAATGGGGGTGTTACAAAATGGTATCAGAGCAAAACGATCCTCAGGCCTAACTAATGAACAATAAATGAATATAGGTTGTGTCTAATAAAATGAACCCGGGTAGAAACTGTTAGGAGCCCACTTAAGGCTTGGGATGAGTAGGGCACCTCACACCAAACTTCCACCCCTTCCAGTTTTGAACCGGTAACCTTGAGGGAATACTTGAGAATGTGGGGTAATTTAAAATGAATATAGTATGTTTCTCTTAGGAATTTAGTTTGTCTTGGTTGCATATTGTTGTCATTAATGGTTGCGGTTTCGGGGGCGTAACCTTATTTTACGGAGGAGAGGTGTGACATGATTTATTTAAGCATTGTTATAAGCATGATGATATGGGGAAAATATGTTGGCATGTATGTGGAAGGGGTTAATATGATTAAACATGTGAAGTATTAATTGTTGTGATTTTGGTTGGTTTCTCGAAATTTTATCGCTTGATTGTTTTGGCTGCCATTTACTTTCGGTTTAAAATTCTTGCCCGAAATATTTATGTCTGATACCTTTGTGAGTTAGCTTTCATATGCCACTGGTCTCGTGTTCAAATAATAAACGGTTTAGGAGAAATAAATATTTTAGTGGACAGTAGTCGATATATTCCTGTACAGTGATGTTTTCGCGCCATGGTTTTGTAAAATTTTCCATTTAAAAACTACGTAATTATTTGTTATAATTCTAACTCCACTGTTTAATAAACTCATGTATGTTTCTAAATTGGTAACTTCCGTTGTAAGAAAATATTTTGACAATTTATGGTGATTTTTACAAGTTGACCTAAGTTTCTGACAAGTTGATGTAAAATTTCTGTTTCGACCAAGTAACTTGTAAAATGCATTATAAATTGACCCTTTGAATTTTTGACTTGATTCTTTTTCTCATGGTTCATTAACTTTCTATATTTTGATGTTGTCAATTATGTGGAGTAGAATAACATGTCTAATGATATGCGGAATGTGTTGCCCTAAGCCATATATATGTTCACGATATTGCATCTATGCCTAAGTTTGATGACGTTAGGTAAAGATTAAAATGAACGAAAAATAAATTTAAATCAATTATGAAGGAAGGGTGGATAGTACCTCATTGGCTTAAGTGACCATTATACTAAACAATTATGCGTATTTTGTTATAGCTTATTATTTAGTCTGGCACTGTATTCGTCGACAGCAAAAGTAAGAAGTTTAAGTAAAGATTAGTTCGAATATCCTATATGGTGTGGTTTGCTAGTTGGAGAAAATTAAAGATTTTGTTATTATTACTTGGAGTTGTGTTTGAAATAATAGTTTTACAGTGTGTGTTCTTTATTTTGCGACATTACAACAATGATTTGGTGGTTCCTAATATTTGTTATTCCGATCTTCGAGGACGAAGTTAATTTTTAGGGGGAAGGAATGTAATACTACGAATGTTTTGAATTGTTGTTTGTGATACCTTGTGATGCGATTGGTATGGATGATAATCGTAAATGGATGATGGTGTTGGATTGTTGTTGTGATACCTTGTGATGCGATTGGTATGGATGATAATCGTAAATGGATGATGGTGTTGGATGATGCTTAGTTGTAAGGATGTTTATAAGTGATGTGGTGGTAGTTGTGGGCGAACTTCGGGACGAAGTTCATTTTAAGGGGGGAAGACAGTAATACCCCGTATTTGAATAATAATTTATAAGAATAATTTATGTAGTTTAATGAGTGATTAAATGACATTTCTAATAATAAATACAAGTAAGACGATAATTAAATAATAAATTAATAATTCAAGTCGGGAATTGGGTTTGGCTAATATTTGTGCTTTGGGCCGTGTGATATTATTAAATGGGCCAAAATATATTAAATTAGTGTGAGTGTAATCGAGATTTATATCGGGAATTAATAATAAATAATATGAAAATAATAATAATGTATAAAAGTAATAATAATTATATCAATAATGATAATAAGTTATGGCAAATAATAAATTAGTAAGTATTATATGAGGAAATCATAGTTAAGGTAAGGCTAATAATATGTGATAATAATAATGATATAATTATAATGACAATTCCTATACTAATTGGAATAAGGAAAGTTACATAGTTTCCTAATTGGTCTCGTATTCTCTAAATCTTACACTATAAATACCACCTTAAACCTGAGAAATAATTCATAAATTAAAACAAAGAGCTTTAGGAGACGGAAGAAGAAGGAATTAACATAAATCAATTAATCAAATCAAGGTAATTATTCATCTTAAATCGATTTATATTCTTTTCATGCAAGCATCTTTAGATCGACAGTATGACTTATATAGACCATGATAGGACTAGAGAATTGGACCTATAGCGACATTGGACTGCAAAGTTACTGACATGACCATTGTTGACCATCATTGACCGTGGTAGGGTGGTGTTTAGGGCGGCTAAAGGTGGCTGGTCAGGGGGTTATACGGGTTTGGTTGTGAGGGATTGGAATGGGTAATTGAACACTTAATTGACCTCGTCTTGACCTGGGTTTGGAGGGGTTGTGACGGGGGAAGGTGGTCGGTCCTTTTGGTGGTGGTGGTATGGTGGCAGGTGGCTGTTTGCGGCGGTGGTGGCGAAAATAAGGTAGGAGGACGTGTTTGGGCAGCCGGTTTTTGGAGGGAGTTTTGGTGGTTGTAAGAGGTCTGGGTTGGGGTGGTATTGGGTGGTTTGTGTCGAGGGTGGATTGGTGAGTTGGGTGGTGGTTGTAAGCGGCAGCATAGGTGGTGTTAGGTGGTGTTTTGGGACGGGTTTTGTGGGTGTGTCATAGGGGTGTTGGTGGTGTCGGGTGGATTAGGGCGTGGGTTTTATGGGTTACTGGGGGTGGTGGAGCTGGTGTTTATGGGGGAGTTGGGTGCGTGGGACTGCAGGCTGCTGGTGTCGGGCTTGGGTGGTATGAGTGGTGGCTTGTGGTGGCATGGAAGGAGGAGTTTAGAAGGGGTGTTTGTGACGGTTTACACGGTGTATAGTAGGATGGTGTTTGTTTGTTTTCTGAGCGGGTTTTTAATTATTTTATTCGGGTAACTCGGGTTTATATTTGAAGCGGGTTTTTATGTACCATAGACCTTAAATAATAGCAATAATTAATTAATTGGAATAATGAATATAAATTTATAAATAGTAATGAGAAGTAATAATTAATAAGTGATGGAATAATTATAATATTTTGATTAGGTTGATTTGTGAAGAAATTATAATCGGGTCGGATCGCTTTAATTATTAGATTGCATAATTGGAGTGCTTGCTTGCCAGGTAGGGATAAATCCTACTCAACTTTTACTCGATAACGTTGTTGGATGAATTATCAGTTGTGAAGTATATGTCATTGGTTTATATGGTGGTTGTTGGTTATCTCATTTCGTAATTGTTGGATACCTAAGTACTGGGATGGTGAATACCTCAACTTCGGTTGGGATGGTGAATACCTCAACTTCGGTTGGGATGGTGAATACCTCAACTTCGGTTGGAATTATGTAATGTGAGCACATTGTTAAGGGAGTTGTGCTAAGTAAAGGAAAAGGAGCATGTTGTCAGGGGATTGTGCAATGAAAGTGACTTGAATTGGATTGATAATTGTATGTTTTTGTTGTTTAGTTTTATTCCTACTCAACCTCGCGGTTGACCGTGTATTCGTGAACACCTGCGGTGAACCGTTTTATGGGGAGCAGATTTGACAGGTACTAAAGATTAGCTGACTCGGGAGCATTGGGATGAAAGCTTGACTTGGACCATAGTTGAAGTCTAGATCACAAAGTTGGATTAAGTTGTAATAAACATGTAATCATTAAAGCTTTAATTTAAAGTACTTTGGTGAGTTGGACTTTGTTATTCACTACCTCGGGAAACCGAGATGGTAACAGTCCTATTAATTTGGGAATGTCTAGCTAAAGGCTCCTAAATAAATGGGGGTGTTACAAAGTGGTATCCGAGCAAAACGATCCCTAGGCCTAACTAATGAACAATAAATGAATATAGGTTGTGTCTAATAAAATGAACCCGGGTAGAAACTGTTAGGAGCCCACTTAAGGCTTGGGATGAGTAGGGCCCCTCACACCAAACTTTCGGCCCTTCCAGTTTTGAACCGGTAACCTTGAGAGAATACTTGAGAGTGTGGGGTAATTTAAAATGAATATAGTATGTTTCTCTTAGGAATTTAGTTTGTCTTGGTTGCATATTGTTGTCATTAATGGTTGCGGTTTCGGGGGCGTAACCTTATTTTACGGAGGAGGGGTGTGACATGATTTATTTAAGCATTGTTATAAGCATGATGATATGGGGAAAATATGTTGGCATGTATGTGGAAGGGGTTAATATTATTAAACATGTGAAGTATTAATTGTTGTGATTTTGGTTGGTTTCTCGAAATTTTATCGCTGGATTGTTTTGGCTGCCATTTACTGTCGGTTTAAAATTCTTGCCCGAGATATTTATGTGTGATACCTTTGTGAGTTAGCTTTCATATGCCACTGGTCTCGTGTTCAAATAAAAAACGGTTTAGGAGAAATAAATATTTTAGTGGACAGTAGTCGAAATATTCCTGTACAGTGATGTTTCCGCGCCATGTTTTTGTAAAATTTTCCATTTAAAAACTACGTAATTATTTGTTATAATTCTAACTCCACTGTTTAATAGACTCGTGTATGTTTCTAAATTGGTAAGTTCCGTTGTAAGAAAATATATTGACAATTTATGGTGATTTTTACAAGTGACCTAAGTTTCTGACAAGTTGCTGTAAAATTTCTGTTTCGACCAAGTAACTTGTAAAATGCATTATAAATTGACCCTTTGAATTTTTGAATTGATTCTTTTTCTCATGGTTCATTAACTTTCTATATTTTGATGTTGTCAATTATATGGAGTAGAATAACATGTCTAATGATATGCGGAATGTGTTGCCCTAAGCCATATATATGTTCACGATATTGCATCCATGCCTAAGTTAGATGACGTTAGGTAAAGATTAAAATGAACGAAAAATAAATTTAAATCAATTATGAAGGAAGGGTGGATAGTACCTCATTGGCTTAAGTGACCATTATACTAAACAATTATGCGTATTTTGTTATAGCTTATTATTTAGTCTGGCACTGTATTCGTCGACAGCAAAAGTAAGAAGTTTAAGTAAAGATTAGTTCGAATATCCTATATGGTGTGGTTTTCTAGTTGGAGAAAATTAATGATTTTGTAATTATTACTTGGAGTTGTGTTTGAAATAATAGTTTTACAATGTGTGTTCTTTATTTTGCGACATTACAACAATGATTTGGTGGTTCCTAATATTTGTTATTCCGAGCTTCGAGGACGAAGTTAATTTTTAGAGGGAAGGAATGTAATACTACGAATGTTTTGAATTGTTGTTGTGATATCTTGTGATGCGATTGGTATGGATGATAATCGTAAATGGATGATGGTGTTGGATTGTTGTTGTGATACCTTGTGATGCGATTGGTATGGATGATAATCGTAAATGGATGATGGTGTTGGATGATGCTTAGTTGTAAGGATGTTTATAAGTGATGTGGTGGTAGTTGTGGGCGAACTTGTAACACCCCGTATTTTATTAAGTTGGATAAAATTCTTTTAATTGCTATTTTGAATTTAATTACATCATTTAACGATTTATATATATATGCTTAGCTAATTAATTAATTTCATCATAATTCGATACGTTAATTTTAATAATCATTAATAAGTTTATTTAAAGTTAGTTCGAGTTTATTGAAGTTAGTTCGAGTTTATTTATTTAATAATTTCCGTTTCTTTACGAGTCCTTATGAAAGTTGTTTTAAGTGAACCCGAGATGGATTTTGGGAACAAAACCGTCCAATTAGCTATTTTGAGCTTATTTCACTAAATTAGCAATTTTTATTAATATCCGTTAGTTTCGTAAAAATCGCTAATAATTCCGTTTCAAGCCGATTTCTTATTATTTCCGTTAACTATCTGAGTTTATTTTATTTTTCATTCTTTAAACTTATTTATTATTGATTCCGTTTCATTTATGAGACTCTTTCTTAAACCGGTTAAATTTAACTCAAAACGGTTTTAATAACTATCGAAGTTTCTTAACGACGAAGAAACGTACGTATAATAAATAAGCAGTCAGCAGTGCTTTGCCTCATTTTTGATTTCCCACGTCTCTTTCTTCTTTTCCTCTTCTTCGCCCTTCTTTTTCCTTCTTTTCCTGTCATGCATTACTTCTTCAATTTTTGTCTATAATCCGTCCTGGTGCTCCGTTTGTCATCTGTTTTCAACAGTTTTCATTCCACAGTGGTCCTCTTATCGTTTCCGTCAATCCGTTGTAAGTAAAATTCATTTTCGTCATGTATTTTTACAAACCCATTTATATTTTCAGCTTTATTTATTATAAGACGGTTGTATGTACTAAAATAGACGTCAGGTAGAAGATTAAAAAGGTAACGATAACGGATTACTCGATATTACTTGTAAAATATGTTTATTTCGAATCTTTGGTTAGTCTGTTTTATAATTGAGACGGTGTATAATTATATATAGGGATCCTTATGGATGTTAATTAGTCAGTTGTATAGTTGAGACAGTGTATACTGATATGTGGAGATGATTGAGATGGTGTATACTGACCTGTAGGGATCATTTGGGATGCTAGCTAGTAAGTGGTATATTTGAGACGGTGTATACTGACATGTAGGGATTGTTTTGGGATGCTATTTAGGATAAAGATGATTGTGTTAGAATAATAAAAGGAATTACGGATGGTTGCCTTGTTAAGCGTAACTAATTTATAAATGGAAGAGGAGGTGGGATATGTGAGACGAAAGAGATCATGATGGATATATAAGCTTTATACGTTGAATTGCAGAGAGATATTCATAGCCCTTGTACCGTCAGTTGATTAATGGCTTTGAGGTTCAGATTTGGACTATGGATTTGGGGTATTGTATATTAATTTGTGTTCTGGCCGTGGCCTGGCGTGCCTAGCTAAGTCACGAGTTTGAGGCCATGTGTAGTTGGTGGTTAGGCCGAGTTTGAGGTTGTCATAACAACTTTTGAGCCGTGTCTATAAATTGTTTTGACGCTAGTTTGGTTTATTTAAAATATGATTAAATTAATTTCCGTCTCATATTTTATATAAAGATAATTCGTTAATATCGTCCTTTCACATAATTATTTTAGGTGGCTCATATGTGGTTGAAGATGAAGAGTAATTTTGGGTTTTAGAAGCTTTCTCAAGTTTATTGCTTGTCTCTTTGCTAGCTTAAGGTAACTATTCCGAGTTACTCGACGAATTAATGTCACATTAGTAGTTGATGTTGTTTTTGGTGTTTGTTAAGTGTTTAGGTGATTGATAAAGTGTTACTTTCGTTTTTCACATGATAGAAATTGGAAATAGCATGAGAATGACATTGTGATACATTTTGTAATTTGGGCCAAAGTAGGCCAAGACTGAGTGGGCCGTTGACCGAACGAGTTTGGTCAAACTAGGTTTAAACCGGTCAGCCTCGATTTGACCGATGACCCGTCGCGGGACTCGGGTCGAGGGTTTGTCTTTGAGGTGAGATTGATTGTTAGTGGAGGTTTTATGTTATGCCTTGATATTTGTAATTATCATTTCACATGTTGGTTGTTGGATGCTTTGGATGCCTTACGCTTGAGTCTTGTTGCCTCTTTGCCATTTTAGTTTGTTCTCATGAATTATGAGATTAACGGTTAGATAGAATTTGGATTATTATTGATATTGGAGATTTTGTTGGATTGTCAGCTGAATATGCTCTTGCGTAGCCTTTCATATACTAGGGTGTGTATGATCTTTGTGTGTACAAGTTTGGACTCTTTGCCCCTTTTATGGTTAATTGGGTATCCTACTTGTCTTGTGTGGTGTGGGCTAAAGTATTCAAGCTGGGACTAGCTGGGACTAGGTCCTAGGTGAGTATTTCGGCCTTCATCATAGATAGGTCTTTATAGTCTTTGACGAGTGTATGTTCACTGCTCAATAGCCTTTGTGTTCCTGACTTGGTGGGTTTATATCCAAGTTGGGGCATGACCTCGTTACTTATTTTGAGAGTAAGTGGTCGGCAAGTAGTACTAGCCAACCCTTTGGTGGACTCCTTAGGGTACTCACATGGTTTTATAAAATTGTGGGTCTTGGGTGCGGTGGTGTGTATCCGCATGTCTAGGTCTGCGCAGATTTAGGACTAGGGTTGTGTTGTGTCTTGGCCATGTTTTTATAGAACCTCTGAGCCAGGATACCGGTTTGATTACCTTCCCTACCTCGTGGTATAGACTCGAGTTACAAAGTGACTATTGACCGTGCTAAGAACTTATGCCTGTCTTTGATATATTGTCCTTTCTTGTTTGATGATTCTATGAATCATAGAAGGTGAGATGCAAGCCGGCTATGGTTGATAGAGTTTGGATTCCTGAATGTTATGTGATTCACATGATAGTGTAGTATGAGTCGGTCTAGTATTCACATGCTAGGACTATGTGTTGTTATATTGTTGTTCACTTTGATAAGCACGATTGTCTAGCATCTATATGCTAAGGCTAGGTGTGATTCATATTCATATTCTTATGTTTACATGTTATATTAATTATGACATTTCGTGGCTGGGAGAACTCGGAGTTACTCCCCACTGACTGTGGCTTTCGTATTTGTATAAAATGCGAATGACAGGTAGGTGATGCATATATGGGGTACATGGACGAGCTAGCGAGCAAAGTAACCTTGGAACCTAGATTGGCTTTATTTTATTGTGACCCTTAAACACTTTTTATGTCACATACATTTTAGGGACATATGTCTCCCTCTTTACATTTGGTTGTATAATTTGCTATTCGCGACTTTAGCGATGGTTATGTTATGACACTTCTAGTTAGACCTTGTATGTTTGACACCTTCCAATTTGGATATCTTTATAACAGGTTCAGGTTTTAAAATTACAGGTTTTTACCCAATTGAACCTATTACAAACATATCCATGCAGTTTTATTCTAGAATTACGTGTTTACTTTTCCGCGATAAGTGAGGGTGTCACAGTTGGTATCAGAGCATATTTGCTCCCGACGCACGTTTGTTCACCCCAATATAAATAACTTGACCTTGAAATAATAAACTTGAGAGATGGGTAAGATGGGTAGACTTAGGACCTTATGTTGTAGTCTCTTTGTGTTTGCTCTTTGTTAGGTACTAACCTGTTTGTTGATTGTCATTTAATAATTGTTGCGTTCTTGGATCGATGACCGTGAGCTTATCTATAGCTAATGGAGTTATTACCCTTATTATAAAAAAATTTGAACTAAAGGTTTTGAAAATATTTTAATGGTTTTCACTGGTTTTAACGTCAATTAGTGTTAAAGCTTGTTATTGGAGACGTCTGATAATTAGTTTTATCATTTGTTGGTGTAAAAATGTATTTTTATGTCTTTGAATTGGAATATTGATGTTCTTGAGGGATCGCCAAGAGTATCTCCGATCCATTGAAAGGACACTTATATTTTACGAAGATCAAGATTTAGTGCCTATTGTTGAGGATTGAAGATTTGTTCAACCTTTGAAGAATGCTTCTACTTCCTTGAAGATGTTTCTCGTTCTTTTTGTATCTCGCCTTATTCCTAATCTCTTGGTGCTTATGCTCCTTCTAAACTCCCTTCTGTTTTACGTTAAAAGCTACGCTTGTACTCCTAACTTGTCTTTTGTTCCTTGCTTATCCTCCCTTAATGCCATTTGATAGTACTCTTTCTTGTGAGGAATGTTGACCTGGGTTGGAAAATTCGACTTTTGAGGAGATTGTTTATGTCTGACCCTTAACCCTGGCTTTGAGAAGTCGTGATGTTAGAAAGACTTAGGTATTGTGATGAGACATACTTAGGAGTCGTTTGGTTGCATGCAGGAATTTCCATTGTCTAGGAAGTGAAAGATCACATGAATTTAGAATTCATGTGAATTAGAAAATGTTGTTTGGTTGCATATAGGAATTGCAATTCATGTAGGCATTCCCACTTACCTAGGGGGGCCTAGGTAAGCAACTTTCTCCATTATGGAGGAATTAGAATTCATGGGAAGTTCCAATTCATGTGAATTGGGGTAACCAAACAAGTTACCCATTTTGCAATTCACATGAATTGTACTTCCTATGTTCTTTAGTGGGTAACCAAACGACCCCTTAGTGATTCTTATACCTAGTTCCTTGACAAAGTGAGTATAATCGATTGGTGGATTCTTTGTGTTAGGAATGAGTTGCCTATGTAATTTAAGTTATAGAACTTGGCTTTGTTGTTTATGTTTGGGATTTGAAAGCTTAGTAGGTTGAGCGTCGTCGCCCTAGGAGTAAACATGAGATAAGTTTAGAATATAAATTTTGAAGAAAACCCATTTTTAGATGTTAACAATCCCGTATAGATTGGGAATGTCATTTGATGTTAGTTGTTCCTTGAGAACTTTGTTGAGAAGTCTTTGTCAACTCATTCTTTGGTTTTTAAAACATTGAGGTTGTGTCGAGTGCTTGAGATACAGAGATGCTTTTATACTTGAGTGGTAGATTTGCTTTAGGGAAATCCTAATATGTGATAAGATAGGTGGAAGAAGTATCTAACCGATTTATCACCCCTTAAGTGAGCATTTATTTTACCTTGACCCTTGTTTTGGGATTTGGTCGTTGTGTTATGAAGGTACAATACCCTAATAGGCGTGACCTTGTTAGAGAGAACCTTAAGTTTTAGGAAGCGTATGGATTAAGCCTTAAAATCCTCTTTCGTACCATTAATCGTTTTCCTTCGTTTCGTTCATACCTTGGTTGGATTTGATTCTTAAGTATAAAAGTTTACTCGTTAGGTCCTTGTCTTGAATACCTCCCTAATTCTGATATCTCTTGCTGGTTGTTAACTAGTTATCTTTATGATTCGACTCTTTTAGTCTCACATCTTGTCATGTTCATATATCTTTTTTTTTTTAAATTTCCTATCATTTCCTGACCTGGTTATTACCTTTTGTTTCCTTAGTGGAGTGATGACATTGTTGTATGAGATTTGAGTATCTGGCGTTTCCTTGTTGTCTAATTTCCCTTTCTCCTCGATCATAAGCGTTACCGTTTATACCTCATTTCCTCGCTTCATCTTGCTCCTCCTTTAAGTTTGACACTCGTATTTTGTGAAACTCTATCTTTGACATCCTTGTAATTTTGACTTCAATTTTTACCCTATGAAAGTCATTATAGCTCTTTTGTTGGTTAAGTTTGAGCTCTCTTAACATACTTTGTTTTTATGCTATCTAAGTTACTTTCCTTTTTGGTACAATTTCTAAACTTTCAAGCTACCAATTTCATTTCGTTGTTAAAGTGTATGTGACTTTTACAAAACCTTACCTATTTTAAAGATTTGAAAATGAAAATTTGACTTAGTTCCCTATTCACTCCTTCAGTATAAACTCATTTATCATGATTTTAATTGCTAAACCTGATATTTCTTTAAGTTTTACCCAATTTCTGTTAACTTTGACCTATCTATGATTTCTTTGACAAAGTTTGATATCATATTTTTCAGGAACTTGACTCCTTTTTAAGTTTAAATGTGAAATCTCTATTTCTATTTTCACTTTTGCAAAAGAAAATTTGGGTAAATTACCTTTTCTTTTGATTTTAACGTTGATCGGATGTTAGAACTCGTTATTAGAAACGTTTAATAACTTGTTCTACTCTTGTCGACGAGTGATTTTCGGTTTTAAATTTGTCTTTGACTTGGAAGGTTAGCGTTCTTGTGTGCACAACAAGAGCAATTTCGTTCCATGAATGAGACTTATACTTTTGAAAACTCTTCATTAATGTTTTCGAAAGTATTTTGATTTTTGATTTATACAAATGATTTGCCTTTGACCTTATCTTGGATTTGGAATGTGATGTTCTTGAATGCGCAACGAGAGCACTTCCGTTCCTTTGATGAGAATCGTTACTTTAAAATTTTATTTGAAACTTTTGAAAGAATTTTGATTCTTACGATAAGTGACCTTTTAAATGTTTTGGTTACCGATTCCAATTTCAGTTTAATTTTTATAACCTTTCATTTATACTTTCAAGTTTCGAGGACGAAACTTTTTAAAAGATGGGGTAATACCCCGTATTTGAATAATAATTTATAAGAATAATTGATGTAGTTTAATGAGTGATTAAATGACATTTCTAATAATAAATACAAGTAAGACGATAATTAAATAATAAATTAATAATTCAAGTCGGGAATTGGGTTTGGCTAATATTTGTGCTTTGGGCCGTGTGCTATTATTAAATGGGCCGAAATCTATTAAATTAGTGTGATTGTAATCGGGATTTATATCGGGAATTAATAATAAATAATATGGAAATAATAATAATATATAAAAGTAATAATAATTATATCAATAATGATAATAAGTTATGGCAAATAATAAATTAGTAAGTATTATATGAGGAAATCATAGTTAAGGTAAGGCTAATAATATGTGATAATAATAATGATATAATTATAATGACAATTCCTATACTAATTGGAATAAGGAAAGTTACATAGTTTCCTAATTGGCCTCGTATTCTCTAAATCTTACACTATAAATACCACCTTAAACCTGAGAAATAATTCATAAATTAAAACAAAGAGCTTTAGGAGACGGAAGAAGAAGGAATTAACATAAATCAATTAATCAACTCAAGGTAATTATTCATCTTAAATCGATTTATATTCTTTTCATGCAAGCATCTTTAGATCGATAGTATGACTTATATAGACCACCATAGGACTCAAGAATTGGACCTATAGCGACATTGGACTGCAAAGTTACTGACATGACCATTGTTGACCATCATTGACCGTGGTAGGGTGGTGTTTAGGGCGGCTAAAGGTGGCTGGTCTGGGGGTTATACGGGTTTGGTTGTGAGGGATTGGAATGGGTAATTGAACACTGAATTGACCTCGTCTTGACCTGGGTATGGAGGGGTTGTGACGGGGGAAGGTGGTCGGTCCTTTTGGTGGTGGTGGTATGGTGGCAGGTGGCTGTTTGCGGCGGTGGTGGCGAAAATAGGGTAGGAGGACGTGTTTGGGCAGCCGGTTTTTGGAGGGAGTTGTGGTGGTTGTAAGAGGTCTGGGTTGGGGTGGTATTGGGTGGTTTGTGTCGAGGGTGGATTGGTGAGTTGGGTGGTGGTTGTAAGCGGCAGCATAGGTGGTGTTAGGTGGTGTTTTGGGACCGGTTTTGTGGGTGTGTCATAGGGGTGTTGGTGGTGTCGGGTGGATTAGGGCGTGGGTTTTATGGGTTGCTGGGGGTGGTGGAGCTGGTGTTTATGGGGGAGTTGGGTGCGTGGGACTGCAGGCTGCTGGTGTCGGGCTTGGGTGGTGTGAGTGGTGGCTTGTGGTGGCGTGGAAGGAGGAGTTTAGAAGGGGTGTTTTTTACGGTTTACACGGTGTATAGTAGGATGGTGTTTGTTTGTTTTGGAGCGGGTTTTTAATTATTTTATTCGGTTAACTCGGGTTTATATTTGAAGCGGGTTTTTATGTACCATAGACCTTAAATAATAACAATAATTAATTAATTGGAATAATGAAAATATAAATTTATAAATAGTAATGAGAAGTAATAATTAATAAGTGATCGAATAATTATAATATTTTGATTAGGTTGATTTGTGAAGAAATTATAATCGGGTCGGATCGCTTTAATTATTGGATTGCGTAATTGGAGTGCTTGCTTGCCAGGTAGGGATAAATCCTACTCAACTTTTACTCGATAACGTTGTTGGATGAATTATCAGTTGTGAAGTATATGTCATTAATTAATTGGAATAATGAATATAAATTTATAAATAGTAATGAGAAGTAATAATTAATAAGTGATCGAATAATTATAATATTTTGATTAGGTTGATTTGTGAAGAAATTATAATCGGGTCGGATCGCTTTAATTATTGGATTGCGTAATTGGAGTGCTTGCTTGCCAGGTAGGGATAAATCCTACTCAACTTTTACTCGATAACGTTGTTGGATGAATTATCAGTTGTGAAGTATATGTCATTGGTTTATATGGTGGTTGTTGGTTATCTCATGTCGTAATTGTTGGATACCTAAGTACTGGGATGGTGAATACCTCAACTTCGGTTGGGATGGTGAATACCTCAACTTCGGTTGGAATTATGTAATGTGAGCACGTTGTTAAGGGAGTTGTGCTAAGTAAAGGAAAAGGAGCATGTTGTCAGGGGATTGTGCAATGAAAGTGACTTGAATTGGATTGATAATTGTATGTTCTTGTTGTTTAGTTTTATTCCTACTCAACCTCGCGGTTGACCGTGTATTCGTGAACACCTGCGGTGAACCGTTTTATGGGGAGCAGATTTGACAGGTACTAAAGATTAGCTGACTCGGGAGCATTGGGATGAGAGCTTGACTTGGACCATAGTTGAACTCTAGATCACATAAAATAATTATATCACTTTATTTATTTCCGCTGCGAGTTGTAAATATTTTATATTAAGATTTAAGTTGGATTAATTTGTAATAAACATGTAATCATTAAAGTTTTAATTTAAAGTACTTTGGTGAGTTGGACTTTGTTATTCACTACCTCGGGAAACCGAGATGGTAACAGTCCTATTAATTTGGGAATGTCTAGCTAAAGGCTCCTAAATAAATGGAGGTGTTACAAAGTGGTATCCGAGCAAAACGATCCCTAGGCCTAACTAATGAACAATAAATGAATATAGGTTGTGTCTAATAAAATAAACCCGGGTAGAAACTGTTAGGAGCCCACTTAAGGCTTGGGATGAGTAGGGCCCCTCACACCAAACTTCCGGCTCTTCCAGTTTTGAACCGGTAACCTTGAGAGAATACTTGAGAGTGTGGGGTAATTTAAAATGAATATAGTATGTTTCTCTTAGGAATTTAGTTTGTCTTGGTTGCATATTGTTGTCATTAATGGTTGCGGTTTCGGGGGCGTAACCTTATTTTACGGAGGAGGGGTGTGACATGATTTATTTAAGCATTGTTATAAGCATGATGATATGGGGAAAATATGTTGGCATGTATGTGGAAGGGGTTAATATTATTAAACATGTGAAGTATTAATTGTTGTAATTTTGGTTGGTTTCTCGAAATTTTATCGCTTGATTGTTTTGGCTGCCATTTACTGTCGGTTTAAAATTCTTGCCAGAGATATTTATTTGTGATACCTTTGTGAGTTAGCTTTCATATGCCACTGGTCTTGTGTTCAAATAAAAAACGGTTTAGGAGAAATAAATATTTTAGTGGACAGTAGTCGAAATATTCCTGTACAGTGATGTTTTCGCGCCATGTTTTTGTAAAATTTTCCATTTAAAAACTACGTAATTATTTGTTATAATTCTAACTCCACTATTTAATAGACTCGTGTATGTTTCTAAATTGGTAAGTTCCGTTGTAAGAAAATATATTGACAATTTATGGTGATTTTTACAAGTGACCTAAGTTTCTGACAAGTTGCTGTAAAATTTCTGTTTCGACCAAGTAACTTGTAAAATGCATTATAAATTGACCCTTTGAATTTTTGAATTGATTCTTTTTCTCATGGTTCATTAAATTTCTATATTTTGATGTTGTCAATTATATGGAGTAGAATAACATGTCTAATGATATGCGGAATGTGTTGCCCTAAGCCATATATATGTTCACGATATTGCATCCATGCCTAAGTTAGATGACGTTAGGTAAAGATTAAAATGAACGAAAAATAAATTTAAATCAATTATGAAGGAAGGGTGGATAGTACCTCATTGGCTTAAGTGACCATTATACTAAACAATTATGCGTATTTTGTTATAGCTTATTATTTAGTCTGGCACTGTATTCGTCGACAGCAAAAGTAAGAAGTTTAAGTAAAGATTAGTTCGAATATCCTATATGGTGTGGTTTGCTAGTTGGAGAAAATTAATGATTTTGTTATTATTACTTGGAGTTGTGTTTGAAATAATAGTTTTACAGTGTGTGTTCTTTATTTTGCGACATTACAACAATGATTTGGTGGTTCCTAATATTTGTTATTCCGAGCTTCGAGGACGAAGTTAATTTTTAGAGGGAAGGAATGTAATACTACGAATGTTTTGAATTGTTGTTGTGATATCTTGTGATGCGATTGGTATGGATGATAATCGTAAATGGATGATGGTCTTGGATTGTTGTTGTGATACCTTGTGATGCGATTGGTATGGATGATAATCGTAAATGGATGATGGTGTTGGATGATGCTTAGTTGTAAGGATGTTTATAAGTGATGTGGTGGTAGTTGTGGGCGAACTTCGGGACGAAGTTCATTTTAAGGGGGGAAGACTGTAATACCCCGTATTTGAATAATAATTTATAAGAATAATTTATGTAGTTTAATGAGTGATTAAATGACATTTCTAATAATAAATACAAGTAAGACGATAATTAAATAATAAATTAATAATTCAAGTCGGGAATTGGGTTTGACTAATATTTGTGCTTTGGGCCGTGTGCTATTATTAAATGGGCCGAAATCTATCAAATTAGTGTGATTGTAATCGAGATTTATATCGGGAATTAATAATAAATAATATGGAAAGAATAATAATATATAAAAGTAATAATAATTATATCAATAATGATAATAAGTTATGGCAAATAATAAATTAGTAAGTATTATATGAGGAAATCATAGTTAAGGTAAGGCTAATAATATGTGATAATAATAATGATATAATTATAATGACAATTCCTATACTAATTGGAATAAGGAAAGTTACATAGTTTCCTAATTGGCCTCGTATTCTCTAAATCTTACACTATAAATACCACCTTAAACCTGAGAAATAATTCATAAATTAAAACAAGGAGCTTTAGGAGACGGAAGAAGAAGGAATTAATATAAATCAATTAATCAACTCAAGGTAATTATTCATCTTAAATCGATTTATATTCTTTTCATGCAAGCATCTTTAGATCGATAGTATGACTTATATAGACCACCATAGGACTCAAGAATTGGACCTATAGCGACATTGGACTGCAAAAATACTGACCTGACCATTGTTGACCGTCATTGACCGTGGTAGGGTGCTGTTTAGGGCGGCTAAAGGTGGCTGGTCAGGGGGTTATACGGGTTTGGTTGTGAGGGATTGGAATGGGTAATTGAACACTTAATTGACCTCGTCTTGACCTGGGTATGGAGGGGTTGTGACGGGGGAAGGTGGTCGGTCCTTTTGGTGGTGGTGGTATGGTGGCAGGTGGCTGTTTGCGGCGGTGGTGGCGAAAATAGGGTAGGAGGACGTGTTTGGGCAGCCGGTTTTTGGAGGGAGTTTTGGTGGTTGTAAGCGGGCTGGGTTGGGGTGGTATTGGGTGGTTTGTGTCGAGGGTGGATTGGTCAGTTGGGTGGTGGTTGTAAGCGGCAGCATAGGTGGTGTTAGGTGGTGTTTTGGGACGGGTTTTGTGAGTGTGTCAGAGGGATGTTGGTGGTGTCGGGAGGATTAGGGCGTAGGTTTTATGGGTTGCTTGTGGTGGTGGAGCTGGTGTTTATGGGGGAGTTGGGTGCGTGGGACTGCAGGCTGCTGGTGTCAGGCTTGGGTGGTGTGAGTGGTGGCTTGTGGTGGCGTGGAAGGAAGAGTTTAGGAGGAGGGGGGTGTTTGTGACGTTTTACACGGTGTATAGTAGGATGGTGTTTGTTTGTTTTGTGAGCGGGTTTTTAATTATTTTATTCGGGTAACTCAGGTTTATATTTGAAGCGGGTTTTTCTGTACCATAGACCTTAAATAATAACAATAATTAATTAATTGGAATAGTGAATATAAATTTATAAATAATAATGAGAAGTAATAATTAATAAGTGATGGAATAATTATAATATTTTGATTAGGTTGATTTGTGAAGAAATTATAATCGGGTCGGATCGCTTTAATTATTGGATTGCGTAATTGGAGTGCTTGCTTGCCAGGTAGGGATAAATCCTACTCAACTTTTACTCGATAATGTTGTTGGATGAATTATCAGTTGTGAAGTATATGTCATTGGTTTATATGGTGGTTGTTGGTTATCTCATGTCGTAATTGTTGGATACCTCAGTACTGGGATGGTGAATACCTCAACTTCGGTTGGGATGGTGAATACCTAAACTTCGGTTGGGATTGTGAATACCTCAACTTCGGTTGGGATGGTGAATACTTCAACTTCGGTTGGAATGATGTAATGTGAGCACGTTGTTAAGGGAGTTGTGCTAAGTAAAGGAAAAGGAGCACGTTGTCAGGGGATTGTGCAATGAAAGTGACTTCAATTGGATTGATAATTGTATGTTCTTGTTGTTTAGTTTTATTCCTACTCAACCTCGCGGTTGATCGTGTATTCGTGAACACCTGTGGTGAACTGTTTTATGGGGAGCAGATTTGACAGGTACTAAAGATTAGCTGACTCGGGAGCATTGGGATGAGAGCTTGACTTGGACCATAGTTGAAGTCTAGATCACAAAGAATAATTATATCACTTTATTTATTTCCGCTGCGAGTTGTAAATATTTTATATTAAGTTTTAAGTTGGATTAAGTTGTAATAAACATCTAATCATTAAAGTTTTAATTGAAAGTACTTTGGTGAGTTGGACTTTGTTATTCACTACCTCGGGAAACCGAGATGGAACAGTCCTATTAATTTGGGAATGTCTAGCTAAAGGCTCCTAAATAAATGGGGGTGTTACATCAAAAGGGTTTTTGATTCTTGACTAACATATCTACTTACAATGAATTGTTTCTCTTATGCTTAATTGAGTTAAGCACTTTGAAACGTTAAATCATTTTGGTAAACTAGATTTGTAGGAAATCAAAATTGACCAAAATACCGCAACCACTTCAATGAAAATTTTAAGACTAAACAAATAAATTGAAGAGTAGTCTTCATGAAATTCAGTTTTGCTTCTCTAAGCAAATACTCATTTAAATGAGTGGGAGCATTCTCTTAACCGTTAAGAAAAGGACGAGGTTCAAAGAAGTAAAATTAGAATGGAATTGATACAAGGTAATGTTAAAAGTAAAGTTATTGAGAATAACGATACTAAACCTATCAATCCCGACCGATAAAGTTTCCATTGTCTTAACTGTTGGACGCTAGAAAGGAAACTACCCCAAATTATTGAAGAATCAGCAAGTTAGTTGTGGGACATCTAATGGGACCTTCTTCTTTAAATGTTTATTTGATTAACATAAATCTTGATAGTACTATTTCGTCAATATTAGAAACCAGTGGAGTTTTTCATCATTGTATTCGATACATAAGATGATTATAATATGACGACTAGCATCATATAATGTCGAGAGAGAGTCATTATCTAATCAATCTAGTTTTGGGTTTATAGTTGTACCTTAATTATGACTATTAAGTGCATAAACTCTGAATAAGAATATAATCTTGTTAAGATACAAAAGAGGTTTCACATTTGTGACCCTATACACCACGATTTGATGTATGGCTATCGCAATATCAAGGTGAATATATTCTAAACCAAACTAGAATAATACATCATGTAGATGAAGCAAGACTCAAATTGGTAACCCAAGATTAAACCTTAAATTCTGGAATGATGAACGCAAAGAGTTATCGAGTACTCTTAGAACCATTAGATTGTTAATCTTATGGTATATGCGTATCTTGTATTTAAAGCAAGATGTCTCGTGCTTTTTGGTTGAAAAGGAGATCGAGGTTGTAAATCATTGATCCAAATAGGTTGATCATTTTTCTTATACCATAGATTTAAGTTAACACTAATGTGTTCACTTAATAAGGTAAATAGAGAAATCTTTGAAGAAGTTCAAAGAGTTCCAGGAATCATGATTTAGTCGTGATGGGATTATCAAAGTGAAGACTTTGATATAAGCCAAAGGAAATGTGATATAGTATCACAAATTAATCTCTCTTAGCACACATTATGGGATAATGTGTGGTTGTATAAAGAAATCAAACGCTATTCGATATGGTTCGGACTTTAATCAAGTTACTTTGAGTTACTTGATCCTTTTGGGGATTTTATCATTTTGTCTAAATTATTTTTCCACTAAATCTAAAACGAATCATATGAGATATGAAATGGTAGGGTACCATGTTTGTAAGTTTTCAAAAGAAACAAATGCTCATTTTTTCTTACTATAATCACGAGTACAACGGGTTTGTAGCTCGTGAAACTGTCTTTCTTTAATACAAGTTTATTTCTAGAAGACAGAGTGGGAGAAATTATTCAAGAGCCACAAAGAATGTTATGTCGTAAGAAACTGGTATTTCTTTGCTACATGAGACGTTTTGTGTAAGACGTTGTTTCTTCAAAACCTAGGAGGTTAAAGTCATCACTTGTTGAAGATGATGAATTAGTGTTACTTTTAGAAAGTAAAGAGCTTGCAACTTACAAAGAAATTGTTTGATTCAAGTTGATTACTTCTGGAAAGTAATGAACATATGACTTACATGAGAGTGTTTAAGTCACAACTCAATACAAGGCTTAGAGCCATGAAAATCCGAAATAAATTCCAAGTGAATTGTTAGATATCAAAGCTTGATTGGTAGCAAAGGGTTTTTCACTAGTTCAAATGCTTAAGTCTATTTGGATCTTCTTAGGGATTGTGTTTCATTATGAGGTATATATAGCGAGTGAATCTAAAACCCACTTCTTCAATTAGAAGGAATGTATTCAGTACATATCTTGAGTTTTGTAGATTCTTGTAATCCTAAGATAATGTGAAACTTAAGAGAGGGTCTTAAGTAGGACATCAATGAGTTGGAATCAATGTTTTGATCATGTTATAAAACGTTTCTCGTTAAGTTGAGAAGTTGTGTTTATACATGGAGTTTAGTGGGAGTTACGGTAATTTTAATTAGTCTAATATGTGGATGACATATTGATCATTATGAATGATTTAAGACTTGGAGATATATAATACATCTTTAATATCCAGATTTATGGAGATAAATCCACATGATATTAGCGTCAAATAAGAAGTCTTATGTTGATAAGATTCATGACTAGTTCAATCAAGTTGAACATATTTGATTGATTCCATTTGCTTCCGCTGCCGGATCAATTAAATGAGTAATGATGTATAACACTTCATATACCTTGAGTATGATGAATTGTTTCAAATCGAATTTAAGTAATAGTTACCTAGTAGCCATATAGATTATCCTTAAGAACTTGAGGATGCATTAAAGATGTAAAGTTAAGTGTTTTTGATGCAATTCACAAATTTGTGTAAGGGCTTACACTAATGACTGTTGATATTGTATACGGTTTCGGACAAAAACCGTATTCAAAACACCTAAATATGGTTAAGGAACCATTGTGGCTATGTTATTTAAGAAATGGATTTGTTAGAATCGTTCTAGGCAATAAAGAACAATGAGGATGCTTACAACGAAAATTGAGTACACTTGCAATCATGAGATGTGCGAGAGGGATGGGTCCCGCACACTGTGAAAACAGTGGGAGCTGTTCTATGACTAGAGAGCTTATGTCTAGATTGGATCTCGACACGTACTCAGAAAGTTTTGTAAAGCAAATGTATACATTACAAAGGAAAACGAGTATGTAGTAAGGTTAAGTAAGGTACAAGAAGTTGATAAAACCTACTAACCAAAGCCTTCTCATAAGCTTAACATGATGAGTCATGTCATTTCAATTGGATTGAAATGAACAACTACATACAAGATCAAATTAGATTATAGAATATGAAATAGTAATTAGGCATTGACTATTCATATGTGATAATCGCATTTGCGTTCGAGTTTTTTACTTTAAAAACTCTTTTCTTGTACTTTGTTACATCCAAACGGGTTGTATGACAATGTTGAACCCCGTTAAAGTGAACTCGGATTAACATGGTATTTCCCCATAGTCACTTGTATGAGGTGACGTCTCGAAGTGACTAGAGTGTGATGCGATTGATGGCAAGTTCATATGCCATAGAGTCATATGAGATGACTAGTCGATCACATAGGCAGACTGTTAGGAACACTTTGTCGGACCCAGTGACCGCTTATAGAGTTCTGTAAAAATTTATATAGCCTGGTCGTGGCGAGAACTACTATAGTATTCTAATGAGTCAATTCTTTGACTAAAGACTGTTCGCCTAAGGTGGCACAATTTCAGATTAACTTTGAATTATGTTACTACGACCTTCGTAAATGTGGTCAAATGGGCATATTTTGGGTTATGATTGTTGTGGCTAGTCGAACGGAATAGTGCGATAGGAATTGTCCACCCCCTTGTCAGGGTTAAAACAATATCTCAGGGCCACTCGAGGAGTAATGAACTGGAAATGCGTGGCCACGCTCGGAAGGTATCTATGGTAGATAATCCGGTCAAATCAGTTATTCTCCAGATCGAGGAAACCACTCTCGATATGATCACTTGCAAGTACGACCTGAAAGACACCTTGCATTGAGTGGGAGATAGTAATAGGACAAGAGAATTGGTGACGCACACTTGTCGAGGACAAGTGGGAGATTGTTGGAGTGTCCCCGACAATAATGCGATCACAATTGTTGATCATGATGATCACATGTTTAAATCTCATTTTTAAGAATACGTAAGGGATGATTCATTTTATAGTCAACTGATCAACATTAATCGGTAACGATTGGCTTGCTAGAGTTTGACGTTACTGTCATGGGACGGTGGTGGTCAGTTGATCCCTTAAGGTCACACCTCAAGGATGATGTCCTAATCTGTAAAGTTGATTAATTGTATGACGATACAAGTTAATCAATTCTTTAAAATTGAACAATTCATTTGTGAGAGAGAATATTGATATCTTATTGTAATGGGATTAAATAAGATTTATTTTAGTAATTAAAATACTTTATTACTAAAATTACTTATTGTTTGAGAAACAATAGAGATAAGAATGAATGGTTAATTATAATTACAAGATATTGTGAATTATAATTATATGACCCATTTTATTTATATGATCAAGTATCACTAGTCAATTTATTGTATGAAATTTAATTAATTCATAAAATGATATTTATGTGATAAATATGCATTAAATTAATTAATAACATGTAACATACTACATGTGACATATTGTGTGACAATTGACAAAATAAAATGGTAGTCCATTTTATATAAATGGACCGAATAATGAGAGTAATGGGTGTTAGTGGGTGAATTATTTTATGAGATAAAATAAGCTAATGATACCTAATCTACACCTAGCCTTACAAGCCTAAGGTATTGATAAGAACAAAAGAAAAAGTGAAGAACCATATATTGGTCCTCTACCACTCCAAAAAACCGTGTGGCCTCCTCCACTTTAGAGGACTTTTGTTCTCTATTCATTCTCTATATTCTTGTCCATTCAAAATACATGCAAAGGTTATACATTATTCTCTCTACTCTTTAATCTTCATCAAAAATATAAGAAGATTCAATCTAAATTGTTCAATCACATTACTAATATTATTAATGTAATATATGAGTATTAGTAATCAATTTTAAGGCAAACTACTAAACAAATATCTAGCACATATTATTTAGTAGAGATAAGGGATAATCTTGGGTGCAATCAAGAGGAGCGGCTTCTATACTTGAAGTCTTTGGAGGATCATCCTAACATATGAAAGTTCAAGAACAAGTGAGGTAGGAGACTTCACTTGTGCCCAAAATGGCCGAAAATAAGATGGTGAGAAATCGTTTTTCCATCTCTTTTTATTAAGTTTGCATGCATAAGATACTTAAGTTTTTATGACTAAAACTTTAAATTATAATATGTGATATTTAAAATATGATTTACAACATTACAAAGGCTTGGTTAGCCTAGGCTTGTGCTTCCCCACACTTGATCATCAAACACTACACATTTGAAGCACATTAAAATCCCTCCCTCACTTGCTCTCACGTTACACAAGTTAATCAACAAAGCATGTAAAATGCAATGCAAACATAAGTAATGTGCAAGTTGAATGAAATGCAAGTTAAGGGGTTAGAATATTTACAAATGGTGGTTTAGGGAGGACTCCACAAAATCTCCTTCTTGTGAGAGGTATCAAGGGGGCAAAGCCAAGGTGTTGTTGATGTTGCTCAACACCTTGTAGAAGTAGTGAAAGGCTTGTTCATTCTCATGGTAAAGATCTTGCATAGACCCTTGTACATTGTTGTCTTCATTGTAGTAGTCCGAGTCAAAGTGTTGACAAGGATCCATCAGGCTTTGGTCTAGAGTTATAGCATTCCCAATGTAGGGATTAACCAATCCCTCAAATTCATCGTCCCATAGACCGTAAACTTCATTTGCTTTCTCCCATATGTAAGGTGGATCATGAGTTGACAAGAGCAACTCTCCTTTCTTGTTATCATGGCCAATGAGGCCTCCATCAAAACTTGTTGTGGGTGAGCTTTGCAAGCTCTCACTCTTGTTGTGAAAAATTCCATGATCTCCGAATAGAGCCATTTCAACATTATCAATATCTTTCTTCCAATTGGGCGGTGTGTCTTTGCCCTTCTCTTTGAGATTTCCATCTTTTCCTTGTTCTTTGAATGGAGATTCCATCTTATTCTTGTCACCCTTCCGAGTATAGTGATCAACCATAAAACATGGTTCAAACAAATTGGGAGCTCTCATAGTCTTATCAAGGTTGAAGGTGATTGTTTCGTCACCTACTTCAAGGGTGAGCTCTCCATGTTTCACATCTATCACCGCTCCGGCGGTGTGTAATAAAGGTCTTCCTAAGATGATTGGAATGTTAGAATCCTCCTCCATGTCAACAATGAAAAAGTCCACCAGTATGAAGAATTTTCCAACTCTCACGGGCACATCTTCCCATATTCCTAGTGGTTTATTTGTTAAACAATCCGCCATTTGTAAGGTCATGTTGGTGCACTTGAGCTCTACCACTCCTAGTCTTTCACATACCGAGTATGGCATGACACTCACACTTGCACCTAGATCACATAGTGCCTTGTTGATTGTGGTATCACCAATGGTACACGGAATGGAGAAACTCCCCGGATCATTGAGCTTTGGAGGGGAATTCCCTTGTAGAATTGCACTACTCACTTTAGTAAAGGCAATGGTTTCCAATAATCGGATGGACTTCTTCTTGGTAAGGATATCTTTCATGTACTTTGCATAGGCCGGAACATGATGGATTAGCTCCGTGAATGGTATGGAAACTTCTAAGTTCTTCACAATCTCCATGAACTTTCCAATTTTCTCATCAAACTTGGGCTTAGCTTGGCGACTTGGGATTGGAAGTCTAATCACAATAGGCTCTTTCTCAACTTCTTTAGCCTTCTCTTCATTTATCTTCTTTGATGAGTCATCACTTTGCTTGTTATTCTCCTCAACAATTCCTTCTTCAATTTGCATCTTTGTTCCCTCATATCTAGTACCATTCCTTAAGTGGATAGCATTGATAGTCTCATGTCTTATGAGAGGATTACCTTGAGGAGGTAATTGTCCCTTTTGTCTCTGGGAGCTAGAAGAGGCCAATTGAGACAATTGAGTCTCAAACATTTTGGTGTGAGCAAGGATGTTGTTGATGGTGGTTTCTTTGGCTTGACTATCCCTTTGCATTTGAGCAAAGAAATCTTGTTGGTTCTTTTTTATTTGGAGAACCGCTTTTTAAACATCAAAAGCTTGGTTATTGGGTTGATTTTAGTATGGCCTTTGAGTAGGATTTCTCATTGGAGGTTGTGTGTATGTGAGTTGAGGGTTTTGGACATTTTGGCTCTAGTATGAGAGATTTGGATGGAATTTGGTATTCTCATTATAGTAGTTGGAATAAGGGGTGCCATTCTTGTATGCTTGGAAAGCATTCACTTGTTCATTTGTTCCCCTACATTCGTTTTGATCATGTCCTAAGGTTCCACAACTTTCACATATTCCATTTGGAATTGAGGATGATGCGCTCATAGCATTGACATGTTGTTTGGGTGATTTGGAAGCTTCAACAAGCTTAGCCATGGCCTTCTAAAACTTCAAGTTGATAGTGTTGATATGAGCACTTAGTTGAGCACCCAATTGTGTGATGGAATCTACCTTATGCTTTCCTCCTCTAGTGGCCTTTCGAGGCCTACTATATTTGGAATTATGAACCGCCATCTCTTCGATTTTGGCCCATGTTTGATTGTCATCAACTTTGGTGAACCTCCCATTGGAACCCATATTAAGCACATTTCGTGAGTCTTCATATAATCCATTCCAAAACTGTGGAACAAGGAACCACTAACTAAGTCCATGGTGTGGACAAGAACGACAAGTATCCTTAAATCTCTCCCATGCTTTATATAATGATTCCTCATCCCTTTGTTTGAACCCGGTGATTCGGGCTCTCAACATGTTAGTCCTCTTCGGAGGATAGAATTTCTTGTAGAATACAAGTGCTAACTTCTTCCCTGAATCAATACCAAGGGTAGCCTTGTCTAGGCTCTTCAACCATTGCTTTGTGGTTGGTTTTGAATTGGTTTCTCCTCTCCTTCTCTTGCAAAAGGGTTGGTAAACACAACACTATCCGATTGGATAACACCGACGTCCAGTCCTAGGGTGCACGAAAACGGACACGGACACGGGACACGGACACGACACGGGCACGCAACCCGGCAATCCGAAAATTTTAGGACACGGACATGGCAAAAAAAACCAATATGCATATTAAAATAAAGAGTATTTGAAGAATATTATAACCAACATTTAAACTTTGGTCATTTATAGGCCACAAAAACGTAAAATGACAAATCTCCACAAAGAATTATTTCAATATGATAAGTCTATCCTTATCAAAAAAATAAAAAAATAAAAATGAATTTTAAACGGAAACACCTCCCCCAAAAAATTACTACCTTCTCCAAACTATGAATACTCAATTAACCTCATACACTCCCATCCTCAAAGCATTTCCCCAAATCATCATCACCACCCCTAAATCATAATTAACCTCCTCTAAATCATGATCAACATCATCATCCATCGTCATCCCCATATTAGACATCGTCATTAACAATACCTCCTGGCTCCTATCCAGATTACGTCATCATCCCCAATTCACAATTATTTTGATCAATTATGATCTCAAACCCATAAAGCCTTTTTTTTAAAAAAAATTTGAATGTTTTATGTCTAAATAAACCCTCTAATTTGGCACTCTTTTCACTAATGAAAGTGGGTCAAAATTGATGGCCGGTGAGCAGTGGAACTCAAACCCGGTGAGCAGTGGCCGACGGCGAGGAGAGGACGGCAGATGGCAGACGGCGGAGGGGAGGTTGTTGGCGGCAATGGTGTTTACGTGTATTGTGAGATAACAAGTGGTTTGGTTTGGAAAACCCCAAATGGTGTTATGTTAATGTCGTGAATATCATTGGGTGATTTTGTTTGAAAAGCTAATTTTACGTGTCTATATAAATAGGACCGTGTCCGACACTTCCTGGATTAAAATAAAACCGGAGACACGGTTTATGGCGTGTCCGACACCGTTTTTGCCGTGTCCGTGTCGGACACGGTGTCCGACACGTATGGGCTGAAAAGTTGCCGTGTCCGTGCAACATAAACATCCGCAAGTTCTCCAATACCCAAATTTGTTGAAGCCCCTCTAGCGGTTCTTCTAAGATTGGTCAAAGTTCTTTCAATTTCGGGATCAATAGTTAAAGGTCTACCTTGTGATCTCCTAGACATGCAAAAAGCAAACAACTAGAAAAAAATTAAAACTACCTTGAGGAGTTTGACTTCTCCAAGGTCAAGAAAGACACAACTAAAAATAACAAACGACAACAATTCATTTGAACACCGTCCCCGGCAACGGTGCCATTTTGGGTGCGGTTCTAAACTTTGTCGTTTAAGTCAACTAACCAAAACAATATTTATAACTAAACAAGCTACTCTTAGTAGAGTGGTAAGTAAAGGTCGGATCCCAAAGGACAGGTATTGAATTAAGTTATCGGTTGTCGAAAGCTATGTCTTAGGGTTGTCACAAATTGGGTTGAGATATGAGGTATCAAGCTACACTACTGTAACAATGAAATGTAATGAAATGAAAGAAAAACAAGCAATTAAAGTGGGGGTTTGTAAACAATAGATTAAGGCACTAGGGTGTCATGGGGTCATAAGGGATTCATCGCGGTCATCATACAAACATGTTTTCATAGTTGCAAGCAATTTTTGTTGTAGAGGAACCGAGTTAGTTTATGTATTACGGTTCATAGGAAGAGTTGGGTCCCAGAGCCAAGTCATCTAGACTGCACAACACCTACAAGTCGACTTACGTTCTTCCTATTCACTTCTATGCATGGTCTAGCAAGACTCGAGTTAGTTTATATCTTACAAGTCTTATTGAATATATAAGAGATGGGTAAAAAATGCAAGGTTTCATAGTGTAGCATTCATCAAGCATAATATGTGCATAGGTTAACACTACAACATGAAAGCAATTATATGATAACATATTAGATTAAGTATGGTTCTACCCCCATGTTATAGTTCCCCTATTCCCCCATTAACCCTAGCTAGGTTACTACTCACTCATGACTAAGGTAAACATGTTAATGAAGGTGTCAATCATATTAGCAAAGTTAAACATGGTAAATGAGTAAATAAATAAGCAAGGGTAAAAAGGATTATACCAAATTGAGGATGATCCAATTAATAAGCAAAGAATAATAGAAGAACACTTGATGAATGATGAAGAGTTGTCAAGTCTTCAATAAACCCAAATAATCATCAAATTACCCAATCTAGAACTAAGAACAATTGAAGGATTAAAGAAGAATTAAGATTTGATTAATATTGGATTAAGAGATTACAACTTGATAAACTTGATTAATGCTAAATTCTAAATAGATAAATTTCTTGTTTAATACCCTAAAACAATTGGGTATTTATGCTAAGTACAAGTTATGGATACCTCATTTCTGCACCTCCCGCAAAACCACTCGGTGATGATTGGGCCGCATGTTTGGTACACGAAACGATTTATGTCGGTTCGTAATTTTATCATCAATTGATAGCTCAAACACTTGTGTCAACCCCTTGGTCATCATCTACGCACCATTACGGTCATTTTGACAGTAATTAGAGTACATTTGGAGTCCGGGTCAAAAACCGTCTTCATTTTCTAATAACCGTTTAAAATGCCGAGTCAGAATATTATGGAATGTTCCAGATATTTCTATTCCATATTTTCAATCTTTTAATCTTTGGTAAATTATATCCCGAAATTATTTTATAAATAATAAGGAAATCAAGATCAAACCGCAATTCAATAATAGAAACGCGGAAATCTTTCTTCCGCAGGAGGAAACCCTTGGGGAAAGGACGCAGCAGGTGCTGCGCCTCTTCCAAGAGACGCAGTGGCTACTGCGCCTCTTCCCCAGCTCCTTTCTGCGTATTTTAAGATCTTTTCGAGATTTACTTCCAAAGTTTCACCGAAACCCTAATTCCTCCGTGTGATTAGTATAAATAGGGACATTCGTTCCTCATATTCTTCACGCGAGTGTCCTCCCTTCTATTCTCCCTTTGCATTCTAAGACCACGCTCTTGCTTTTTGGCGTCTACGTGCTTGAACTTTCGATCACGTAAGCTCGGATCCTTCTGAGTACCAGCCACGTTTTGCATGACCAACTCCACATCAATCAACTTAATCAACTTTGTTTAAATTCCTCTTAGAGGGCACTTTTTTCGAACATTCGAGTCGAGCATCACTAAACGTTAACTTAGTTAATCTCGTTTCGTCAAACATGTAAGTCTGAGGGTGTACCATCTTTTTATTATTGTACTTTGTTTTTGTAATCATCATTGTAAGGTTTACGTCGAAAATATATTCAAAACCGATTTATAAAACCTTTATTCAAACCCTTTTTAACGGATTAATGGGAGACATATGTCGAGAAGGAACGCAGCAACTAATGCGCCTCTTCGAAGAGACGCATCACCTGCTGCGCCTATTCTTGAGGCTGCCGCAGTTCCTACTTTACTTCTTCTTCCTTCGTCTTTTGTTCGTTCGTTTATTCTTTGCTTTGTCTTTGTTTGTTCTTATTTCATTAACACGATACTTTTAACATAATAATTTTCACATATAAATCATTAATAATTTATCATCATTAAATTCCCGACTTAAATCCCTTATAATTAATATTTGCGGGTTTTCGTCATTAAATCAAATCCGGGTTTTAGAGATTCGATTCATAAATATTAAGTCTCTGAAATTCATCTTTTGTATATTTTCATTTGTTAATTAACGTCATCATCATCAATAGTTTAGCATTAATAACCAAATTAATTTGTTTTGATAAGTTTAATTTATAATTAACCTTGTAATTAATCTTGTAAATAATTCGTTCCAAGTAGTTTTATCTCGTCTTTTATTGTTTTCATGACCAATTCACATGTAAATAATTCATTAAACCACTTCTATCCGAGCCAAATATCGATAATCAAGCGTTAAATTCACCAATGAACATTAACGATATGCAATTCCGGCTTCACAGCCAGAATTCACCTCAGGAACAGACGCAGTGAGCACTGTGCCTCTTCCAAAGGACGCAGCAGTGATGCGCCTGTTCCGGGTTGAATTCTGGCCCTGAACTTCCGTTGTTGCTTTGATTTATTTATTAGCTTACGCATTATTGTACTATTACTCGTATTATCACTTAATAATCTGTTCGTATTTTCTAACCTAATTTATTTTTTTCTATTTTCTCAAATTATCCGTCTTAAATGTACTTTTGACGTAAATCGATTAAGCCATTATAATTATTGTAATTCTAATTATTGCATTTATTTAATTATCGTATTGGATGATTTATTTACTTGTTTTCACATGTAATTAATTCTAAACCCTACTTTGACATAATTGTTTGCCTTAAATACTTGTTCACCGACATAGTTTAATTCACATGCTAGGATTAAAACGTTGGATGTTGCATTGCATGTATATAACTGACATCATATCGAGTACAAACAATTTCCCTAATCATTAGTAGAGGCCGCTATCGAGGCGGGCGGGATTAGGTGTTCAGTAAAAGGACTTCCTAATACGTACCCTCACCCCTTACTCCAGATCTCTGTGAACATCCGTGTTCATTGGCATCCACGAGAGTCATTCTAGACATAGAATGCTAAGGGTAACGAGTTCTTAGTGTTCATGTCACTACTTTGTGTCTTGACATGACACGAGGTATTCGAACGGTTCCAATTTTCCATAAAAATTGGTGGCGACTCCACAAATGCAAAAGCTTACTCGCTTTTCTCCCGAGCGACCCCCATGTGGGCCCGCGTCCACAGTTTGGCGACTCCGCTCGGGATTAATACACTTACGTGTAGCCAAGGGTGAAACTTGAACAAGGTTAGGGAATAGTTTGTAGAAGACAGTTGTCGGTTTTCATAACTCGGTCTTCCTAGATCGTCTATTCGGCCTTCCTAGGCCCAACCCAACCCATTCGACCAATCGTCCCGTCTAGAGGGTCCATATTCTTATTTGGGCTCCCGTCTAGAGGGTCCATATTCTTATTTGGGCCTAAGGATGGATAGCGATTGACGTCAACCATACCATGGTGCTTACTATTGTTTGTATCAAGGAATTTCACTACTCGAGGAAATGGACTAGGAATCGGCCTTACTCCTGTTTTGTACGAGCCTCTCCACCGAACACGGGTTTGATTGTTCGGTATGGCAACCCACCCTTTAAACCAAAACCCTTTTAAATGCACTCAGCATCCCGTTATAATGCCTGTATAAATGCTTGTATTATATGTGATCACCATTTTCTAAACGAAACCATGACGAATTTTGTAAAATCAAAACCACTTTTAAAATGTAAATTTTCGAAAATAGGCCAAATTTAGCGCAATACTAGTCAAAAGTCTGTCCAATTGTCGAGTCAAAATTCGGGCTTCGTAGCCCATATCAAAACCTCACTTTGAGTCCACTCCTACAACTACACTATAGTTGACTAGGAAAAACATTTCCAAACTTTGTCATTTCTTCAAACCTCACTTGACACAAGTGGCACACTCCCACTTCACAAGTCGAACCTTTTCTTTGAGTAAGTGTGCTAGAATGGTCGATCGTGTTTTGATTCGTCGTCAATCTCTTATCCAGTTTTTCAAGATGCCTGGAACTAGTCACGCAAGTTTCAATGGACAACCACCGAATGGTAATGATCTAATCCTAGCCGCGTTAACTCGTCTCCAAGCTAGCCAAGAGCAAGTGTATGATCGCCTCAACACGATCGAGGGCCGAATTTTTGCTATAGAAACTAGGTTGCCTCCTACAGAAAATGAAGTGCCTCATGAATTTGTGAATGACTTCGTGAATGAAAATCCACCACCTTGCTGGGAGCACAAAAGGTCAACCCTCCCGTAGGTCTTACTGAAGCTGAAAAACGACTTCAATATTTGGAGGAACAACTGATGTACCTCAAAGGGGATGATATCTATAGGGAAAATAATCGCAAGTATGAGGCCGTGAGTTCCAAATTGCCAACCAACTTCAACATGACGGATATCCCGAAATTCAAGGGGAACGAAAACCCTTTGAACCATATCCGTGCTTTCAAGTATTATATGTCTATCAAAGGCAATAAACCCGAGATGTTCATTAGGATCTTTCTTTCATCTCTTGACACTATTCCTAAGCAATGGTTCTATTCCCTAGAACACAAGAAGATTGCCACCTGGGATGATGCCGCGATCAAGTTTGCTAAGCAATATGCGGATAATGCTGAAATCCAAGTCAATATGCGCACCTTAGAGGTTCTTACCCAAAATGATAAAGAAGGCTTCACCGACTTCTTAAGTAGGTGGAGGAAGACTAGTACCCAACTTGTCGAACGTCCAGATGAAGCTACCCTCATGGAAAAATTCGTGGACATCTTAAAGCCCATTTATGCAAATCATTTGAGGTACCAAAATATTAAGACCTTCAAAGACTTAACTGTACTAGGGTCAAGGATCGAAGATGACATCCGTAAAGGACTCTTGTCCAAAACGGTAGGGGGTGGATATCAATGCTCAACAAGTTGTTCTTACGGCTCTACTAGCAAGACCGATGAGGTTAACCTTCTCGAACCATCAAAGAAGAGTATCTCACAAAGAAAGTTCACAAATATTGGGGATACATACTCCAATGCTTTGAAGAGATTGATGAAACAGGGTAAGCTTCAACCCATAGGGCCTACACCTGAACCAGAAAAGAAATCCAAGCCCTGGGACGAGAATTCGTACTGCGAATATCACAGAGGTAAGGGACACGATACAGAAAAATGTTACAAGCTAAAACATGTACTTCAAGACATAATTGAAGACGGTCGCCTACCAATACCGCCTGGAGGTAAGCCTAACAATACTCAGAATCCTCTTGGAATTCTGATGATTACAAGTGAAGAATCTACCTTAGATTGTTCACACCTCATTTCTCCAGTCGAAGATGAGATCCATGCAATAGAAAATGAAGGGAACTACTCCACCATTTCCCCTACTATCACCGACTTTATTGCATGGGCAAAGAGTGTGAATAGACAAGTCTCAGAATTAGAAAGTGTAGTGGCAACCCTACATAATCCAAGTATGACACCCAAAGAACGTGCGCCACTAAATATCTCTCAAAACACTACAATGCAAGAAGTAATAGCCGTGGTTGAAGAACTAATCGACCAAATCATCCAATTGGAGGCCAAAATCATGAGGTTGAGAGAGCTTGCTACTGTCAATGGAGCATGGGCCGACGATGATGAATATGAATACCTCACCGAACACTACCTAGTTAAAGTCAGTGAGGAGATAGTCCAAAATAGTGAGGACCAAGAAATAGACCACCTTACTCGTTCGGGGCGTCCATATCAAAACATTTCTCAAAATGGTCCCATAGCAAATGGTCCAATCACGAATACCAACGTTGTTACGCCAAATGATAATGACGATACCTCTACTGACCATTTACTAAAGCAACTACAGAAGACAAAGGCTGATCTTTCAGTCTGGCAACTAGTTGCAAGCTCGTTCCCACATCGCCAAGCTTTACTGCAAGCTTTGTCCAAATTAAACGTGGCACATAACTCCACACCCGATGACGTAGTCAACTTCGTCTTCCAAGATTTGCCTAAGCTAAATAACCCTGTTACTTTCTCGGATGAAGATTTGCCACCTTTCGGCGCTAGTCACAACTTGGCTCTATACATTACTGTCATTTGCTTAAAGAAGAATGTGCCAATGACTTTGGTAGATGATGGCTCGGCAGTCAACGTCATACCATTGAAAACAGCGTACAAATTAGGCATGAAGGAGTCAGATTGGACCCCTACCAACCAAGGTGTTCGCGCATATGATGGTACACGACGAAAAGTGGTAGGACTAGTTAACCTTACCATAGCCACAGGGCCAATTGAACGAAAGGTAACTTCCAAATAGTGGACATTGAAGCATCCTTCAACATACTTCTGGCTATAAACACCATAACTGAGGAGTCAACGCCCTCTGATTGTGACCCGTTCGCCAACCTCACGGTCAACCGTACTACGATACGTCAGGGTTATTTCCCGGGTTTGCCGCTCAATCCACTGAAAGACCCATTGCCTCCCTTGAAACAGGCTAAGGTCCCCAACATTCCCTTTGGGCTAGGATACGAACCTACCGATGAAGATATCCAGGAGATGAACCTCCTAGTCCGAAAATGCAAGAAGCACGGGGTTATCCTCCGTCCCTACCATCTGACTCTCAACGGATACTTCGTCCCCGAGGGAGAGTCCGAGCTCTACGATGGCTTTCCGGAGCCAATCTGTGACTCTGTGGCCGGGGCTAGGTACCTGGGAGTGGAAGTCTTCCAGGACTGCTACTTTATCCCCGACAACATCGAAGCTGCATCAACTGAGTCCAAGCCGTCACCATGCCTTGACGGACAAGCTGTCACACTCCTCTTTGGGGGAGATAACGTCAAACACCTCGACTATGAGGACATCATCAACATCGCCCTGAAGAACAATCACTTTGACCCAACCGCCTTGATCTCCGATACTGACCCGGAGAAAGCTACATAGGCCTGGAGGAAGACCGTCAAGTGGACCGATCACCAAGGCCGCATTCTTAAGATAACAACTGGAAAAGGCCCTATGTTCAAGGAGGGAAGTGAAGAAGGATCTGAGTTTGAGTCTGAGTCGGAGTCTGAGTCTGTCGTAGCTCCTAACACTCCTGATGTCCCAATCAAGGTCCCCTTCTCACTGTTTTATCACAAAGTCGTGGCTGATTCAGAGGCTGAGTCTACTAGGGTCACCCCCACTCCCATGAAAGGTGACAACCTGGAGCCTGTTCCAGGGGCCACTTCCTCTGTTGTGTCGCCTCTGACTGACCACGAGATATCTGTCCTTTCCGAGCTTTTCGCTCGTGTCAACTTAATGAACGTTAAGTTTGCTTTTGACTCGTCTCATTTTAACTGCAATGCAATTCTGAATGACTATGAGGAATTTGACTTGAGTGACTACCCACCTCACCTAGCCAAAGAACTTGACAAGCGGGAAACCAGAACCCCCATCATTGAGGAGACCGAACCTATTAACGTAGGATCCGACAATACACCTCAAGAACTTAGGATAGGGACAACCCTGGACCCCTCGGAAAGACAACAATTCATTGACCTCCTCCACGAATACAAGGACGTGTTCGCCTGGTCTTACAAAGATATGCCTGGGATTGACATAAAAATCGCAGAGCACCGGATACCCATTAAACCCGGGGCTAAACTTGTGAAACAGAAGCTACGCCGGATGCGTCCTGAGTGGGCCCTAAAAATCAAGGAAGAGGTTGGATAAACAGTTCAAGGCTGGTTTCATCAAAGTGTCTGAATACTCCGACTGGGTGGCTAACATTGTGCCCGTATCGAAGAAAGACGGAAGAATTCGGGTTTGCGTCGACTTCAGGGATCTGAACAAGGTGAGTCCAAAAGACGACTTCCCTTTGCCACATGTTGACATTCTGGAGGACAATACTGTCGAGCATGCTCTCCTATCATTCATGGACGGATATGTTGGGTACAACCAGATTAAAATGGCTGAGGAAGACATGCACAAGACTGCGTTCACTACACAGTGGGGTACATATTGCTACACGGTCATGCCTTTCGGCCTCATCAATGCCGGGGCAACCTATCAAAGAACCGCTACCACTCTCATACATGATATGATGCACAAGGACGTAGAGGTATATGTCGATGACATGATTGTCAAATCAAAAGAACGGGACGGCCACATCAATGCTCTCTAGAAATGCTTCGCTCGTCTGCGAAAATATAACATGAGACTAAATCCTGAGAAGTGTGCATTCGGGGTCACCTCCGGAAAACTCTTGGGACATGTCGTCAGCAAAAGAGGCATTGAGATTAATCCAACCAAAATCAAAGCCCTTCAACAAATGCCTCGGCCTAGGAACGAGAAGGAGATTCGGGGATTTCTCGGCCAGGTCCAATACATCAGCCGGTTCATCGCCAAGCTCACTATGATTTGTGAACCAATATTCAAAAAGCTTCGCGCCTCCGATCACACCGATTGGGACGACGACTGTCAGAAGGCCTTCGACAGGATAAAGGAAATCCTATCCAAACCTCCTGTCCTCATGCCACCTCAATCGGGGATTCCTCTATCCCTATACCTGACTGTTACCAACACGGCCATGGGAGCAATGCTAGCACAAACAGTCGGCGACGAAGAACGGGCCATCTACTACATCATCAAAAAGGTCATTGAGTATGAGACGAAGTATACCCAATTGGAGAAGACATGCCTTGCCCTAGTATGGTCAACAAAGAAGCTGCGACATTACATGCTCAGCTACACGGTCCTTATCTACTCCAAGATGGACCCGGTTAAATACATCTTCGAAAAACCCGTACTAAACGGAAGGCTGTCTAGGTGGACACTCATGTTGTCCGAGTTTGATCTCAAGTTTATACCCCTCAAGGTTATCAAGGGAAGAGCAGTTGCCGATTTCCTAGAAGAAAATCCCGTCAGCGAGGATCCAACGACCGACACATGGTCACTTTCTGACGAGGACATCCTTAGGGGCCGACTCCGACGCATGGGACCTATACTTCGATGGTGCATCTAATCTGAGAGGCTTCGGGGTAGGAATCCTTCTAATATCGCTGGAGGGAGAACATGTTCCAATCTCGGTCAAGCTAGACTTCGCCGTCACCAACAATGCCACTGAATATGAAGCATGTCTCATCGGCCTACAAGCAGCCATCACACTTGGCATCAAGAGGCTGAGGGTCCACGGCGATTCCTCGCTCATCATCAATCAGGCGTCCGGATCATGGAAAATCCGATCTGACAGCTTAGCTCCCTACCGAGCAAAGATCAATCAAGAAGCCGAATTCTTCGACCAAGTCGACTACTTCCATCTGCCACGAGAGGAAAATCAATTCGCTGATGCCTTGGCAAAACTTGTCGCGCTCGTCAACATACCTGACGACATGACATCAATGCCCCTATGTATCGAGAGAAGGAGCAAGCCAGCCCACATTTGTGCCATTATCAACGACGAGGAAAGACATGATGAACCTTGGTACCAAGCCATCCCCAATTACAAAACCGAAAACGAAATCCCTCCCAACTCTGATCAAAGAGGACAAAGAGCCATCCGTTTACTTGCATCACAATTCGTGATAAACCAAGATCAACTCTACAAAAGAACACCCCAAGGAATTCTCCTCCTTTGCATTGACCATCACAAAGCCAAAAAAGTCATGGGAGAGGTTCACGACGGAGAATGTGGCCCTCACATGAGTGCAATGATGCTTACACGGAAAATCATGTGGCTAGGTTACTACTGGACCACCATGGAGGCCGATTGCCGTAACTACGTCAAACATTGCCACAATTGCCAAATCTTCGCCAACATACAACACATACCACCATCCCTTTTATACACCATGACATCACCCTGGCCTTTCTCAACCTGGGGCATTGACATCATCGGGAAAGTCAACCCGATAGGCACCAAGGGGCATTGCTTCGTCCTCGTCGCCATCGACTACTTCACCAAATGGGTGGAAGCACAGTCATATGCAGTCTTCACCGCCAAACAAGTTGCCAAGTTCATTCAAAACAACATCATCTGCTGATACGGGGTACCCCATAAAATCATCAGCGATCAAGGCTCTCACTTCCGGGCGGAAACTCAAGCTTTGCTGGACAAATACAAGATCAAACGACATCGATCATCCCCCTCCCGTCCCCAAACTAACGGAGCGGTCGAGGCAGCAAACAAAACTCTTGTCATCATTATCAAGAAAATGCAAGTTAACTACCGCGATTGGCCGAGCAAGCTCCCGTTCGCCCTCTGGGGATACCGAACCTCCATTCGAACACCGACAGGCGCCACACCCTTCTACCTAGCATACGGTATGGTGGCGGTTCAACCGGTAGAGTTAGAGGTCCCTCCTCTACGCATCCTACTGGAGAGTCAAGTCCCTGAGGCGGAATGGACCCGTCGAAGGTACGAACAACTCACTCTTCTAGACGAACGGTGACTCAACGCCTTGCACAACGTCCAGCTATACCAACGACGTATACAACGGGCATTCAACAAGAAGGTTAAACCCAGAAACATCCAGGAGGGCGACTTGGTCTTCAAGTCAGTTCGAGCACCATTACCCGTCGATCCGAGAGGAAAATTTAAACCCAACTGGGCCGGGTCATACCTGGTCAAGAAGATGCATTCGAGGGGCGCAGTGAGACTGATTGACCTAGATGGGGAGGACTTTACAAACCCGTCCAACCTAGACCAACTAAAGAAATACTACCCTTGAACCATAACATCCAACGACCTAGCCTAGTTTTACAACTAGCAACAACCTCAACCCCTTTCAAGTCAAGTTCCTCAACGTGTTCTGATTTGAAATTGCATGTTTTATCGAGTCTAAGCTGCGGCACCTTGCCCGTTTCGAATGTCCTTTGATCTGTCAAAGGCAACGTGTATTTGCACTAAAACAAAACAAACCCCCCTGAACTACGAGCATGGTTTGATTTCACCTCTTCAGGTGAATACGTAGGCAGTCCCTCTTATACCTGAGGGATACAACCACAAAACCCAATTCAAATTCACAGAACATTTCGAACTACGATCATGGTTTGATTTAACCTCTTCGGGTGAATACGTAGGCAGTCCTTTCTTACACAAGAAGGATATAACCATTCCCACAATCAAAAACAACCATCCCCATACAAAAATCCCACGTACAAAAACATCCCAAAAAAAAAGAAAAGGGAAAACCATTCCCTTTTTCCCACAAAAATACAAAATAAGCCTTTCTCCCTTTCCACAAAATACCACTTTTCCAAGTGCAAATGTTTAAGACGATTCAAATTGAATTGCCTTCACCAAATGGATGGAAGAAACAAGCGTTCACAATTTTCGACACGAGCAATCCTCTTATTTAATCACTAATGGGAGGGATTACAATTTCAACAACAAACAAAGCTCGACGAGTCTACAACTTGTCGAAGCTAAGGTGTCAACTAAAACACCTCACATAATAAAACTAGCACAAAACACACAACAGCTAGCTAGTACAACATAATAAAAACTCACAACAATAATACAACATAATAATAAAACGGGTAATGGAGGTCTTCACTCTTCCATTCTACCCTTGCCTTTTCCCTCGGGGTACATCTTCCCATTGTTCTTCTTGTTGGCCCGCCTAGCATGGACTTCTTCCTCGGAACGGATCCTGAATGGATCTAAGACGGCGACGGCGTCCGGTCTAGCACAACACCCCATATTCGACCCAAGACGAGCCAATGCACGGCCCACCATATTTTTGGGGTCGGAACTCCTCCTCTTCGGTGGTCTCATCACATCGGGTGTAGCTCCATCAACATAATCCTCAAAGAAGGCACGGTTGGCCTTGCCAACCTCTCGATACTTCAATTCGACAACCTCGTCCTTACGAAATTTGGATCTCTCTTCCAAGGACGTAGCACGTGACCACTTGACATAAGCGGGAGTCACCCATGTCGTGGCAAAGGGGTTTGGTACCTCCCAAAGCAGCCGAGTGGCCCACCATCTTTCAAAGACCTCCACAAGCTCGGAGTTCCGGAAAACATTCTCTTGGACAAGAGTATCTTGAGCGGGCACCTTTTGTTGACGCCCCATTTGCCTCATGAGCCTTTCGGGATAAATGAAGGAAACAACCTTCAAACCCACCACCATCAAATAACGAGGACTAGAACCCGAAGCGGGCAACCCCGTGAAGGACCTCAAGTGCCACCACGGCACCACCCAGCGGATATGAGGACCACCCTCCTCCGCCAATCTTGCGGCCCAATAAGCCTCGGTAGAAGCAAAACTATTCGGGTACAACTTCTTCCTCATAGTGAGATGACGGAAGGAAAAAGAAGAAGAATCAACCGGAGGCTCTACATACCTCAGCCTCTCCAATAGCCACACTTGGAGGATCCTTGGGGATCCGAAAGAGGGAGCTTCTCCACAAGAGCCTTCCTTGTCCAAAGCTTGGATAATCTCTCCAAGCACCAACCATGATGGATTTCTACCATGCTCCATTTGCTCAATCACATGGATAAGGGTCATGCTACCATGGCATCTTGGCCCCTCTTTCTTCAAGACATCAACAAAGAGGTACACATGGACAAGGCAAAAGGCAAGAGCCCTTCTCCTAGCCACCTCCGAGACATCAGTATCTAATCGATCTGAAAAGATGTTGATAAGAGCCAACATGTCCACACCATTTGGAGCAATAAGAAAGTTGATTTGGCTTGTTGATAAGCCCAACATGGAAAGGAATTTCTCCTTATAGCACAACCGAGTCGGAGGAAGCATCGGAGCACAACCCGGCCAACCACCAATGGCTCCAACTTCTTCGGCAAGAAGACAAAGCTCACCTTTCGGGAAAACGAAACATGGTGTTTCGAATCCCAAAACCGAGAACATGCTTCAAGAAACGAAGGTTGCACCTTGACATGACGAAGCACCAACAATTGACCAACTCCCATGCAAGAGAGTTGATACTTTTCGGGAGGCGACAAATCCCGGCACCATTGTCGCAATGCGTTCTCAAAAGCATCCATGAAATATTTTTGTGGAAGAAGAAGAGGTTTTGTAGAGATGATTTTGTGTTTCGGATGATGAAACAATGAAGCGCAAACGTCCCTATTTATACAAAATGATCAGCGCATTTTTTTCAGAAAAGGGGAGAGCGGCTTCCATCGCCAGGCTGCTCGCGCTCTTTGAGGCTTCCCCAGGATTCCCGCTGTTGACTTGTCTCTTTCCACTTGTGTTTTCTCCTGACACCTCAAACCTCCCGCCGGGAAGCTAGCGCCTCTTCGGGATGATTCAGGATATTTTGTGTTTCTTCACACTCACATTTCCTTGTTTTCGCGTTTTACGAAATCCGACACGGTTTCCATGACGCAGCTTTAAACATACGGATTTTTTCTTTCTTTTTTTTAAGGGGGGAAGGGCTAGTCGCCCCGATCCGCGATGGATCGTTTCCATGTCAGTCAAAATTCCGAAAATTTTTCGCTTTTTCGCAATTTTCCATCAAAAATCAAAATCGGAAATTGATAACACGACATCAATTTTCCTCAAAAATTCAAGCACTCACAAACTCGAGTCTTGACATCAAAAATCAAATATACTTGCAAAAATCCTTTTCTAAAAAATTCTTTCCTGACGGTTTGAGTTTGAATTTTTCGAGTCAATTTCAATAATTTCGATGCAATTTAATTCACGACACGAGTTAATTGCTCAAATTTTCAAATCAATTCCTTTTGAATTCCGAACGTGACGATTTGTCACGGAATTTTCAAAATTCATTTCAAAATTTCAATTTTAACTTCAAGTCATCTTGGTTAATTTTGGTTTTCGATCAAATGCTTTACGTGTTTTCAATCAAACACTTCTACGTGTTTGCATTTGTGTATATACGCTATCTGTTGCCTGTTTTTCTACACTAACGATGCAAGAACTGGTGCAAAGCAAAAGGAGAATCAACAGCCAACAGCGCTCCTCTGAAACACAACACAAAAAGCCAAAGTTCACAAAATGAACCACAATCCAAAAACACATATATACAAACCGCCTCACGCAAAATGTAAATATGTACAGACAAGAGTCCAAGACACGGACAAACTACGACAACTACTCAACGTCTCCCGTCGGACCAGTCCTAGTCTCACTAGGAGTCGCCGCCAACGCAGACACCACCACCTACTCTGGCTCCCTCTCCAGAGAAGTCTCCAGCGTCTCCTCCTCCATCACGACGCGAAGCTCCTCCGCCGCAGCCAACTGAGCCCTGAGAGAGGCATTCTCCGCGTCTCAGCTCCGCAGCTCGTCCTTACGACGCCTCAAGTCCTGGTCCCGACGGATGATCCCCAGCTCCTGGCTCTCGATCGTCGACCTGGCTGCCTCCAACTCAGCACGGACCCGAGTAAGCTCCGCCAGATCCGCAGTGCCCTACAAAACACAATAACAGATCCTTAAGATCTAAAAACATGAAATACAACACCAAACACACAAAAACAGCACACAAAACATATCTAAGAAAGCCGAGCCTCCCTCGCATCCAGGTCACCAGCAAGCGCCCTCCAGCGGTTAGCCATCCGCCACAAGTCCTGGTGACTAACAGTCGTCACCTACAAAACAAAATATCCTTCAATATAATAGAAGGCAAAGTGTAATTGAGGAAAGTGTTCAAGTCAGGAACTCACCCTCAGAACGATCAACCTCCACTCCATGCCAGCATCGGTCACCTCGGCCGCCGCGGGCTCCGGTAAGCACAACTGAAGCTCCTCGCCACCCGACCCCTGAAAAGTGGTCTCCTTCGGGAAAGTTGGGGGCTGAGTCCTCATCAACAGGTCGACTCCCTACCATTTGGATCCACATCAAAGATGACAAACCCTCCTATTAAGAGAGGCAATGAAAACAAAAGAAAAGAGGAAAACATACCTCGATCGGGTACCAAGCAAGCCTCGACAACCGGAAGGTGTCGTAGTCAACGTCCCGCAGCAACAGCTCCTCACCTCCCTGACCGTGAAGGTGCTCCTCAACCTCATCAGGGGTCGACTCCTGGAACAACACCCTAGGCGGGTCAACCGGCACGACGAAAGTCTCGGTAAAGCACTGGCGAACTAAACGCTCGCCCAAGTACCAAACCGGCTCAATCGCCGTCTCCAAGTACAAACGCAGAGAGCTGCGAGGTCGCAAACGCTCCCTGATGGCAGCCGGTACACCTGTGTAGTGCTCCCAAGGCCGCCCAACAAACTGCATTTAAAACAAAGTTATTCAGCTAACTGGGGGCTTCATAAGCTACCTAATCATCCTATCTCTATCTGTTTCTATAAAGGAGATGGGGAAGAGAGCAAGAACATACATCAGCAACCCGAAGCTTGTTCACACGACGCCTGCAGTCCTCGTAAGTCGACTTAATCGACTTCTTCCGAGCCACCGTCCAACCCCTCACAGCAGGGTAAGTCGAGGGAACACCGTCTGTGGTCCCCGGACGCAGAGGAGTGAAGTAAGCATACAACCAAGCCTGTAATCAAACACAACAAACACAAATCAGCCAATTTCTCGAAAATTGCCAAAATGAAAATCAAAATAAAAAAACCTACCACAAAAATACTCGTACCTCAAAGATGAGGCCGGGACCAACCAAAGCTGGAGCACTACCGGCTCCCACTGTCTCCGGACGCACCGCCGCGTGCAAGTACTGGGTGTAACTCGACAAAGCCGGCGTAACCCAGTCAAACCGACCCAAAGCGTCAAGGTCGGTGAGGAGATGAAGCACCTTGGTCGACAAGCGCTCACCCTTGTCATCAAAGTACGTGGCACCCAAGAAGTACCACAACCACAGCCGCGCCTCCTTCGTGTCGGCCTCAATCTCTACCTCCGGACTCTCTAACGGCGTCGGAGTAACACCTGCCACCCTAACAGTGAAGTGGTCCTTCACGTATGAACTCGCGATCAAGTACGGAGTGACGTCAGAAGACTCCGGCAAAGCAGTACCGATCAGAGCAGTAACCGCACGAGAGGACACTCTCTCCGGCGTCTCGGTAAACTCAATGGGTAACTCGCCACATGGAAGGCCGGATATCATGGCAAAGTCCTCTAAAGTCACGCCGACCTCCCCAAACTCTATGTGGAACGACGACGTCGTATCCCAGTACCGATCCAACATGGCGCGGATCAGACACAGGTTTGCCCTAATCGAAGACCTGTGAATGTCCCGCCAGGCGGCCACCAACGACCCAAAAGCCGACCACTCTATCAACGCCCTCGTCCCGGCCCGGAGAACGTCGTAGAAACCCAAACAGGTAGAAAAGCCCGAGAAAGTCCTCATGGTGCCAATCTCCTGAAATCAAAAACAAACAACGTCAGAATGCCTATTCAGGCCAGACACTTCAAAAGTGATAAAATTCAATCGGGGAACACGACTCACCAAGCCCTCGTGAGCACGGTAGGAGAGGTGTGTATCCAGTCGAAGCAACAACTGGCTGCCGTCAAAACCCTCGGCCCAAGCAGGCGCCGCCTGTAAAAGCAACCCCCGCGGGGCCGTAACTCGCCTGGCTCTCCAACTCGCAACGTCAGCATCGTCCTCGGCTGTCTCCGCTCTCTGTCTCTTATGACCGCGGGACTTAACGTGGTGGGCAGGGCCCAGCTCAACGACGCTGGTGACGTCCTGCAACGACCGTCTGGTCGCCCGGGGACGGCGCGACCTCGTAGAAATCCTCCTACCGGAGGTACCAGCCTCAGAGCCAGTCTGAGCTCTCCCAGTGACAGTAGCCCTAACAACGGACACCTCACGCTCCTTGACAGCCCCTGTGGCCCCAGCAGTCTGCTCAGGAGGTCTCTCCTCCTCAGTAACGTCCTCCACAACCACGGCGGGTGTATTAGCCGGAGTACTAACCGGCCCCGCCCCGAACAACTCCTCCAGAGTCGCAGCAACGGACCTGGTCTGTCCCGAACACTCTCCTACAAACAAAAAAAACGTCAGCCGAAATTTCGGCATTACGACGGCATGAAATGGATAAATCCAAACAAAAACAAAAAACAGCCTGCAAAACAAAACAATTCAAAAAAACAACACAGACACAAAACGACTCGCCCAACTATTCAAGCAAAAGACGAGTCAAAACCACAAAAACGGCATTTCAAGACCCCTACAGGGTCCCCCAACAAACCAAAATACATTCCCGACACAATGGGGTATTTTTCTACGGCTCAAAAAGGCAATTTATACGTTATTTTGAGCCCAAACCGGTCAAAAATTCAAGAACGACCGCAAAAAGGCAAACGTGATTTTATCACGCCTCAAGGTGACCTAAATTACCAATAAGATCCATTTCAAGGCAAACTGACTCAATTCAAGCCCAAACAGACGCTTATTTTGTCAGACATAAGACCGTCACAAAAGGCAAAAATCCAATTTTTCCTACAATATCCAACAAAGGTCCATAAATGGCGAATACGGGTTTTCCCAACTACAATGCAACCTAGTGGGACCCACTACCCAAGCAAATAAACTTGGCATTGCGAAATGAGACGGTTTCTCGCCTCACTCACGTTTTTCAAGTATAAGGAGCGGGAACGGGGACCAAAATGCAAACTAAAAGCACCCCTATACTCTTAAACAGGTTTCTAACCTAATGCAAGCATCAATTTCACTCGAAATGGGCTCAATCAAAAACGCCCAATTCGATTTTTCTAGGGTTAAATTCGCCCTAATTCAATCAAGCTAAAGATCAACAAATTTAAACGGATTCAAGAGGAAATACATACCTTGAGATGACATTGTTGATGATGGCACGATTTCGAGCAAGCTAGAAGGGCATACAATGGCGATTTTGGTTTTTTTTTGTCGAAAAATGAAGAAGACAAATGGGAATGGGATGCACCCTCAACTCGCATCTTTTACAGAAAAAAAGGAAGCCCCATTGATTCGCAGGATGGCTCGCGCCTCAATCAGGTGTCTACTTGCTTTTTCAGCGAATTTTGGGTTTTAGCCCAATTTCCACATAACAAAATTCGGATTTTCATTGACGATATTGAAAATCGTCATTCCCTCAAAGACAAACAAAAGCAAATAGTGAAAATTTAAATTCGCTATTTTCAAAAATTTCAAGCAAACGGCGATCAAAACCGCCAATTTCAAAAATAATGGTGAAATCAAATTCACTATTTTCCTTCAAAAATTTCAAAAATAATAGCGAAAATTCAAAAACCGCTATTTCTTCAAATTTTAAGAGACGGCAATTAAAACCGTCATGCTCAAAATAATAGTTGGAAATTGAATTCCACTATTCTCACCACGCATGTCAACGGCAGCACATAAACCGTCACTTCAATTAATAGTGAATATTCCAAATTCACTATTTCCATCAAATGTCACTGGCGGCATATAAACCGTCACTTCAAACGCAATGGCAAAATTTAAAATTTGCTATTTCCTTCAAAATTGAAACAAACGGCGATCGAAACCGCCACCCCAAATTCAAAGAAGAACGACGAATGGTGAAGATTCCAAATTCACTATTCCTTCAAAAAACATCAGGGGGCTTCCTCGTGGAACCCGCCCATTTCGAAAACAGTGATAGTGAAAATCCAAATTCACTATTTCCCCGGCGACATCATGAGTTCGCCACTTTAAAAAACAAGCCCTTTTGACGCGGCTATTCCCATGGTCCTTTAATCGACCACCTCGTGGCTGACAAGGCTTTGTCCGCAACCTTTCAAGGACAGATCCCGAAGATGCCTCGGGTACATTTCCACCAGTGGCTGGCGAGCCTTTGTCCGCAACCTTTCAAGGACAGATCCCGAAGATGCCTCGGGTACATTTCCTTACCAGTGGCTGGAGAGCCTTTGTCCTCAACCTTTCAAGTACAGATCCCGAAGATGCCTCGGGTACATTTCCACCAGTGGCTGACGAGCCTTTGTCCGCAAACCTCCAAGGACAGATCCTGAAGATGCCTCGGGTATATTTCCTTACCAGTGGCTGGTGAGCCTTTGTCCGCAAACATCCAAGGACAGAACCTGAAGATGCCTCGGGTACATTTCCTTACCATTGGCTGGCGAGCTTTTGTCCGCAAACATCTAAGGACAGATCCTGAAGATGCCTCGGGTACATTTCCTTACCCTGGCTGCCGAGCCTTTATCCGTAAACGTCCAAGGACAGATTCTGAAGATGCCTCGGGTACATTTCCTTACCACAGCTGGCGAGCCTTTGTCCGCAAAAGTGCAAGGACATATCCGAAGATGCCTCAGGTATGACTCCTTCCTATGGCTAGCGAGCCTTTGTACGTAGTCTAACGGACTTTAAACGACTCACACGGATAGTCGACAGACTCTAAACTGTTACCGATGACAGGTCCTTGATTTGTACCCTCGAGTCGCCTTGGCGTCGCCTTTCCTGACAGCAGGTCCTTGGCCCGAATCCTTTCGAGCCGCCTCGACGTCGCTTGGGTCTCCAGGTTGTAATCTTCGATTGACCTGGGGGATCTACTTTGACTTTCGCCCTGTCTAAGCCTCAGTCAAAGTAGAGGCTCTGTAGATACCCAGTATCTGCTGAGACTCCAACAAACACCCGATGATTATCGGACTATAACATGTTTTCTAATCGCGGCGTTTGATCAACAGTTTGTGTAAAACTTTACATCGGAAAACTTAAAACGATTTCGAAAATAAAACATTTCAATACATTTCAAAAATACCTGGAGTGTTTAATGCACGACGACGGGTCACAATGACACTAACTAGAGTCAAAACCGACACCGGACCAAAAACCGACTCAAAAATTCAAATCCCGACTCCAACAACGAGTCAAACCGAGTCAACCACCAAAAACAAAACATTTCAAACCTTCTTCCTTAAGTTTTCCCGGATTCATATTGGTCAAGTACCAAACATGTGACTACAAAACCTAGGATAGAACAAATCATGATTGCGTTTATTGTGAAAGTGATAACACAACTCGAAGAACCGCGACGTGGCTCGCTCCTCTTTGAGCAGCCCAGGTGGCCACGTCGCTCAAAACTCACACAACCACTCATTCTTCTATAAATACAACTCAAATGCCACCCATTTGAGGCTTACGCGAGTGTCCGCCCCCTCTTTTCTCCCTTAAAATTCTCGACTCGACTTCTTAAGTCACAACCCGACGCGTATTTACGACCTACCGATCATAAAAACAAGCCTTACACATTGTTTGGCACCGTCATCGTGCATTAAATCACTTGACCGACCACTACACCATCACTAACATTAAAACACTCTTTTTACTTACCAAAGCGATTTTAAACCGAGTTTTTTCCGATCAAACGAGTTGTTACACTTACGTCGGTCACTCGCCATAACCAAACATGTAAGTATGAGGGTGTAAAAATCCTCTTTTATTATGTTTTCATTTGTTTCATGACTATAACATGTTAAAACGTGCATAACATGAACCAAAACATGGAATAAATGAGCCAAAATTGATTTTTGGTCTGAGGCAGAAGCCCCTTAGGTCGCCAACTTACCCGCGCCTAAATGGGGTGTTCAGACCTGAGATCAACCGTGTTTGTTCTCGTCATTTCCCTTTAATTCATTTTCATATTTGTAATCGGTTTTTACCATTCCAAATATTTTCGAACCCTTTTTATTTTATTTCATTTGTTTTAACCATAAAACATTTTTCACCCTTGGTTCCTCGTACCATGACGGTTAAATCCGTGTTTCGGTGATAACATTTGGTTAATGACATTTAAAAGGTATTTTAAAACCTTTTATTTCATTTCTTTACATTTTCAAACAAACATATTAGTCCCCAACACAAAGTCATCCTTGGTTCTACATACCATGCCGGATTTTAACCCAGGTACGATGATGAGTATCGACTAATAACATTCAAATGGACTAAAAATAATTAGTCCATAATTATTTTCAAAACTATTCATGTCAAGTTTGTCAAATCGAACCCGACACCGAATATTATCAAAACAATGATGATTATTCGAGTCTATTTCTTCAAATCAACAAATACGGTCTAAACGGCCCCCTTCAAATCAAACCGGGTTCAAATACCCATTTTCAACACGTTTAATAACGTTTTCCAAAAGGTCAGAACACGGCACATAAACCGTGGGCTAACCCGCGCCGAAACAGGCTCTCCATTTCTCACTTTCAAAACAAGAGGGAGGCCCCTTACACCGCCGGCTGGCTCGCGCCTCATATAGCCGTCTGGTACAGGGCCTGTTTCTTTCCAGCATTAGTCTAGGACGATCCCGACTCCGGTTAACCCGGATATAGGACGGATCAGATGACTATTTGATTATTCAAAACCATATTTGCAAAATGCCTTACTAAGACAAATGGATCATGTTATACACCCTAAACCTAATACGGTAAATGGATGTTTAATTTCCGTCTTGCATGCAAATCAATCATTAATCCAACTCGACATCTTATACTTGATACTTCGATTAAATCAACCGACTTAGAAAGCTTTCACATGTTAGGTTTAAATTATTGGATGTGCATTCATGCATTTAAACCGTTTTATCAACTTTTGCATTCAACCAACCAAGATCGATCAGTAAAGGCCACTAACGCGGGCGGGATTGGGTGTCTGATTAAAGGGCTTCCCAATACGTACCTTCACCTCTTACTCAGAAACTTTGGATAGTGGACGACCTTATCCAGGGCGTACGAGAGTCATTTCAGGCATAGAATGCTAAAAGGGGGACGAGTCGTTATCTTTAGTACCTATGTCAAACAGCGCTTTTTGCCTTGGTTGACCTAGGTATAAAGTGGATTCGAACGGGTTCCAGGCATCCCACAAATTCTTGGTGGCGACTCTGAACATCTCTAATCGTTTTGAGACCCTTACCGAGACGAAACCGACTGATCTAAAACGATCCGGTCGAAAACATTTTTACGTCGCCGAGCGTGGCTTTCAAAAGACCGCTATACGTCCTCAGATTGGCTTGGCGTGTAGGTGGCCCATGTCCACAATCGCACATCCGTTAGGACGCCCACTGGGCCACTCCTTTCTATTTGACCTACGGTATAGAAGTCGTGCAACCAGTCGAGCTCGAAATACCATCCTTGCGTATTCTACTCGAAAGTCATATCCCAGAAGCTGATTAGAAGAAGGAAAGATATGAAGAACTCATCCTCCTGGGTGAACGAATATTGCACGCATTACATAATGTGCAAACGTATCAGGCACGTATCAAACGAGCCTTCAACAAAAGGGTTAAGCCAAGAAACATCAAAGAAGGAGACTTAGTTCTCAAATCAGTTAGAGCTCTTTTACATGTTGATCCACAAGCAAAGTTCAAACCCAACTGGGCCGGACCATTTCTAGTCAAGTCCATACTCCCGGGGGGTGCGGTTATAATCACAGACCTAGATGGGAATGATTTTGCCAACCTAACTAACCTCGACCAACTGAAACGTTACTATGCCTAGAATAGGAACAAAAACGCGCCTTGCGTAACACCACGTGTCGCTCCTGTGGCACGGAATAAAAAACGGCCCCAGGCCAGCTGAAATAAAGTTATGTCACCTTGCTCTTGGATTTTGACAAATCGTCATCCTCATATCATTAAATAAACTGAATTCTGCTTTAGGAGTAAGTAAAGCTCATGCTTATTTTCTAAGTTCATTACAAGCTCTTGCTTAGAACAATTATTCTTTTACATTTACTTGAACTACGCGCAAGGGTTTGATTTCATTTTTTTTAAATGAATACGTAGGCAATACTTCACAAGATACAACCCACTATTATTTGAAATGTAAATAGAAGGACATTTGTATATGCATTTAGAATTCGACAAGAATAATAAAAGAAAATCACAACGGTTGCATAACCAATTAACCTTTTATTTATTTCCTTCCATAATAATAATAGTATGCCACATAATAAAAATAATGCTAAAATAAATAGGCTAGGCTTCTAAAAACCCCACCATTTTTATTACAAACAATAATAATAATAATAAATAATCAATAATAATAATAATAATAAATAAATAATACTAAGACTTAGGCTATTCTTCCATTTTCCCTTTGCCTTTGTCATTCTTGTCATATTTCCTATCTTGACCACGAGTCGGGCGCTCCTGCGCTATCTCAGATCTAATCACCAATGGTCTCTCTCGTGGTCTAGCCTTACCATTCTTATCAACAACCTTCTCGACGACGGGAGAAGTCTTCGGTTTCTTCGATAGATGAACAACTCGAAATCCGGCTTCTTCCTCTCCCTCGGTCAAGTGCTTCTCTTTCTCCTTCTCTACGTCACGAACCTTGTAGTCAACAGGCTCGCGCTTCCTTAGCCTCTCGCGCTCCTCAGGAGTAGTAGCCTTCCCCCACTGCAAGTAGGAATCTGATACCCATAATGCGCTAACAGAAGAGTTTAGGAACCACATGTGTCTTTGAGCCCATTTGATGGACCACTCTCTTCGGCTCTCAGTAGTAAGCGTCATGGCAGTCTGAGGAACAGTGTCAAGCTTCGGAATCGTCTGCTTTAATCCAAGCTGCCTCATCAGCCTCTCTAGGAAGATGCATATCATGAATTCCAAGCCAGGAATGCGCACCGATCGGGTAGGATCCAAAGACGACACTCCAGTAACAGACTTGAGATGCCACCAGGGTACAATCCATCTAATCAGGGGTCCATCCTCGTTCTTCAATTTATTCTCCCAGTAGTTGCACACCCTATACTACTAAAATCCACCATGTAAAGCCTGGTCCTCATTGCAATTGCATGAGCATGATAAGCAGGAACATTAACTGGGGGCTCGATCAGTCGCAGACGCTCCATAAGCCACACCTACCAAAGCAGGTATTAGTATCCAAAACGAAAAAAAAACAAAAAAAACAAAAAAAAACAAAAAAAACAAAAAAAGAAGAAAGAAAAAAAGTTGTATTATTTTACCTGCAAGATGATGGGACTTCCTAAATAAGGAAGGTCGCGGTTGGCTTTCCTGTTATCTAACCCCAATAAGATCTCTCTTAAACATAGGCAAGCTGGGCTCCTGCGCAGCTCCATCTGCTCAACTAGGCTCAAATAGCGAGGATCACCTCTCATATCCTCGCCAACATGCCCTTGAAGGACATAACCATGCAATAGGCAAACCCCAAATGCCCTACACTTCGCCACATAGGAGATAGAAGGGCCTGCCCTATTTATGAATCAATCGATAAAATCAAGCAATCGGACTCCTTTTGAGGTCACAAGACGATCAACCTCAGCTCTTGTCAATCCAAGCAAATCCCTAAATTTATTCTTATATCCTTGAGAAGTAGAGGGTATAGTAGGCATATGTTCTGGGTCCCAACCACCAATTGCAGCAATTTTTTCAGGAAATGGACAGATATCACCTCCAGGGAAGGCGAACACGTGGAATTTCGGGTCCCAATACTCAAGACAAGCATCCAAGAACGGTTTAACAACCTTAATTATCTTCAAGCTCAAAATCGATCCAAAGTTGTGGCACCCATATCGTGTTTCTCCACATTTGAAAATTCGTTGGTCCATTCTTTGAGACGGATTTATAAAATATTCATGATGTATGATTTATTAGAGAGTTTTTATGTAATAGACGGAAGAAAGACGGAAGAATTATGTGAATAAAACCTCCATCGACATCTATATTTATACTAAAAGCTGTTTCCTAAAATCTGTCAGGACGGACACACTGGGGAAAGGGCGCAGCACCTACTGCGCCTCTTCAAAGGGACGCAGCTCATGCTGCGCCTCTTCCTCAACTGTATTTCTGTGATTTTCCGCGTTGGATCTTTCCTAGTTCCTTAAAGCATAATTTCCTATTCGTATGGGTTATTATTTTTGGTAATTCCGTCCAATTACCGTAGTTCGAGTTTCCTAATTCCACGGGCACATATTTCGAGGCAAGATCGGCATTTTCGTCAATTCAGCACACTTATCCATTTCTTTTTAATTTTCTTTTTTGGGGAATCATTTCACCAATTTAATTATTTATTTTTTTTCAAACTTATCCATTTCTTTTTAATTTTTCTTTTTGGGGAATCATTTCACTCCCGTTTCATTTTTTTCGAGTCTTTGTCTTGCGCTAATTTAGGCCATGTGTACAAATATGTGTTTTATGTGGAATTTCTATGTAAATAGCGGCAGTATGACGCATAAACCGTCATCTACCAAACATGTTCAAAGCTAACCTACAGGTACAAACAAGACAACCCAGCAGTAAAGGCACTCAGGCCGTCATATACACAACCAAAAAGAAATATGTACACCAAACTGGGGGCTCGTGCCCGAAACAAAGTCCGAAAGTCCTAAATAAAGGCCCTAAAAATGTACAAAAGTGTATGCAGTACAGCCAACAACAAAAACAACAGGAAAAAAAATGAACTACTGTTGGTCGCCGCCCAACTCGATAACTCTCGTCTCGAGAGCAGCGATCTCGGCGTCGCGGACCTCTAGCTCCTTCAGCAGGCGAGCCGTCTCCTCTCGGGACTAGGCTAGCTCTCGCTCCAAGTCACGCTCCCTCTGCAAACGACAATAATTAGCTCATGTCAATCATTTTAAACATAAAGAAGGTTAGAAAATGAGGTAAACGGAAGGTTCATACCTGACATCCTCGACTGCCAGCAAGTGCCTCGACGGCAGTAGCCCGTAACCGGTTGGCTACCCTCCACAAAGCCACGAACCGAGATGGCGCTATCTGCATTTCAATAAACAAGGATTCTCAATGATTTGACAAAGTTAACCAAATGTATTCTTATACAAAATCTAATTTAAGTTGGGGAACTTACCCTCCGAATCAGATGCTGCCAATCGTCCAGGCCAGCATCTTTCACCGCCTTGCCAAAGTCGCGAAGCCCGCCGCTTCTTCCTCAACACCATATATCATATATTTGGTCCATTTGATGTTTATTCTTCGCCCGGACCCGTATTTTCGAGCAAACTGTGAACTGTTGTGGTACTTTATCAAGACCTCGCTCGCCTCAACGAGCGAATACCCTCTAACAGGGGTTTTGACGCGCCTTGGTTATGTTCCCCCAGCTAGAGTTTCGGACAACCAATTGTCCCTCTCAAGGCGTGGAGATCAGCCTCAATTATGTTCCCCCAGCGAGAGTTCCGTATAGCCAATCGTCCCTCTCAAAACGTGGAGTTCAACATCAATATTGAGTTTTGTCGAAGTTTGTTTGAAGACTGACCCAAGCAGATTTCTCCCAGCAGTTCCCGCCAATGTCCTGCTGCCCCCCTTTTAACCCTTTAAATATTACGTTTTGCCTTCCCCTTGAAGTCCGACAGAGTAAGGAGTTTAAAGGAATTTCAGGTATGGTCTCTTCTTAAGGCTGGCGAGCCTCATTACGTAGTCTAATGGACTTTAAACGACCCTCCCCGATAGTGGACAGACTCTAAAATGCTCTCGACGACAGGTCCTTGGCTCAGACCCCTTGAGCCGCCTCGCGTCGCCATAGTCGTCAGGTTGTAATCTTCGATTGACCTGATAGCTATACTTTGACTTTTGCCTTGTCGAAGCCTCAGTCAAAGTGGGGGCTCTGTAGATACCTCATTTCCGCACCTCCCGCAAACCACCTGGTGATGATTGGGCCGCATGTTTGGTACACGGAACGATTTATGACAGTTCGTAAATTTATCGTCAAGTGATAGCTCAAACACTTATGTCAACCCCTTGGTCGTCATCTATGCACGATTACGGTCGTTTTGACAGTAATTAGAGTACATTTGGAGAACAGGTCAAAAACCGTCTTCATTTTCTAATAACCGTTTAAAATGCCGAGTCAGAATATTCTGGAATGTTCGGGATATTTCTATTCCATATTTTCAATCTTTTAATCTTTGGTAAATTATATCGCGAAATTATTTTATAAATAATAAGGAAATCAAGATCAAACCGCAATTCCATAATAGAAATGCGGAAATCTTTCTTCTGCAGGAGGAAAACCTTGGGGAAAGGACGCAGCAGGTGCTGCACCTCTTCCAAGAGACGCAATGGCTACTGCGCCTCTTCCCCAGCTCATTTCTGCGTATTTTAAGATCTTTTCGAGATTTACTTCCAAAGTTTCACCGAAACCCTAATTTCTCCGTGTGGTTAGTACAAATAGGGACATTCGTTCCTCATATTCTTCACGCGAGTTTCCGCCATTCTCTTCTCCCTTTGCATTCTAAGACTGCGCTCTTGCTTTTTGGCGTCTACGTGCTTGAACTTTCGACCACGTAAGCTCGGATCCTTCTGAGTACCAGCCTCGTTTTGCATGACCGACCAATTTGACCAACTCCACATCAATCAACTTAATCAAATTTTTTTAAATTCCTCTTAGAGGGCACTTTCTTCGTACATTCCAGTCGAGGATCACTAAACGTTAACTTAGTTAATCTCGTTTCGTCAAACATTTAAGTCTGAGGGTGTAAATCCCAACTTTTATTATTGTACTTTGTTTTTGTAATCATCATTGTAAGGTTTACATCGAAAATATATTCAAAACCGATTTATAAAACATTTATTCAAACCCTTTTTAACGGATTAATAGGAGACAGATGTCAAGAAGGAACGCAGCACCTGCTGCGCCTCTTCCTGAGGCTGCCGTAGTTCCTGCTTTCCTTCTTCTTCCTTCATCTTTTGTTCGTTCGTTTATTGTTTGCTTTGTCTTTGTTTGTTCTTATTTCATTAACACGATACTTTTAACATAATAATTTTAATATATAAATCATTAATAATTTATCATCATTAAATTCCCGACTTAAATCCCTTATAATTAATATTTGCGGGTTTTCGTCATGAAATCAAATCCGGGTTTTAGAGATTCGATTCATAAATATCAAGTCTCTGAAATTCATCTTTTGTATATTTTCATTTGTTAATTATCGTCATCATCATCAATAGTTTAGCATTAATAACCTAATTAATTTGTTTTGATAAGTTTAATTTATAATTAACCTTGTAATTAATCTTGTAATTAATTCGTTCCAATTAGTTTTATGTCGTCTTTTATTGTTTTCATGACCAATTCACATGTAAATAATTCATTAAACCACTTCTATCCGAGTCAAATATCGATAATCAAGCGTTAAATTCACCAATGAACATTAACGATATGGAATTTCGGCTTCACAGGCAGAATTCACCTCAGGAACAGACGCAGTGAGCACTGCGCCTCTTCCAAAGGACACAGCAGTGTTGCGCCTGTTCCGAGTTGAATTATGCCCCTGAACTTCCGTTGTTGCTTTGATTTAGTTATTAGCTTACGCATTAATCTACTATTACTCGTATTATCGCCTAATAATCTGTTCGTATTTTCTAACCTAATTTATTTTTTTCTATTTTCTCAAATTATCCGTCTTAAATGTACTTTTGACGTAAATCGATTAAGCCATTGTAATTATTGTAATTCTAATTATTGCATTTATTTAATTATCATATTGGATGATTTACTTACTTGTTTTCACATGTAATTAATTCTAAACCCTACTTCGACATAATTGTTTGCCTTAAATACTTGTTCACCGACATAGTTTAATTCACACGCTAGGATTAAAACGTTGGATGTTGCATTGCATGCATATAACCGACAGCATATCGAGTACAAACCATTTCCCTAATTATTAGTAGAGGTCGCTATCGAGGTGGGCGGGATTAGGTGTTCAGTAAAAGGACTTCCTAATACGTACCCTCACCCCTTACTCCATATCTCTGTGAACATCCGTGTTCATTGGCATCCACGAGAGTCATTCTAGACATAGAATGCTAAGGGTAACGAGTGCTTAGTGTTCATGTCACTACTTTGTGTCTTAACATGACACGAGGTATTCGAACGGTTCCAATTTCCCATAAAAATTGGTGGCGACTCCACAAATGTAAAAGCTTGCTCGCTTTTCTCCCGAGCAACCCCCCGTGGGCCCGCGTCCACAAAAGTACTAGGGTAACTAAGGGCTTAAATGACGATTAAGTCCCTAAGAAGAGGATTAGTGCTTTGCAAGTCCTAGAGAGAGCCGCCCAGATTGTGGAATGAAGCAAACTTGCTCTGCCTAAGGATCTGTTTGACCTGCGGTTGAGATGCTCGGATTGAGCCTTGAGACGCCCGACCTGGTCTCAGGACGCTCGGATTTATGGCTGAGACGCCCGGATAAATGCTTGAGAGGCCCGGATCTTCTGCTCAGCTCTTCTTCTTCTTCTTTGACTGCCCAAGGATCCGTGGGGATCATGGGTAGGTCATGGGGCTCTTCATCATTACCCATTTCTACTTCATTTATTCACTTAGGCTTTTAGTAATGGTCTCCTCTTTGATGCTTGGTCATTAGATGCAATCCATTTAGCTTTACTTTGCTCCATAAGTGCAAGGTTAGTAATCCTCTCCTACTAAGGACACAAAACCTCAAAGAATATGAAAAGTAGGGAACTAAAGATAACAAATTACACTAAATAGCACTAGAAAGCATAGGAACGAGGCTAGTTCGAGCACTAAATGTGCACAAATATGAGTCACATCAATGTCTCAATGCTTGCATCAAATAGTTATATTTATGATGTTCTAAAATGTTCCTGCTTATCTGTGTTTCGACATTTTGTGGCAGGGTGAACCTTGAGTTACTCCCCACTGACTGTGGCTTTCATGTTTACATGAATGACAGGTTTGTAGATATGCATTCGTGGGGTTAGACGTGTGAGCTAGAGAGCACCTTGGAGTAGTAATCAGTTTATTAGGATTGCTTAGACTCACCTTTTATCGTTTTGTCATTCGAGGGATATATTTTCCCTCACCTTTGACTATCACGTTTGTATAAACTTAGATTTATTTCCGCATTCTTTATATATGTTTTAGGTTTCTTTGAACCCGCACTTTAAATATTTAAAAGTTTCAAAAATTTCCAAATTTCCTCTTGAATTTATAAGTTATATTTTCCGCGTTGTTGCGGGGGTTCATATCCTCGACCAAGTTATAAAACTCTCTAGCTTCATCATTTAGACCATCTTCTACCCCAGTAGATCCCTCAAACCCATTTCTAAATGTGTCATTTAACAATTCATCAGTATTGTCCATAAAACTCACCCCTTGATCTAGTTTTTCAATGAAAGGTTGAGTTTGCAATGGTTCCTCACCATGGAAGATCCACTCATCATAATTTTCAACAAAACCGAGTGCTTTTAGATGATGAAAGACCTCATCTCTATGTAACCAGTAGCGATTTTTGCATCGCTTACATGAACATCTAATTTGAAACGGGAATAAATTATTTATAAATAATGATAAACTCAAGTAAAAAATACTCATTTATGTGTATCTCAAGTAAAAAATACTACTTTATGATCAATTAGTCAAATTCAATTATTTGTTTCAATCAAGGTCATACTACAAGCACTTCATTCATTATGTTTACAATGAACAGAGATAATTTTGACAGGATTCAATTCATTTGCATCTACCATTATACAAAGGGTAACGAATAAAATAATAACATGAGCATGGTAGAACAAACTAAGACAAATAGTGCAGGTTAACGTATGGATATTCCACTGCCAACCATGACTTTTGTATTTATTAATGCCACTCCTTGAAATACATCAAAATCTGAATTCAACACCAATATCATCAATTCTAATAATCGATACAAATCATAATCCTAATTCAATGCCAAAAACATTCATCCAGTCACTCCTCATGAAACATTTACAAATTATACAAGACAATATCACATAGAAAACCATCTTATAATGTAAGACCATCTTATACAATCAATTTCACAAAAGAAGACAATCGTGCTCAATTACTCATCCAAGGAACATTGAAATCAAACATCAACTCAAATAATTCAGCAATTTATAAGAAACAAATAGGCTTCCAACTAAATATCGTAATTCAATGTGAATATCATATATCGTAACAATCAACAAAACTGAAAACCCAAATCGATCAAAGACAAATTATAAGAAAGAGTTCTGATAAAAAAAATTGAATCTTCCTGAAATTACCTGAGATAAAGCCGATTAAATACTATAAAGGGATCTTCACCGATCGAATTGAATCAGCGTGCTATGTATAGAGGAATGATTTTGGGAATATTAAACCTAGAATTTCAGAGGAACGATTTGTGGGTTGTGAAGTATGTGAGTGTTTTGATGAGGCGTATAATGAATGTATGTGACGATTGCTTTACGACTACCGCCAAAAGTGTTTTGAAGAGTTCTATTTTTTTTTCATTTGACGACTACCGCTAAAACTTTGCGCCAACACTTGAGGCCAAAAAGTGCAACGATTTTTCTTTTTCTTTTTTTCTTTTTTTTGTTAAATAAAATGCTACATTTATGTAAAAGTGTTGCGGTAGACTATATTATGCAACGTTTTTTAAAAAAGTGTTGCAATCCTACCTATTTTGTCTAAGATGCAAAAATTTACGAAAATGTTGCAAGTCAAGTGTTGTCGTAGCTTCATTTTGTAGTAGTGGTTGTACTTTCCTTCGTTCATTAGTTTATGGTTTGTAATCACTAAACTTGTTATCTATATAAAGCGTTTCTTAAGTGTACTTCCGATTTCACTGCCTCGGGGAAACCGAGACAGTAACATCTCCTAATTACCTTGGTGTTGGAGCTTGTGTCCTCCACAAATTAGTGTGATAACATTTGTAAATCTCTTACAGGCTCACAAGGGTATACTTCGTATATTTAATCAGTTGATTAACGATTACCTAATAACGGTTGGCTTGCTAGAAAGTTTGACATTATTATCATACAGATGGCGGTGATCAACTGGTCCCTAAAGGTTACACCTATAGGATGTGTTTGAGAGATGTGATTATAGAAATATGATCACATTGATGCCTAATATGACTAAACAGTTAGTCAATGTGTTGATGAGACAATTATTTAAAGAAGATTAAATAATACTAGTTGAGACGAATTAACTGTCAATTCGTAAATTGAATATAATAAGTTATATTTAATTAAATGTATGTAATGTTAGCTTGGACGAATTAATCTGTTAATTCGTAATTAAATGTAATCGGTTATATTTAATATCAACAAGATGAATGTATCATAGTGGTAATAGTGAGGGTACACAAACCAAGAGGTCATGGGTTCGATCCTCACTAGATGACAATTTAACACATTTTATACATTTTTGGAATAACCAAAATAAGGAAATAATACTCCTTATTTCGGTAATTGGGCCGAGATTAGAGGATGAAAAAAATCCACCCTAATCTACCCTAACACACGGTTTAAGAGGGGAGATGGGTGAATTATTTCTAACCTAAGTTTTCTACTCATTCTCTTGCCTCCTCTCATCAGAAAAAAACACAAAAAACCTAAATTTTACAGAAAATTTTGGATCGATTCTAGCATAATCAAAAGGGCATATCTCATATCGTCTTGGGTGCAACTGATAGGCGAATATCTACTTTTATATTGTTCTTATAGGCCGTATTTTCTAGGACCGAAGGTTATTTCTGAATCCTTTACTTTTGTTTATGTATTTTATTTTATGACTAGTGATCGTCTTCATTAAATTCGTTATAATCCTTGAATATTGAGGGATTCATACAGATTAATCCCACACTTGGCCAGGTAAGAAGGGGGTGTTACAGAGAAATCCCTCAACTTTCTTCAAGAGCTCATCATCAACCTCATGGTCTTCCTCCATTTCTTCACCATGAAGGAAAATTTGAAATGCTTCTTCCATTTCTGACTCTTCCCTTGCCACTTCCTTAACCACTTCATCAATGACTTCAAGCGCGCATGCTTGGTTAAACTTTGGTCCTTTCACAAGATTAGGATGGTTAAATTCAACTTTGTCACTTTCGATTCTAAAAGTTAGCCGCCCATCTCTTATATCAATTTACACTCCTCCGGTAGCCAAGAATGGCCTACCTAGGATGATGGGGGTGTGGCTATCCTCCGGAATGTCAAGGATAACAAAGTCGGAGGGAATCAAATACTTTCCAACATTGATGGGTGCATCCTCAAGCACCCCCCCCCCCCCAAGGGGCGTTTGATGGACCTATCCGCCAATTAGAGAGTCATGTTTGTCGGAATTAAATCACAAGTACCATTTTTCATAGCAACTTTCAAGGGAAGCACGCTTACTCTTGCCCCTAAATCACATAAAGCTCTAGATATTGGAACACGGCCAACTACATAAGGTCTGGAGATGCTGCTCGGGTCACCAAGCTTATGTGGCATTTTCTTTACAAGTAGAGCACTACACTCTTCTTCCATAGCCATCATTTGTTGGTCACCCAAGGCCCTCTTCTTAGTCAAGATATCTTTTAAAAACTTGGAGTAGGTTGGCATGTTCAATATCACTTCGGTAAAGGGTAGGGTCACTTTAAGTTTTTCTAATATTTCACAAAATTTGGTATACTTTAAGTTTTCCCTAGACTTTAAAGCTCTAGTGGCATAGGGAATGCTAGTGACAAGTTGAGAATTAAATGATAGTTTGGGAGAAGTGGGCTTGCTTGTTACCTTAGTATAAGGTTGTAGATGGACTTCTTCTCTAGCTTCTTCACCCACCTCCTCTTCATAAAGGAGGTCTTCAACCAATACATCTTCATTGCTCTCTAGAGGAGCTTTTTCCTTTAATGGTCCCTCACTTGTAGTCTTTTCCTTCTTCGACTCACTTACCCTAGATGAAGGAGTCATTGGTGGGCTTTCCCCACCACCATTCATAACCGACCGCGTTCTTTTCGGATCCGCATCAACTTTGATCTCAGGATTTTTATAAGGGTATTCAAGCTCAACCCCTCTCCTCAAAACAACCGCATGAGCTTGATGGTTTGCCAAGCGTCCTTTGAGCTTTGGCATTGGGCAAGGAAACCATCCAGCGATCTTTGAGGGTTGGCTAGTGCTTGAGATGCCATTCGAGCCTCCATGTCCTTCTTGAGGCTGTTCATTTCTTGTTGGTATGATATTTGCATATTCTTCACCACTTTCATCAAGTCACCAAGTTGAGATTCCATAGTCGGCTCTTGGAATGGTTGGTTAGCTAAAGGTAGGGGGATCCCGTAGTCGAATCAGGCATTGGGACCTGGATTGTTGCTGTTGTGGCTGCCTTGATAAGTTCCCTTAGGCCCTTGGCTATACCCTTGTTCTTGAAATCCTTGACTAAACCCTGGGCCAAACCCTTGATTAGCTTGATTTTCTTGGTTTCCTTGGTTTCCTTGGTAGAAGCTTTTATTACGTTGGTTACCCCCAAAATCTTGGTACCCTTAAGGTTGGTTTCCAAAATTTTGATTTTGATTGTTGTTTGACCATTGGTTTTGATTCCCGAAGTTGCTCCTTTGATTTTGGTTTCCACCCCTAGGTTGAGAAAACCCGGGTGGGTTGGTGTTTTGCGGTTGAATGTGTTGCGGATTTTGCACATTCGTGCTCTTATAGCTCAAGAGTGGACTATTCCTTATGCCCGAATGATAAAAGTTGGAATTAGGGTTGTAATTGCTTTGGTTGTTGTAGGGTTGCCTTGGTGGCCTCATGTTGTTATTGTAGCTTTGAAAAGCGTTGACATCTTGAACATTTTCATCATACCCCACATTATAAGCATTATTTTCACACACATCAAAAGTATGTCTGTTTCCTCCACACAATTCACAACAAGATTTAAGAATGACCGCTTCTATGGGTGCACTATGGGAGGCACTAGCTTAGTGCACTTGATTTCTTTGCATTTGCTCAAGTTTCTTGGTTGGAAGATCAAGTTTAGCATTGGTTTCAGCATTTGAGCTAGAAGAGTTCTCTTGAGGATAGCGGTTATTTCTTCTCAACATGTTACCCCTTGACCCATAGTTAGACTCCAAGTCAACCATTTTTTTATAAGAGGCGAACCTTCTTCATCTCCTAGATGATCAAATCCTCCCCCCGCGGAGGCATTCACCATCTCTTTAGTCCTTGGTAGCAATGTTTAAAAGAATGTTTGGGTGCTGTACCAAGCCGGAATCTCATGATGTGGACAACGTGCAAGGAGGTATTGAAACCTGTAGATACCCAGTATCTGCTGAGACTCCAACAAACACCCGATGATTATAGGACTACAACATGCTTAGGAATCGCAGCGTTTGATCGACAGTTTATGTACAACTTTACGTTAGAAAACTTAAAACGATTTCGAAAATAAAACATTTCAAAACTTTTCAAAAGTACCTAGAGTGTTTAATGCTTGACGACGGGGTCGCATTGACACTAACTATAGTCAAAACCGACACCGGACCAAAAACCGACTTAAAATTCAAATCCCGACTTCAACAGCGAGTCAAACCGAGTCAAACACAAAAAACAAAACCATTCAAATGCTTCTATGTTAAAATTTCCCGGAATCTTACATAGTCAAGTACCAAACAAGTTCATCCAAATCCTAGGATAGAACAAATCATGATTGCACTTGTGTGAAAGCGACAAGACACCTGGAAGACGTGCTACATGGCTCGCGCCTCTTTGAGCAGCCCAGGTGGCCACGTCACTCGAAACTCACACAACTACTCATTTTCCTATAAATACCCCTCAAATGCAACCATTTAAGAGTTACGCGAGTGTCCTCCCCCTCATTTCTCCCTTAAAATTCTCGACTCGACTTCCAAAGTCACAATCCGACACGTGTTTACGACCTATCGATCATAAACACAAGCCTTACACATTGTTTGGTACCGTCATCGTGCATTAAACCACTTGACCGACCATCTCGACCACTACACCATCACTAAACATAACAAAACACTCTTTTTACTTACTAAAATGGTTTTAAACCAATTTTTCCGACCACACGAGTTGATACACTTACGTCGATTTCTCGCCATAAGCCTAGCATGTAAGTATGAGAGTGTAAAAATCTTCTTTTATCATGTTTTCATTTACTTCATGACAATAACATGCTAAATCATGCATAACATGGTCCAAAACATGGGAAGAATGAGCCAAAACTGGACTTTTGGTTGAGGCAGAGGCTACTTACGTAGCAGATAGGCTCGCGCCTAAAAGACCCTGCCCAGCCTTAAGTCCAAACCGTGTTTGGTCTCTTCATCTCCCTTATTTTCATCTTCATATTTGTAAACGGTTTTACCATTTCAAATATTTTCAAACCATTTTTACAAGTTTTTAACCATAAAACATTTTTCACCCTTGGTTCCTCATACTATGACGGTTTAATCCGTGTTCGGTGATAATATTTGGTTAATTACATTTAAAAGGTATTTTAAAACCTTTTATATCATTTCTTTACATTTTGGAAGGTATTTTAAAGCCTTTCATCATTTCTTTACATTTTCAAAATAAATGTATTAGTCATCAACACAAATTCATCCTTGGTTCCATATACCATGTCGGATTTTAACCCGAGTACGATGATAAATATTGACTAATTATATTCAAATGAACTTAAAACAATAAGTTCATAATTTTTTTCAAAACTATTCATGTCAAGCTTACAAAGGCGAACCCGACATTGAATATCGCCAAAACAATGATGATTATTCAAGCCTCGTTCTTCAAATCAACACAAAGACGGCCTAAACGGCCCTTTCAAACCAAAACGGGTCCAAATACCCAGTTTTCAACACGTTTTATAAACGTTTTGATGTGACTCATAATTGTGCACATTTAGTCCCCTAATTGAGCCTATTTTGCATACTATTATAACATTCCATAGCCATTTTATCCGTCAAATACTTTCTATTTTGCTTTCCTAGTGCATTTCGTATGTTTTGTAGGAAAGAAATAAATGAGGCGAAATTCCCGTCTCTCGTGCTTATTTGGAAGGTCATTGATGATATTGGGTGAAAGAGTTTGGAAGGAGAGGCAAGATTTAAGGTCAACAATTTCAAACCAGGGGAGACCCTCTTGCATCGCCAATAGGCCCACGCCTCTTCTGGCTGCCTGATGCAGGGTCTGTTCCCTTTCCAGCACTAGTGATAGGACAAGAGTTGGTCTTCACACATCCAATCAAACACATTTATAATACTCAACAAATAACTAGTTAGCGGTAAGTCGAGGTCGATCCATGGGACGGTGTGCTTTGGGTTCTAAGTCTATCTATCTCAATTTATGCTAGTGTCACAATTTGGTTGGGTTTGTAGTTGTGTTCTAGACTAATGCAAGCAATAAAGTAGACCAAGCAATGAACTAAGAGATGTAAACAATTGGCTAAAAGTGCTAGGATATCATGGGGTCATAGGGGATTCATGGGAGTTGATCATACAAACATGTTTACAAAGTTGCAAGCAATTAATGTTATGGAGGAACCGAGTTGGTTTATGTCTTACGGTTCATAGGAAGAGTTGGGTCCCGGGGCCGAATCGATTAGATTGTACAACATCTACAAGTCGACTTACTTTCCTCCTATTGAACTTCTATGCATGGTCTAACAAGACTCGAGTTGGTTTATATCTTACAAGTCAAGTTGAGTAGATAAGAGATGGTTGTAAATGCAAGGATTCATAGGCTTAGCATTTCATCAAACATAACATGTGCATAATGTTGACATCACAACAAGCAAGAAATTTAATTATGAAAACATATTAGTTTAAGCATGATTAATCCCATGTTTCTTTCCCCTAATTACCCACTAATCCTAGTTAAAGGACTACTCACTTATTATCATGGTAAACATGTCATTAATGGTGTCAATCATCACAACAAGTGTAAACATGATAAGAGAATGAGGAAATAAACAATAAAGAGTAAAGGGTAAAAGAATTATACCAAACTTGAGATGATTCCAAATAATAAAGCAAAGAATAAAAGAAGAGAACTTGATTGATTGATGAAGAGTTGTCAATCCTCCAATAATAACCCAATAATCTTCAATTACCCAATAATAATAAACTAGAACAATAATTAAGGAAAGATTAATGTGTAATTTTGTGGAAAGATTGAGATTAATCTATTCTAATCTACTCCTAATCTAATCTAGGAAGGATTGATTTAATCTAAGGAAACTTGATTCTAATCTAATGAAAACTTGATGGTTTGATTATTACAAATGGGGTATATATAGTAGAGCATCATTAGGTTAAGCAAGGGTAAAATAGTAATTTAACAATGCTAATTGTTGGGTAGGGAATCGCCGGTCTCAAGAGAGACTCCGGTCTCCTTTTCGCCGGTCTTTGAAAAAATATGCGCATCTTTCATAGAACAAGAAGAGCACGAAAAGTTGCTGTAACACAATCCGAGCGGATTGGTCTCGGGACGCTCGGATTGTAGCAGGGGAAGACGAGCGGATTTGGAGCAAGACGCTCGGACTGTAGCAGGGGAAGATGAGCGGATTCCTTCAGGGGACGAGCGTCTTCAGTCTCGGGACGAGCGGATTGGCGAACAACTTCTTTGTTTGAGCTCGGATTGTAAAACGGACGTCATTTTCTCATCCGGACTCCTATTAGAGTGATTCAAAAACATAGATCACTTGTTTTTTCAACGTCGTTCCATCTAGCATACTTTCAGAGTCAAAGGCGCAACCCTTGGTTTGGTTTCGAGCAATTTCTTCTTGTAATGCCTTCCCTCTCGTCATCCTTACTCTTAAGCCTTTGATCCTTCTATAAATACTTTATTCCTACATCCTCGGTCATCATTCTTATCTCCTACAATATCATCAAAAAGCTTCCAAATATGCACGAAAGATGGGAATTTCCGCCTTATTATCTCCTTTTCTACAAAACATACGAAATGCGCTAGAAAAGGAAATAGGAAGGATTTGACGGATAAAATGGCTATGGAACGTTATAATAGTATGCAAAATGGGTTCAATTTAGGGACTAAATGTGCGCAAATAATGTTCATATCAACTAGTCTAGAACGATCCCGACTTCGGTTAGCCCGAATACAGGACGGATCAGACGACTAGTTTTCTCATTCAAACACCGTATTTGAAAAATGCCTTACTAAGACAAATGGATCACGTTATGCACCATAAACCTAATTTGGTAAACGGGTGTTTAATTTCCGTCTTGCATGCAAATCAACCATAAATCCAACTCGACGTCTTATACTTGATACTTGGATTAAATCAACCGACGTAGAAAGCTCTCACATGTTAGGTTTAAATTATTGGATGTGCATTTATGCATTTAAACCGTTTTATCAAATTTTGCATTCAACCAACCAAAATCGATCAGTAGAGGCCGCTACCGCGGGCGGGATTGGGTGTCTGATTCAAGGGCTTCCCAATGCGTACCTTCACCTCTTACTCAGAAACTTTGGATAGGGGACGACCTTATCTAGAGCGTACGAGAGTAATTCTAGAGATAGGATGCTAAACAGGGACGTTTCCTTAACTTTAGTACCTATGTCAAACCCTGCTTTGTGCTTCATTTGACCGAGGTATAAAGTGGATTAGAACGGATTCCAAGCATCCCACAAATCCTTGGCGGCGACTCCGAACATCTCTAATCGTTTCGAGACCCTTGCCGAGACGAAACCGACCGATCTAAAACGATCCGGTCGAAAGCTTTTTTACGCCGCCGAGCGTGGCTTTCAAAAGACCGCTATACGTCCATACATTGTCTTGGCGTGTAGGTGGCTATCTCTACAAAACCTATCCCAAGATTCCCCTAGAGACTCTCCATCTTCTTGTTGAAAAGTAGTTATCTCGTTCTGGAGCATAGCGGTCTTAGAGGATGGGTACTATTTGGCTAGGAAAGCCTGGCTAAGGAGTCCCATGTGGTAAATGTGTTCGGTGCATGGAAATTTAGCCAACGATCCGCTTTGTCCCTTAGAGAGAATGAGAACAACATCAATCTCAAAGTATCTTCGGGTACTCCATTGCGCTTCATCATTGCAACCTTACTCTTGAACTTTGTAAGATGGGCATGTGCATCCTCATCAATGTGCCCACAAAAGCTATCCTTCTCAATTAAGCCAACTTGGGCGGAGTGGATTTCAAAATTGTTGGGGACTAGGGTGCCAAAGTTAATTGGAGCGGAAGTGTCATCGTGGTTTGGTCAGTTATGGTCTCGTAAGGCGACCATTTATGGATTTATAAGAGGTGTGTTTTGTGGTGTTTGAGGTGGTGTATTTTGTATTTGGATATTGTGGAAAGTATTTTCTATGAATAGATCAATGTTGATGATTGTTTGCGCTTGTATAGTGGTTTCTAGGTACGTTTGGGTGATTGTTATTGCTCGGTTTGAGGAAATTGGAGATGTGATCCGAACCCTTGATAAAGTCCTACTCCGTAAAGCTCGAAAAAGCCTTTCCGGTTCCGGATCCCTAAACAAAGGATTCCCGTTTCGTCTAGGCATACACTTCAACAAAAAGTTAGTCGCCTAGTGTTTTTAGACACTAGGGATAAGCAATAAGACAATCACTCTACAAGAAACAAAGCACTACTCAATTAAGCAAACAAAAGACACCAAGACTAAAGCTAAGACTCTTAACCAACTTAGTACAATCTAACGCCATCCCCGGCAACGGTGTCATTTTGATGACCAGATTTTAGTAGTCATTGCCAGTATCAAATACAATTTATAAAACCCAATAAAAGTATTATTTATCGGGGTCGAGCCACAAGGATGGAGCGGAGTTGCACTTAATATGTTTAAGTTTAAGTTTGGTCGGAAAGCAATAAAGTTGGTGAAATTAATTAAACTAAAACTAGAAATATTAAAAACAAGTAGAATAGGATAATGAGATGTAAACAATTGATTAAAACTAGGGTATTTGGGTTCTGTTAAGCAAGTTAAGCTAGGTATGGGTATTAATGGGTCTTGGGTAATTATTGGCCTAAAAGAACTAATTTCTTAGACTCTCTTTAAGATGGACACAAAATCATCATAAAGCATCCAAATTCATCATAAACACACTATCAGGTATCTATGTAAACTTTCATTCATTAAGATACTAAGCATAAATTGGAGAAAGGCATGAACTTTCATACACACATTTCAACAAACACCTTCTATGCATGTCTGTAACACCCGCGAATTTCTCATTTGGACATTTATAATTTATTTAACCGTTCAATTACTTTATTTTATATTTTAAAAATAATTAATTTTACATTAAACATGATTTTTACAAAAGCTAAATTTTTATAAGCTTATTTATATAAAAATAAATAAATAGTTTTAGTCGGATAGTATTAATAAAGATAATAATAATAATAGTCTTCCGTCTTAAGTTAATATAGATTTGAGACATTTTTCCGTCTAGCATAAGACCGTCACATGTTCACATGTGAGATTAAACTAATCTACTCTCGACCTATCCCGTGTCGACAACATACTTCTCAATTTTCGCACCCAACTAAAAAAATAATATTTGAATCAATCTCCCCACCCAGTTGACCAATCCCAACCGTCCTCACCTTTCCTTCTTTCTAATCCTCTTCGAAATATCCCACAGACAACAACAGAAAAAGAAGATAACTATGCATAAACCAACAGTGAGCCAGAGAACCCCATTTCCGACAACCTAAAACCCAGATTTCACGCTCATTCCTTCACCATTCTTCTTAATTTTTGTACCATTCTCTTCCCCTTTCCTTCCTCCTTCTTTCTAGGTAAGAAAGTCTCCTTTTTGTAGTGGTTTCGTCTTTCACCGTCTTATAAAAGTGTCATCCTTTAGCTTCTTTATCCCGTTTTCTTGCCCTTTTATGAAGGATTCGAAGACCCGGAGAGAGGCGTGTGCCTTGTGGACCATTTATTCGAAGAATAAGGAGCTTTTAAGGTAACGGTGATAGGTTACTCGACAAAAATGTCGAAACTCCGTCTTATATGTCGTTTTATAAGCTCTTATTGAATAAATTTTGATTCTTGGTGTTTTTCTCATTTGTATGTTAATTTCCGTCTCAGAATGACATTTGATATGGGTTCGTTTTATGCGGCTTTAGTGGACCATTTCACATGATTTTCGAGTATTGGTTATTCATTTTCCAGTTACGTTTTGGTTCCGTCTCAAACTTGTCTTCCATGCTATCTTAATCATGACTGGATTTGGACTGTTTTTATGCTCCGTTTGGGTGTCATTTTTGGGTTGCATGATAGACATTACAATTGCTGAGTTTAAGCCAAGGTGTTTATTGGTGATTTCTCTCACTTGCCACTTCAACATTTAAAAGTAACATTAAGCCCTGTCAGGCAGCAGGCAATATGCTAAAACATACTCCGTACTACTTTCGGAATTTATTCACCTACTGTCGGTTTTTGAGTCGGTTTTATTCGAGTTTTACTTATCCGTTTTGAGAAAAGTTGGTACCTTTAGATTCATGGTAAAGTGGGTAATCATGTTGGGTAATTTGTTTGGATGAATACTACCATTTCCATGCTTAAAATTTCGTCTTAAGATGGTCACAAATGACCTTTATAAATCGTGAAAATGGTCAGTTAAGTTGGGATATGTGAGATAACATGCGGGTAGTATATACGAGTCAGCATGACTCGATCGAGTAAGGGGGTACTCGATCGAGTAGGTGAGATACTCGATCAAGTGGGTATGACTCGATCGAGTGGGTATTTGACGTTTTTCTAACCAGAATCGTGGTTTTTGGGTACTCGATCGAGTACATAGGGCACTCAATCGAGTAGGGGGTCACTCGATCGAGTAACCTGGCTACTCGGTCGAGTATGTTAGAGATCAGAAGGTCTGTTTGGGGTCTGATGCCGGGGCACTCGATCGAGTATGGTGGGCACTCGATCGAGTAGCCGCTACTCGATCGAGTATGTTTAGGCACTCGATCGAGTGTGTTATGGGCAGTTCGCTTTCGTGTTTTGAGGTTTTAGTGCGTATGTTTATGTCTACCCTTTCTTATATAGTTTCAAGATGCCGCCCAAGAGAAACGCTTTGTATGCGAGAGCTGAGACCATGAACATATATGATATCGTCAAGATGTTTGAGCATCAGGATGCTCTTACGGAGGCCTTAAAGAAAGTGGGAAAGGATACGGATAAGGAGGTTGATCACTCTAAGATCAGCCTCTATATAGCGAGGTTTAACCCAAAAGAGTACAAGGGGACTGGGGAGCCTAACCTTCTTGACAAGTGGCATCGTGAGATGGAGAATATATTAGACTTGGTTCACTGTCCGGATGAGATGAGAGTAGAACAAGCTGCATTCTACCTGAGGGAAGCAGCTGGCGAGTGGTGGGATAAGGTGAAGGTGAGTGCTAGGGAGATGTATGCGAACCAGGGCTTACCTGCTATACCTTGGGAAGAGTTTCGGAGGGCTATGAGGAAAGAGTTTGTACCAGAACATGTGAGGAGTAAGCTGAGAGAGGAGTTTGATGGATTTAAGATGACATCTGATATGTCGATTCTTTGAGTACTACAAGCGCTTTAATGAGAAGTCTAGGTATGCCGAGGACATGGGTTTGAGTGAGGAGAACCTCGGCGCCGAGGTTTGAGAGGGGGTTGACTCCTAAGATCATGGATAAGCTACCCGGGGAGTCCTTACGATGTTAAGGAAGCTTATGAGAGGGCTGGGAGAGCTGAGAGGTTGGTGGAGATGGCTCAGGAGAGAGTGGGTGTTGAGAAAAGAAAGGCTGAGAGTGAGGGTGGTGGCCAATCTAGTCATAAGGAAGGCAACCACAATCAAGCTAGAGGGTTTTCTGCTGGGTCAGGGTTCAGTGTTGGGGCTTCCTTTGGGCGTGGCCATGTGAACAGTAGTGGTAGTTGGGGAATGACTTGCTTTGGCTGTGGCGGTGTAGGCCACAAGAGACATGAGTGCACGAGTGCACCGGGAGCTTTTCAGGGATCGGCTCGGGAGCTATTCTCGGGGACCCGCACGAGTTATGCGAGCAATAGACCGTCCAAGGTCATGGTCTAACCGGGAAGTCGAGCTATCGGGGTGGAGGTAACCGCAATGGCGGTAATTCTTATCAGAAACCAGCTACGAACAACAACAACAACCAGGGGTCGGGTGCTAAAAAGCCGACCACATCAGCCAAGATCTTGTCCAGGGAGGTGGACAAAGACCAAAGGAAAGTCGTTTCATGATGGACAAGAAAGCAGCTGAGGATGATGCACATGTTATCACTGGTACTTTTCTTGTTAACGGTATTCATACCTTTGTTTTGTTTGATTCGGGGGCGTCTTAGTCGTTTGTATCTTTGAGTCATGTTAAACGGTTGGGTTTGAGGGTATATGAGTCTGTACGTGAGAAAGTTTTTATACCTTCGGGTGAGTCTGTATCATGTGGGAGGTTGTATAGAGATGTGTCCATGATAGTTGGGCAAGTAGATCTACCTGTAGACTTGCTAGAGTTTCCTTTTGACGGTTTTCAGATGATAGTCGGGATGGATTGGTTGGGAAAGTATAAAGCTAAGATAGACTGTCATCAAAAGAAAGTGTCTTTGAGAGGGCCTAAGAGTGTTAGTGTGTCTTATCGTGGGTTACTAGTCAAACCCAAAGTTAAATTGATTGCAGCTGTCACCTTGAAGTCTTATCTGAGGAAGGGATGCTCTTTGATCTTGTGCCATGTAAGAGATGACCGGATAGAGAGTCCGACGCCTGATCGATACCGGTGGTGGGAGAGTTTGCGATGTTTTTCCGAGAGGAGATTCTGGGTTGCCACCAAAGAGGGAGATAGATTTCACAACTGAGTTGAAACCGGGACTGAGCCAATCTCTAAGGCAATCGCATGCGGGATGGGTCCTAAAGAGATGGAGGAGCTCGAAAACAGCTTAGATGATCCGATAGAGAAGGGATACATTAGACCTAGTGTATCGCCGTGGGGAGCACCAGTTCTTTTCGTGAAGAAGAAAGATGGGAGTTTGAGGTTGTGCATAGACTACAGAGGGCTGAACTGAGTGACGGTGAAGAACAAGTATCCTTTACCAAGGATAGATGACTGTTTGATCAGTTGAGTGGTGCATCAGTCTTTTCTAATATTGATTTGAGGTCGGGGTACCATCAGGTGAAGATTAGAGAGGTGGACATACCAAAGACAGCTTTCACGTCGAGGTATGGCCATTATGAGTATGTGGTGATGTCGTTTGGGTTATCTAATGCACCGGCTGTGTTTATGGATTTGATGAACAGAATCATCAGACAGTTTTTGGACAAGTTTGTGGTGGTGTTTATCGATGACATCTTAGTCTACTCTAAGACTAAGGAGGAGCATGAGGAGCATCTGAGGATTGTGTTGCAGACTTTGAGGGAGCATGAGTTATATGCTAAGCTATCCAAGTGTGAGTTCTGGTTAGAGAAAGTTGCTTTTCTGGGGCATGTGATCTCTAAGGAGGGAGTAGCCAGGGATCCAAAGAAAGATTGAGGCAAAGGACAAAGTGGGAAGCACCAAAGAATGTTGCTGAGATCAGGAGTTTCTTGGGTTTAGCTGGATACTACAGATGGCTCGTGAAAGATTTCTCCAAGATAGCTAGACCTATGACAACTTTGATGAGCAAAGAGAACAGGTTTCGTTGGGATGAGAGTTGTGAGACAGCGTTCCAAACAATAAAGGAGCGTTTGACCACAACTCCTATCTTAGCATTGCCTGAAGGGATCGAGAACTTTGAGGTTTATACAGATGCCTCAAAGAATGGGTTGGGATGTGTGTTGATACAGAACGGTAAGGTGATTGTCTATGCTTCTAGGCAATTGAAGCCGTATGAAGAGAACTACCCTACACATGATCTAGAGTTGGGTGCAGTGGTGTTTGCTCTCAAGATTTTGAGACATTACCTTTATGGGGCGACCTTTAAGGTATTTTCGGATCACAAGAGTCTCAAGTACATCTTCACTCAAAAGGAGTTGAACATGAGACAGAGGAGGTGGATGGAGCTGATTGGCGATTATGACATGGATATTATCTACCATGAAGGGAAAGCCAATGTTGTTGCAGATGCTTTGAGTAGGAAGAGTGTACATTCCCCGTGCACACTCTATCTTTGATGAGGTTGAGAGATGAGGTGGGGAAGTTTGGGATACATATGATGCGAGAGAGGGGATCTTGTGGGAGATTTGACAAAGATGTGACCGATCTTTATGATGATATTCGAGGTAAACAGGCTTTAGATCTTAAGATGGTTGAGTGGAGAGTTGGATTAGAGAAAGGGACAGTGTCTCGATTCTCTATTCATACAGATGGTAGTTTGAGGTTTGATGGTAGATGGTGTGTCCCTAATGATGAGGAGCTGAAAAAGACTATCATGACAGAGGCACATTGTACACCATATTCAGTACATCCAGGTGGTGACAAACTGTACAAGGACTTGAAGAACACGTTTTGGTGGCCTGGGATGAAGAAAGAAACAGCTGAGTTTGTGGCCCGTTGTTTGACATGCCAGAGAGTTAAAGGGGAACAGCGACGACCACAAGGTAAGATTCAGTCTTTAGAGGTACCTGAGTGGAAGTGGGAATCCATTTCTATGGATTTTATCGTGGGTTTGCCAAAGAGTCAACAGGGTAACAACATGATGTGGGTAATAGTGGATCGACTGACCAAGTCAGCTCACTTTGTGCCAATGAAAGATACACGGACTAAAGCACAATTAGCTATGGCTTATCGAAAGAATGTGCTCAAGTTACATGGAGTCCCTAAGGACATAGTATCTGACAGAGATGCGAGATTTATCTCAAAGTTTTGGAAAGAGTTGCAGGAATCTTTAATTGGGAACAACTTTGAAGATGAGTACAGCATTTCATCCTGCGACAGACGGTCAGACTGAGAGAACGATCAAATCTCTTGAGGATATGTTACGAGCTTGTGTGATGGATTTTGGTGGTAGCTGGGAACAGAGGTTGGACTTGATAGAGTTTTCTTACAACAACAGCTACCACACTAGTATTGGCATAGCACCGTTTGAGGCTTTATATGGGAGGAGATGCAGGAGTCCGATTTGTTGGGACGACAAAGTCTTTCTTGGCAAAGGGTTCTAGGACCAGAGATGGTACATGAGATGGTTGAACAGATTAAGATGATCAGGGAAAGGATGAGAGCAGCTCAGGATAGGCAAAAGAGTTATGCAGATCTTGTTGGAGTTAGTGTCCTCCACAATAGTGCGTTAACATAATAAATCTCATTAATGGAATATCATCAGATATTTAATTATTTGATCCTCGTCATTTGATTAACGTAAATCGATAACGGTTGGCTGACTAGAGTTTGACGTTATTGTCGTGAGACGGCGGTGATCAACTGACCCCTTTCGGTCACACCTAAAGGAACAAACCCCAATTGATAACTAATTAATTGTATGAGATACAATTTGTTTAGTCCCTTGATTTATAGAATAAGAGGTTAGTCGATTATTTTTAGAGAGATTTCGAGTTGCGAACTAGAGGAGCGGCATTTATTATTTAATTATGCGATAATTAAATAATAAGTTTTGGGAAACGGGTTTTAGTTAATTAACTGTTAATTTACTAAAATTGTACTAATTGATTAATGTGATTAATATTAGTACGTAAATAATATGTGTAGTGGTACACGTATATTTACGGAGTGAATTGGACGTATTTATTATGGAAGTATTTAAACATGATACGATGTTTAAAATAAACTTTACACGTATTTGTGCGACAAATATAAGTACCAAAATGGACCCGTAAATGGGACATTGGACCGTGTAAATGGAGTGTAGTGGATGATTATAGACATAATCATTTCACTTTACTTGTTGTTTCTTCCATAAGTCATCTTATGATCACTTTCATGTGATATAAGATTGGACAAAAATAAAAACAAGTGGACTCCCTAATTCCCTACACTCCATCCGCCACTTCCACTACTACTATCAATCTTGTTTGTTCAATTTTGCAAGCTAGCTCATTTTTACTCATGCATGTGAACAAAAATTGATCTACCTTCTCTCTAAAATAATAATCCTCTCTACTAAGTTGTTAGTATACATAAATAATATTACTAAGATTAGTTAGTAATATTTTCTAATAAATATCAAGGGTACAATATTAATAAGTTCTAGTTCATACTTGTTAATATTTTTGGGTTAGTTCTTGGGTGCAACTTGAAGGAGACTTTCTAGTTGAAGGTTTTTCAAGGAGGATCATCCACATTATTTTAGCTCAAGAACAAACTAGTAAGAAGAACTAGTTTGTGCCCATTTTACCATATATTCAATGTAAGGAAATTATTTTTCCTTATACTTTCTTTTTATGCTTTCATATTAGCATGCATGTTAGATAGATCACATAAACAACAATTTATGAGATAAATTATTTTTATTAGAGAGTCTAATATGGATCTATGATCTTTCAAGTGGTATCAGAGCTTAGACTTGTAATTTGCATGTTTATTTTAAGCATTTTAATGAATTATGAGATAATTAGTAAAAACTCAAAAATTGTGTTAGAAGACGTTTTAGCACGAAATTTTTGGAACATACATACCTACTGATCTCAAAAGGTTTGTGAAATTGTTTGGTGATTTTTGAAGTTATTTTTCTATTTTTAATGATTTTTGGTAGAAAACCGAGTCAAAATGTCGCATTTTAGTGAAAAATTGACTAAAATTAGTTAAATATTGTTTCGGTGCATGGATTTTTTATGGTAGTTCATGAATGTTTTCTACTATTTGTATGCAAAAAGTTGAAGGTTGGTTCGGATTTTTGCATGTTTATTGATTTTTTGAGTAAAAAGTCAATAAAAGTCAAATTAATTAATAATAATTTCGAAATTTTTGATTCTGCCCATGATAAATTTATGTACATTTAAGAATATTATTTAAATGTCAAAAGTGATTTTGCATGTGTGTTTTCACTTGGTTTTGATGTTTATTGGTTTTAGTGGTTAAAAACCGATAAATATCGATCTTTTTCTTCACAAAATTTATCCGAAATTTTTGGGCAATTTTTCTGATATTTTGGTATTCTTGGGAGTGTTCCAGAATACTAAAAATTTTTGTTTCAATTTTTTGGGTAATTTTTCAATTATTTTGGATTTTTACTTAAATATTATGATTTTATCGATTAAATTAGCAAAATATCACCAAATCAAACTAATTATTTATCATAAAATTAGTGAGGACTAATTTTGAGGTTCAAAACAGTTTGGAAAATTACTTTGGAATTAAATGAGATTTAAGAGTTAATTATTCATTTTTACATGTTAAAAATCGATTAAATCCACAAAACCCGAGATGGATACCAACGAATGATAGATAGGGCGATTTTGGCATCATTTTACATCATTTTAAGCATATTTATTTAAGTTGAATGAATGATTGTCATTTATTTAAAGTATTTATCTTGTTGTACCTGGTATGGCCTAGTTAATTTTTAATCGTTATTACCCGAAATGAATGGGAATATCGATTTGTTTGTAATTAAATACGATCTCGTATCGTCGGTTTGTAATTAATTAATAGTTTTATTTATTTTATTAATTAATGTATAATAGGAATAGCTATGTAATTCATTTGTAATAGTTATTTTACCGGTGTTTCCAAAAGACGGATTACAACGAGATTTTAGTCTATTTTTGGAAGGTGTTCCAAATCCCACAAGGAAGAGCCACTTATGGAATGAAGAGGCAAGGGACCAAGGAGTTGGTTTCCGAAATGTAATAGACTAGTTTTTATCAACTAGGTGGCCATACTAGGATTTATTCATATGCTTACATGTTTGCTTGTTTTATTTTCGCGCATGGCAAAATCGTCATTCACATGCATTTTATTTTTGCGGTTGTCAATTCACGTCATTTACATTCACCGAATTAATTCACTTGTAAGGAATTTATGACTAAATTGACAAGATCTCTCACATAACTAAAATTGAGATTAGCCTTACCAATTAGTAACACCTATGAATCTCTTGTTCATTAGAGTCACGCTCGCCCAAGCGGGGTGTTCTCTTTTTACCTTGGGTAAGTAGGGTGGTAAGCGGTTATCACATGCCAAAATTGGTTGGACTCAACGGGATATAAGACGGTCTTGTGTTCCGGGGCTACTAGATTGATTTAAGGAAATTCGTCGACCAAGAGTTCTAGAGGTAGAATTAGTCAACGTGACTTACCGAATTTACACAATTATGGGATGTTTCGCCCAAGCGATGCCTATTTTTTTCTAAAGACGGATCTTGGAATCATTTATATAATTTAGTGGGAGGTCATTATATAAATGCTAAAACTTGTTGAGCATGTTTTCACAAGTATTTTAAAACATTGAATGTTAATTTTTCCTATTTTTATTCTTTAACGTATTTACTATGACATCGCGCACTTCATCCTTTATTTATTATTATACTCGTTTCGTTCTTTCATAGGAAGCGGTTTCTTTGAAGGAATTCGGTAGCAATGATTGGAAACATGATTTACTAATTCACCTACATAAGCTTACAACAATTATTGCGATTATTATACAACTTAACATCCATACATATTTAAAAAGGGGTTTTCATGTTGCAAACTCATATTACGAGTTTAAAAGGGAGTCAAATTTTATCAAGAGAGTCTTGATTTAGAAAGTGACACCTCCGTCATGATGATGACATATTAATTACTCAAGAGTAATTTAAATGTTTACGAAAAGAGTTTTCAAAAACACAAATAATACTCCGATATAATACCGTCAAATGGCTCAATTCAATAAACGCCAAATCGATTGTTTATGCGCTAAAGAATCTAGGCATATGATAACAATTGAATGGTTAGGTAGTCCAATTTCGCAAGAAGTTGAGATTTTGCCACATGTTTCACTCACTTTATAGTAATTCACTCTTACTAAGTGTATAAAATATCACAAATGACATGAAGAGAGGTCTTCATGAGATTCATTTTTGCTTGATTGAAGCAAAGAGTAATGTGAAAGTGAGTGGGAGTTAAGAAGAATCAACCCTAGATGTATGCGATAGAACAAAGTTGAAAGAGATATCTACTCAATGGATAGGCTAGTTCCACTATCCTGGTATGACATACTAAGTATGGATCATTTCTTTGTAAAGAAGTCTAGCATAGGACATTTTTGTATCGAAATGGTGCTAGAGTAGCAATGATTTCGATGAGGACAAATGTACCTAAATTTGGTTTTAAAAGAATGTAATCATCTATGTTTATACATAGAAGGCATCACTCATGTGATTTAAAACAAAAGGTTGTACCTACTCCTATGATAACTTGGTGGTTGGTTTAGACCATACAAGTTAGAGGAATTTTACATTCTTCACGAAAACTAAATATTAAAATTGTCTTGTAGATTTTAAAGTCTCTAATCTGGTGAACCCTATTGATCAAACCTCAAGTAAATTAGTTTCAAACAAGTAAACGAAAAGCACATTGAACAACCATTTGATTGTGAGTCTTATGGTATGTGTGCATGTATTATGTTTTCTTTTGTAGAAAAGAAACACATTAGTGAGGTGATTGACCATATACATACGGATGTGTAAGGCCGATAGTTGGTAATATACATACTTAGTTACTTTTACCGTATTGTTAAGTAGATATGAAAACCTCATATCTATTTAATAAGACATAAAAGTGATTTTTGAAACGTGGAATATTTTCAAAATGAAGTAGTAAACCAAAAGCACTTCAAGATCATGATGTTGATCGGAAGTTTCAAAGTATTGACTTTGAAGATCAAATGGGTAATATCAAGTAATGACCTTGATAATCACTAAGAAGATTGTGAACCAGTTCACATAATACCTTCTCCTTGGGACACCATAGAGTATGGTGTAGTCAAGTATATAAACCGAACTTTATGAGATATAGTTTGAGGTATTTCGCAATTTTGTAAACTATTTTCTCACTAAAAGTTTAAAACCGACTATAATAGCCTAAATGACTCCATATGAGATATGGATAGGGAGAGTCCCTAACTTATCTTTTTATACATTTGGGATCATAAATGTTTATGTTCAGAACCAATTTGTGTATTTGTGAGGGTTATCCAAAATTGAACCACTTGGTTTTTACTCCTCCAAAACGAGAACAAAGAGTTTGTGGCTCGTAATGCTGTCTTTCTAGAAAGATTTTCATTTTCTGGAAGACAGAGTGGGAGAAATTTTGAACTTGCGGAAGTCCAAGACCCACAAACTGAGTACAATGCAAGAAGACATTCTTTATTAAGCCTCAGTGGTGAGTATAATGCAAGAAGACGTTCTTTATTGTGGCTCAGTGGTTATAAGGAGATAATTTTGCGATAATATTGCATTACTTTTCTAAAGTGACGAATCATAAACTCTCATCAAAGGCTTTTCTATAGTATGAACTCTATGTGATGGCGTGTCACCATGCAATTCGAATTGATCTCTTTGCACACGATGCGATAAGGAAGGAAACACGAGATGTTTTTGAGACTTGACTTAAGGTGAATACTTTGGTTGGTTACCTTGATCTTGTCATAAAGGTTACATAAGATGTTTAAAATTTGGGCTTGTTATAGAGAGTTTGTGACAACCCAAATGCCTTTATCAATTCGTATGGTCTTAGCAATATAGCCTCTCATGAGGATGAGTTTAGGCAAAAGGATAATGAAACTTTCTCCTTGGGAGAAGTTTCATCAATGCTAAGAAGCCTAGCATGCTTGAAAGATCCCTTTTGTGATCTATATACATCAAAGAGTTGGAACTTTGGGTTCAATCATGTAGTCTATCAAACGGTATTACTCGAGTGTCGAGATAACATGATGATACATGGAGTTTAGTGGAAGCTAAGTAAGTTTCTTAGTCTAAATATGTGCTTGACATATTAGTGACTAGAAATGTAGCTAAGGTGATATTTCTTAGTCTAAATATGTGTTTGACATATTAGTGACTAGAAATATTCTCGAGTGAATACTTGAGAGTAGCATGGCGCATCTTAAATATCCAGATCTAATGAGATAGATCTCCATGGATATTAGAATTATAGTCAAGAGACTTATGTGATAAATTTCTTGGCTCGCACAAGTTGTTGAACAATTAATATGATCTCTTGTGCTTCCGCTGCAGGATCTATTATATATGCTAAAAGCTTCTCTCATCTGGACTTATCATATTGAGAATATGAGAATTCATTACCAATCATTTCCTAGTGAGGGTCACTAGATGATTATCAAGAGCATCATTGAGTACTTGAGAAGCACTGAGGATTTACTCTTGTAGTTTGGAGGAATTTATGAATTTTGTGTAAAAGGATTACACGGAAACATTCCTATGCTTATAAGATGTTATGGGCCTCGTTATGGAATGGTTAGCAGATAAGAGTGTTATGTGCATAAAGAATTATATGTATAAGAAGTTATACATATATGTATAAGAAGTTATACATGAATAAAGCAAACATGTATGAGGAGTCATACATAAAAGATGTCATATGAAGGATGTGTATGTATAAGTGTTATACGTACAAATCATGAACGAAAAGCTAAGTACATTACAGCATCCGATGTTGTAAAAGAGATAGTTGATAACCAGAATTTAATGGAACTAGAGTAGTTCCGTTAGCCGAATATCGTCTCCCGATAGACTGTGAAAACAGTGGGAGTGTTTGACTGGCTTTAGAACCTGAGTCTAAAAACTTGTTTAGACATGTACTTAGAAATGCTCTATGTGATGAAAAGATTGCATAGAACAAAGGAAAATTGCAATGGAAATTAGAGTGATGCAACTGTTGCTAATCCTCTAACCAAAGCCATTGGCATAAGGTAGACATGATGGTTATGTCATTTCAATGTGATTGAAGAGTATACGTTAATTCCTAAAGATCGTTAAGTAAATATTTGATAGAGTATTGATATTTACATAAGTGATGATCTCGCATTCATTGTTAGAGTTTCTTTAAGAACTCAATTATTCAGTTTGACTGAAAACCAGAATACCTTGTTTATCTGAATAAGTTGTGGAGACAATGTTGAACAATATTCAAGTGAATAAAATGAACATTGTATTTTGTCCCTAGTCACTTAATGAGGTGACGTCTCGGAGTGACTAGATTGTAAGTCGATTGATTGTTGTTCAACACCATAAGGTCATATGTGATGACTGGTCGATTACATAGGCAGAGTGTGTGACACTTTGTCGGACAGTGACCATTTAGAGAGTCCCTAAGTTCTATTATAGACGCCTGGTCGTGGCGGGGATCTCTAAGATGTTCTAATGAGTCGATTCTTTTGAATGGAGACTATTATCTGAGCAAGTGCAGCTTCAGAGTGACTTTGGTTTTTGTCCTAGGTCGTGCCGTGAAAGGAGGCCAAAAGGGCATTTACTAGGTCATGGTGATCTGTATTGTGCAATAGGATAGATAGGGCATACAGGAATTGTCCACCCACGTTGGGTAACTATATCTCAAGGCCACCCGAGGAGTTAATGACTACAGATGCGTGGCCACGCTCGGAAGTAATCTGTGAAAGATTTTTCCGGTCAGGTAGTCACACTCCCGATCGAGAAAACCACTCGCGATGTGTTCATGTTCAAGTGCGACCTGAAAGACACCTTGCATTGAGTGGGAGATTAAAACGGACAAGAGAATTGGTAGCGCACACCTTGTGTCGGACAAGTGGGAGATTGTTGGAGTTAGTGTCCTCCACAATATTGCGTTAACATAATAAATCTCATTAATGGAATATCATCAGATATTTAATTATTTGATCCTCGTCAGTTGATTAATGTAAATCGATAACGGTTGGCTGACTAGAGTTTGACGTTATTGTCGTGAGACGGGGTGATCAACTGACCCCTTTCGGTCACACCTAAAGGAACAAACCCCAATTGATAACTAATTAATTGTATGAGATACAATTTGTTTAGTCCATTGATTTATAGACTAAGAGGTTAGTCGATTATTTTTAGAGAGATTTCGAGTTGTGAACTCGAGTAGCGGCATTTATTATTTAATTATGCGATAATTAAATAATAAGTTTTGGGAAACGGGTTTTAGTTAATTAACTGTTAATTTACTAAAATTGTACTAATTGATTAATGTGATTAATATTAGTACGTAAATAATATGTGTAGTGGTACACGTATATTTACGGAGTGAATTGGACGTATTTATTATGGAAGTATTTAAACATGATACGATGTTTAAAATAAACTTTACACGTATTTGTGCGACAAATATAAGTACCAAAATGGACCCGTAAATGGGACATTGGACCGTGTAAATGGAGTGTAGTGGATGATTATAGCATAATCATTTCACTTTACTTGTTGTTTCTTCCATAAGTCATCTTATGATCACTTTCATGTGATATAAGATTGGACAAAAATAAAAACAAGTGGACTCCCTAATTCCCTACACTCCATCCGCCACTTCCACTACTACTATCAATCTTGTTTGTTCAATTTTGCAAGCTAGCTCATTTGTACTCATGCATGTGAACAAAAATTGATCTACCTTCTCTCTAAAATAATAATCCTCTCTACTAAGTTGTTAGTATACATAAATAATATTACTAAGATTAGTTAGTAATATTTTCTAATAAATATCAAGGGTACAATATTAATAAGTTCTAGTTCATACTTGTTAATATTTTTGGGTTAGTTCTTGGGTGCAACTTGAAGGAGACTTTCTAGTTGAAGGTTTTTCAAGAAGGATCATCCACATCATTTTAGCTCAAGAACAAACTAGTAAGGAGAACTAGTTTGTGCCCATTTTACCATATATTCAATGTAAGGAAATTGTTTTTCCTTATACTTTCTTTTTATGCTTTCATATTAGCATGCATGTTAGATAGATCACATAAACAACAATTTATGAGATAAATTATTTTTATTAGAGAGTCTAATATGGATCTATGATCTTTCAGATCTACATCGCCGGGATATAGAGTTTTAGGTTGGGGATAAGGTTCTTCTGAAAGTGTCTCTTATGCGTGGGGTTATGAGATTTGGGAAGAAGGGCAAACTGAGTCAGAAGTTCATCGGACCTTATGAGATCTTAGAGCAGGTTGGAGAGGTTGCATATCGTCTGGCTTTACCAGCTGCGTTAGAGAGGGTGCATAATGTGTTTCATGTATCGAAGTTGCGGAAGTATGTGAGTGACCCATCACATGTGTTAGAGGCAGAGAGCTTAGAGCTAGATGAGTCCGTATCATATCTTGAGGTACCTAAGCAGATTCTTGACCGGAAGGTTAGGAAGACTAGGAGTGGTGAGACAGTTTTGCTTGAGATCCTTTGGTCTAACCACGAGACTGAGGAAGCTACATGGGAGGCGGAGGAGGCCATGAGAGAGCGTTACCCTTTCCTTTTTTATCAGGTATGTATGGTTACGGGGACGTAACCTTGTTTCTTTTAGGGGGGTAGGAGATGATCGCAAAGAGTTTTTAAGAGTTTTTATACCCTTTTTATGTTGTGTCGGTATGGTTGTTATCGTTGAGTCGGGTTGAGTTTGGGTTAGTAATATGTTTTATGTTGAGTTTGTTTTGGTTGTTGAGTCGGGAGTGTTGTAGTGTGAGTCTTTGTTTTGTTGTGGTTTGAACTTCGGGGACGAAGTTCTTTTTAAGGAGGGAAGACTGTAATACTACGGATTTATGAGTCTTTGGGTACTCTATCGAGTAAGGGTGAGTTGCAGTTTAAAACAGTTTATGACCTGTTGGGTACTCGATCGAGTAACGTTGATACTCGATCGAGTAAGGGGGCACTCGATCGAGTACCTCAGCTACTCGATCGAGTAGCCGGTTTACGGGGGATGATTTGTCGGGTTTTGTTAATAATCCGATTAAGTATATAATAACTTCCGTCACTTTTTTTTAAACACTTTTAAAACCTAATTACTTTCAAAGAGAGAAATCAAACTACGTTCTTCGCATCAATCGCATTGTTGGCAAATCCCGGAGCTTGGAAGGTCGGATTTTACCTTTCTTTATACCGTTGTAATCCTTGCGTCGAGGGTAAGATCTATGTACCGTTTTTATAGTTTTTCGTTAAAGTTGGTTAAACCCTAATATTGGGATTTGGGGGTTTTGTTGTATTTTGTGATTGGTAGTGATTATATGTTTGTATGTTAGGAGGAGGATTCGTAGAGGAAGCGTTTTGATATCAGCTGTGAGATCGTCTGATTATGTTGTGCCTTCCAGGTAGGGTTTCCCTACTCAGTATTAGTCCCATGATGTGTTGATTGGTGTTTGTGATTGTTGAATATTATCATACTCTTATTGTGACGGTTGTTGGCTTTGATTGTTGGTTGTAGCTGTGATTGATTGTAACTATCTGTGTTCTTCGGGGTGCATCCCTGGCTGAGTGGAGTCACTTGCGGGAGAGGCTTCACGCCCATGATTCGCCTTCTGTGGAACCCGCCACAGAAGGGATGTGCACATTAATGGATTTGGGTTTATCGCTCGATGGAGATGAGCGGGGCTTAGGTGGGAACGGCTGCGGTCCCCCATCGCGGCGAGGAGTGACTGTTGCGATGGGCACTCAGCGGGGCTACACACTTTAGTGTGTATTCGTAATGTGGAGTTGGGTTTGGAGTTCGGAGAATATCCGTGATGATTGGTGTTTGTTTTTTCTCGTGTTGTTGGTTTATATAAATTGTGTGATTAGTACTGACCCCGTTTAATGTTTTAAAAACTGTGGTGATCCATTCGGGGATGGTGAGCAGTTATTGAGCAGTTATGAGTCGAGTTACTGGGACAGCTGGGATGTGCCACCGTCTGATGATAGAAGTCTTCCGCTATAGCTTAGTAGTTTAATAAACATTTCAGTTAGCTCAGTAGACAGTTGGTTTTGAGAACTTGTATTCGTATTTTGGTTTTGGTTTTGGATTGTAACCTTTCGCTAAAGTATTTCTATTTAAATGTTGTTTCGTTATTGTCTATTTGATTATCATTGTCTCGGGTAACCGAGATGGTAGCATCCTTATACCTGAGTGGTCCTGGTAAGGCACTTGGAGTATGGGGGTGTTACATCTACTCTCGACCTATCCCGTGTCGACAACATACTTCTCAATTTTGGCACCCAACTAAAATAATAATAATTGAATCACTCTCCCCACCATGTTGACCAATCCCAACCGTCCTCACCTTTCCTTCTTTCTAATCCTCTTCAAAATATCCAACTGACAACAACAGAAAAAGAAGACAACTATGCATAAACCAACAGTAAGCCATAGAACCCCATTTCCGACAACCTAAAACCATGATTTCACGCTCATTCCTTCACCATTCTTCTTAATTTTTGTACCATTCTCGTCCCCTTTCCTTCCTCCTTCTTTCTAGGTAAGAAAGTCTCCTTTTTGTAGCGGTTTCGTCTTTCGCCGTCTTATAAAAGTGTCGTCTTTTAGCTTCTTTATCCCGTTTTCTTGCCCATTTATGAAGGATTCGAAGACCCGGAGTGAGGCTCGTGCCTTGTGGACCATTTAATCGAAGAATAAGGAGCGTTTAAGGTAACGGTGATAGGTTACTCGACAAAAATGTCGAAACTCTTACTTATATGTCATTTTATAGGCTATTATTGAATAAAGTTTGATTCTTGGTGTTTTTCTCTTTTTTTTTTTTTTTTGATAAAATGTAAGTATATATATATATATATATATATATATATATATATATATATATATATATATATATATATATATATATATATATATATATATATATCAAAAAATCACACCATCGTGTATCGGTAGACATTTTTGTCAATTGGACAAAAATCTCATCCGAACAATATAAAGGCCAGACACAGCCCATTAAACTCGGTCTAAGGAAACAGGTCAACAAACAATACCAAAAACAACAAAACCTGATAACAAAATCAGATTTTGCATCAAGTCCCTTCAATTTCCCCAAAATCTCAGAACCCGTCTTCATCACCTGCAAATCATCGACTAAATTTGAGAATTTATGAGGTTCCTCATCCAATTTACCTCTTGTCTGCTGCATTTCTCAGTCCCTCTGCCTTCAATTTGCTTCTTCATACCAGCAACAATCTCCCGAGCCAGTGATATGGGACGAAACAAGGTAAAATCGTGCTTGCTTTTATTACGTTGCCTCCAGATATGATACATACAAGAATTAATCGTTGCATTCAGGATGTTAATTTGCACCTTGGTACCTGATCTAGCTAATCTCCATTGCAGGACACCTCTTGAAGGAAGAATGATGCCAATCCAAGTCCCTACATGCAGAATGATTTCCTGGCTATACTGACATTCAAAGAATAGATGTTCCTTGCTTTCGGATTCATTGCCACATATACAGCAGGTATCGTCTTCGATTATCCCTAATTTTTTAATTTATCTTGAGTATTCATATTCCCATGATGATAGATCCATGCGAAAAAACTATGCTTAGGGATATTCCAGCTATTCCATACCATCTCATGCCATATAACTTCATTCCCTTTAACTCAAATATAATCATATCCTTGAGCTATAGAGTATTACAGCCATAACTGTTGTTGATGTGCAGCTTGAAAAAGATCCTTTACCTGACAAAGTTTCCTCCAGTACCAAGAAGAGTAGGAGCTAGGAGTATAACTGTGCCAATCAGCCCCTTTCAGATAGATGTTGTTAACCCATTTAACCCAAAGTAGGTCAGCCTTAGTATGTATCCACCATACAAGCTTCCCTATAGCAGCTTGATTCCATAAAGAATCATTCTTTAGCCCCAAGCCCCCTTCAATCTTCGGTCTGCAAGCCTTATCCCAAGCCACCAGAGGTGACCTCATGAAATCAATACCTCCATCCCATAGAAAATTCCTACAAATTCTTTCAATATTTGAGATACAGCTTGCTGGTAGAATAAACATCTGAGCCCAATAGTTATGGAAAGTCTTGAGGACGGATCAGACCAATACCAATCTTCCAGCATAGGATAATTTCCTGGCACCCAATGTCCTAATTCTCTGAATAATCTTATCAATCAAAGGCTTGCAGTCCCTGCTAGATAACCTAGTAGTCTTAATAGGCACCCCCAGGTATCTGAAGGGTAGTTTGCCCTCAACCAAACCAGAAATTTGGAGAATGTCTTGCTTCAAGTTATCATTGACCCCATTAAAATAGACATTAGACTTGCCCTTACTCATTTTGAGCCCGGAGGACTTAGAGAAAGTGGCAAAAGTTCTCAGCAACAAGATCATAGAGATGTCATCCCCTTTACAAAATAAGAGGAGATCATCTGCAAACATTAAGTGAGTGAGCTTGAGAGGCTTGCAAAGAGGGTGATAATGAAAAGGCCTAGTCTCAGTAGTAAAATTGATGAGTCTAGTCAAATATTCCATGCAAATGGTGAAAAGGAGAGGTGAGAGAGGGTCCCCCTGTCTTAACCCTCTTTGTCCCTTAAAGAATCCAAACATATTGCCATTAAGGTTAATGGAATATGTAGCAGTTGTAACACATTGCATGATCCATCCTCTGAAAATATCTGGGAAATTTAGGGCTTTGAGCATTTGATCTAGGAAATCCCATTCAATTGTATCATATGCTTTTTGGAGATCCATCTTCATCATACACCTGGGTGAAATAGCCTTCTTCTCATAAATTCTGATCAGGTCCTGACAAATTAAAATATTCTCCATGATACTCCTACCATGAATAAAAACCTCCTTGAGTTTGAGAAATAAGATCAGGGAGCACCATAGCTAGCCTGGTGCAAAGTAGTTTAGAGATGCATTTATAGAGCACATTGCAACAAGCTATAGGTCGAAATTCAAGCACAGTAGAGGGCCTGTCTATTTTGGGAATCAAAGTAATAAGAGTAGCATTTAGTTGTTTCAACAATTGACCTGAGTGAAAAAAATCCATAAGTGCCTGACTCACCTCCTCCCCAAGAACATCCCAAGTATCTTTGAAGAACTTACTGGAATACCCATCAGGTCCTGGGGCTTTGTCATTAGGTATATGGAACATCACATCTTTTATTTCTTCCTGGGTGATAGGTTTCATAAGTAATTGTATGTGTGTATTTGTACAAGTCTTTCCTTTCTTCACAATAGCTGCTTTGATTCTAGAAGTAGTACTCCTAGATCCCAAGAGCCCTTGATAATATTCCAAGAAAGCTTGTTGAATACCCTTCTCCTCAGTAAAGAGCTTTCCTTTATGATCCCTGATCTGATGAACAATATTTGTACATCTCCTTGCCTTGATAACTCCATGAAAATAGGAAGAATTTGCATCCCCTTCTGCTAGCCAATGAGCCTTTGCTTTTTGTCTCAGAAAATTCATCTTAGCCTTAAGGAGCCAGACAAAATTCTGATTAGCTTGTAATTCCTGTCTCACCAAATCAGCATTATCAGGGCTCTGAATTAGTTTCCTTTGAATCTCAAATAATTCTGTCTGAGCCAGTTCAGTCTTGTTTTCCACATCAGAAAAAATTGTCTTGTTAAGCTTCTTTAAATGGGGTTTCAGAAGTTTAAGCTTCCTAAAAACCCTATACATTTTGGTCCCCAAGATATCTTGCTGCCAGATGCTTAGCACACATTCTCTGAACCCAGGGGCTGTGCTCCACATATTATAATACTTAAAAGGCCTAGTATTTGTATGACTAACCTGTGCCACATCCACCAAGCATGGGGTGTGATCAAAATGACCCTCAGGCAGGAAATTAGCAAAATAATCAGGTAATTGAGTAGCCCAGGCTTGATTTATGAACACTCTGTCCAATCTGCTATAAATTCTTGTGTCAGGGGGCTGCTTATTGTTCCAAGTATAGAATGCACCTGTGGCAGGCATGTCACTCAAGTCACAATCCTCAATGCACTCCTGAAAAGGTTCAGCTTCTGCAGCAGTAACAGTACCCCCCAATCTCTCATGAGCTAGAGTCACACAATTAAAGTCCCCTCCCACAATCCAGGCCTCAAGTATTTGTCTAGCAAAGCTCTTTAATTTCAGCCATAAGGACTCTCTTTGGGCAACCTCATTAAAAGCATACACCATGGTACAATAAAACCTCTGCTGAGTATTGATATCAGTTATTAGCATATGAATAAATTGAGCATTATATTCTAAGAACACAATATTAACCATATTTGGTTTCCAAAGAACCCAAATTCTCCCACCTTTATGCATAGAAGAGTTGGTGGAAATACACCACTCTCTGAACACAGTGAGGACTGTCTTATTCTTATTTTAAGGATTAATTTTTATCTCTAGCAGACCAAAAAAACCCACTTTATTAGATGAACAAAACTTATTTACAAACTCTTGTTTCTCCTCCCTATTCATACCCCTAACATTCCAAAAACCAAATTTAATCATGGAGTAAGTTTAAAAGGATCGATACCACTTAAGTTCATAGCAGCCCTAGGTGAACTAGTGCCACTAAGAACCTCTTTGTATGAAGGGGAAGCAGGGTCTTTGCTCCCTTGTTTATTGACCTTAGTTATCCTGATAGGGGAAGGTGAAACAGTAGCCTGCACTTGATTGGACACAGGAGTGACTTCACCCAACACATTATCATTCTTCTGAACCTGAACTACAGATGTCTGACCAACTTGTTTATCTGATTTGTTACTTGTAGGTACTGCAGGGGTTGGCATGGCAGTACCCTTAAGTGGAGCCTGCTGCTGGACAGGTTTCCAGACTTTCTGAGTTGTGGTCTTGATAGGTTTGCCCACCCTACAGTTCTCTTTTTCATGGACAATACGCTTACACTTAGTGCACACGCATGGTTTCCATTCATAAAACACCTTCACTTCCATCACCTGTTGTTTTTCATCCAAGAATTTGATGACATTAGGAAAAGCTTGGCCTAATTTAAGTTCCACCATCACCCTAGCAAACCCTAGTCTTGTTTTCTGCTCAGTTGCATCATCACACTTCACAAAAGACCCAACTAGAGAGGCTATTTTAGGGAGACTCTTTCCCCAAAATTTAAGTGGAAGGTTTTCCAATCTAATCCAGGCTGGGACACTTTTCAACTCTTCTTTAACCAACTGAGCCTCTGGTGTCCATGGTCTGATAACCACAGGCTTATTATTAAACAAAAAATGTCCACTGCCTAACACAGCCTCCTTCATTTCCTGTGTTTGGAATCGAGCCAAAAATACTCCATTAGAGAGAAAAGAGATCTTGTCTATGCTATGCTTACTCCAAATTCTTTTCAGGAAATTCTCTATCATCTGCCAAGGAGGATTTGCCCCGACAATGAAGCCATACACCGCATTTTGCCAGTAGTCCAACTCCTCCTGCACATCATCCTCTGACAACTGAAGAAGGGCATCATCATCATCATCAAGCATTTGGATGATCTTTTTTCCATGTCTTTGAAACCAAGCACCATCATCCTTTGGTTCCAAATCTTGCTCATCATCCGTCTCAGTGACATCCTCAACAATTAGTTCATTATCTGGGATATGGGGAATTCCAGTAACATCATGTAAATTTTTCATTTTCAGTCCCTCTTCAACATCAGGACCCTTCATTCTGTTCAATTTCTCTGATTGTATACCTAGAGATGCAGTAGATTTAGTAGTACTATGACGCTTACTACCTTGTTTATGATTAGACGCAATTACCATCGATCAAAATCACGATTGATAATGGTGGCTTAGGACGGCATAGCTCTCTCTCTCTCTCTCTAGAAAATTGTTTGATATAGGATTCGAGCCTTGGATCTCATTTGTATGTTAATTTCTGTCATAGAATGACATATGATATGGGTTCGTTTTATGCGGCTTTAGTGGACCGTTTCACATGATTTTCGAGTATTGGTAGGGTGAGTGTGATGGTTGTTATTCGTGTTCTAGTTGCGTTTTGGTTCCATCTCAAACTTGTCTTCCATGCCATCATAATCGTGACTGGATTTGGACTGTTTTTATGCTCCGTTTGGGTGTCATTTTTGGGTTGCATGATAGACATTGCAATTGCTGAGTTTAAGCCAAGGTGTTTATTAATGATTGCTGTCACTTGCCACTTAAACATTTAAAAGTAACATTAAGCCCTGTCAGGCAGCATGCAATATGCTAAAACATACTCCGTACTACTTTCAGAATTTATTCACCTACAATCAGTTTTTGAGTCGGTTTTATTCGAGTTTTACTCATCCGTTTTGAGAAACGTTGGTACCTTTGGATTCATGGTAAAGTGGGTAATCAAGTTGGGTAATTTGTTTGGATGAATACTACCATTTCCATGCTTAAAATTTCGTCTTAAGACGGTCACAAATGAACTTTATAAATCGTGAAAATGGACCTTGTCGAGCAGTTTTCGCGGGCTGTTTTGACGGGTTTTTTTTATGTTAAATTGAACCAACTTCCTTGCTACTGTCTCAAATGCATGTACATGTTTGGATTGGATCTTTTGTTCGGGTGAAATCCGTCTTGGTTTGGCCTCGGAAACCGTCCTAAGACGGCTGGACAGTAGGGGTTGGCCGCGTCTTTTTGTGCTCTGTACTTTGTTGTTGTTTGCTGCTGGTTGTTCTGTGCATGGGCTGTGGCCAGGTCTTGCAGGCCGTGGCTGAGCCATGGCGGGTGTGCGACCAGGCCGTAGCTGGGCAGGTGCCGGTCATGGCTAGGCCGTAGGCAGGTGCCGGTCATGGCTAGGTCGTAGCCCCGGTTGGGTAAATTTTTATCTGTGAAATATTTTGTTCGGGTTTAATTAATTTAAGTTTTCGTCACATGATTTATGTATCTTAAATTTATTATTTGCCGTTTATTTATATATTTCTCACATGAATTGTAAATGTGGAACTTATTGTTTATTCATGTCATAATTATAAGGAATGTCTTCATTTATCTATAATATGAGCTTTAATTCATTTATTCTCATTTATTTATCGTATTTCAAATACGAGTAATTTATTCCACATGATTAATTGAAATGAGTTGTATTCTTGTAGAAATGCCATAATACCATCGTATATGTTTGACATTCATTTTCGCCCTACTTGTGGTGTTCTGGCAAGTACGGGTTTTGGCCTACTTGTGTTGTGCTGGCAAGTACGGTTTGCCTACTTGTGCTGTTCTGGCAAGTACGGTTTTTGGCCACTTGTGATGTTCTGCAAGTGAGCCTTATCTTAGTCATTCCGCCACTTTCGTGTTGTTCTGGCGATTGGGGTACTCGGTCTCCATTAGTAGCCGAGTCTTGGGTGCGTGCTATGCTGGTGCACGTCGAATCGGGATGTACACCCGAGAATCTGCAGATTTAGACTAGGACCGTATTAAAATTGTAGTCCTACCCGGGAAATTATAGTCTAAGAGTGATATATGTCTTGCACTATTTGGATGGTTACTTTGGTCATATCTCCTTGAAATACGTGCTCGTGGCTAAGTGGTCGTGTCTGCTTCCTTGTCTTTCTTCTCCATTTTTTATTGCTGTTATGCCTTACTTACTTGTTTATTCCATAATTTCTTTTATCCTTGTTGGTTTAAATACGTAGGATCCCATGTTTAGTTATAATTCGATTCACTCATGTCTTATCTAATATGACTGTTTGTTTATGTTCTTTGTTATGTTAGTTTTGACATTTTGTGGCTGGGAGAACCTTGAGTTACTCCCCACTGATTGTGGTTTTCATGTTTACATGAATGAGAGGTTCGTGAAGATGCATTTGCGTTGTTTTTACGTCTAAGCTAGCTAGCACCTTGGACTAGTAGTCGGTTTACTAGGATTTCTTAGACTCACCTTTTATCATTTGTCATTTGAGGGATATATTTTCCATCACCTTGACTATCACGTTTGTATAACTTAATCTTTATTTCCGCATTCTTTATTTGTGTTTTTGATTTTAATGAACTCGCGCTTTAAATTTTAAAAGTTTCAAAAAATTTCCTAATTTCCGCGTGAACTTATAAGTTATATTTTCTGCGTTTTTGCGGGAGATCACAATGTTTACAAAGACCAAACAATTTACCCAATAACAAAATATTAACAACCGATATTCATAGCTTTAATCCTCATTTAGGTTCCCCCTAAACTCTAGGGGGTCACTACTCACACATGGTTCAAAGACAAATGTAAACAATTGGAGAAAAATAAGCAAACATGATAATAAACATGATATTAAATGAAACAACAACTAAGAAGAAAATGGAAATGTAAACAATTGAATAATTAAATGGAAAAGAGAGGAAATTGACACGTCTGTCGCGTACCTGTCAAAAATAACCAACTGGCTCTAACTAATATAGCTAGGGAAGTCGGGTCGAATCCATAGAGAGGTAGGAATTTGTCAGCTAAATCTAAGTTCGTCAAGGTAACCAAATTGGGGGTTTATAAATGTGATTTTCTAAACTAAAGAGAATAAGGAGAAGAGAATAAAAGGGAGGAAATAAACAGATAGAGAAAAACAAAAAGACAAACGGTTCACCATAACCATCCGGTCAAGTAAACTAGGTCTCAGGTCAATGCAAATACGGTCTAAGGGGTAGCGAACGTCACCTTTCGGTCCTTAATTCACCCTAAAGTGTAAACAGCTTAACTTTCGCCCTCACTGCAATACCCTATTGTTCGCTACTAGTCTCGCATTTTCCAACCTTTCGGTCCAGGTCAAGGATCACTAGGAATTAAAGATCTAATTGCGTCGACTCAATTAGAAGGTTACATTTAATTGTAGCATTTAACCAACAAAGACTGTACTAACAATAACCCAATAAATCGATTACTGTTCCCTCATGATTATGGATCCCCTATAGTCTTAGCCAAGGGAATTTAGCTACTCCTTACCATTGAATTGACAATAACGATAAATAGGTAATTGGGATTAAACATTATAACAACTAATAAAGATTGAATCAAAGCAACTATTACGACAACGATAAATAAAGAGGAATTCAAAGCAATAAATAAGATTAAGAATAAAATTAGAATGATAGTACCAATCGCAACATCCAAATCCGAGTAGTAAGTATAAAGGAAGCACCAAAAATCCAAAGAACAGTAGTTAGGAATACAGTGAAGTAAAAACGAACCCAGGAAGAGAGAGAGTAACGTAGTTCACTCCCTCATTCTTATACTAAAAATCCACCCTAAAACCTAATCTATGGACTAATTACGAAAGCCCATAAATAAATTAGGCGGAAATTGACTAAAGCACAAGAAACCATTCGATCGAGTAGAAATAATCTACTTGATCGAGCAAATCATCACCAAACCACTCGATCGAGTGGAAATAAACCACTCGATCGAGCACCTCTTGCAAAAACTCCTCGATTGACCCCTTAAACTGCTCGATCGACCAATCTTGAGTATATAGAGCATTCGATCGAGTAGAAAAACTACTCGATCGAGCTATATAGGTACGTTAGACCTTGAATTACTTCCCAAACTCAGCTCACGCGTCTTCCAAGTGCTAGATTTCCAAGCTCCGGCTCCTTATTCTCCATGAATGCATACAATTGGGACAAATTAGGTTCGATTTAGCTCCTCTTCGGTTAATTCCTGCAAATTACATAGAACGAACCAAAGTAGAATATTCGGGGGTATTTGTAGCCAGATGCTACATAAAAAGTACAGAAATGCGTGTAAAAATGAGGTGAAAACCTTATATAAAAGACACGCATCAAATCTCCCCAAACCAAACCTTTGCTTGTCCCCAAGCAAATATGAATGCAACTAAGGGTGAGCAATGGAACGGGACCAACGCATCAGCTACAAATCACCCACTAAAACCAATTTAATGCAACAAAATGACAAAGTGGCAAATGAGAAGTGCAAACGAGTTAAATTAGTGTTTCAAACTTACTGAACCGTCGCCTTTGCAAGATTCAAAAGATGTCGGACTCTCACGGGTCGCTCGTCACTCAAAATCAGGCACAAGGTGAGTATATATGTGAAAGATAGGAAGAAGTAAGACACTCAAATAACTCGACCTATAAGAACATGCATGCAGTTAACATGAATAAAGTCTCTACAACCGTACATATGCATTCCAACCATACTAATGACCAAGACACATGCCGAGGATTTACATTTGGGTAAGTGAGGTAATGGGTAAGAAGGGGCTAAAATGAATTTGGATATGTGGGGTTAGTAGCCAGGCTAGAAACAACGGATCCAAATATAAACTGCATCCCAACTTCGTACTCAAAACAGCAAGATGAAATGGTGCAAAAATTTATGCACTAACTCACAAAACACCAAAAATCGTCAACTCCCCATAAGATATAAATAAGACATGGGAGTAAAACTCATTATCCAATTCTCATTTTTCTCATATATGATTTTTCTTTTTCTTTTCGCTTTCCCTTCTCTTTTTTTTTTCTTTTTTTCGTTTCATTTTTTTCAACAATTCAACATTTTTTTTTTCTTCTTTCTTTCTTTCCCTTCAATTCTTCCACCATCTTCTGAAATCAGATGAAATAACCATATTGCAATAAAACATTTCAAGAACTACTCGTTACTAGCTCAGCTAGGGTAGGAAGTATTATAGAAAGTAGTTGATAGGACAAAAAGGGCAATTTGGCTATGTGAGGCTCATGGGTAGAATGAAATAAAGGGGACTGCCTCTCCTAACATGTGTCACCATCCACAGACCGAATGCATACAGGTATTAAGAAGACTAGACCCATGCTTATGCAATTTGATGTTACATGTCTTAAAGAGAGTACTACTCACATCCTAAATGAAACCGGTCATGAATGTCACCAGTTTAAAAAAACTCTAACCTCAGAATGTAATGTAGCTTGCCGACATAATGAATCAAGTCTATTCGTTCAGATAAGAAAGAAACAAAAACTCGTAGATTATGCACATAATCATGCCAACTAAATGTCAAGAATATGTCAGGCTCAAGTAAGGATTCAAAGTAGCGTTAATGTTCAAACGATCCGACTCAATGAAAATTTTTTGATTTATTGGAATTTTCCGAATTTTTTTTTTTTTTTTTGAATTTTTTTTATTTTTGAATTAACTAAAACAACAATGCATGCAAAAATAATTAAACGTGCAACAACAATGCAGGAAAACATGCAGACAGACATAGATATGGATGCATACCTCCCCAAACCAAACCGTACAATGCCCTCATTGTACCAAAAATAGGGAAAGAAATGCAAACTGAAAGGAAAAGGAGAAGTGGAGTCGGAAAACTTACAAAGCGTCATAAGGAGGGACCTCCCCAAACTGACCATGAACATGGGAGGTCAAAGAGAGTCAAGCAGTAGCTCCATAGACGTAAAACAGCAGCTGGGAGTCAAAACTACTCGATCGAGCTCTTGGAACAGCTCGATCGAGTGATCTGGCGCATGGAAGGACTCGATCGAGCAGAAAACCACTCGATCGAGTAGGCATGATTTTGGTTTCGGTCGATCGAGGACAATATCGCTCGATCGAGTGAAAGCTACCTCAAAAAGTGCTCGATCGAGCACAATATCATTCGATCGAGTACTTTGACCTGCAAAACACGCATTAAAAGCAAGGAAAAACATGGGAAGTTCATAAAACAGCGTCTAAAGTTCAACGTAAAGCCAAAGAAAAATAAATAGTTCAACAAAAGTACAATAAGACAGTCCGGGCTGCCTCCCGGAGAGCGCTGGTTTAAGAGGTCCCGCACGACCTTTCTGGCATCAATTAACTGGCGCGTCAAGCTCGTCGAAGCGCAAGACTTCAACGCGATTGTCTGCTTCATTTGCCTCGTGGTAATGCTTCACATATCGGCCATTCACCTTGAACCTATGACCCTCAGAATCTTCTAGCTCCACGGATCCAAATTTGGTGACAGCCGTTACCGTATAAGGACCACTCCACCTGGACTTCAGCTTGCCAGGGAATAGTCTCAATCGGGTATTAAACAGCAGCACCTTTTGCCCAACATGAAACTCACGAGGTAGGATTCTTTTGTCATGCCATCTCTTCGTCTTTTCCTTGTAGATGCGCGAGCTGTCATAGGCATTAAGCCTAAACTCTTCCAATTCATCTAGCTGCAAAAGACGATTCTGACCACACAACTTAGGATCATAATTAAGCTCACGAATTGCCCACCAGGCCTTATATTCCAATTCAACAGGTAAGTGACACGATTTCCCATAAACTAGCCTATAAGGTGACGCACCAATTGGTGTCTTAAAGGCAGTTCTGTAAGCCCATAATGTGTCATCTAGCTTAAGACTCCAGTCTTTCCGTGATTTAGAAACTACCTTAGACAAGATCTCTTTCAACTCGCGATTAGAGACCTCTACCTGACCACTAGTTTGGGGGTGATACCCCAAACCACACCGGTGTTGGACACCAACTTTAGACAGAATAGAAGTGAGTTTCTTTTCTTTAAAATGCATTCCCCCATCACTAATGACGACCCTAGGGACACCAAATCGGGGGAATATGATCTTTTTAAACATCTTTATCACGGTCTTAGCGTCACAATGAGGTGAGGCAATTGCCTCAACCCATTTCGACACATAGTCTACAGCCACTAAGATATACCTGTTACCTTTACTGGATGGGAACGGTCCTTGGAAATCAATGCCCCAGACATCGAAAACCTCAACCTCTAGGATGCCGTTTTGTGGCATCTCATGTCTCTTTGAAATGTTCCCTGATCATTAGCAAGCATCACAAGCTGAAACAAAAGACTTAGCGTCAGCAAAAACAAAGAAGGCCAAGAAAAAACCAGACCGAAGTACCTTAGCCACGGTGCGCGATGGACCGTGGTGACCACCATATGAAGAGGAGTGACAGCCTTCCAGGACTATTTTGGTCTCCCACTGTGGAATACACCGTCTGTAGAGACCGTCTGCACATTCCTTAAACAAGTAAGGATCATCCCAAAAGTACTGCTTAGCGTTATACAGAAAACGCTTCTTTTGCTGATGAGAAAGGTCAGGCGGTAGCTTGCCACTAACAACGAAGTTAGCTATATCTGCATACCAAGGTTCTTGGTTAACAATAGACGATATGACAGCAATTAAAGTATCGTCAGGAAAAGAATCATCAATAGGTAGAGAATCTTCCCCTTCTTGTCACATCAGTCGCGACAAGTGATCAGCTACAACGTTCTCAGCTCCTTTCTTATCCTTAATCTGCAAATCAAACTCCTGAAGAAGGAGTATCCATCTCAGTAGCCGTGGTTTAGCCTCCTTCTTAGCGAGGAGATGCCTCAAAGCTGCATGGTCAGTAAAAACAGTGACTTCTGACCCAACTAAGTAAGTACGAAACATCTCTATGGCATAAACTACAGCTAACAGCTCTTTCTCAGCGGTAGTGTACTTCACTTGAGCCTCATCCAGAGTTCGGCTCGCATAGTAGATAGCACTCAAAGCTTTGTCTTTCCTCTGGCCTAGCACCGCTCCTAGTGCGTAGTCACTCGCATCACACATGATCTCAAACGGCCGGTCCCAATCGGGGGGCTGTATGATCGGCGCAGAGACTAAGGCCTGCTTTAACCTGTTAAAAGCAGAAAGACAATCATCAGTAAATACAAAAGGGGCATCCTTAAGTAGCAACTGTGTAAGTGGTTTAGCAATTTTTGAGAAATCCTTGATGAACCGGCGATAAAAGCCAGCGTGACCAAGGAAACTCCTCACCCCCTTAACATTAACAGGAGGTGGTAATTGTTGAATCACTTCCACCTTTGCTTTATCAACTTCTATTCCCCTATCAGAAACTAAGTGCCCTAAGACGACTCCCTCGTTGACCAAAAAGTGGCATTTCTCCCAGTTTAGCACAAGGTTAACCTCAATACAGCGCTGCAACACTTTATCAAGGTTAGACAGACAGTTAGAAAAATCACTTCCATATACACTGAAATCGTCCATAAAAACTTCCATGATAGACTCAATATACTCTGAAAATATCCCCATCATACACCTTTGAAAGGTGGCAGGGGCATTACACAAACCAAAAGGCATTCTGCGATACGCAAAAACGCCCTTAGGACAAGTAAATGTAGTCTTAGCTTGATCGTCTGGGTGGATAGGGATCTGAAAGAACCCTGAATACCCGTCTAAATAGCAGAAAAATTTATGTGAAGCTAACCTTTCTACCATTTGATCAATAAAAGGAAGGGGAAAGTGATCTTTCTTAGTGGCGGCATTCAGCTGTCTGTAATTTATGCACATCCGCCAACCAGTCACTACTCGAGTAGGTATTAATTCATTCTTTTCATTCTTAACAACAGTTGTCCCTCCTTTATTTGGGACTACCTGTACTGGACTCACCCATTTAGAATTACCGACAGAATAAATAATACCTGCATCCAGCAGCTTCATTACCTCAGCCATCACAACATCCCGCATCTTCTCGGTTCAGCCGACCCCACTGCAAGGTTTGTGATCCTCCTCCAACTCTATCCTGTGCATACAAATATCGGGACTAATCCCCGTGATATCATCCAAAGAATAACCCATTGCTTTCCCGTTTTTCTTAAGTACAATAAACAAAGAGGTCACCGATCATCATTAAGCTTGGCGCTAACAATGACCGGATATTGCTCGTATCGTCTAAGAAAATATATTTAAGATGAGAAGGGAGAGGCTTACGTTCCGGTACCTTTACCCGAATGGAGCAAAGAGTGCTAATCATTTGTTCCACCGCTCTCCTCATGCTCATCTAAATCATCAACAAGCAAATCCAACGCAGTCATCATCGCTGCCTGGGCTATCCGCACACTCATCAAAAAGCATAAGAGCTTCTAGTGGGTCCTTCATAAAAGAACCCGACCAGAAGTCATAAATAGACTCGTCAATGATATCGACCGAATAGCAAGTGTCCTCTATCATTGGGCGAGCTAAAGTCTTGGGAAGACCGAATGTGATAGCGTCATCCCCTATCGCCGGTCGACGCCTTGTCGACATCAATAACGACCCCACTGTGTACAAAGGAATGGTCTTCCTAAGATAATTTGGGTCCGGTGTCCTCGCTTATATCTAAAACGATGAAATCTACTGAATAAAGAGCTTGCCTATTTTCACAGCACGTCCTCCAAGACACCTAAGGGCCTCCTAACGATCTATCACCATCTCGTAGGGTAATGTTAGTCACTTTAAAATGACTCATCTTCGCTTGCAGACGGGAAGGGCATGACACCGACACTGCACACCTAAATCGCAAAGGACCCTATCAATAACCATGTTGCCTATAACACAAGTAATAGAAAAACTGCCCGGGTCTTTCATTTTAGGCGGACTCTTATTCAAAAGTAAATTACTAGACTCTTCCATGAGTGAAATCGTCTCAAATTCACTCAAATTTCTCTTACGCGTCAAAATGTCTTTCATAAACTTGGCATAAGTGGGTACCTGAGTAACAAGTTCGGAAAAAGGAACAGTTACCTGGAGGTTCTTCACAACGTCCACAAACTTACTATACTGTCGCTCGATCTTTGCGTCCTTCAGACGGCCTGGAAAAGGTACCCTAGTGGCAACAAGTGGACCCGCAACTTTTCCTTTACCTTTATCAATGTGTGACGTCTCCACAGCAGGGGAAGATGACACGGTGGCGGTATTAGATACTAAATTAGGGTCCCCGCCACTCAAAGTACTCGATCGAGTACTTTTATCGATCGATCGACCATTTTCTTCTTCTGTTTCACTCGATCGACCATTTGTATCACTCGATCGAGTGATTTCCTCAGCAACCTTACTCGATCGAGTAATAAAATCACTCGATCGAGCAACATCAACTTCTGCATTCCTCGATCGACCTGTATTTTCACTCGATCTAGTGGAAGGATGAATTAAATTGCTCGATCGAGTAGAAAAATCACTCGATCGAGTGTTTACAGCACACGCAGCAAGTATTTCTTCCAAAAACTCGTCTAAATCATCATCCGTGGTATCATCAGCTATCGAAACCCCATCTTCTGGTGCTTTTGGCTTTTCATAAGTAAAGCCAACTTGGAAATTCGTTGCACTAACTGAATTGCGTGTCGGTGGAAGTTCGGCTTGGTCTTTCGCGGGTGTTAACTGCGCGACTTGTTCTCTTAATTCCGCTATGACCATGTCCTTACCATCACGCATGCTCATCACCAAGGATTTCAATTCAGCAACTTCTTCATTTGCAGAAGGAGAGGCCGGTTGCGGTATTGGTGTAGAAGGGGTAGAGACATTCTTTATTTCCTCATACAACTGAGAAAAAGGAACCCCTTGCTTGTATTTCTTATAAGCAAGGGCACGCTCTACACTTGCCATGCATTCAATAGGGTCATGCCCTTCCTCGCCGCATCTACCACATGGCTCTATATGCTCAGTGATCGAACAACCTTGTAATTTAGACATTTTGGCAGATAGACTTACAAAGTAATAAATAACCTGCAAAATTAATCAAATCTTTGCAAAGAATGAGATCAGCCTCAAGGAATAAATTCCTTGAGACGAGAGACAAACTTAATTAAAGCAACAAAATTGCGCCACGTCCCCGGCAACGGCGCCAAATTTTGACACGTCTGTCGCGTACCTGTCAAAAATAACAAACTGGCTCTAACTAATATAGCTAGGGAAGTCGGGTCGAATCCACAGAGAGGTAGGAATTTGTCAGCTAAATCTAAGTTCGTCAAGGTAACCAAATTGGGGGTTTATAAATGTGATTTTCTAAACTAAAGAGAATAAGGAGAAGAGAATAAAAGGGAGGAAATAAACAGATAGAGAAGAAACAGCTAAGACAAACGGTTCACCATAACCATCCGGTCAAGTAATCTAGGTCTCAGGTCAATGCAAATACGGTCTAAGGGGTAGCGAACGTCACCTTTCGGTCCTTAATTCACCCTAAAGTGTAAACAGCTTAACTTTCGCCCTCACTGCAATACCCTATTGTTCGCTACTAGTCTCGCTTTTTCCAACCTTTCGGTCCAGGTCAAGGATCACTAGGAATTAAAGATCTAATTGCGTCGACTCAATTAGAAGGTTACATTTAATTGTAGCATTTAACCAACAAAGACTATACTAACATTAACCCAATAAATCGATTACTGTTCCCTCATGATTATGGATCCCCTATAGTCTTCGCCAAGGGAATTTAGCTACTCATTACCATTGAATTGACAATAACGATAAATAGGTAATTAGGATTAAACATTATAACAACTAATAAAGATTGAATCAAAGCAACTATTACGACAACGATCAATAAAGAGGAATTCAAAGCAATAAATAAGATTAAGAATAAAATTAGAATGATAGTACCAATCGCAACATCCAAATCCGAGTAGTAAGTATAAAGGAAGCACCAAAAATCCAAAGAACAGTAGTTAGGAATACAGAGAAGTAAAAACGAACCCAGGAAGAGAGAGAGTAACGTAGTTCACTCCCTCAGTCTTATACTAAAAATCCACCCTAAAACCTAATCTATGGACTAATTACGAAAGCCCATAAATAAATTAGGCGGAAATTGACTAAAGCACAAGAAACCATTCGATCGAGTAGAAATAATCTACTTGATCGAACAAATCATCACCAAACCACTCGATCGAGTGGAAATAAACCACTCGATCGAGCACCTCTTGCAAAAACTCCTCGATTGACCCCTTAAACTGCTCGATCGACCAATCTTGAGTATATAGAGTATTCGATCGAGTAGAAAAACTACTCGATCGAGCTATATAGGTACGTTGACCTTGAATTACTTCCCAAACTCAGCTCACGCGTCTTCCAAGTGCTAGATTTCCAAGCTCCGGCTCCTTATTCTCCATGAATGCATATAATTGGGACAAATTAGGTTCGATTTAGCTCCTCTTCGGTTAATTCCTGCAAATTACATAGAACGAACCAAAGTAGAATATTCGGGGGTATTTGTAGCCAGATGCTACATAAAAAGTACAGAAATGCGTGTAAAAATGAGGTGAAAACCTTATATAAAAGACACGCATCAGAAATTGCACCAAAAAAAGGAAAGATTGAGTCTTTGATTAATAAATGGAAGACGTTCTTCAACAATCTTCATTTACAAGCCAAATACCCAAATGTAAACTATCAAACTAAACTAGAGCTAGGCCAAATTGCTAAGTAATTAAGGTTAAATTGGGGAAAGATTAAAACTTAGATTAAGGAAACTTGGATAAAATTAGAGAGTTTTCAAATCTAGGGTCATATGTCTAAATGAATTAGGGAGGGGATATTTATAATTTACACCAATTTTAGGTCAAAAATATCAAAGGAAAGAAATATCAGTCGCGGTGTCTGAGACGGCCGACCGGCCGCCGGTGCCGCACCCGACTGGGAGGTCCCTATAAGTTTTGCTTTAATTCCTTGGTTATTAGATGTTCCCAAACCGTGGGCCGGCTGCCGGTGGGCTGGCCGGCTGGGAATCCTCTACATTTCTTCTCAATCTCTGAAGTCATTAGGTATGCACAGCCAGTGGGCCAGCTGCCGGTTGGCCACCCGGCTGGGAATCTCCTGATCCTTTTCTTCTATTTTATTCCTTTGCTCATGGGGAGGACGCCCAGCCAGTAGACCGGCTGCCGGCCGGCCGGCTGGGAGGCTCTTCTCAGCTTCTTCTCCTCTTCTTTCTTATACAACTTTCATAATTACCTAGCTTGCTCCCTTTTGGTCCATATAATTATATGTTGTGTTTTTATAATGACAACTATATCTTATATATATATATATATATATATATATATATATATATATATATATATATATATATATATATGTTGCTCTTAATCGTTTGTTTAGTCTTGGTTATATTTAATAAGGATTACAATATAAGCACGCGATGTTATAGCATTCATGGCTATAACATTGAAGATTGGTGAAGCATCATTAAGGTAATGTTATAGCTACTTGAGCTATAACATTGAAGATTCTTTAAAAGCATTGTTGACTACAATGATTACTCAAGTAAAAGGCATGATCAAGTCTTTAAGAAGCTCAAGATGAAGAGCTTATGATCAAGATGAAGAGATGATCCTTATACTGAAGATCTCCAGGAAGATTAGCTAGTATAGGACATCGTCCATTAACGGTATTTATGAAAGTTATAGTGACAAGGTAAACTTATAGTTATTTCACCTATAACTTTACTTATCAAACTTAATGTTATAGTCTTTTGACCTATAACTTGAGGCTGTAATATGAAGTCACGATTTTAGGGTTTTAAAATAGATTTTCGAAGTTCAAATCTTTAAATATATTTTTCAAAAATATGTGTATGTATATTAGAAAGAAGATACGGGTTTGATAAATTAAAATTGATATATGAATATCTTATTGATTAGTATAACAACTTATGAGTTGTCATTCTATCTAGGGTTCTCAAATATATCTAGATCTAAACCTTAATTCATGTATTAATATTTCCTCTAGGATTTCGAATTAAGACGATAGGCTTATAAGTCGTTGTCCACTTCGTATTATCCCTTGTACAAGTAATATATTTAGGTCAAATCTAGAATAAGTTGGTGTAAGATACTTTCCTATCTTAACAATTTATAGATTTTCCTTATTTACTTATGATGAGATATTACTCAATTAAAGTTAAGAGAAGATAAGATTTTTTCTTGTGAAACAATCCATAAGGGCCACATGGCACCTTTAGGGTTTCGTAAAACCCTAGCTCTCTTCTCTACTATATATACACAAGTACTTCATTGTTTTAAAACAACTTTTCACAATTAAAAAGATCCTTTGCAAAATCGAGTAAACGTTTTATTGAGTAATTAATTTATTTTTGCAATTTTAAAATCCTTTCAAAAAGTCGTGCTTCATATTTTTATTTGCATTCATAGATTACGTTATTGGATAATAGTACTTTACATTGTTTCTTACTCGTTCAATTGTGTGAACAAATTAGAAGAACAATCTAGTGCGTTCTTATTAACGTAAGTTAGACACTATCTTTAATACTACGGTTTTCTATGTCTGTGGGTACTCTATCGAGTAAGTATCTTTTTACGCAAAACAGTAGTTGACCTGATGGGTACTCGATCGAGTAAGTGTGACACTCGATCGAGTAAGGGGCACTCGATCGAGTAAGTGACTTACTCGATCGAGTAAGTGTGTCTTACTGGAGTGTTTAGCCGGGTTTTGTTAATAATGCGAGATTAATATAAAAAGGATTCCGTCACTTTGCTTAATCACCTTTAACATTCTAAACCTTTCAAGAGAAGAACAAGAGTTACGTTTATCGCATCTATCGCATTATTAGCAAATCCCAAGGCTAGGATCGTCGGATTGTCTCGTTCTTTACGCCGTTGTGATCGTTGTGTCGAGGGTAAGCTTCTTCTATAATATTCATAATGTTTTGATAAGTTTGGTTAGACCGTAATTGGGTAGATTTGGGGGTTTGGGTGTATTATGATGAGTAGATGGTAATTATGTGATTATGTGATATAGGAGGAGGATTCGTAGAGGAAAGGTTCTGATTAGCTGTTGTGACGGTCTCGTGTGACTTGGTATTCCAGGTAGGGTTTCCCTACTCAATATTGATTACATAATGTATTGGTGGTTGTTTGTTGTTGTTGTTGTATATCATATTGGAATTGGATTTGCAATTGGTGATTGTTGATAGTATAATGTGATTATTGTATATCGTCTGTGGTTTGCGAGATGCGTCCTCGGCAAAGTGGAGTCACTTGCAGGAGTGGCTTCACGCCCTTGATTCGCCTTCTGTGGAACCCGCCACAGAAGGGATGTGCACATTTAGGAACTTGGGTTTATCGCTCGGATGAGATGAGCGGGGCTTAGGTGGGAACGGCTGCGGTCACCCACTGGCGGTGTGGGATACTTGTTGCGATGAGTATTCTGGCAGGACTACACACCTTAGTGTATAGTCAGGTGTGTGGTGATGTGACGGAGTTTGGTAGATTGGATTGGATTGTAATGTTGTTTTATTGCAGCTGTTTGTTTTGTGTAATCAGTACTGACCCCGTTTAATTGTTTTAAAAACTGTGGTGATCCATTCGGGGATGGTGAGCAGCTATTGAGCAGGTATGAGTTGATGCGCATAGGATAGCTGGGTTAAGTCATCACGAGCTGTCTTAGAAGTCTTCCGCTGTGTCGAACATTCTTTTATTTTGATTAGTTGGTTTGACATTTTGAGAACGGTTGTATTTTACATTATCAGTTTTGGTTGGACTTGTATCACGTTAAAATATTTATTAAAGTATGTTTCTTTATGGTCTATTTGATATTCATTGCCTCGGGTAACCGAGGTGGTAGCACTTCCATGCCTTAAGTGGTCCTGGTAAGGCACTTGGAGTATGGGAGTGTTACAATATCAAGTATTTAACGATACTCAATTGAGTTACAACTAGAGTTAGTTGTACGAGTTGGTTAGTAATTTTGTAATCCGTACGTAGAAAGGTACTAAAATTATTAATTGAGAATAGTGGACGTAGGTTTCGACTTGTGAAACTGAACCACTTCAAAATCACGTGTGTCACTCGCTTTTCTTTGTTTGTTTCTTTACGTTTTAACTTTGTTTAGTTAATTAGTTAAAGTTTAATAAATAAACTTTAAATATTTAATTATTAATTCACGCTCACACGGACATTCGAAAAAGTGGGCTAAAGTTTTTATACTCAATTCACCCCTCCCCCCCTCCCTCTTGAGTATTTCGGATCAATAGAATATTCAATTGGTATCAGAGCCTCGTGCTCTTGATTGCTTAACAGCAAAGAGGCTGATCCATCTATCTCTTTTTGGTTTTATTTTTTAATATTCCACTGCCTTACACGTGTGAAATGGATTCCAAGTATCTTAAGTGTCCCGTCTTTGATGGGAATAATTATGGACTTTGGAAGAACATGATGACACACTACATAAAAGGACATGATTGGGAGTACTGGAAGATCATACAAAATGGACCAAATAAAATTCTGGTTAGATCTACTGAAGGCACTGCCTCTGAGAAGAAGGAAGAAAATTGTTTATGTGGAGGTTGATTACAAGAAGGCTGGGAAAAACACGAAAGTTATAAACCTGTTGCAAAACGGCATGACATCAAATGAATTTGATCGTTTTTCTTCTTGTACCTCAACCAAGGAAATATGGGATGGTCTTGAATTAGCTTATGAGGGAACAACAATTGTAAAGAAATATCGTATTGACTTGATGATTCAAAAATATGAGCTCTTTACAATGGAGCCAAATGAATCTCTTGATAGCATGTGTGCACGATTTTCCAGAATCATAAATGAATTGAAAAATCTTGGTAGGAAGTTTGAATCAGAGGATATTACGAGAAAAGTCCTTAGGAGTCTGACCAAAAAGTGGCGTCCTAAGGTGACAGCAATGGAGGAATCAAGAGATTTTACTTCCTTATCTTATCAGGAACTCATAGGAGCTCTCATGGCTCAGGAGATTGTCCTAGATAACGATGATGCTGAACCAAGTAAAAATAAGAGCATGGCTCTTCAAGCATCATAAGGTGAAAAGGTTGAATTTGACATTGAGGATGAGACGGTCTTGTTTGCCAGACGTTTCAGAAAGAAAATATTTAGAAACAAGCAAACAAAGCCGTCCTATAATAATAATAATAATAATAAATCCTTCAATAAGAAAGCAACAGAGTCAAAAACGTCTTTCAATAAAAGAGGATGCTTCAAGTGTGGAGAGTCTGGTCATATGATCAGAGACTATCCCACATGGGAGAAAATCAAGGACAAGACTAAGCATGAAAAGAACAAAAATGAATTCAAACAAGTCATGTTAGCATCGTGTTGGAGAGACCTAGACACAGAAGATGATGAAGGGCCTGAAGATTAAGAAGTTGCCAATCTATGCCTAAGCAATGTTAGTCTTGACTTGATTTCTGATAATGACGATGAAAACACCAGTTCAAGTTCAGAGTATTGTCTTCTAGGTGAATCTGACTCAAAAGATGAAGAAGCGGAGGTAAGTTATCTTGAACTTAAAAAACATGTCAAAAGTTATCTAAGAGTGCATTAATAGAATACTTCGAGCAATCTCTTGATAAGTGTTAGGAACAAGATCTAGAACTGAAAGATTTGAAAGAACAGATTTTAGATATTGCTGAAGAGAATCGCCTTCTAAAAGCTAAAACCAAGAAGCTCAAATCCAAAGTTACAGCTAGTAAAGCTACAACTTCAGATTCGACAAATGCAGAGAAGTTAGCTCTTGAGTCTAAAGTTATAGCTAATGAAGCTATAACCTCATAACTAAAACTCAACATTAAACATGTTGGAATAAGTGTCCTCCGACAATAATGCGATCACAACTGTCGATCATGATGATCACATGTTTAAATCTCATATTTAAGAATACATGTGGGAAGTAATATTTTACAGTCAACTGGTCCACACATATCGGTAATGATTGGTGACTAGAGTTTGACGTTATCGTCTGCATTTACGGTGGTGACCAGTTAATCCCCTTAGGTCATACCTAAAGGGTGACACTCTTAATTGATTATTTAATTGATCGTATGTCGATACGGGTTAATTAAATTGCTTAAAATTGACGGGCGATTTTGTGAGTATAATTGACGTGTCTTATTGTAATTCGATTAAATAAGATACGGACTAAGTAATTAAATTGTTTCATTACTTAGATGAAATTATTGTTTACGGAAACAATTGAAACGGAATGAATGAATTATTATAAATATAGAATGTTGGAATTTATGATTCGAAAACCCATTACGGTACAAGTAATTATGAATTACTAGGTTAATTTTATAAGTGACATATTTTATTAATATGTTGATTTTTAATTGTTAAAAACACATTTTATACACATAATGTCATGGAACATGTTACATGTGACAAATTGACAAATAAATTGTAAAATGGACTTCCCATTTTACAACATATGTACCGAAATTATATGGGGAGGGTTGGGGTTTGTATTATGTTTTATGTTATATAAGAAGCATAATCATTAAACCTAATACATAGTCATGCACACCTAGTTGCTTTTGTGAAGAGTATCTTGACCATGCATTGGCCTTTGCCACCTCCCATACCCGGTTTTCCCTAGAGAAAAGGCCAAGGGTTTCTACAATTTATATTGATACATACACTAAGATATTCACTAGTGTATGATTTATTCTTTTACACAACCAAAACTTAGAGAAGTTTAGAGAGAAAAATACTCATATATTTCCTTCCTCTTGGCCGAATAGACAAGAGACAAAAATAATATTTTGAGTCATTTTCAAGCTAGATTATTAATATTACTAGATCATATTATTACTAATCTTTAAGAGTAACACCTTGGGTATAAATCTTTGGGATGGATTCTAAGCTTGAATCCTTGTTCATCCAATATTAGGAAGCTCAAGAACAAGTGAGTAGGAGAACTCACTTGTGCCCAAAAACCGAAATCCATAAGCTTGTATGATGATTTCTTCTCTACTCTTGTTCTAGTTTACATGCATAAGATCTAGATTTAATTTTATGACTAAATTAAATGTCACATATATGAATATGTTAAATAATGAGATTAATATTTTTCTAACAAGCGGTATCAGATCTTGTTTGAAAAATTTATCTCATAAGTTACATATTCATATATGTGACATTTTAATTTAGTCCTAAAATTAAAACTAGATCTTATGCATGCAAACTAAAATAGACAAGAGAAGAAACCGTCTTTATTACTTTGGGTGTTTCGGATTTTGGGCAAAAATGAGTTCTCCTTCTCACTTGTTCTTGAGCTTTCCTTATATGGATGAACAAAGGATCCAAAGAAGAATCCCTCCCAAAAGTTTATACCCAAGGTAACCTCTTAAAAGACTAATATTATTAGAACTAGAACAATATTAAACTTACTAAAATTGACCCAAAATATTTGTTTGTTCTTTTGTTTATTCGGCCAAGAGAAGGGAAGGATTTTGGAGATTTTTATTTCTCTAATATTTCGTAAGATGTAGAGAGAATTAGTGATAATTTCTTACACTAGAAATTATCATATGAAGTAGTGAATAATAGAGAAAAACTCTATGTTTTTCTCTTTAGAAAAACCGGTGGGGAGGAGGTGTGGTGAGCCAATGCATGGTGCACATTTTCTTCCCAAGAAAGTAGGCTTGCATGGCTACAATTAGGTAGCTAATTATTTTGTTCTCCACTTAAAATAATTAACACAATTTTAAACCTAATACTCCCTTCACTTTTTTCGGCACTTATAAAATGGGAGGTCCATTTTATATTTGTCAATTGTCAATTGTCACATGTTACAAGTCATGTGTAATTGTAATGTATTTTTATCATATTAAAAATGAACGCAGTAATAAAATATGTCATTTACAAAATCGACTTAGTAATTCATAATTACTTGTACCAAAACGGTTTATCAATTATAAATCACAACGTCTTGTATTTATATTAAATTATTCATTCAGTTTCAATTGTTTCGTAAACAATAATTTTATCTAAGTAATAAAACAATTTGATTACTTAGACCGTATCTTATTTAATCGAATTACAATAAGACATGTCAATTATACTCACAAAATCGTCCGTCAATTTTAAGCAATTTAATTAACTTTTGATCGACATACGATTAATTAAATAATCAATTAAGAGTGTCACCCTTTAGGTATGACCTAAGGGGATCAATCGATCACCACCGTCCGCATCACGCAAAGAATGTCAAACTCTAGTCAGCCAATCATTACCGATATGTGTGGACCAGTTGACTGTAAAATATTACATCCCACATGTATTCTTAAAATGAGATTTAAACATGTGATCATCATGATCAACAGTTGTGATAACATTATTGTCGGAGGACACATATTCCAACAATCTCCCACTTGTCCTCGACAAGTGTGCGTCACCAATTCTCTTGTCCTATTACTATCTCCCACTCAATGTAAGGTGTCTTTCAGGTCGTACTTGCAAGTGATCATATCGAGAGTGGTTTCCTCGATCTGGAGAATAACTGATTGACCGGAATTTTCTACCATAGATACCTTCCGAGCGTGGCCACGCATTTCCAGTTCATTACTCCTCGAGTGGCCCTGAGATATTGTTATAACCCTGACAAGGGGTGGACAATTCCTATCGCACTTATTCCCTTCGACTAGCCACAGCCATCATAACCCAAAATATGCCCATTTGACCCCATTTACGAAGGTCATAGTAACATAAATCAAAGTTAATCTGAAACTATGCCACCTTAGGCGAACAGTCTTTAGTCAAAAGAATCGACTCATTAGAATACTATAGTAGCTCTCGCCACGACCAGGCTATATAAATTTGCCAGAACTCTATAAGCGGTCATTAGCCCGACAAAGTGTTCCTAACAGTCTGCCTATGTGATCGACTAGTCATCTCACATGACTCCATAGAACTTGAACTTGCCATCAATCGCATCACACTCTAGTCACTTCGAGACGTCACCTCATGTAAGTGACTATGGGCGAATACAATGCTAATCCGTGTTCACTTTAACGGGGTTCAATTGTCTTTACAACCCGTTTAGATGTAACAATGTATAAAGAAAAGATAAAAGACAAATGCGATTATGAACATGAACAAAAATAACACTTTTATTTCATTTCAAAATCTAACACAAACTTGGTACACGTTTAAGACCCATGGACACCATATGTCCATTGTGTTTAGCCTGCGATAAAGGCTTGGTGAGCGGATCGGCTATGTTGTCATCCATCCCAACCTTGCATATCGCAATTTCCTTTCTTTCAATGAAATCTCTAATTACATGATATTTTCTAAGTACATGTTTAGATCTATTACTAGACTTTGGCTCTTTAGCTTGGAAGATCGTCCTACTATTATCAAAATAGAGAGTGATGGGATCATTGGCGGTAGGTACTACTCTTAAACCTTCCGTGAATTGCCTGATCCATACATCTTCCTTGGCAGCTTTTGATGTTGCAATGTACTCAGCCTTCGTTGTTGAATCCGCAGTCACAGCTTCCTTGAAGCTTCTCCAGCTAACAGCACCACCATTGAGCATGGAAACAAAACCAGCTTGTGATTTCATGTCATCTCTATCCGTTTGAAAACTTGAGTCCGTGTAACCATTAACACGGAGCTCGGTGTCTCCTCTAAACACTAAGATAGAATCCTTAGTTCTTCTCAAGTACTTAAGGATGTTCTTGACGGCTATCCAGTGACTCTCACCTGGATTTCCTTAATATCTACTCGTCATGCTCAAGGCATACGAGACATCAGGACGTGTGCATATCATGGGGTACATGATTGATCCAACAGCGGAAGCATAAGTGATCAACTTCATGCGTTCAACATCATGGGGTTCGGAGGGCGATTGAGACTTGCTCAATATTATCCCAGTTACCATAGGTACCAATCCCCTTTTTGATTTGTCCATGCTAAAACGTCGAAGAATCTTATCAACATAAGATTCTTGACTTAGTGCCAATATCCTCTTGGATCTATCTCTATGGATCCGGATACCTAATATGCGTTGTGCCTCTCCTAAATCCTTCATTTGGAAGTGGTTACCTAACCACTTTTTAACTGAAGACAACATTGGAATATCATTTCCAATGAGTAGTATGTCATCAACATACAAGATTAGGAACACAACATTGCTCCCACTAAATTTCATGTATAAACATGGTTCCTCAACACTTCGAGTGAAACCATTCTCTTTTATCACATGATCGAATCGATGATTCCAACTTCTTGATGCTTGCTTAAGTCCATAAATGGATCTCTTAAGTTTTCATACTTTGTTAGGATTTTTAGAATCAACAAAACCGTCGGGTTGTATCATGTACACCTCCTCTTATAAATGCCCATTTAGAAAAGCAGTTTTGACATCCATTTGCCATATTTCATAATCATGAAATGCGGCAATCGCTAACAAAATCCGTGTGGATCTTAGCATGGCTACAGGGGCGAAGGTTTCATCATAATGAAGACCTTGGACTTGGGTAAATCCTTTTGCCACTAGCCTAGCTTTATAGACATCATTATGTCCTTCTATGCCATTCTTAACTTTGAAAATCCATTTGCATTGAAGAGGTCTTGCCCCTTTAGGCAAATCCACCAAGTTCCAAACTTGGTTTTCATGCATAGAATCCATCTCGGACTTCATGGCTTCAAGCCATAAGGAGGAATTTGGACTAGAGATTGCGGCCTTATAGGTGGCGGGCTTGTCACTTTCTAAAAGCAACATATCGAGTGTTCCATCTTCTTCGATAAGTCCCACATATCGATCGGGATGGCGAATAACTCGGCCCGTTCTTCTAAGTGGAGGAGGGACAATCGTGCTAGACGACGAAGGAACATCTTCAGGCGTCTCTAACTCGGTTTGTGGCTCTTGAACTTCATCAAGTTCAAAATTTCTCCCACTCTGTTTCTTAGAAATAAATTCTCTTTCTAAGAAGCCAGCCTCGCAAGACACAAACACTTTGATTTCTTGAGGTTTGTAGAAGTAGTATCCTCGAGAGGTCGAGGGGTAACCTACAAAGATGCATTTTTCGGATCTTGGGGCAAGCTTGTTGTCGGTCTTTGCCTTGACGTAAGCATCACATCCCCAAATCTTCATATAGGATATATTGGGAACCCATCCCGTCCACATCTCATATGGAGTCTTTTCGGTTGTCTTTGTGGGACTATTATTCAAAGATTTAATTGTGGTTTGAATCGCAAATCCCAAACCGAGTTTGGTAGCTCGGTTTGACTCATCATTGATCGAACCATATCAAGTAGGGTTCGATTTATCCTTTCGGCAACACCATTGAGTTGTGGTGTTCCGGGTGGAGAAAGTTGTGATATAATACTACAATCTTTCAAGTGTGAATCGAATTCAAGACTAAGATATTCTCCACCACGATCGGATCGTAGTGCTTTTATCTTTTTGTTCAATTGGTTCTCTACTTCATTTTGAAATTCCTTGAATTTATCAAAAGCTTCACTCTTATGTTTCATTAAATAGACATGCCCATGTCTACTCAAGTCGTCGGTGAAGGTTATGAAGTAGTCATAATTTCCTCCAGCGGTGATACTCATTGGTCCACACACATCGGTATGTATGAGTCCCAATAGTTCACTAGCTCGTGTTCCTTTACCGCTAAAAGGATTATGAGTCATCTTGCCAATAAGACAATATTCGCATGTTCCATATGATTGATAATCAAATGGTGTAATCACATTAGTCGAAATTAATCTTTTAATGCGATTCTCGTTTATGTGACCTAATCGACAATGCCAAATGAACGATTCATTTGGATCACTTGATTTGAGTTTCTTTGATTGAATGTTGTAGATGTCATTAGTCGGATTCGAGGTTTATAAAATGTAAATGCCATTAATGGAAGGAGCTTGGCCTATAACCAAGTCGTTCCTTGAAATAGTACAACGATTGTTTTTAATGACAACACAAAAACCGTCCATGTCCAACATAGCGATTGAAATAATGTTTTTAGAAAGTGTAGGCACATAAAAACAATTATGTAAATACAACTCAAATCCATTAGGCAAAGCTAATACATAAGTTCCCTTGGATTCGGCTGCTACTCGAGCTCCATTTCCAAGGCGTAGATCCACATATCCTTTGCTAAGCCTCTTCACGTCTCTTAACCCCTGTAAATGATTACAAAGGTGAGAACCACAACCGGTATCCAGTACCCATGTCGCAGTGGAAGTATAATTTACATCAATAACATAAATTTCCTTAGGAATTTTACCTTTTGGAACGATGATTCCTTCCCTTATATTTCGCAAATATACGGGACAATTCCTAAGCCAATGTCCCATCCCATAGCAATAATGGCACTCATCTTCAACTTGCCACAATGTTTTTGACGACGTTTGCTTCAACAATGATTTCGACACTACTAGAGAACTTCATTTTGGGATAGGCTCGGATGAAAACATAAACTTCATCACTTTCTCTAAACCTCCTACTACTACAAGATCTCTTGTGAGCCGGTCTCAGGAAGACCGCCTCATAAAATCAATAGGATCTTTGTCTTTGGAAGAGAAAGATGCCAAAAGTAGTGGGAGCCCAAGCAATCAAGTTCTAGCTTCCAAGGGCAAAAAGTTCAAGAAGAAGGGAAAGAAAGGGAAAACTTTATTCGACCAAGAGAAGGGAAGGATTTTAGAGATTTTTATTTCTCTAATATTTCATAAGATGTAGAGAGAATTAGTGATAATTTCTTACACTAGAAATTATCATATGAAGTAGTGAATAATAGAGAAAAACTATATGTTTTTCTCTTTAGAAAAACCGGTGGGGAGGAGGTGTGGTGAGCCAATGCATGGTGCAAATTTTCTTCCCAAGAAAGTAGGCTTGCATGGCTACAATTAGGAAGCTAATTATTTTGTTCTCCACTTAAAATAATTAACACAATTTTAAACCTAATACTCCCTTCACTTTTTTCGGCACTTATAAAATGGGAGGTCCATTTTATATTTGTCAATTGTCAATTGTCACATGTTACAAGTCATGTGTAATTGTAATGTATTTTTATCATATTAAAAATGAACGCAGTAATAAAATATGTCATTTACAAAATCGACTTAGTAATTCATAATTACTTGTACCAAAACGGTTTATCAATTATAAATCACAACGTCTTGTATTTATAATAAATTATTCAATCAGTTTCAATTGTTTCGTAAACAATAATTTTATCTAAGTAATAAAACAATTTGATTACTAAGACCGTATCTTATTTAATCGAATTACAATAAGACATGTCAATTATACTCACAAAATTGTCCGTCAATTTTAAGCAATTTAATTAACTCGTATCGACATACGATTAATTAAATAATCAATTAAGAATGTCACCCTTTAGGTATGACCTAAGGGGATCAACTGATCACCACCGTCGCACGACAGTAATGTCAAACTCTAGTCAGTCAATCATTACCAATATGTGTGGACCAGTTGACTGTAAAATATTACATCCCACGTGTATTCTTAAAATGAGATTTAAACATGTGATCATCATGATCAACAGTTGTGATCGCATTATTGTCGGAGGACACATATTCCAACAATCTCCCACTTGTCCTCGACAAGTGTGCGTCACCAATTCTCTTGTCCTATTACTATCTCCCACTCAATGCAAGGTGTCTTTCAGGTCGTACTTGTAAGTGATCATATCGAGAGTGTTTTCCTCCATCTGGAGAATAACTGATTGACCGGAATTTTCTACCATAGATACCTTCCGAGCGTGGCCACGCATTTCCAGTTCATTACTCCTCGAGTGGCCCTGCGATATTGTTATAACCCTGACAATGGGTTAACAATTCCTATCGCACTTATTCCCTTCGACTAGCCACAGCCATCATAACCCAAAATATGCCCATTTGACCTCATTTATGAAGGTCGTAGTAACATAAATCAAAGTTAATCTGAAACTGTGCCACCATAGGCGAACAGTCTTTAGTCAAAAGAGTCGACTCATTAGAATACTATAGTAGCTCTTGCCACGACCAGGCTATATAAATTTGCCAGAACTCTATAACCGGTCATTAGCCTGACAAAGTGTTCCTAACAGTCTGCCTATGTGATCGACTAGTCATCTCACATGACTCCATGGCACTTGAACTTGCCATCAATCGCATCACACTCTTGTCACTTCGAGACGTCACCTCATGTAAGTGACTATGGGCGAATACAATTTTAATCCGTGTTCATTTTAACAGGGTTCAATTGTCTTTACAACCCGTTTGGATGTAACAATGTATAAAGAAAAGATAAAAGACAAATGCGATTATGAACATGAACAAAAATAACACTTTTATTTCATTTCAAAATTTAACACAAACTTGGTACATGTTTAAGACCCATGGACACCATATGTCCATCATGTTTAGCCTGCGATAAAGGCGTGGTGAGCGGATCAGCTATGTTATCATCTGTCTCAACCTTACATATCGCAATTTCCTTTCTTTCAATGAAATCTCTAATTACATGATATTTTCGGTCCTTGCATGTTAAAAGAGTCTGGTCCTACGTGATGTTTAGGATATTTTGGTTTATTTATGGATTTTATTGTTCATTTTATATAATATTGGCATTAAAATGTGATTGTTATGATAAAAATGTCATTTTTGGACGAAATATAGCTAAACTTCGGTTTTTTTAGTGGTTTTTGGATATGTTTTCACATATGTTATCTACTGATGGCCTATAAATTTTCATAATAAAATGAGTTGTATTGCTTGATATATGGATTTTTTCAAGTTAAAATCATATTTAAATGGCTAAATAGGTTAATATGAGTTATATTTCGAATCTGGTCATGGAAATTTAGTATGTTGTCACATGCAATTTTACAAGATGTGTGTACAATATTTGGCTATAATGAAGTCTTTATGCATGATTTATGAATTTTTGATGAAAAATCACATAAATAGTGACTTTAATTAGTAAAAAATGTTAAAACATACTTCATGACTAAGGAAAAACGTTACATGTTGAATTTTATCATATATTTCAGATCTAAAAGTGAAAAGTTGATGAATATAATTTTTCTCATATTTTTAGGATCATAATTGTTAAATCCGATAAACCGCAACATTGTTTTTCTCGATAAATTTTCGAAATTTTTAAGCTAAGTTTTGAACATTATGAGTATCATGATATTTTTCCAGAATGTTCATGAGTTTAAATTTCAAATTTTGAAATTATTTGAAATTTTTATGATTTAATTTGAAGTTTATGACATAATTTTGTATTTTAGGTCCATTTATGAACAATATTAATAAATCAAGTTTAATTATTGTCAAATGTTAGTGGAGACTAATTTTGAGTTCTAAGATGGTTAGGGTAATTAACTTGTACAAAAATATGAATTTATGTAATTATTGTGATTTTAAAAGGTTAAATCACCCAAATCCGTAAAAACCGATTAATATGCGATATTGGCTCTTTTAAGGCGATTTAGCATAAAATTTAGCATGTTCATACATATTATAATGCTGCATTTTATTTATGATTGTCATATTTTAATTTTTTGTAATTTTTGAATTATGTAACTTTACTTAGTATGGCCTTAGTTTTAATTGATATTACCCGAAATGTATGGGAATATCGATTCGGTTGTAATTTATTGTGATCTCGTATCACCGTTTTGTAATTTAATAGATTTATTTTATTTTAATTACAAATGTATAATAGAAAATTATGTAATTCATTTTGTAATTTATTCATTCCGCAGTTCCTTGAAGACGGTGCCACTCGAGAAGGCGATCCATCAAAGAAAGTGTTGCCTTGAAGTGCATGCCAAGACCGAAGTTCAAGGGACCATAGGAGTTGGTTTCCGAATTTGTAATAGTTTATTAGATTTACTATTTTAGGAAGGCCATACTAGTATTTTATTTATGCTTTGTATTTTATTTATATGTTGCATGCATCGCTAAATCGCCATAACTAAAACATGCATTATCATTTTATCGAGTTTATCGACCGTGTCAATTACAATTATCGTAGTTCACCGCTTTAGTTCACTTAAAACGTGATAGATAATAAATTGACATGACCTCTCGCTTAAATAAACATTTGAGACTTGGCCTTACCAAAAAGTAGAAACCATGAAAACCTATTTCGTGAGGGAGTGCGCTCGGCCCTATTGGGGTACAAACCTTGTTACGTAGGGGAAGTGGGTGATAAATGTCTATCCACCGAATTCATGTTGATAAGGGATGAATCGGCCCTACCGTGCCCAAGTTGATGTGGATTTGGATCATGGACACATTTATTCGAAATTTGGATTGAGCTCACCGGAAGTATTCGTGACCGTAGTCGCATGTGTTCCGGGCTAAAGATAAATATTAATGTAATTTTATCTACCAAGAGTTCTAAAATTAGAATCGATTAAAGGGTTAATCCACCGAGTTATATTGATAAGGGATGAATCGGCCCTACCGTGCCCAAGTTAATATGAATTAGGATCTTGGAATCATTTATCAAGTTGGGTAGAGGTCACTAGATAAATGCTATAAAACTTATTTAAATTAAAATTTACGAGTATTATTATTATTTTGAAAACGACAAATGTTTTATTCCTTCTATTTTGTTTTGTAGACCACTTTTATTTCTCATAACAAATGGCCGCACCAAACACCAACGCCGCACCTCTCACTAATGTTTCATGGCTCCGATCCTTCATGGATCGTTGTAAACTTGAAAAGAATGGGTCAAATTTCTCCGATTGGGATGCCCAACTTAAATTAGCCGCCCAAGGTGACGACAAGCTTCGTTACCTCACCGAGGCCTCTCCACCCGAACCTAATGCTAGATCGAGTGCCGCTACTAGGGAAGCATATGAGGCTTACCACAAAGAGTCCGCCGCTATGAAAAATGTGTTGATTTTTGCTATGGAGGCGGATCTTCAAAGGAGAGCCTTTAAAATGGGCACCGCTAATGAAATCTATTCCAAACTTGTGACAATGTTTTCACAAACACCAAGGATCGTCCAATATGAGGCGGCCTCGGCATTCTTTGATCTCGACTTCAAGGAGGGCCAAAAGGTTAGCCCTCACGTGCTCAAATTGTTAGAGCTAATCGAGACTTTGAAGATTCAAAAAGTTGAAATCCCCAAAGAGCTCATTGTAGATAGGATTCTACACTCCTTATCCAAAGTCAAAGCGTATGTTCAATTCCGGGTGAATTTTAACATGCAAGACAAGGACGTGTCTCTTGAAGAGTTGCACAAGTTACTTGTGCAAGCCGAAAGAGATATGGGGTTAAATGTTAGCCTACCTAAGGACGTGCTTAATATAAGCACTAAGAGCAAAGGGAAGTTCAAAAATAATGGGAAAAAGGGTAAGAGGCAAGCTCCCATGTGCACCAAGGCTAAGACTTTTGAAGCTAGCACTTCCAAAACCAAGAAGGGTCCTCTTGACAAATGCCATTATTGTAATGGTGTTGGACATTGGAAGAGGAATTGTTCCAAGTACCTTGGTGACATCAAAGCTGGAAAGATCACTCTAGTAGGTAAATGGCTATCCTTTCTTTTATGTTTCTAATTCAACTATGGTATTTTGATACAAAGTTGTGATAATGGATCCCCTTTTTATTGTAAATAGGGCCTCCTCCGAGCAAAGACAAAGGAAAGGAAAAGCAAGCTTGAGAAATCATCAAGGAGCTAGGAGTAGTTACCAATGAAGCTTGGCTTTTATTATTGTCTTATTTTAATTTGTGTTTCGGATTTTCGGAACTATTTTGATTTCCGTGTTCGACATGGAAATGGTTGATCCTTTCTAAACAATGGTTGTATTTTGGATTATGGTGGCTTGGTTTGCAACCCAAGTCACTCCTTTTATCATATTTGTTTGTTCTAAAAAATTCGTCTTTATATGCTTGCACATAGAAACATATGATCATCTACTTAAAGTGATCCAATAAGACAACTATAATGATGGGATTCATTATATGTCCACAAGCTTAAGGCTTGTGTATGATCAATTATAAAGTGATGTTGAGTTGATGAACTCTCCTAAAGGAATGTCAATTACCAAGTACACTCATCAAATCTTAAAACTATTAGTCAATCTATGAGATAGTCCTCCTTCTATTTCAAAATCATTATTTGTGTCTCATAAGCTATCTTTGAATATCTAGTGTATTTATTCTAAAGATAGAGTGGGAGAAAAATGAAGACACAAAGAATACAAAGAATAATTTGTATGCTTGAGTAAATTAGATCTACGAAAGAAAAAATGATTTGTATACCTAAATAGATAGTATACATGAATAGATGAGATCTATGGTCTCATATAGATGAGATCTACATGACAAAAGAAACCAAGTGAAGTAATCAAAAGAATATGTTCTTAAGATAACTACACGAGGAGACCAAAAAAAAGTTTTCAAAGAGAATGACTAAAGAAAAGTGTCAACAAGAGATTTTGCTAGCTTATGACCTAGATATAAATAGAGTTTCAATGTTGATATTTACTTAAGAGCCTAAATGAAACAAAGTTGCATCCTTGAAAATAAATGAGATTTATGACTAAAAGTTGCAAAGAAAGATATGCCGATATCTACAAGAGCTAAGTTAATTGTTAACCACGCTAGTGTCATTACTTAACCTCATTATGAAAATGAAATGGTTAAACCTCCTTCTGAAAAAGGGGTATTTTGAGAAGGACGTATATTAAATGGAATTTCACATTTAAATAATGACATTGCTACGCATCATTATAAATATGAATGAGTTAGAGATTAAAATCTCTTTCCATAAGTTTAAGATTTAAATCTCTTCAAAATAGGTATTTTGAAAAGATATGTTGGGAAGATATATGCTTTTTATCTTAATAACTTGGCAAAGCAAAATGTATTTCAATTCTTGAAATGTTTTGATTGAGTATTCAATTACGAAACATGTGGAATTGAGTGGGAGTGAAATTATCATGTGAAGACATGAAATTTAGTGGGAGCAATCATCTTGTAAAATTTATAACTCATTACTCATTGAGAATGACGAGCTAGCACTATCTTCACAAAGAAGTATTTGAGTTTTCAATTCTGGATGAAAATGGACTGTGATGAATCCAATCACATCATGGGATGTTGGATAAGTATTGAGATATACACATCAAATCAACGAGAAACTTAGGTTATTCATATCGATGAAAATGGAATTACCATAAGCAGTCATGGTCATTCATTTAACCTAAGAATGGTTGATCACATGATTAAAAAATTACTAATGTTTCTGCCATTAGAGTAATCATGCACATGTCCTATAATGAATCATATGCTTAAGAGCATGATGACTCATTGGTAAGCCATAGAAGAATTGTCATGAATTCTCAAGAAGAACTAATGAGCTATTCTAGTGTTTGACAGAACACTCTGTTATGTGACAAGAAGTTGAACATATTGAAATTCGAAAACACGTAAGGATTTATGAAAATCCTAAGCTATTCAAGCTAAAAGGAGAAATAAGAAGTTTGAAAAGATACTTGTTATAGTAAGAAGTTACTCAAAACTAGTATTTTCTAATATGCTAGGACTTATGAGAAGTGCTAGGCTAATCATCTTGACAATTGTTGCAAGACCCTACAAAACCTATACCTAGTGCATTGTGAGTTGGTAGAACACTTGACCAGTGCAAGTTATATCATACACCACAATTCGTTGGTTATGTGACAAACAACAAGAAAGTTCTTTCAAGATAAAGAACCTAAACCTAGGTTCGGAACCTAGATGTGTACTTGGTAAGGTTCATGCTATGAGAGATAACATGAATGTAAAGGAAAGTGCAATACGAAAAGTATGAACACATGGACACATGGTATGTTAAACTTTTATTACAATCAACAAGTGTTTTCACACTTGTATACATCACAAGGTAGTAATATGGTATTGACTACCCGAATATGATGTCCACATTTGTCGTTTGAGTTATTATTAACTCACCTTATACTTTGTTACATCCAAATGAGTTGTAAAGACAATTGAACCCCGTTAAAGTGAACACGGATTAGCATTATATTCGCCCATAGTCACTTACATGAGGCGACGTCTCGAAGTGACGTCTCGAAGTGACTAGAGTGTGATGCGATTGATGGCAAGTTCAAGTGTCATCGAGTCATGTGAGATGACTAGTCGATCACATAGGCAGACTGTTAGGAACACTTTGTCGGGCTAATGACCACTTATAGAGTTCTGGCAAATTTATGATGGATGTGGCTAGTCGAAGGGAATAAGTGCGATAAGAATTGTCCACCCCTTATCAAGGTTATAACAATATCTCAGGGCCACTCGAGGAGTAATGAACTGGAAATGCGTGGCCACGCTCGGAAGATATCTATGGTAGATAAATCCGGTAAATCAGTTATTCTCCAGATCGAGGAAACCACTCTCGATATGATCACTTGCAAGTTGCAAGTAGGACCCGAAAGACACTTTGCATTGAGTGGGAGATAGTAATAGGACAAGAGAATTGGTGACGCACACTTGTCGGGGACAAGTGGGAGATTGTTGGAATAAGTGTCCTCCGACAATAATGCGATCACAACTGTCGATCATGATGATCACATGTTTAAATCTCATATTTAAGAATACATGTAGGAAGTAATATTTTATAGTCAACTGGTCCACACATATCGGTAATGATTGGCTGACTAGAGTTTGACATTACTGTCGTACGACGGTGGTGACCAGTTCATCCCCTTAGGTCGTACCTAAAGGGTGACACTCTTAATTGATTATTTAATTGATCGTATGTCGATACGGGTTAATTAAATTGCTTAAAATTGACGGACGATTTTGTGAGTATAATTGACGTGTCTTATTGTAATTCGATTAAATAAGATACGGACTAAGTATTTAAATTGTTTCATTACTTAGATGAAATTATTGTTTACAGAAACAATTGAAACGGAATAAATAAATTATTATAAATACAGAATGTTGTAATTTATGATTCGGAAACCCATTACGGTACAAGTAATTATGAATTACTAGGTTAATTTTATAAGTGACATATTTTATTAATATGTTGATTTTTAATTGTTAAAAATACATTTTATACACATAATGTCATGGAACATGTTACATGTGACAAATTGACAAATAAATTGTAAAATAGACTTCCCATTTTACAAAATATGTACCGAAACTATATGGGGAGGGTTGGGGTTTGTATTATGTTTTATGTTATATAAGAAGCATAATCATTAAACCTAATTCATAGTCATGCACACCTAGTTGCTTTTGTGAAGAGTATCTTGGCTATGCATTGGCCCTTGCCACCCCCCATACCCGGTTTTCCCTAGAGAAAAGGCCAAGGGTTTCTAAAATTTATAATTATACATACATTGAGATATTCACTAGTGTATGATTCTTTCTTTCACACAAGCAAAACTTAGAGAAGTTTATAGAGAAAAATACTCATATATTTCCTTCCTCTTGGCCGAATAGACAAGAGACAAAAATAATATTTTGGGTCATTTTCAAGCTAGATTATTAATATTACTAGATCATATTATTACTAATCTTTAAGAGTAACACCTTGGGTATAAATCTTTGGGAGGGATTCTAAGCTTGAATCCTTGTTCATCCAATATTAGGAAGCTCAAGAACAAGTGAGTAGGAGAACTCACTTGTGCCCAAAAACCGAAATCCATAAGCTTGTATGATGATTTCTTCTCTACTCTTGTTCTAGTTTGCATGCATAAGATCTAGATTTAATTTTATGACTAAATTAAATGTCACATATATGAATATGTTAAATAATGAGATTAATATTTTTCTAACAAAACATCTCCAAGCCAAGGTTATAGCTAATGAAGCTATAACCTTAGAATTGAGAAAAGTCAAAGAGCTTCGAAAATGTTAGGCGACAGCTAGAGAAGCTATAGTCTCAGATCAAAAGAAGGAAATAGATTCTCTGAATCGGCAATTGAAAGAATCTAAAACTCTACTATCTGACACTGAGAAGCTACACTCTTAGATGGTACGAGTTCGTAACAAAAGGTTCCAAAATTTTCGTGAGAACTATAAAGAGAATAATCCCTCTAGAGACGTAGAACTAGATCATTCCGAATGTTTAAAAGAAATGCAATCCTTAAAAGATTTGCTCTTACATGCTAGGAAGGTTCATGACAAATGGGAAGGAAGCACGAAAGTCCTAAATTTTATAACTGAGCAATCAGATAATAATATGAAAATGGATTTAGGACATAAGTGCTGTGGCCGTAGAGACCACTCTAAATGCAAATCAACTCCTTCCGAACGCGATTTCAGGAAGAGAAAATATGTTAATGTACCTGAATACTTGATTTTTAATTACTGTGGTCATACGGGACATATTCAAGACAACTATGTTAAACGCGTGCTTACGCAGAGGCATTCAATTTGTTAAAGCGTCTAACACAGTAGTTGAAGAAAATGATATTCCCACGGATGAACCTAACTTGAATGAAGAAAGAAATAATAACTTTCGTTGGTTCTATGATATGAGTATTGATTAGAAGAAAAGGAGCAATAAACCTAAACAACCACAAAAGCCTAAAGAGTCTTATAAGACTAAGGCTCCTCTGAAACAACCTGAAAAACAACCACGTGAAATACCTAGAGTTTACCCTAAGACTAGGACATCTCCAATACAAACACATTCGTCTATCAAACGAAAAACCATTAGACAAGTCTGGGTTAGAAAAGATCTAATCTTTAGGGTGACTAACATTAAAGGACCCAACCTTGCTTGGGTACCTAAAAACTGTATCTAATCTCCTTGCAGGTTGTGGTGAAAGAAAACAATCTATGGTACCTTGATAGCGGTTGTTCAAGGCATATGACTGGAGATATAAACCTGTTTCTTTCACTTGAACCATTTGATGAGGTAAGGTTACCTTTGGAGATAACAAGATAGGTAAGGTTTTTGGTGTTGGTAAGGTCGGTATTTCTACTTCTCATGCAATTAGCGATGTATATCTTGTTAGAGGACTCAAGCATAATCTACATAGTATTTCTCAGTTATTCGACAAAGGAAATAAAGTGGTTTTTCATTCAGATACTTGTCGTATAATAATTGAAGGAACAAGTAGTGTTATTCTTGAAGGTCATCGTAAAAGAAATGTCTACATGATTGATTTGAATGCAATTCCTACCAACTCGTTTACATGCATGAAAGCTACTTTAGACGATCTGTGTTTATGGCATAAAAGGTTTGCTCACATTAGCTCTACCATACTGAATAAACTTAAGAAATGGGGTTTGGTTGAAGGGTTGCAATAAATCAAATTTGATCAAAAAACGCTATGTGACTCGTATGCTCGTTGCAAATATGTGAGATCGTCATTCAAACCTAAAAGAGTGGTAAGCACCAAAGAACCACTGGAACTAGTACATATGGATCTCTATTGCCCAATGAAGGTAAGAAGTAGAGGTGGATCCAGGTATGTTTTTATTCTAGTAGATGATTATTCCAGGTACGTCTGGCTTCTCTTTCTTAGTTCAAAAGATGAAACTTTCGATGAGTTTGTAGTTCTAATGAAGCTTGCACAAAATAAGAATAAATCAAAATTAGGTTCTATACGTACTGATCAGGGCACCGAATTTGATAATCGTGCTTTTATAGAATTATGTAGGGAAAATGGTGTAGGACATAATTTTTCTGCACCACGAACCCCACGGCAAAACGGTGTTGTTGAACGTATGAATAGAACACTAGAGGATATGGCACGCACTATGCTATTGTGTAGTGGTTTACCTTGTAATTTTTAGGCTGAAGCTATTAGTACAGCATGATATGTTCATAATCGAGCTTTGATTAGACCTATCATTAAGAAGACTCCGTATGAGCTTCTTAGAGGACGAAAACCAAACATATCTCATCTTCCTTACTTCGGGAGTTAATGTTATATCCATAATAATGGAAAAAATCATTTAAGAAAATTTGATCCCAGAAGCGAGGAAGCAGTTTTCATTGGATACTCTAATCATAGTAAAGCATATAAGGTTTTTAGTAAAATAACTTTATGCATCGAGTAAAGTGTTCATGTTATTTTTGATGAGAATAATACGTTTGATAAAGTTGAACATGACAAGGAAGAAGATATGAATGAACCTGATTTCCATCTATCTAGAGGTGATCCGCCAGAGCTAGATGAGGAAGACAAAGAAATTGAAGGAACGAATGATGAACGTGGAAATCCTTCAAATGAAAAGGGAAAGAGAGCTGAGGTTATAGTTGATGATACTATAACTTCCTCTCAAAACAAGAACTTGGAAACTGAGGTTATACCTGATGAAGCTATAACTTCAAATCCAAACCAAGGTATAGAATCAAGAATTATACCTGATTCTACTATAACCCCAGGGTTAAACTAAGGGGGAACCATTCTTGGATCCCAATCATTTGAAGAAGGTGAGCCTAGTTCAAATAACAATGACGAGTTTTCAGTTTCTAAGAAATGGACATATAAAGATTCTCATCCCATGGAGAACATTCTTGGAAAGTTAAGGAGAGGTGTTCAAACTCATAGAGGATTGAACAACTTTTGCTCCTTTTATTCTTTTCTCTCCACTATTGAACCTACCAATATCAAAGAAGCTCTTGCTTAATCAGACTGGATCGTTGCCATGCAAAAAGAGTTGCAACAATTCGAAAGAAATAAAGTGTGGCACTTGGTTCATAGACCTAAATATAGATCTGTTATTGGCACAAGATTGGTATTTAGAAACAAGCTGGATGATACAGGAGTTATTATACGAAGCAAAGCTAGATTGGTTGTAAGGGTACAATTAACAAGAAGGGATTAATTATGACGAGACCTTCGCTCCGTTGCTCGTCTAGAGGCTATCAGATTATTAATAGCCTTTACAGCTCACAAAGGAATGAATCTATTTCAAATGGACGTTAAGACTGCATTTCTTAACGGTAATTTGAATGAAGAAGTCTTTGTAGAGCAACCCCCTGGATTTCTGGATAGCAAGATTCAAAACCACGTTTATAAATTAGATAAAGCGTTATATGGTTTGAAACAAGCTCCCAGGACTTGGTACGATAGATTATCAAAATTTCAACTTGAAAGCAATTTTAAGAGAGGATCTCTTGACAAGACCTTGTTCCTAAAATCTGAGGACTCTGACTTATTAGTGGTATAAATTTATGTAGATGATGTCATCTTTGGTTCAACTAATGATAAATTGTGTAAGTATTTTTCAGAATTGATGACCTCAGAGTTTGAAATGAGCATGATTGGAGAACTCAAGTTCTTCCTTGGATTTCAAATTCAACAAACTAGTGAAGGCATTATGATCCACCAGCAAAAATACATCAGGGAACTAATCAGAAAATTTGGAATGGAAAATTCTGATTCTATGTCCACTCCTCTGGTCAAAGATAAGAAATTAACATTAGATGAAGACGGTAAGTCTGTTGATGAAACGACTTATAGAGGTATGATTGGTTCACTCTTATATTTAACTGCTAGTCGCCCTGATATTATGTTTAGTGTATGCTTGTGTGCTCAATTTCAATCGTGCTCTAAAGAATCGCATATGATAACAGTTAAGAGAAGCTTGAGGTATTTAATTGGTATATCTAAATTATATCTGTGGTATCCTCTTGGATGTAACTTTGATCTCATAGCGTATTCAGCTGTAGATTATGCAGGTTGCTCGCTTGACAGAAAAAGTACTTCAAGCATCGCTACGTTGGTTGGACCATGCATTATAACGTGGGGTTCAAAGAAGCAAAATTTAGTTGCCTTACCTACTGCTGAAGCCGAATATATTGCTGCCGCTTTGGTATGTTCTCAACTTTTATGGCTTAAGCAACAACTATGTGATTATGGTATAGATGTAGGATGCATTCCTATTTTATTTCTTAATACGAGTACTATAATTATTTCTAAAAACCCAGCACAACACTCTCGTACCAAGCATATTGATATTCGACATCATTTTCTACGCGAACATGTCGATAAGGGGAATATAAAACTTGAATTTTGTAGTACAGAAAAACAATGGGCGGATATTTTGACAAAGGCTTTGGCCAGAGAACGTTTTGAGATTTTTACGGTTGAAATTGGTTTAATTGGTGGCACGCAACTAAACTTGTCACACGATCTTTATGACTGACTAGGAATAGACGAGATTGTATGACTGTGTCTATATTTCTGCTGCAAGTATAATCCTGTCAAAAATTATATTATTTCAGAGAAAATTCTGTCTGCTGTCATATATATATATATTATGTTTATTTACAAATAAAATCCCTCCGTCATAATATTTTTGGCCGAAATCTCAACATATATCTCTATCTTATTTTACCAAATCTTATCCCTTGTGATTTACCATATAATCATAACCACATATTTGTCATATCTTATAAAAGATTTACCTATTTATTTTCCTCACCTCCCTCACGTCTCCATCACCATCATAACCCTCAATATTTTTAATTTCTCAAAACACTCAACCTCACCATCAATCATCATATCTCCTCCCACAACTCGACTAACCTCACCCTCAACTCGGTCATCTACCAAGACCGGGTCACCAAAACCGCCATGCAATAGACCCAATCAAACCGCAACCACCTCCTCACCTCAACCAAACCCAAAACCCACCAATCCCGATCATAACCGGGTTGAAGCTAGCATCGAGGGAAAGCGTCGTTAGCTTAATAAAGGTAAAAAGAAAGTTGTTGGTGTTGAGAACAGTTGAAAAGGCGAAAGTTGTGGTTAGCCGTGATGGTCATCAAAGGACCCTTTTTTGAGAGCATATGCTGAATGCTACGGTTATGGGTCTTGATAAGGTTCGCTTTACAAAGGAGGAAAGGACTCGGATGAATCGTGCTTTACGATACGGTATCCATGGAGGACGGTCTTATCCCGCAAAATAGTATACAAAGATTGAAGCTTTGCAATTCTTCACCGATTTCTTGACTTTCCAGGAATGGACCAAGATTTATTCTATGACCGGTCCAATTTATCCTATTGAGGTAATCCAATTTTATGCTTCGGTTTCAATTAAGAAGAATGTGTTTCATGCGGTTGTTATTGAGTCTGAAGTCACAATCTCCATCGATGATTTTCGCACTCTGTTTTCCGTCCCTGATGATGGGGTGCAAATCAACCCGAGTGCAGAGTGGGGAGATGTGACCGAGGAAGAGAAGCTTCAAATTAAGCGTTCTTTTGATGATGGTGCTACGGGTTCAAGTAATATGTTACCGGGCTCGTTTTCGCCCAAGTTGAAATTCTTTCTTAATTTCTTGAGATGGTGTTAGTGTTTAAATGGCTTGAGATGGTGTTAGTGTTTAAATGGCTGAGATAAATTATCAAGCTATGAGATGGTGTTGGTGTTTAAATGGCTTGAGGATGAAAAGATTAGTCTTCCATTGCTTGTTTTTCATCGCATTATTCAAACGAGCATTTCCATAACCGAGGACAAATTTGACACTACTTTGGATTTACCTTATGGTATGTGGATTTCTCGTTTTTTGGAACATAAGGGCGTTGTTAGTCCGAGTAGCTATGGGGTACTGGTTAAGGATGAGATGTGTGATACGCATCTTAAGTTGATAAAGGTGGCCGCGGTTGGGCCCGAGTTAATTTTTCTGTCAAAAGGAAGTGTGGTGGAAAAGTCTTCGGATGTGTTAGTAGCCGTGGAAAAAAAATTGGACTCGTTTATGACGAGTATTTGTGAGAAAATGGATGCTCAAAATAAGTTGATTGCGGAGTTAGTGGCGGGTATGGCAAAGGCGAAGGTAGTACTCCGGTTTCTAATGATGTGGGGAATGCCGAGGTCCTAGCCTACATGCGTGGGTTAGAAGGACGTGTTGAGATAATGGCTAAGGATGCGGATATGACGGCTCATGAGTGCATTCGTCAATCTCACTTATTGGCAAATTTCGCAAGTCAAGGCGGAGCTATATGGCGGGAAGGGAAAGCTATGAGTGCGGAGATGGGACTTATTTTCGAGGAGACAAAAGTTTTGTCGCTAAAGGTGCTTAATTTTGAGGCATGTCTCACAGCACAAGCAAATCATGTGCGGTCTTGCTTTGATCGTCTTGATTCCCTTGAGTTTAGGACTCATCCCAGTTATGTGAACCCCAATGCTGTGAATCACAACATTCCTTGAACCCGTACTTAACGTACCCCTTGCCCATTTCATTTTGCTCTTTTAAACGTTTATGTCCATTTGGCCCATTTTGGCTTACACTCTTATTCGGCCCATTTGCATACTTTGTTCATTCGGCCCATAGGCTTTAATACTTTTGGGTTGTATTAGAACATATTATGTTATGCATGCTTACCGTAGAATTATTTCTCATTTTATAATATGTGTTTGCCTGTTTATTTATTTCCTCGGTCTGTATTATTCTAATTGTTTTATGTCTTGTTCTCGACTTTTCGATGATGTCAAGAGGGGAAAGAAATGATCGCGACTTAAGTATTTGTCTAAGCTTGCTCCTTGTCAGAACCTTTAATCTCTTAAGGTCCTTAGATGCTATAACTTTGAATATAAGTAGCTTGGTCTTGCGTTTGACTGACTATAATATTTGTAGTATTATGTTGAGGGGGAACTTGTACTTAATCACAAATCATGAGAGACTTGCCATCATCAAAAATGGGAAATTTATTGGACCATATAATTATACTAGGTTAAAACCCGTGCAAAGTTGAACGGGTATCTATAGAAAATGTTAAAAATTATGTTAAAAATATTATCTCAGTTTAAATGTTTTTATTAACATTGTTATTAATACTTCTTTCAAGAAAGAGAACAAACAGGGAGAAAATGCAGCTTAAAAAAAGTAAAGCTATATCAAACAAAAAGTAGTTTCATCCTCATAAATTACACAAATTTCTGTATATCAATCTTCTTTTTTTTGGCAACCGTAAATAAAGAGTTCTACAATCGCATGGCCCGAGAGGCGAGACCATGTGCTACAACGTTAAGGTTTCTAGTAATGTAAGCAAAACTTAGACAATGAAAAGACGCATAAAAATCCTTGAAGTCCTGAAGCATGTCTTTGATACCATGATGAACTCCAGCAAAACCTGCAAGCTGACAAATTAAGGGAAGACAATCCGACACTACCTCAAGGTGAAGAAATCCCCTACCGACGGCTCATTGAAGAACTTCATAGATACCTAACGCCTCTGCTTGCAGAGCTGATTCGGCCTTAGTCTTCCTACTTCCGGTCTCAATGATTACCCCATCACTATCGTATGCCACCCACCCTATTGCCGCGTCCAAGGTCTTCAACCATCCAGCATCAACCTTTATCCGAATACCTCTACAATGACCCCGTCTACCAACCATATAAACTGGGTGACCATCCTTAATATTCTGTATATCTTCATTTCGTAACGAATGTGTCACACGTCCTTGCATCTTCTCATTGTACTCCTTCTCATGCCGTTTAGATTGTAGATATATCTCAACATCACTAGTGATTGACTGAAGAAGAACGCACGGCATAACCTGATCCCCTCTAAAGACCGCATTATTGTGAGTAGTCCAAAGGCCCCATAAGGTTGCCAAGAAGACTAAAATTCGACTGTCACCCTCTTCCAGATTACCTAAAAACCGGATCCAGTTTATGATCCAATCACCAAGCGGGATCATCGCAGCGCCTTCGACCCGAATCCCGAGGGCCGTGCCTGCCCAAACTCTGGCAGCTAAAGGACAATCCCTAAAGATATGCTCAATTGTCTCGCTGTATTGTCGATCCCCCATGCACATCCGACATGTATGATCCCCTTCCATTGATCGTTTATAAAACTCAAACCCTACAGGTAAGGTGTTTGTAATGATCTTCCAGATCAAAACCTTCCACGCATTCGGCCCAGGTAAGCTCCAAAGGCGAGATTTACAAAAGCCCCTCCCTGACATGGTGATTCTTGATTTATCTTTTAAAGTGCCATGTTGTTCAAAAAACTCCATGAAGGCAATGCCGTACCCACTCTTCACCGAATAATTTCCATCACTAGTTAGGGGCCAAAAGACTTCATCATATTTTCTAGACTTACATATGGGAGATGCTATTATCCAATCCGCATCCTTTTCCTTAAAAAAGGCACGCACTAGAGAAGTATTCCACGTCAAGTCTCGATTCCATAGCTCCCGTACTTGAAGGCTTCCTAAAAAAAGGAAGGCCGAATCAAGCAAACTATCCTTCGGTTCCGGCGTCTTTGCATTGACCCACTTTGAATTCCACGCGTTAAGACTAGACTCCAAACCTGGCTTCCAACCCATGTTATCTAGAACCAGCTCCAAGCCATAGGTAATACTTTTAATCCCCCATGAACAACCCGACCCATTTTTAGGACGTAGTCCATCCACGAAAGTATTCGTTCCAAAAATCTTTCGACGGAAAATCCTACTAAAGTAAGAATCATCCCCCGAGACAAGTCTCCAACCATGTTTAGCAAGCAGTGCCTTATTGAGACATCCCACATTTCTAATACCCAAACCTCCCGAACTCTTCGGAAGACTTAGAAAATTCTTACTGCACCAATGAAGCTTTTTCCCTAGTTTACACCCAGCCCACCAAAATTGTGCCAACAGAGAATTGAGCTTTGCTGACACACTTACCGGAATTTTGAAAACCGATAGAAAGTAATTTGAAAGATTTGATAGGACTGAAGAAATTAAGGTAAGCCTACCAGCTGCCGATAAGAATATTCCATTCCATGAAGAGATTCATTTAGTGACATAATCCAGGAGGGAATCAAAAATCCCCTTCTTAGATTCCTGAAATTCCGCAGGGATCCCCAAATATTTTCCAATACCTTTTGAAGACCGTACCCGAAGACAACTCATAGTCTCTTGTGCCTTTGCTAATGTTGTACTCGGACTAAAGAGAATACCAGATTTATCTAAATTCAACTTTTGCCCTGATGCATCATAATACTCATCCAAGATCCTTTTTAGATTAGCCGCCGCTTGGCCCTTATCGTGAAAGAAAAAAACAGAGTCATCCGCAAAGAATAAATGTGAGATCGGTTCCTCCTGCCGACACAGTGTTATCCCTTTCAAAAGACCCACCTCTTTCGCATACTCGATCTGCCCACCAAGTACCTCCATACAAAGAATGAAAAGGTACGGAGATAAAGGATCACCTTGACGCAAACCGCAATGCGGTTGAAAACGAGGCAGTGGAGCACCATTAAAAAGGACCTCATAAGAAACCGTCGTAACGCAATTCATAATTAGTAGTACTAATTTTGGTGGAAAGCCAAACCAAATGAGAACTGCCTCCAAAAAATCCCATTTAATTCTACCATAAGCTTTACTCATGTCCGCCTTAAAAGCACACCGACCATGTTTTCCTTTTTTATGGCTCAGTATACGATGAATAATCTCATGAGCAAGTAAAATATTATCACTGATATACCGGCCAGGAATGAAAGCATTTTGTGATTCACTCACCAGAGATCCCATAACCCTTGCCACTCTATTAGTGATACATTTGGACACAATGCGCATGAGGACATTACAAAGGCTTATGGGCCTGTAATCCGAGACACCTTCCGGGCTATCAGTTTTAGGGATAAGGGTGATAAAGGTTCTATTCAGTTCTCGTAGGACCCTCCCAGAATTCAAAATAGATAGCACAGCCTTAGTTACCTCCTTTTTCACCAAAGGCCAACATTTTTGATAAAAACACGCCGGAATACCATCCGGCCCTGGGGATTTATACGCTCCCATCTGGAAAACCGCACCCCGCACCTCTTTAGCTGTAAAAGGCTTGAGAAGATGGTCCGTATCATCATTCGAGAGAAACCTTTTAACCGGAGAAAGGATCCGTTCAAATGAAGCCATTGGTCGCCATTCCTCCCCCGCTGAATTACCATCACAAGCCTCGTACAAAGCCTTAAAGTTTTTTTGGAATTCGGAACTTACAAGATTGTGATCATAAATCCACACACCATCCTCACCTTTAAGACCATGTATATAATTCCTCCCTTTTCTCCCCTTGACCCAGTTGAAGAAGAACTTTGTACATGTATCACCATCCACGCTCCACCGCATCTTAGCACGTTGTTTCCAAAAGATCGCATTTGCCTTAGCGAAAGCCTTAACTTCCTCATTTGCTTGTATATACAACTCCTCCCCTCCACCCGAAACATCCAAGTTCATGCCGTCTTCCAACTTTTTATCAAAGTCATCCCATACCTTCCTCCACTCACCCTTTTTATCCAAGGCCCACTTCTTAGCCGTAGTTCGTATCCTAGCAAGCTTTCGGACTACTATAAAAGCCGGCGATCCAACCACCACTTGGTTCCAGGCAACGCGTATCCTATTCAAACATTCCTCATGATCTAACACCCAAGCATCCATTTTATATGGTCTTTTTCCTCCACTCTCAGTAAGCTGTAAATCAAGCTCAATGGGAGCATGATCCGATAATTGCACGGGGTAATGTTTAATACCCGTGTTTGGGAAATGAATAAGCCAATCCTTAGAGCCTAAAGCCTTATCAAGCCTCTCATATATCCTTTGAGCACCCTTTCGATTATTACACCATGTGTATCTCGGTCCCTTAAACGGTATATCAATTAATTCATTCCTAATTTTCCAACTTACAAACTCATTTGCTCCCCTAATAGGATTTTGACTACAACTCCATTTATCCAAAAAACAATCCACCTGATTAAAATCTCCAATAATAAGATACAGGTGCGTACAAGATTCAATCCATGCATCCAATTCATTTAAAACAGAAGAACGTAAATTTAACTCCGGAGCACCATAAAAGAGCACAAGATACCAAAAGAGACCATCATATTTCTTGACCAAAAGCACAATAAAGTTATTACATGCCCTTACAAGAGTCATTTTTGCTTCCCTTTTCCACCCCACCCATAGACCACCGGAGGCACCAACGGCATCAACCCCAAAATGCTTCACAAAACCTAATGATCTAAACATAGGGAATACTTTATTTGCATTACATTTGGTCTCGATAAGAAAAAGGAAATCATAATACTTACTATCTAATAACGCTCTTATCTTCGGAATTGTAGGGGCGAGCGTGTTATTTAGACCCCTACAATTCCACACAAGGCCCATCATGGTGACGGAGGAGGTTGTGTAGGCCCAACCTCCGCAACGCCATCAGCATCAAAACCTCCAGAATCAGCAGTAGCAGTAAGAAATCCAGGGCTTCCATTAACAGAATAAGAAGAAGAGTCACTTGAATCAATCATAACCACCTCCGGTACACTCACTCTAAAACCATAGTTCATACCTACCTCCCTACCAGCCAGAATACCATCCCCATCGCAGCTTCTCTTGGCAAGTTGCCTCAAATACTCCTTTGCATTTTCCAGCGACTCTCTCTTTCGCCTGCTCAGGCACAATGTACTCAACAACATCAGTACTGCACTTCCGTTTCCTTGCCATCCTTATTTCCTCCCCATGAGTTTGTTGTAAATCTGATAAATGATAAGCATCCGCCATCCCCATGAATCCATCAGAAATGTTTCCTGACGAAATTCAATGTGAGTTTTGGTAGGCTGCCAACCAAGTGTAGTCGCATATTTCCCGGGCTCTTCGGTTTGCCCCCCTAAGAATCATTCAGTAGTACATCTCACAGCTAATCAAAAGTGGCCTCCGCTCTTCATTTCTCTGTCCATACAAAATTATGCTTCATTCATTCAATAATCATTTTCAATATCGCATGGCTTAACTTCCCTGCAACACCCGTCTTCATTAAGCGCATAATATTGAGCACATACTACCCTAAAGTTCCTATATGCTGATGCCTACACAGTCCAAAAGCTAAAGCACACAAGAGCATGGGTTTGGTTTCCATCTCCACATGAAGCCTACAGTATGTCGAGTCAATGACTTGCACTCTCTTATGAATCAGACTGTATATACTTGTGCCTACATAAAGTTACTATGTAAAGAAGCTCGTACCCTATTGAATAATCGTATTTGTAATTTATAATAACCAAGAAGCTTAACCTTAAGCTAGAGTGAATAGATAATTTAATCAGACCTTAGCCCAAGTGCAATTGTGAATCAAATTTAAATAAGCCCAACCTCAGATGAGAATGATTTTACTATCAAAATCCTATTTAGAAATAAATGAAAGAATAACCTAAAACCCATTAAATTTCAAATAGACTATATTATGTGAGTTAAGAACTCTTCAGCATAAAGGTTCAGGTGTCGTCCAAATCACTCTAGAGTCTAGAGTTGTGAGAAAGTAAAAATAATAATCCTACAATTGTCAACAATAAGCATAGTAACAATTAAGCGATCTCAATGGCTGCTTCAAGAAAAAAATATTTTCGATAAAACTATCGCAAATTAGAGACCAACCATCTAAAACCTTTCGAATTTACAAATTACCTATTGTAATATTTTGGGCGCTGATCCACTTATATGGAGTTTCATTATTTGTTGAAGATAGAGAGCAGTACGGCGTACAAAAGAGAATAAATATACATCAACATAAGAGATATACATAAAAAATGTTGAATATCTTAGTTTAGCTGTTGTAAGCAGTAACCTCATTAGGGTTAGAGTTATCAGAAATAATGTTAGAATGACAAGGAGATTGTGAGAGGTCTTAACTTAAGAGCGACTTATGCAAGACCAACTGTTAACGTAGGTATCTAAGAATGTCAAAATAGTAATGCTAATTGAAGTGGTACATTATAAAGACAGCGTAAGTGTCAAATAAATCAATAAAAATTTACGAAATCAAATATTGGACTCAGTAACAACTTTTTGGTAAATCAAGCATATTACAAATAATCATTAGTGCACCATCCAATGAAATAAACCAAAAAAAAGGTAAAACCAAGAAAAGTGATAGATTACTCAATCATATCTCACAGGTGTGTTTGGCGGCTATCTTTGAAAACTCTCAGGTCTTGATATTTAGATGAAGATTTACGTATTACAGACCTATTAAAGTTGGTGGTAATAGTATTGTTCCAGAAAAATAAAAAAGAATAAACCAAGGTCATAAGGGGTTGGTGTGATTAAGTTTGAACTCGATTGTGGGAAATACAGATAATAAGATGTAAGCAAAAGGTGAAAATTCTGTATAAAAAATTAGATGATTAGAAATCACCAGGGACTGCCGTTACATAATATCCAATTACATAGTTTTCTAACTTGACAATGAGATGAAGGTTATCAATAAATGAAAAGGACATCTTGTCGTTAAGATGTATGACCAAAACAAAAGATCAACTACATCTTGAAATTCGCAGATATTGGGGTCGAACACTGCATAAACTCACTGAAAGTAAAGATCCTAAATATGATAAAATGTTAAAACTATGATACCCAATTACATCGGAGGCGATTTCTTCAAGCAAATCAGTAATTAGTACTCTATACTCCTAATTAATCTAATGAATTCAAAAATAAAATTGTATTTGAACATAATTTGTGCATCGATAAAGAAAAAGACACTTACCATGAGAAATGTTAGGCTACTCTATGGAGAAAGATTGATGAGAGAAACTAAGATAGCCTCCATGAGATAGAGAACGGAAGAGGAAGTTGTTAAGCGACAACGGCTGAGAGACATGTTTCAGAATTTTTTTAGGTTTTTTTAATTTTTACTTAGATTTAGAGGAGTAGGAGTAGAGGGTAGTGTAGTTAGGCGGGAATAGAAATTACCAGGGGCTGACACGTCTATAGTTGAGTTTTTAGTGGTTCTTGTATTATAGTTTTATATATATAGATATATAGATGTGTTTTGATAATAACAAGTATATATATATCTGTTGCTCGTAATCAATTGTTTAGTCTTGGTTAGATTTAATAAGGATTACAATATAAGCACGCGATGTTATAGCGTTCATGGCTATAACATTGAAGATTTGTGAAGCATCATTAAGGTAATGTTATAGTTGCTTGAGCTATAACATTGAAGATTCTTTAAAAGCATTGTTGACTACAATGATTACTCAAGCAAAAGGCATGATCAAGTCTTTAAGAAGCTCAAGATGAAAAGCTTATGATCAAGATGAAGAGATGATCCTTATACTGAATGTAATACCTCAGATTTATGAGCTGTTGGGTATTCTATCGAGTAAGGCTTACTCTGTCGAGTAAGTTAATTTTGCGTTCCGGACAATGTTCTGTGTGGTGGGTACTCGATCGAGTAAGGGCAACTCAATCGAGTAGACGGTACTCGATCGAGTACCTCAGTTATTCGATCGAGTAAGTTGGTTTATACGGGTTTTTGGCTGGGTTTGATAGCAACGCGTGAAATGATATATAAAGTATTTTTCGTCAGTTTCTTTTACTTTTTACCTTATTCTAAAACGTTTACAAGAGAAAACAAACAACATTGAATCTTCTCTCACATTGCTATCAAATCCAAGGGGCTAGAGTCGTCGGATTTCAGAGTTCTTTATACTGTAGAGATCATCGCACTGTGGGTAACATACTAGTACAGTTTTTATGTTACTTCGTTAGTTTTGGTTAAACCCTAATTGGGTAATTTGGGGGTGTTTGGGGGTATTGTTGATGATGGTTTGTAATTGTATGATTATATATTTATAGGAGGTGATTTCATAGAGGAACGCTTTTGATCTGCTGCTTGTGTTGCTTTTGGTGATTGTATTCCAAGTAGGGTTTCCTTACTCAGTTATTGTATACATGATATTAAGATGGTTGTTGGTTGTTAGCATGTGATTATATCGTAATTGATTTTGGTATTGTTGATATTGTAATTGGTTGTTGTTGATTGTCTGTGGTTCGCAAGGTGCGCCCTCGGCTGAGTTGAGTCACTTTCGGGAGTGGCTTCAGCCCTTGATTTTCTCCTTATGGTTCCCGTCACAAGGGGGATGTGCACATTAAGGAACATGGGTTGTTCGCTCAATGGAGATGAGCGGGGCTTAGGTGGGAACGGCTGCGGTCCCCCACTGGCGGTGTGGTTACTGGTTACGACCGGTAATCTGGCAGGGCTAGACCTTCAGGCTAGTCAGATGATTGGTGATGTGACGGTGTTGGAGGATTGTGACTGTGTACTTGTTGTTGTATTAGCTTATGTAGTTGTACAGTAACTGACCCCGTTTAATTGTTTTAAAAACTGTGGTGATCCATTCGGGGATGGTGAGCAGTTGTTGAGCAGGTATGACTTGGATGCGCAAGGGTTAGCTGGGGATGAGTCACCACAACTCAGCTAGTAGTCTTCCGCTGTTGTGTCACAACATTTTTATTTATTCAGTTGGATTTTGGTTTAGAACAGTTGTTTCGTATCTTTCAGTTTTGGATTGCATGTAATCACTTTAAACTTATTTACTTAAATTACGTTCTTTGGTGGTCTATTTGATATACTTTACCTCGGGGAACCGAGATGGTAGCATTCTCGTACATTAGGCGGTCCTTGTAAGGCACCTTGGTGTATGGGGGTGTTACAAAGTGGTATCAGAGCGACGATTTTGGAACCTGTAACTAATGAATCTAATGAACTTAGAGAGTCAAACTAAAATGAACCCGTGTATGAGCTTTTAGGAGCTAATGCAAAGACTTGGGATACGTCCTAAAGTCACGAATTCGCCCTACAACTTTGAACTGGTCACTATAGGGTGTCATGGGCATCTCTATGTGTTTACTAATGTTCATATGAATATGTTGGATGGATGAATATGTGGTTTAATGGAGGATGTGGTGGAAAAGATAAAAGTAATTCTATATGATTATATGATTTGTGGTTAAGCATGTTGTATGGTGGAATGATTTATAACGTGGCAATATCAGTAACATGTGAATAGGAGATGTTGTATATGTATGTTTTATTTTGACTAAAAGTTATAAAGTTAAAGGCATGTGGGTAGTGTAGTATCGTCAGCATGACGCGATCGAGTTGGGGTAACTCGACCGAGTGGGCTGAACTCGATTGAGTGGGTATATGTATACGTTGGGCAGTAGTTGCTGTTTTGTGAAACTCGAACGAGTGCCCCTTACTCGATCGAGTGTCAGCTACTCGATCGAGTACGTATGTGACCCGATCGAGTGTGTTATATGTTAGATATGGTCAGGTTCGGGAGTTGGGGTACTCGATCGAGTAAGTGGGTAACTCGATCGAGTGACCTCTACTCGTTCGAGTATGTGTGGTTACTCGATCGAGTAGGTTATGTGTGGGTCATGTAACTCTCCTCTTATAGCTAAAAGATATGCCGTCAAAGAGGTCAGCTATGTATGCTAGGGCTCAGGAGAGGATTGTTGATGAGTTTGCCAAGATGCTTGAGCATCAGGATGCACTTACCAAAGCTCTCAAGAGGTTTGGGAAAGATAAGGATGCCATGATAGACTTTGCCAAGATGAGCACTACGATAACCCGCTTTAACCCAACGAATTATATGGGTACAAGTGTGCCGATTTTGCTTGACAACTGGCACCGTGAGATGGAGAACATCCTTGGGGTGGTTCATTGTCCCGAAGAGTTTAAGGTAGAACAAGTTGCGTTCTACCTGAGAGATGCAGCGGGGGAGTGGTGGGACAAAGTGAGACAGAGTGCCCTAGACCTTTATCTGAAGCAGGGTAAGTCTGTTATTCCATGGACCGAGTTCAAAAGAACTATGAGAAAGGAGTTTGTTCCGGAGCATGTTCGAAGTAAGATGCGGGAGGAGTTCGATTCTTTCAAGATGACCTTAGATATGACAGTGGCGGAGTATTATCATAAGTTCAACGAGAAATCGAGATATGCTGAGGATATGTGGCTGAGTCAGGACAACTTAGCACTTCGGTTTGAGAAGGGGTTGACTTATCTGATCATGGAGAAGCTACCGGTTGGGGTCCTTACCGATGTTAAGGAAGTTTATGAGAGAGCAGGACGAGCTGAGAGGTTGGTCGAAATGGCCAAGGAAAACAAATAGAGCGGCCCGGAAAAGAGAAAGGCTGAGAGTAAGGGTGGTGGTCAGTCTAGTTACAAAAGGGGTAATCACAACCAGGTAAGGGCTTATTCCTCGGGATTGGGTTTCAGTGGTAGATCTTCTTATGGGCGTGGTCGAGGTAGTAACAATAGTTGGGGTGTTTCGTGTTTAAACTGTGGCGGTATGCGCCACAAGAGGCATGAGTGTACTAGTGCAGGCGGAAGAAGTTTTCAGAGGCCATCACAGGGGAGCTTTTCGCAGGGCCCGACACAGAGCTATGCTAGAAACCGACCAGCTGGTTCATGGAATAATCAAGGAGGGAAGAGTAACAACAACGGTGGGTTTAACCGCAATGGCGGTAATTCTTATCAGAAACCGGCGGCTAACATCAATCCGGGGTCAGTTGCCAAACCTTCTACATCAGCTAGTACAGTACAAGGGGGTGGACAAAAGACCAGTGGCAAACTGTTCATTATGGACAAGCAATCTGCTGAGGATGATGCACACGTGATCACCGGTACCTTTCTTGTTAATGATGTTTCTACCTTTTTTTTGTTTGATTCGGGGGCGTCGCATTCTTTTCTATCGTCGGGTCATGCAAAGTCTTTGGGTTTGAGAGAGCTTGAGTCTGTAAAAGATTGAAGTTTTTATACCGTCGGGTGAGTCAGTGTCTTGTGGGAGGTTATATAAGGGGGTATCTATGATAGTTGGGCAGGTTGATCTTCCAGTGGATTTGTTAGAATTTCCTATGGATGGTTTTGAGGTGATAGTTGGGATGGATTGGTTGGCTAAGTACAAGGCTAGAATAGACTGTCACCAGAAAAAAATTTCTTTGAGAGGTCCTAAGGGAGTTAGTGTGTCTTATCGTGGGTTAGTTGTCAAACCCAAAGTCAAAGTGATTGCAGTAGTGACAGTGAAGTCTTACTTGAGGAAGGGGTGTCCTCTGATTTTATGCCATGTGAAAGATTATAGTATGGTAGAGCCGACGACATATGAGGATACCAGTGGTGGGAGAGTTTCCAGATGTTTTTCCAGAGGATATACCGGGTTTACCACCAAAGAGAGAGATGGATTTAAGTGTGGAGTTGAAAACAGGGACGGGACCAATCTCTAAGGCCCCGTACCATATGCGTCCTAAGGAGTTGGAGGAGCTGAAGAAACTGTTAAATGATTTGGTAGACAAGGGGTACATTAGACCTAGTGTATCGTCGTGGGGTGCACCAGTTTTGTATGTGAAGAAGAAAGATGGGATCTTGAGGTTGTGTATCGACTATAGGGAGCTGAACAGTGTTATAGTGAAGAACAAGTATCCTTTACCAAGGATAGATGACATTTTTTACCAGTTGAGTGGGGCCAGAGTCTTTTCAAAGATTGATCTGAGATCGGGGTGCCATCAGGTGAGGATTCGGGATGAAGACAAACCAAAGACAGCTTTTCGATCGAGGTATGGTCATTATGAGTATGTGGTGATGTCGTTTGGGTTATCTAATGCGCCGACGTTGTTTATGGATCTGATGAACCGGGTTTTCAGTCAGTTCTTAGATCAGTTCGTGGTGGTGTTTATAGATGACATCTTAATATTTTCCAATACTAAAGAGAAGCACGAGGAGAATTTGAGGTTGGTGTTGCAAACTCTGCGCGACAACAGGTTGTATGAAAAGTTGTCTAAGTGTGAGTTCTGGTTAGAGAAAGTGGCTTTTCTGGATCATGTGATATCTAAAGAGGGTGTATCTGTTGATCCTAGCAAGATAGAAGCGGTATCTAAGTGGGAAGCACCAAAGAATGTGGCCGAGATCAGGAGTTTCTTGGGTTTGGCAGGGTACTATCGACGGTTCGTGAAAGACTTTTCGAAGATTGCCTGGCCTATGACCGCGTTGATAAGGAAAGAGAAAAGGTTTCGTTGGGACAAAAGTTGTGAGACGGCATTCCAAACATTAAAGGAGCATTTGACCACAGCTCTAGTTTTAGCCTTACCTGACGGGAATGAGAATTTTGAGGTGTATACAGATGCTTCAAAGAACGTGTTGGGTTGTGTGTTGATGCAAAACGGAAAAGTCATTGCCTATGCTTCTAGGCAACTGAAGCCTTATGAGGAGAAATATCTGACGCATGATCTAGAGTTGGGTGAAATTGTGTTTGCTCTCAAGATTTGGAGGCACTATCTTTATGGGGCGCCCTTTAAGGTGTTTTTCGATCACAAGAGATTAAATTATATCTTTACTCAAAAGGAGTTGAACATCAAACAGAGGAGGTGGATGGAGCTTATCGGGAATTATGACATGGATATCATATACCATGAAGGGAAAGCAAACGTGGTTACTGATGCGTTGAGTAGGAAGAGTGTACATTCTCTATGCACAGCTATGTCTTTGATGAGGTTGAGAGATGAGGTAGGTAAGTTGGGGATACATATGATTCAAAAAGAGGATGCTAGGGGAGACTTGACAGTGAAACTGGATCTTTATGATAATATTCGTGGGAAGCAAGCTTTTGATTCTAAGATTTAGGAGTGGAGGGCTGTAGTAGAGTAAAGGACTGTGTCTTGGTTCTCTTTTCATTCTGATGGGAGTGTTTGGTTTGATGGGAGATGGGATATGCCTAAGGATGAAGAGTTGAGAAAGAAAATCATGACAGAGGCTCATTGCACTCCGTATTCAGTGCAACCGGGTTGTGATAAGCTTTATAGGGATCTGAAGAAGACTTTTTGGTGGCCTGGGATGAAAAGGGAGACAGCTGAGTTTGTGGCTAGGTGTTTGACATGTCAGAGAGTCAAAGGGGAGCAGCGAAGACCACAAGGTAAGATTCAGTCTCTTGAAGTGACTGAGTGGAAGTGGGAATCTATCTCCATGGATTTCATAGTGGGTTTACCGAGGAGCCAACAAGGTAATAACATGATATGGGTGATCGTTGACCGTTTGACTAAGTCAGCTCATTTTATTCCAATGAATGATACGTGGAGTAAGGTGAAGTTGGCAAATGGCTACAGGAATAATGTAGTGAGGTTAAATGGGGTGCCAAAGGACATTGTGTCAGATCGGGATGCGAGGTTCATTTCTTGGTTTTGGCAAGAGTTGATGGGAACTACCTTGAAGATGAGGACTGCGTTTCATCCTGCGATAGATTGACAGACAGAGAGAACAATCAAGATATTGGAAGATATGTTAACGGCTTGTGTGATGGAGTTTGGTGGTAGTTGGGAAGATAGGTTAGATTTAATTGAGTTTTCTTACAACAACAGCTACCATACGAGTATTGAGATGGCTCCGTTTGAGGCTTTGTATGGGAGAAGGTGTAGGGGTCTGATTTGCTGGGATGATAGTGCTGAGGCAGTGGTTTTAGGACCACAGATGGTACAGGAGATGATAGAACAAGTCAAAGTCATTCGGCAAAAGATGAAAGCGGCCCATGATCGACAAAAGAGCTATGCGGACTTACATTGTCGGGACATCGAATTTCAGGTTGGGGATAAGGTTCTTTTAAAAGTGTCAGCTATGCGTGGGGTAGAGATGGCAACAGATTCTGGACCCTATCCAGATCCACGGATCCGGACTTCGATGGGTAGCATATGGATCCTAATTTTTCGGACCCCGTGGATATGGGTTGGATATGGATCCACTTATTTGAAAATGGATCTGGATAATTTGGATCCGCCGGATATGGGTCGGATATGGATCCAACGTTGGTGTGGCGGATCTGGATCTGGATCCTATCAGACCCTACCCAAATCCGGTCCATTGTCATCCCTTCTAACATTACACAAACACGGTACACAAGTTGTAAGTTAGATAAGGCAACGGATCCTGGACCCTATCCAGATCCGCGGATCCGGACCCTTATGGGTAGGATATGGATCCTAATTTTTCGGACCCCTTGGATATGGGTTGGATATGGATCCACTTATTTGAAAATGGATCTGGATATGGATCTGGAAAATTTGGATCCACCGGATATGGGTCGGATATGGATCCAACGTTGGTGTGGCGGATATGGATCTGGATCCTATCGGACCCTACCCAGATCCGGTCCATTGCCATCCCTAGCGTGGGGTATTGCGGTTCGGTAAGAAAGGGAAGTTAAGCCAAAAGTTCATTGGCCCTTATGAGATTTTGGATCGTGTAGAAAAGGTTCCTTATCGGTTAGCTCTGCCACCAACTTTGGATCGTGTACATAATGGGTTTCATGTGTCTTAGTTACGGAAGTATGTGAGTGACCCTTCCCATGTGTTAGAGGTGGAGAACATCGAGATGGATGAATCCTTATCTTATCTAGAGGTGCCAAAAGAGATTTTTTATCGCAAGGTTCACGAAACTAGATCGGGGGTAATAGTGTTGCTCAAGGTTTTATGGTCCAATCACAATGTTGAGGAAGCAACTTGGGAGGCAGAAGAGGTTATGAAAGAGCGGTATCTGTCACTTTTTGATCAGGTATGTATGGTTACGGGGACGTAACCATGTTTCTTTTAGGGGGGGGGGGGGGGGTAGGAGATGATCGCATAAGGTTTTGGTACGGTTTTATGTGGGTTTTGGTACAATTAGTGGTTGTTTTGAGAAGGTATGAGTGGTGTTTGGGTTTTATTTTTGAGTTTTCATTATGTTGTTGTGACGTAGTTGAGTTAGTAAGTTTGTTTTTCAAGTATGGGTTTGAACTTCGGGGACGAAGTTCATTTTTAAGAAGGGAAGACTGTAATACCTCAGATTTATGAGCTGTTGGGTACTCTAACGAGTAAGGCTTACTTTGTCGAGTAAGTTAGTTTTGCGTTCTAGACAGTGTTCTGCCTGGTGGGTACTCGATCGAGTAAAGGCAACTCAATCAAGTAGGCGGTACTCAATCGAGTACCTCACTTACTCGATCGAGTAAGTGGATTTATACGGGTTTTTAGCCAGGTTTGATAGCAACGTGTGAAATGATATATAAATTATTTTTCGTCAGTTTCTTTTACATTTTACCTTATTCTAAAACCTTTATAAGAGAAAACTAACAACGTTGAATCTTCTCTCGCATTGCTATCAAATCCAAGGGGCTACAGTCGTCGGATTTCAGAGTTCTTTATACAGTTGAGATCGTCGCATTGTGGGTAAGATCCTAGTACAGTTTTTATGTTAATTCGTTAGTTTTGGTTAAACCCTAATTGGGTAATTTGGGGGTGTTTGGGAGTATTGTTGATTATGGTTTGTAATTGTATGATTATATATTGATAGAAGGTGATTTCGTAGAGGAACGCTTTTGATCTGCTGCTTGTGTTGCTTTTGGTGATTGTATTCCAGGTAGGGTTTCCCTACTCAGTTATTGTATACATGATGTTAAGATGGTTATTGGTTGTTGGCATGTGATTATATCGTAATTGATTTTGGTATTGTTGATATTGTAATTGGTTGTTGTTGATTGTTTGTGGTTCGCGAGGTGCGCCCTTGGCTGAGTGGAGTCACTTTCGGGAGTGGCTTCACGCCCTTGATTCGGTCCTTGTGGTTCCCGTCATAAGGGGTATGTGCACATTAAGGAACATGGGTTGTTCGCTCGATGGAGATGAGCGGGGCTTAGGTGGGAACGGCTGCGGTTCCCCACTGGCGGTGTGGATTACTGGTTGCGACTGGTAATCTAGCAGCGCTAGACCTTCAGGCTAGTCAGATGATTGGTGATGTGACGGTGTTGGAGGATTGTGACTGTGTACTTGTTGTTGTATTATCTTATGTCGTTGTACAGTAACTGACCCCGTTTAATTGTTTTAAAAACTGTGCTGATCCATTCGGGGTTGGTGAGCAGTTGTTGAGCGGGTATGACTTGGATGCGCGAGGGTTAGCTAGGGACGAGTTACCGCGAGTTAGCTAGTAGTCTTCCGTTGTTGTGTCACGACATTTTTATTTATTCAGTTGGATTTTGGTTTAGAACATTTGTTTTGTATCTTTCAGTTTTGGATTGCATGTAATCACTTTAAACTTATTTTTTTAAAGTACGTTCTTTGATGGTCTATTTGATATACTTTACCTCGGGCAACCGAGATGGTGTCATTCTCGTACGTTAGGTGGTCTTGGTAAGGCACCTTGATGTATGGGGGTGTTACACTGAAGATCTCTAGGAAGATTAGCTAGTATAGGACATCGTCCATTAATGGTATTTATGAAAGTAATATTGAGAAGGTAAAGTTATAGCTATTTAACCTATAACTTTACTTACCAAGCTTAATGTTACAGTCTTTTGACCTACAACTTTAGGCTGCAATATGAAGTCACGATTTTAGGGTTTTAAAATAGATTTTCGAAGTTCAAATCTTTAAATATATTTTTCAAAAATATGTGTATGTATATTAGGAAGGAGATACAGGTTTGATAAATTAAAATAGATATATGAATATCCTATTGATTAGTAAAATAACTTATGAGTTGTCATGCAATCTAGAGTTCTCAAATATATCTTGATCTAAACCCTAATTCATGTATTAATATTTCCTTTAGGGTTTCGAATTAAGACGATAGGCTTATGAGCCGTTGTCCACTTCGTATTATCCCTTATACAAGTAATCTATTTAGGTCAAATAATAAGTTGGTGTAAGATGCTTTCCCATCTTAACAATTTATAGATTTACCTTATTTACTTATGATGAGATATTAATCAATTAAAATTAAGAGAGAATAAGATTTGTTTCTTGTGAAACAATCCATAAAGGCCGCACAAGTAGGATATCTACTCAACTGTGCCCTTCTGTGTTTATATCACTCATTTGGCATGCGTGACTGGTTGAGTTATAGCCTTTGCCTGAGATGGTTGTTGTGGATTGCTTCCTTGGAAGTGTATTATTGTGATGCATTCATTTACATGTCATATGCATTGGTTATTCTGGTTTATCCTGGACAAACGTCACGGTAAGAGCCTTCGGGTGACATATTTCGGATTTATTCAGATTTATCCTGGGCAGACGTCATGGTAAGAGCCTTCGGGTGACATATTTCAAACTTACTGGCAGACACCGTTTATATACCTTCGTGGTGGTGTAAGGCTCGGGTTGGTTCTGTAGACTTGTCTCTGGTGTCCTCAGGTTTATCCTGGTTGTGCCGGCCAGGTATTGGCGGGCGGGAGTTTCGGGTTGATGAGCCTAGTTGTTAGCATTCATTGTATTGCATATCATAGATGTTGTGTTCATCTTATATTTGTTGTTTATATATCCTACTCAACCGTTTGGTTGACAGTGTATTCTATAAACACATGTGATGAACCAATTATGGGGGAGCAGATTGAATGACAGGTACATGAGTTAGCATTGGGAGCATGGGATGCAAGGCGTGAGAAGTTGGACCATAGCAGTTGTCTAGATCACTTAGTTGACAGAGAGTTTATTTATGTAATCTTATTTATTTTCGTTGCGTAGTAAATTGTATTATTATAGTTTAATTTAATCACTTTGACAATTGTAATAAGACCTTTAATGGTTATTTTATATAAAGTACTTTGGTTTGTTTCACTTTGTTATTAACTACCTCGGGCAATCCGAGATGGTAACAGTCCTATTTACTTGGGAAGCCTAGCTAATGGCTCCTGAATAAATGGGGGTGTTACAGCATGAGTCTTACACTAGCCCCCAATCACATAATGCCCTTTTTTATATCCACTCCTTGAATAGAACATGGAATTGAGAAGCTACACGGATCTTCTAGCTTGTTCGGGAGCTTGTTGGTATGAGTAAGAATAGCACTACATTCCTTGGAGAGGTTAATAGGTTGAACCTCTCCACTCATCTTCTTTAAAGTGACAAGATCCTTGAGAAATTTCCCATATGATGGAATTTCGGTAATCATGTCAAGGAAAAGAATTGTGACATTCATACCCTTCAAAATCTCAATGAACTTTTCATATTTCTTCTCAGTAGAGGCTTGGCAAGCCTTTATGGAAACGGAATTGGTGGGATATACTCTTTGGGTGGTGGAGTTGGTTCTTTCACTTTTCTTGGGGGTAGGCTCATTCTCTTTAGGAGGATCAACCATATCAACTTCTTGAGAATTTTCAACCTTAACCTCCACCGGTTGCTCCTTCAAATCAGCATTAACAACTCTCTTTCTCTTCCACCCTTGTACCCTCTTAACCTCTTCCAATTGCTTCCCGCTTCTTAAGAAGGCCGCGTTCATTTCCCTCGGATTCACCGTGTTGCCCGAAAATTTACCCGGATTTTGAGCCAATTGTTGTGAAATTTGGGTAACATGGGTTTCCGTTGCTTTTTTAGATGCTCTTATTTCATCATTGACACGACTTTGAGAAGCAATGTGGTTGTCAAGTTTGGAATCGGATTTTTGGTTGGAGATCACCAATTGCTCAAAGGCTTGCTCCCAAGAAGGTAAAGCTTTTGTTGGGCTTGGAAATTTTGGTTAAAGCTGTAATACTACGGTTTTCTGTACTGTTGGGTACTCTATCGAGTAAGGCTTACTCTGTCGAGTAAGTGAGTTTTGGTGTCGAAACAATGTACTGCTGATGGGTACTCGATCGAGTAAGTGGGTTACTCGATCGAGTAGGCGGCACTCGATCCAGTAAATGACGTACTCGATCGAGTAAGTCAGTTTTACGGGTTATTTCGCCGGGTTTTGATAGCAACGCGAGGATGTTATATAAAGTCATTTTATCAATTCCTTTTCACTTTTTCACTGTTTCTAAACTCTTTACACAAAAGAAAAGTTACGTAGTCTCTTCTCCTCTCATTGCCATCAAATCCTAAGGGCTAGAGTCATCGGATCGTTGTGTTCTTTACGCCGTTGAGACCGTTGCATCGTGGGTAAGATTTTAGTATGACTTTTATATCGTTTCATTGATTTTAGTTGAAACCCTAATTGGGTATTTTGGGGGTTTTAGGAGTATTGTGATTGTTAGATAGTAATTGTATGAATGTGTGAGTATAGGAGGTGATTTTGTGGAAGAACGGTTTTGATTAGCTGATTGTGACGATCTTGGTGATTGCCTTTCCAGGTAGGGTTTCCCTACTCGGTTATTGATTACATGATTTTGATGGTAAATTATCGTTGGTTGTTTACTATTGTTGATCTTTATCGTATTGGTAATTGTTGTTGCATGATTTGGTTGGTTGTGTTTATCTGTGGTTCGCGAGGCGTGCCCTTGGCTGAGTGGAGTCACTTGCGGGAGTGGCTTCACGCCCTTGATTTGCCCTCTGTGGAACCCGCCACAGAAGGGGATGTGCACATTAAGGAACTTGGGTTTTCGCTCGGAATAAATGAGCGGGGATTTTGTGGGTACGGCTGCGGTCCCCCACTGGCGGCGTGGAATATCTGTTGCGATGGGTATTCTGGCAAGACTACACAGTTTAGTGTGTAGTCAGGTGTGTACAGATATGACGGAGTTGGGTGATCTGTGTAATGTATCTTGTATATCTTATTTTTCTGTAATTTCTAACTGGCCCCGTATAAATGTTTTAATAACTGTTGTGATCCATTCGGGGGTGGTGAGAAGTTGTCTAGCAGGTACACTATGGATGCACGTGAGATTAGCTGGGGATGGAGTCGCCACGAGTCTGATAATAGTCTTTCGCCGTGTTATCAAAATACTTTTTGTTACTTTTGTTGTAGTTTGGTTTTAGAACAGTTGTACATTACTTTACAGTTGGTTTTGATGTAATCACTTTAAACTTTTGCTTAAATGATGTTTCTTGGTGGTCACTTTTGATTACTATGCCTCGGGTAACCGAGATGGTAGCACTTCCATGCATTAGGTGGTCTTGGACTCTTGGTAAGGAACCTTGGTGTATGGCGGTGTTACAAAGTGGTATCAGAGCGACGATTTTGGAACCTGCAACTAATGAACCCAATGAATCTAGGGAATCAAATAAAATGAACCCGGGTAGGAGTTGTTAGGAGCTAATGCAAAGGCTTGGGAGACGTCCTAAAGTGACGAACTCGCCCTACAACTTTGAACCGGCCACTATGGGGTGTTATGGGATCGCTATGTGTTTACTAATGTTCTATTGCATGTATTGGATGATGTGTTGTATGAAATGTTGGATGAATGATTGTGATGGAATGGAGAATGTGATGTAAAAATGTGAAGTAGAGGTATGTGATGAAATGTTGTGAATAAGCTTGTTGTATGATGGTAGTGATTTTATAATGTTGTGCTGTTAGTAACACGTGAATAGGGGATTTGATGTCGTATATTATGTTATTGTTTTTACGTAAAGTTATAGAATAAAAGCATGTGGGTAGTACATGATTGGAAAGTTGAATACAATATGATCATGATGGATGTTATTATTTGGCTTTTGTAGATAGTAACATGCGGTTAGGGATACTAGTTTTACGAGTATTGGGTTGGTTTTGTTTGCTTTGTTGTTGTTTAAGTTGTTTGGAAGTAAAAATCAATAGTTATGTTGTTCGATTATAGAGGAGCTGTGTTTAAACTATTATAACTTGAGATTAATATATGTTATTGATGTGATTCTAATTGGAGGTGGTAGCTTATTCTGTTACGATTCTAACGATAGGTCAGAAGCCCAAAATGACCAAGAAACGAGTGAGATATGACCGTTTTATGAAAATTGGACAGTGCTGAGAACTGTGTAGGGTACTCGATCGAGTAGCCCTTACTCGATTGAGTGCACCTCTTATTACTCGATCGAGTACCCCTTACTCGATCGAGTAGCCCTGATAATTTATTATACGTGCTTCTGACCTTCACCTACTCGATCGAGTGGGCTGTACTCGATCTAGTGACCCCTGTTTTGGGTCATATGCTTATCTTTTTACCTCGTCGCATATCTTATTTAGTTGAAAGGTGTTCTTTTGCTTCTCTATGCATTATTGTGCATATGTGTTGGTCTTGATGCGTAATTTACCCAATCTTATGATGTAAGAGTAGCACCTTATTTATGAGTTTGGGGGGGGGGGGGGAGGATATGAGTTATTTGTGGTTATGATGGATAATGGAAAAAGAAAAGGAAGATTGATGAGCTTATTGAGGCATGGAGTATGTTTTGTGAGACGTGGTGAGTGATATAATTGCGAGTTTGAAGTAATGTAAAGGTAAGTGTATATGGGCGAGGGGTGACGTAAGTGGGAGGAACGTGAGAATAAAAAGGTTGGATGAGGGATGCGAATAGTAGCAAATTGGGATGTGTAAAGACTTATGGAGGCAGATGGTTAGGATTGTGTTAGTTAAGGATATATGTGATGGAAGGTCGTTATATAGGGATGGAAACGAATGGTGTATAGTGAGATCGAGTTATGCCGCGATGTGTAGGTAATGGCCGAGTTTGGGAATTTGTATCATCAAGAGGTGAAACTAGTGTGTGATTTCCTTGGGCAATTAACGGTATGAAATGAATTTTGGTTTGTAGAGGCGAAAAAAAAATTGATGAGAGATGCAATTAATTGAAGAGTAAACGTTGATGGTGTGAACTGATTGGTGGCAAGTGTGAGTGAGTAACATGATGAGAGAGGGTCCATGGTCAGAAAAGAGTGAGAAGGTAACGACACAAATTAGTGGATTTTGGGTTTTGAAGAAATGAGAAGAAAACCGGAGCAATAAAGAGTTGGGTGGTAGGAATAAGGAGTTAAATTGTTAATTGATTTTGTCAAGTGTAAAAGGAAAAGAATGAGGGGAATAAACTAAGAGAATGTTGATCGAAGTTATGCGATATAGAAGTAAGGAATCGTCGAGATGTAGGATATTATCGTGAGGGTGTGAGTTAATGGTTATATAGGAATTTCAGGACGACATATTAGTCATGAGTTTCGAGGAATTAAGGGAGTAAGAAGTTGGTAGAGTATCTGCACGATATGAGATTTTGATGGAGAGTTAGGTGACGAAACAATTAAGAATAGAATTGGGAAGAATGTTGAGGTAAATTTTGTTGATTGATTTGATGCTCGTTATTTCGGATGCTAACTGAAGATAGGAAAGGGACTATCATATTTGGAGGTGAGTGTAAGAGATTTGTTAAACAAACATGGGTGGAGTTGTGGTGGTGTCACTAGTGGTTAAGGGTGGTGATTAATAGAAAAGGTAGCCATCTTATAGAGGTTGATTTTGTAGAGGCCATATTGGTATGTATGGTTGTGATGGAGTATAAGATATGGTTATAGGAGACGGTTGCTAGTAGTTCGGTATTAATGATATGAGTACTTTTGTCAGGAGGCGATAGTTATGTGAATGGGAGAATGTGCTATGAAGGGAATGCGAGTTAAGCTCGAGCGAGAGATAACCTTTATCAAGTGGTAACTTACGTGATCAGGATTGACTAGTTAGATGTGATTATGGGTCTATGATGTGTGTAAATGTTGGTGTGAGGCTCTAACCTCATAAGTAGTGGTATGGTGTGATAGTTGTAAAGTCGTTTTCTGAGTGTTCCGCGTCATATGATGTGTACGGTAACCTAAAAGGATGATATTCAAAAGTGATAGTTTGGGTGTTCTGGCATGGCTAGTTATACTTGTATGTATATTCATGATTTATGTTTATTCCGTGTAATGGTATGGATGATATTCATGGGGTTCTTATCTGTTTATTCCGTGTAACATGTTGCGTTATGATCTAGTAAAGCGGTTTTGAGGAAGTTTTCTTGTCCAGGAAGTTATACTGAGTCAGTGCCTATGGGATAGTGTAAGTTGCGATGACGATCGATGTGGTTGTTGCACCTTAGGTGGTGATCCGGGCACGGCACTTCGTGTTGTGATGCGGGTATTTTCGTGCTGCGGTGCGGCTGTTGGTGGCGGTGTTGCGATGCCGTCATCGGTTGTGGTGGAGTAGGCGAGATACTTATGAGATGAACTTTCAAAAGTATATATCGGTTATGTAGATTGTTGTTTTGTTTACTGCTGCTTCCTGCGAGTTTTGATTTAGACATATAGACGGTTATTTTGTTTATTGATGTTTCTTATTGATACCGTCGTTTTAGTATCAAAAATAAATACCTAAGTACTACCAGCAGAAGTCAGCGGTAAGTAGGGTCGACCTCCACAGGGAGATGGGAAAATGTCTGCTAAACTAAGTCCGTCCGAGTCACAGTTTCTTCGGGGGTTTTTAAAAGTTTGTTCTAACCTAAACAGATTAAGGAAGAGAAATAAAGGAGAGAATTGATAGCAAGCAACAGAGATAAAGTAGCTAAGACAGTCGGTTCACCATGATTCTTAAGAATTGTAGTCTAGGGTCTCAGGTCAATGCAAATTCGATCTAAAGGGTAATGAAAAGGTCCTTCCGCTCCGCTATTCGCCCTAAGACAATTCTAGCTTAACTTCCGCCCTCACTAGAATGCCCTAATGTTCGCTACAGGTCTTACCTCTTCCAATCTTTCGATCTTTGTCAAGGTGTACCGTGATTAATTATCTAATTGCGTCGACTCAAAAAGACAAGAACAGTTAAATGTAGCGATTAACAACATAGATCTAGTTTGCATTAAATCTAATCACCTAAACATAATTCCTTCAAATCATGGCTCCCCTGTGTCTTAGCAAGAGAGATTAGCTATGCATAATTCTCGAGCAAACAACAATAATACATAAACTATAGGAATTCATCATAATAAAAAGGATAAATAGAAATTAAAAACAACAATGGAGATTAAGGAGAAGAAAGCAATAGAACGCAATAATAGATTAAGAATAAAGATTAGAGTAAGAGTACCGATTATAAGGAGGAATCAAAGATTCAAAATTAGGGTTCAAGAGTAAAGGTTTCTAAGAGAGTCAGAGAGATTCGAAGGAAGGGAGAGAGGAAGAGAAGAGAGTTGTTATGACTGCCGTCATAACTTATTTATCCTAGTTACAAAAGGAAATCACGAAAATTAACTCAAGTTCCGCCTAAACTACATAGTCCCTCGATCGAGTAAAATGAAACCACTCGATCGAGGAGAAAACTTGACAATCCTCTCGATCGAATAAAGAAGGAGTTCGATCGAACACTTCAAATAATGGCTAACTCGATCGAGTGAAAGCAGATCTCGATCGAGCGATTCTTGAGGGATAAAGCATTCGATCGACCAGTATTAGCAGCAAAACTGGTCGATCGAGCTATATAAGCACGGGTGGACTCCGAGACACCTTCCGAGGCCACTTCACGCATCTCTAAGTGACAGATTATGAGTTCCAATTCCTTGTTCTCCAAAATGCATGCGATTAGGACAAGTTTAGGCTTGATTTTGCTCCTTTCTGGTTCGTACCTGCAATTAATACAAGACAAACCAAAGTAGACTATTCGGGGGAATTTGTAGCCAGATGCCACATAATTAACACAGAAATGCGTGTAAAAATGAGGTAAAAACCTTATATAAAATACACGCATCAAATTTCGCCAAACCAAACATTTGCTTGTCCCCAAGCAAAATATGAATGCAACTAAAGACAACTAACGGAACAGGACCAACTCATCAGCTACAAATCATCCACCCAAACCGGTTTAATGCAACGACTAACAGAGTGGCAAAAACAAGTGCAAACGAGTTAAATCAATGTCTTCAACGACTGAACAGTTGACCTTGCAAGACTCATAAATATCGGACTCTCACGGGTCGCTCATCACACAAATTAAGCACAGGGTGAGTATATAAGTAAAAGATAGAAAGAAGTAAAGACACTCACATGACTCGACCTATAAGAACATGCATGCAGTCTAACATGAATAAAGTCTCTACAACCGTACATACGTATTCCAACCAACTAATGACCAAAAAACATGACGAGGACTTACATTTGGGTAAGTGAGGTAATGGGTAAGAAGGGGCTAAAATGAATTTGGAGATGTGGAGTTAATAGCCAAGCTAGCAACAACGAACCCAAATTAGAAACACTTTCCAACTTCATACTCATTATAAATCAAGGCAAAGTAATGCTAAATTGTAGCACACAACTCACTAGCCACCATAATATCGTCAACTTCCCATAAGATACAAATATAACATGGGAGCGTAAATCACAACATAATAAATTTTTTGGCTCATGATTTTTCGTAATCTTTCTTTTCTTTTTTATATTCTTTCACTACTTTTTTCTTCACAGCTTTTTCTTTTCATTTTATCATTCCCTTCAACATTTCCACCAACCTCTCAAAATAGATGTAACCATATTGCAATGGAACATTCCCAACAGCTCCTAATAACTAGCTCGACTAGGGTAGGCAAAATTATAGACTATAGCTATATGGGACAAGACGGGCAATTTGGCTATGTGGAGCTCATGGGTAGAATGAAATAAAGGGAACTGCCTCTCATAACATGTGTCACCAACCACAGCCCGAATGCATACAGGTACCAAGTAGACTAAATTCATGTTTATGCAGATTGATGTTACATGTCTTATAGAGAGTACTACTCACATCCTACATGAAACTGGTCATGAATGTGACCAGTTTATTAAGCTCTAAACCTTAGAATGTAAATGTAGCTTGCCAATATAAGAGTCAAGTCTATTCGTTCAGATAAGATTTAAACCAAAACTCGTCGATTATGCACATTACCATGCCAATAGAATGTTAAGAATGTGCAAGGTAAGGGTAAAAGGACTCAAAGTAGCGTAAAAGTTCAACGTTCCGACTCAACCTAAATGAAATAATAGACGTGAATATTTTTTTTGAATTTTATGTAACTTTGCGAATTAAAACAGCAATGCATGCGGAAATAAATAAACGTGCCAACTGAAATGCAGTAAAACAACATGCAGACACAGATATGGATGCATACCTCCCCAAACCAAACTGTACAATGTCCTCATTGTACCAAAAATAGGGAAAGAAATGCAAACTGAAGAGAAAAGGAGAACAAAAGTCGGAAAACTTACAAGATGACGTAAAGGAGGGACCTCCCCAAACCGACCTTGAACATGGGAGGTCACCAATAGCCCAAAAGCATCGCAGCATACGAGAAAGAACAGCAGGACTCGATTGAAAGGGCAAAAGGGGTTCGATCGAGTGAATATGGTTCCAAAAGTACTCGATCGAGAAAAGGAGGTGCTCGATCGAGAAGGGAGGTTTTGCAGGCCTTCGATCGAGAAGGGGAATTGTTCGATCGAAGGAAAAGAGCAGCAGAAACGTTCGATCGAGGCATAAAACCTCTCGATCAAACCATCTTCGTGTGAAACCTGCAAAATGTAACACCCCCATACTCCGAGTGCCTTACCAGGACCACTCAGGTATGAAGACATCACCATCTCGGTTGCCCGAGGTATGATAATCAAATAGACAAAACAGAAACAACATTTATTATAAGTAATTTAATGAATAAGTACAATCCTCGAAACCAAACTGAAAGTACATTACATTATTCCAAACTGTCTATTCTCAATCGAAATGTAAATAAAACTAAACTACAAATAAGACTCTATCGTCATGTCGTGGCCATCCCAGCTATCCCGATATCATCTCTATACTGTTCAATATCTGCTCACCATCCCCGAATGGATCACCGCAGTTTTACAAAACAACACCGGGGTCGATACTAATCACACAATCAATATAAATAACAACAATGAGACAAACAGACAATTTGACCGTCACACACACACATACACCACCAACTCCCATCATCTCAACACTGACTGTCCACTGGACCAGCCCTGCCAGTGGGGGACCGCAGCCGTTCCCACCTAAGCCCCGCTCATCATACCGAGCGATAACCCTGTCCATTAATGTGCACATCCCCTTTCGTGGCGGGTTCCACGAAGGGCGAAACTAGGGCGTGAGATCACTCCCGCAAGTGACCCCACTCGGTAGAAACGCATATCGAGAACCATCAACAACACAACCACAAGCACAATTACAAACACAATCATCATATCAAGCAACTAACTACAGCACATCACCAATATCCCATTATGGGACTAATACTGAGTAGGAAATCCTACCTGGAAAGCACAACACGCAGACGGTATCTACAGCTGTCTCAAAACGCCTCTTCTATGAACTCTCCTCCTACCATACAACACATAGATACTACTATTCAATTACTATTCATAAAAACCCCCAATTCCTAAATTAGGGTTTCACTAATCTTAACAAAACATTATATAAATTACATTAAAAGCTTACCCTAGACGCAAGGAATCCAACGACACAAACTACGATGCAAACCGATTGTCTGAACTCCGGGAATTGTCAAGAACGCGATTAGGAAGAAGACAAGTTGCTTTCTCTCTTAAACAGGTTTTAGGTTTTGTAAAAAGTGATTTAGAACAAAGACGAATTGGTTTAAATACCTTAATCGCGTAATTAACAAAACCCGAGAAAACTCCCCCGTAAAAACCGGACACTCGATCGAGTACCCACGGTACTCGATCGAGTACTTCTACTCGATCGAGTGCCCCAGCTACTCGATCGAGTGCCCAACAGGTCAGAAACTATTTTATTCTGCAACATACCCTTACTCGACAGAGTAAGGGCTACTCGATAGAGTACCCCCAAGACCATAAATACGGAGTATTACAGTCTTCCCTCCTTAAAAGGAACTTCGTCCCCGAAGTTCAAACCACTACTAAACAAAGGTACTCCCATAAGCTTCCCGACTCGAAGGTCAAAATAAACACAACGTAAAACATGCTACTAACCCAACTTATCCCGACAAACATACCGACACAACATATATAAAAGGGGTGTAAAAACTCTTAAAAACTCTCGCGATCATCTCCTACCCCCCTAAAAGAAACAAGGTTACGTCCCCGTAACCATACATACCTGATCAAAAAGGAAAGGGTAACGCTCTTTCATGATATCCTCCGCCTCCCATGTAGCTTCCTCAGTCTCATGGTTAAACCAAAGGATCTTAAGCAAAACTGTCTCACCACTCCTGGTCTTTCTAACTTTTCGGTCTAGGATCTGCTTAGGCACCTCAAGGTACGATAAAGACTCATCCAGCTCTAAGCTCTCTGCCTCCAACACATGTGACGGGTCACTCACATACTTCCGCAACTGCGATACATGAAACACATTATGCACTCTCTCCAAAGCAGCCGGTAAAGCCAAACGATAAGCCACTTCCCCAACTCGCTCTAAGATCTCATAAGGCCCTATAAACTTCTGACTTAGCTTGCCTTTCTTCCCAAACCTCATAACTCCTCGCATAGGAGACACTTTCAGAAGAACCTTGTCCCCAACCTGAAACTCTATGTCCCGACGATGTAGATCTGCATAACTCTTCTGTCGATCCTGAGCTGCTCTCATCCGTTCCCTGATCATCTTAATCTGTTCCACCATCTCATGTACCATCTCTGGTCCTAAAACCACTTTGCCTCGGACTATCGTCCCAACAGATCGGACTCCTACATCTCCTCCCATACAAAGCCTCAAACGGTGCCATACCAATACTAGTGTGATAGTTGTTGTTGTAAGAGAACTCTATTAAGTCCAACCTCTGCTCCCAGCTACCACCAAAATCCATCACACAAGCTCGCAACATATCCTCAAGAGTCTTGATTGTTCTCTCAGTCTGCCCATCTGTCGCGGGATGAAATGTCAGTACTCATCTTCAAAGTCGTTCCCAACGATTCTGCAACTCCTTCCAAAACCTTGATATAAACCTCGCATCTCTGTCAGACACTATGTCCTTAGGGACTCCATGTAACTTAAGCACGTTCTTTCGATAGGCCATAGCCAGTTGTGCCTTAGTCCATGTATCTTTCATTGGAACAAAGTGAGCTGACTTGGTCAACCGATCCACTATCACCCAAATCATGTTGTTACCTTGTTGACTCTTCGGCAAACCCACAATGAAATCCATGGAAATTGATTCCCACTTCCATTCAGGCACCTCCAAAGACTGAACCTTACCTTGTGGTCTTCTCTGTTCCCCTTTAACTCTCTGGCATGTCAAACAACGGGACACAAACTCAGCTGTCTCTTTCTTCATCCCAGGCCACCAAAACGTTTTCTTCAAATCTTTGTAAAGCTTGTCTCCACCCGGATGAACTGAATATGGTGTGCAATGCGCTTCTGTCATGATTGTCTTTTTCAACTCCTCGTCATTAGGAACACACCACCTACCATCAAACCTCAAGCTACCATCTGTATGAATGGAAAACCGGACACCGTCCCTTTCTCTACTCCGACTCTCCACTCCACTATCTTAGGATCCAAAGCCCATTTACCTCGAATATCATCATAAAACTCCATGTGTCTTTGTCATATCACCCATAGCATCTCCTTTCTGCATCATATGAATCCCAAAGCTCGCTACCTCATCCCTCAGCCTCATCAAAGATAGAGTTGTACACAAGGAATGTACACTCTTTCTACTCAAAGCATCAGCAACAACATTGGCCTTTCCTTCATGGTAGATGATTTCCATGTCGTAATCGCCAATCCACTCCATCCACCTCCTCTGTCTCATGTTCAACTCCTTCTGCGTGAAGATGTACTTGAGACTCTTGTGATCAGAAAATACCTTAAAGATTGCTCCATAAAGGTAGTGCCTCCAAATCTTGAGAGCAAACACCACTGCACCCAACTCCAGGTCATGAGTAGGGTAGTTCTCCTCATAAGGCTTCAACTGTCTAGAAGCATAGGCAATTACTTTACCATTCTGCATCAACACACATCCCAACCCATTCTTGAAGCATCCGTATAGACCTCGAAATTCTCGCTCCCTTCAGGTAATGCCAAGACAGGAGCTGTGGTCAAACGCTCCTTTAAGGTTTGGAACGCCGTCTCACAACTCTCATCCCAACGAAACCTGTTCTCTTTCCTCATCAACGCTGTCATCGGTCTAGCTATCTTGGAGAAATCTTTCACGAACCGTCTCGTAGTATCCAGCTAAACCCAAGAAACTCCTAACCTCGAACATTCTTCTGCTTCCCACTTTGTCACTGCCTCAATCTTCGCCGGATCCACAGCTACCCCATCTTTAGAGATTACATGCCCCAGAAAAGCAACTTTCTCCAACCAGAACTCACACTTGGACAGCTTAGCATACAACTCATGATCCCTCAAAGTCTGCAACACGATCCTCAGATGCTCCTCATGCTCCTCCTTAGTCTTAGAGTAGACTAAGATATCATCGATAAACACTACTACGAACTGATCCAAGAACTGTCTGAAGATCCTATTCATCAAATCCATAAACACTGCCGGCGCATTAGACAACCCAAATGGCATCACCACATACTCATAATGGCCATACCTCGATGTGAAAGCTGTCTTCGGTATGTCCACATCTCTAATCTTCACCTGATGATACCCCGACCTCAAATCAATCTTAGAAAAGACCGTTGCACCACTCAACTGATCAAACAGGTCATCTATCCTTGGCAAAGGATACTTGTTCTTTATCGTCACACGGTTCTCTCCGGTAATCTATGCATAACCTCAAAGTTCCATCCTTCTTCTTCACGAAAAGAACTGGTGCTCCCCAAGGCGATACACTTGGTCTAATGTATCCCTTCTCTATCAAATCATCCAACTGCTTCCTAAGCTCCTCCATCTCCTTAGGACCCATACGGTACGGTGCCTTAGAGATTGGCCCCGTCCCTGGCTTCAACTCAACGGTGAAATCTATCTCCCTCTTCGGTGGCAACCCGGAATCTCCTCGGAAAAACATCTCGCATACTCTCCCACCACTGGTATCTCGTCAACTGTCGGGCTCTCTATCCGGTCATCTCTCACATGGCACAAAATCGAGGACATCCCTTCCTCGATACGACTTCAAAGTGACAAAGCAATCAACTTAACTTTGGGTTTGACTAGAAACCCACGATAAGACACACTTACACCCTTAGGACCTCTTAGGGACACTTTCTTTTGATGACAGTCTATCTTAGCCTTATACTTTCCTAACCAATCCATCCCAACTATCATCTCAAAACCATTAAAAGGAAACTCTAGCAAGTCTACAGGGAAATCGACTTGCCCAACTATCAAAGATACATCTCTAAACAACCTCCCACACGATACAGACTCACCTGAAGGTATGAAAACTTGCTCCCTAACAGACTCATATACTCTCAAACCCAACTGTTTTACATGACTCGAAGACACAAACGATTGAGAAGCCCCCGAATCAAACAAAACAAACGTAGGAATACCATTAACAAGGAATGTACCGGTGATAACGTGCGCATCCTCCTCAGCTGCCTTCTTGTCCATCATGAACAACTTGCCACTGGTCTTCTGCCCACCTCCCTGGACAGGTACTAGTGGATGCGGTCGGCTTGCCCCCGACCCTTGATTGTTGTTGTTGTTCATCGGTGTCTTCTGATAAGAATTACCGCCGTTGCGGTTGCCTCCACTCTGGTAGCTCTGACCTCCCCGGTTTGGCCATGATCCAGCTGGTCTGTTGCTTGCAAAGCTCTGCGCAGGTCTCTGAAAGGATCCCGGTGCGCTCGTGCACTCATGTCTCTTGTGGCCTACGCCACCACAACCAAAGCAGGTCACTCCCCAGCTGTTGCTCACACTCCCACGACCTCGCCCAAAGGAAGTTCCAGCACTAAACCCAGAACCAGAAGAAAATCCCTTAGATTGATTGTGGTTGCCTTTCTTGAAATTAGATTGGCCACCACCCTCGCTCTCAGACTTCCTCTTCTCTCCACCTGACCTCTCCTGAGCCATCTCCACTAGCCTCTCAGCTCTCCCAGCCCTCTCATATGCTTCCTTCACATCAGTAAGGACTCCCACGGGTAACTTATCCATAATCTTCGTGGTTAGCCCTCTCTCAAACCTCAAAGCCAGATTCTCCTCACTCAAACCCATGTCCTCAGCATATCTGGATTTCTCATTGAACTGCCTGTAGTACTCAGCCACAGACATCTCAGCCGTCATCTTAAACTTGTCGAACTCCTCTCTCAACTTACTCCTCACATGTTCTGGTACGAACTCCTTCCTCACAGCCCTACGAAACTCCTCCCAAGGTATAGCAGGTAACCCCTGGTTGGTATATATCTCCTTGGCACTCACTTTTACTGAATCCCACCATTTGCCAGCTGCCTCCCTCAGATAAAATGCGGCTGATCCACTCTCATCTCATCGGGACAAACGAACTAAATCCAAGATGTTCTCCATCTCCCTCAGCCAACTATCAAGATGGTTAGGCTCCTCAACTCCCTTGTACTCCTTCGGGTTAAACCTCGCAATATAGAGGCTGACTTTAGCATGGTCAACCTCCTTCTCCTTACTCTTATCCTTGTCCTCATTCACTCTCTTCAGGGTCTCAGTAAGAGCGTCCTGGTGTTCCAACATCTTAACGATGTCATCCGTAGTCATAAGCTCAGCTCTCGCGTACAAAGCATTTCTCTTGGGCGGCATCTTGAAGCTATATAAGAAAGGGATAAACATAAACACGCGTACTAAACCTCAAAACACGAAAACGCGCTGCCCAGAACCTACTCGATCGAGTATCCAAACCCACTCGATCGAGTAACGGGCTACTCGATCGAGTGCCCCCATGTACTCGATCGAGTACCCAAACTCCAGAACCAAACAGACCTTCTGATCTCTAACCCACTCGATCGAGTATCTAGGCTACTCGATCGAGTGACCCCCTACTCGATCGAGTACCCCTAGTTACTCGATCGAGTGCCCCAAAACTCGATTCTGGACTCAAAATCGCCAAAAACCTATCCGATCGAGTCAGCCTTACTCGATCAAGTACCCCCACTACGTAAGAGCTACCCGCATATTACGTCGTATACTAACATGCTAACTTTATAAAATCACATGTTATCAGAATAAATATGCTACGCATTTATTATACCATCAACAAGATCAATTCATCATGCTATTAAAGCCACATTGTAAATCATTCAACATGTTATCATCTCACTAACATGTTCAACATATCATATCCTTTCACTTGCTCAACTTCCTATTTCAACACCAAACAATCAACACATTTCATCACTTTGTTGCACACGTAAATCAAACATACAGATGACTCGACAAACACTTTCCCCATGTGACCGGTTCAAAGTTGTAGGGCGACCCCCGCGACTTTAGGACGTCTCCCAAGCCTTTGCACTAGCTCCTACAACTTTTACCCCGGGTTCATTTTAATTGACTCCCTATGTTCATTAAGTTCATTGGTTACGGTTTCGGGATCGTCGCTCCGATACCATTTGTAACACCCCCATACTCCGAGTGCCTTACCAGGACCACTCAGGTATGAAGACATCACCATCTCGGTTGCCCGAGGTATGATAATCAAATAGACAAAACAGAAACAACATTTATTATAAGTAATTTAATGAATAAGTACAATCCTCGAAACCAAACTGAAAGTACATTACATTATTCCAAACTGTCTATTCTCAACTGAAATGTAAATAAAACTAAACTACAGCGGAAGACTCTATCGTCATGTCGTGGCCATCCCAGCTATCCCAGTATCATCTCTATACCTGTTCAATATCTGCTCACCATCCCCGAATGGATCACCGCAGGTTTTACAAAACAACACCGGGGTCAGTACTAATCACACAATCAATATAAATAACAACAATGAGACAAACAGACAATTTGAACCACACACACACACATACACCACCAACTCCCATCATCTCAACACTGACTGTCCACTGGACCAGCCCTGCCAGTGGGGGACCGCAGCCGTTCCCACCTAAGCCCCGCTCATCATACCGAGCGATAACCCTGTCCATTAATGTGCACATCCCCTTTCGTGGCGGGTTCCACGAAGGGCGAAACTAGAGCGTGAGATCACTCCCGCAAGTGACCCCACTCAACCGAGAACGCATCTCGAGAACCATCAACAACACAACCACAAGCACAATTACAAACACAATCATCATATCAAGCAACTAACTACAGCACATCACCAATATCCCATTATGGGACTAATACTGAGTAGGAAATCCTACCTGGAAAGCACAACACGCAGACGGTATCTACAAAATGTCTCAAAACGCCTCTTCTATGAACTCTCCTCCTACCATACAACACATAGATACTACTATTCAATTACTATTCATAAAAACCCCCAATTCCTAAATTAGGGTTTCACTAATCTTAACAAAACATTATATAAATTACATTAAAAGCTTACCCTCGACGCAAGGAATCCAACGACACAAACTACGATGCAAACCGATTGTCTGAACTCCGGGAATTGTCAAGAACGCGATTAGGAAGAAGACAAGTTGCTTTCTCTCTTAAACAGGTTTTAGGTTTTGTAAAAAGTGATTTAGAACAAAGACGAATTGGTTTAAATACCTTAATCGCGTAATTAACAAAACCCGAGAAAACTCCCCGTAAAACCCGGACACTCGATCGAGTACCCACGGTACTCGATCGAGTACCCTACTCGATCGAGTGCCCCACTACTCGATCGAGTGCCCAACAGTCGAAAACTATTTTATTCTGCAACATACCCTTACTCGACAGAGTAAGGGCTACTCGATAGAGTACCCCCAAGACCATAAATACGGAGTATTACACAAAATGCAATAAAAGAAGCCACGCAACGGACAAAAGTACGTACAAGTTCAGCAAATCTTTATAAAACTAGATTCTAAGCACACAAGATAAATTAAAACAACAAGTTTAAACAAAAGTATAACAAAACAATCCGAGTTGCCTCCCGGATAGCGCAGGTTTAAGAGGTCTCGCACGACCTTTCTGGCTCCAATTAGCTGGCGCATCAGGATTGTCGAAGTACATGACTTCAACTCGGCTATCTGCATCATTTGCTTCATTGTAATGCTTTACATATTAGCCATTTACTTTGAATCTGTTGCCCTCGGAACTTTCTAATTCAACGGACCCAAATTTAGTGATACCAGTCACTGTATAAGGGCCACTCCACCTGGACTTCAGCTTTCCAGGAAATAAGCGCAGTCGGGCATTAAACAGCAACACCTTTTGCCCGACATGAAATTCTCGAGGTATGATCCGTTTGTTATGTCATCTCTTCGTCTTCTCTTTGTAGATGCGTGAGCTATCATAGGCATTTAGCTTAAACTCCTCCAGTTCATCTAGCTACAATAAACGGTTCTGACCACACAACTTAGGATCAAAGTTTAGTTCACGAATAGCCCACCAAGCCTTACACTCTAACTCAACAGGTAAATGACAGGACTTCCCATAAACCAGCCGATATGGTGAGGCACCAATCGCTATTTTAAAGGTAGTCCGATAAGCCCATAATGTGTCCTCCAGTTTTAGACTCCAATCCTTCCGTGATTTAGAAACTACCTTAGGCAAAATCTCTTTTATTTCTCTGTTATAGACCTCAACTTGCCCACTAGTTTGAGGATGATACCCCAAACCGCGCCGGTGTTGGACACCAACCTTAGACAAAATAGAAGTAAGTTTCTTTTCTTTAAAATGCATTCCCCCATCACTAATGACGACCCTAAGGACACCAAATCGGGGAAAGATAATCTTTTTGAACATTTTAATCACAGTCTTGTCATCACAATTAGGTGAAGTAATCGCTTCCACCCACTTTGACACATAATCCACAGCTACCAGAATATACCTATTACCTTTACTAGATGGGAAGCGTCCCTGGAAATCAATGCCCCAGACATCAAAACCCTCGACCTCTAAGATACCGTTTTGTGGCATCTCATGTCTCTTAGAAATATTCCCAGAGCATTGGCAAGCATCACAAGCTGAAACAAACACTTTAGCATCAGCAAACAAAGTAGGCCAGTAAAAGCCAGACTGAAGTACCTTAGCCACGGTGCACGATTAACCGTGGTGACCACCGTAGGAGGATGAATGATAGCCCTCTAAGATTACCTTGATCTCGCACTGTGGAATACACCGTCTGTAGAGACCGTCTGCGCACTCCTTAAATAAATAAGGGTCATCCCAGAAGTACAGCTTAGCGTTATAGAGAAAACGCTTATTCTGTTGATAAGAAAGGTCAGGTGGCAGCTCGCCACTAACAACATAATTAGCCAAATCTGCATACCATGGATCATGGTTAGGATGAGAAGACATAACAAGAAATAAGGAGTCATCAGGAAAAGAGTCGTCAATAGGTAAAGAATCTTCTCCCTCCTACTGCGATAGTCGCGACAGATGATCAGCTACTACGTTCTCTGCACCCTTATTATCTTTAATATGTAAATAAAACTCCTGAAGGAGGAGTATCCACCTCAGCAATTGTGGTTTAGCTTCCTTCTTAGCAAGAAGTTGTCTCAGCGCTGCATGGTCAGTAAAAACAGTAACTTCTGACCCTATCAAATAAGAACAAAAATTTTTCTAGCGCATAACCCACAGCTAACAGCTTCTTCTCAGTAGTGGTGTACTTCACTTGAGCCTCATCCAAAGTTCGGCTCGCATAGTATATTGCATTCAAAGCTTTGTCTGTCCGCTGGCCTAGCACCGCTCCTAGTGCATAATCACTAGCATCACACATAATCTCAAACGGCAAGTCCCAGTTGGGAGGCTGTATAATCGGTGCTGAAATCAAGGCCTGCTTCAACCTGTTAAAAGCAGAAAGACACTCATCAGTAAATGCAAAGGGGGCATCCTTAAGCAACATCTGTGTAAGCGGTTTAGCAATTTTTGAAAAGTCCTTGATAAACCGGCGATAAAAGCGGGCGTGACCAAGGAAACTCCTCACTTCTTTAACATTAACAGGAGTAGCCAATTGCTGAATCACTTGCACCTTTGCTTTATCGACCTCAATGCCCCTGTCAAAAACTAAGTGCCCTAAGACAACTCCCTCGTTAACCATAAAGTGGCACTTCTCCCAATTAAGCACAAGATTAACCTCAATGCAGCGTTGCAACACTTTATCAAGATTAGACAGATAATTAGCAAAGTCACTTCCATAGACACTAAAATCGTCCATAAAGACTTCCATAATAGACTCTATATACTCATAAAATATCCCCATCATGCACCTTTGGAAGGTGGCAGGGGCATTACATAAACCAAAAGGCATCCTGCGATAAGCAAAAACACCCTGAGGACAAGTAAAAGTAGTATTTTCTTGATTGTCTGGATGAATAGGGATCTGAAAGAACCCTGAGTATCCATTTAGATAACAGAAAAAATTATGAGAAGCTAACCTTCCTACCATTTGATCAATGAAAGTAAGGGGAAAGTGATCTTTCTTTGTGGCGGCATTCAGCTGTCTATAGTCTATGCACATCCGCCAACCAGTTACTACTCTAGTAGGTATCAACTCGTTTTTCTCATTCTTGACCACTGTAGTCCCTCCTTTCTTAGGAACTACCTGGACTGGACTCACCCACTTAGAATTACCAACAGAATAGATAATACCTGCATTGAGCAGCTTTATTACCTCAGCCATCACAACGTCCTGCATCTTCTGGTTCAGTAGGTGCTGGCCCTGTCTACAAGGCTTGTGATCTTCCTCAAGCTCAATTCTGTGCATACAAATGTCGGGGCTAATGCCCTTAATGTCATCCAATGAATAACCTATGGCCTTCCTTTTTTTTTAAGAACAGCTAATAAGGCAACCAGCTGATCATCATCCAATTTAGCACTAAAAATGACTGGATATTGCTCTGTATCATCTAAGAATGCATATTTAAGATGAGAAGAAAGAGGCTTACGCTCAGGTACCTTTACCTCTATGGCGCAAAGAGTATTGATCATTTGTTCCACTCTCTCTCCTTCAGCGTCGGTGACTTCATGCTCATCTAAAGCAGCTTCAAGCAAATCTAACACAGCATCATTGTTCTATGGGTTATCTGCACACTCGTCTAAAAGCATCAAAGCATCTAGTGGATCCTTTATAAAAGAATCCGACCAGAAGTCATAAACAGACTCGTCAACAATATCAACAGAATAGTAAGTATCCTCTATCATTGGGCGAGCAAGTGTACCAGGTAGACTAAATGTGATTGCATCATCCCCCACAGCAAGAGTCAGACGCCCTTGTTTGACATCAATAATGGCCCCATATGTACATAAGAATGGTCTTCCTAGTAAAATTAGGGACAGGGTATCCTCGGCTATGTCTAAAACAATGAAATCCACTAGAATAAAGAACTTGCCTTCTTTAACAGGCACGTCCTCTAAGATACCAAAGGTTGTCTGACAGATATACCAACCATCTGTAATGTGATGTTAGTCATTTTAAGGTGACCCATGTTAAGTTTCTTGCAGATAAAAAGAGGCATGACACTGACACTGGCTCCTGAATAACAGAGAGCCTTATCTATCACTTCGTTCCCTATGGTACAGGTAATAGAGAAGCTACCCAGGTCTTTCATTTTTGGTGGAGCTTTATTAAGAAGCAAATTACTAGACTCTTCCATAAAAGCAACAGTCTCGAATTCACTAAGCTCTCTCTTACGCGTCAAAATGTCTTTTAATAAATTTTGCATAAGTAGGTACCTGGGTAATAAGTTCAGTAAAAGGGACGATTACCTGAAGATTCTTGACCACGCCCACAAACTTACCGTACTATCGCTCGACCTTAGCATCCTTCAGACGTCCCGAATAAGGAACCCTGGTAGCAATAAGCGGGCCTGCGACCTTCTCTTTACCTTTATCATTACGTGACATTTCCGCAGCAGGGGAAGACGACACGGTAGTGGAATTAGGCTTTGAAATTGAACTTCCGCTGGCACAGATGTTCGATCGAGCACTATTCCCACTAGATCGAACTGTTTCTTCAGGCAAAGTACTCGATCGAGGAATGTGTACCTCTCGATCGAGTTCTTCAATTTCAGCATATTTCGATCGAGGGCCTGAATAACTCGATCGAACAATCTCTTTGGCCAAGTTACTCGATCGAGAGGAATAATCTCCTCGATCGAATTCGTCAATCTGGGCATCTCTCAATCGAGCAGAAGGAGTGTTCGATCGAGTACTTGTGGAGGAAGTATCACTCGATCGAGTTACAGGGCGATGTTCAGCAGGGACATCATTACTCAACTCCTCAAAATCAATATCCGGGGTCTCATCAGCAGTCACAACCCCGTCTTCCGGCATTTTCAATCCATCTAAGTAAGACCGCTTTGGAGATTTATGGCATTGATCGGGTCACATGGAGGTGGGTGATTCACTTGACTTTGCGCGAATGAAAGACGCGCAACTTGGTCTTGCAGCTCCTCTATAACATTATCATCTTTGTCGGACTTCTTTCCGAACTGAAGTATTAAGTTCAAGACCAAAGACTTCAACTCTGCAAGTTCTCCTATCATAGAGGGTGAATCAACTGGTTGTGGCATTAGTTTAGAAGGACTAGAGGTACTTGTCATTGTCAAATCTTCATATAGCTTAGAGAATGGCACTCCTTGCTTGAATTTTTGATAAGCACGGACGCGCTCCACATCCGCCATGCAAGTAATAGGGTCATGCCCCTCCGTACCGCATCTACCACAAATTACTTCCTGCTCGGTTATGGTAAAAACTTGTTCATGCACGCCCGTAGTTTGTAAAATCTCCGGACTATCTAACCTTCCACTGAGACTTTCCACCTCAGCCACCACAAATTCATTTACGCGCCTACCTCCTCTGGGATTTCCATATTCAGCTACGTGGATGGCCATTTCCTCAATAAGGTGCCATCCTTGATCATCTTCAACATTTTTCTGGAACCTCCTCTTGGCCGCGTTGTCAAGAATAACTCTCTGGTCATGATACAACCCATTGTAGAATTGGGTACACAAAAACAAACGCTTAAAGCCATGATGAGGTACAGATCGAACAAGTCTCTTGAACCTAGTCCAAGCCCCATTCAAATCTTCAGTAGCCAATTGCTCAAATGCAGTAATTTGGCCTCTCAACGCAATAGTGCGCTGTGGTGGAAAATACCGTCTGTAGAAGGCTAAAGCAAGGGAACTCTAGTCAGTAACACCAGCAGCTTCCCTGTCCAAATCTCTCAACCACTCTCGGGCATCATCAGTCAAAGAAAAGGGAAAAAGGACTCCCTTAACCTTATCCTGCGTCACCCTATCAGCTAAAGGAATGGTGGAGCAATACTCTGTAAACAGCTCTATGTGCTTACATGGATCTTCGCCAGGTACCCCCCTGAAGAGATTTCTCTCAACCAGCTGTATATAAGACGGATGGATTCCAAAGGTCCCCGCATCTGTAGTGGGTAGCAAGAAACCTTTTGGCAGAGAATCCACCGTGGGTTCTGAGTGACTGGCGATATTTGGCATCACAACAAGTAGAGTCTACAGAAAGGCAGGTATGATAATGTTCTCTTCTAGAACAGATTTCCTGCAAAACTAATCAAAGCACTAGAAAAAAATGAGATCAGTCTTAAGGAATAAATTCCTTGAGACGAGAGACAGACTTAAAATAAGCAACAAAATTACGCCACCTCCCTGGCAACGGCGCCAAAATTTGATACCGTCGTTTTCGTATAAAAAAAATACCTAAGTACTACCAACAGAAGTCGGCGGTAAGTAAGGTCGATGTCCACAGGGAGATAAAAAAATGTCTGCTAAACTAAGTCCGTCCGAGTCACAGTTTCTTGGGGGTTTTTTAAAAGTTTGTTCTAAGCTAAGGAGATTAAGGAAGAGAAATAAAGCGAGAGAAATAAAGGAGACAATTGATAGCAAGCAACAGAGAGAAAGTAGCTAAGACAGTCGGTTCACCATGATTATTAAGAATTGTAGTCTAGGGTCTCAGGTCAATGCAAATTCGATCTGCAGGGTAATGAAAAGTTTCTTCCGGTCCGCTATTCGCCCTAAGACAAATCTAGCTTAACTTTCGCCCTCACTAGAATGCCCTAATGTTCGCTACAGGTCTTACCTCTTCCAATCTTCCGATCTAGGTCAAGGTGTACCATGATTAATTATCTAATTGCGTCGACTCAAAAAGACAAGAATAGTTAAATGTAGCGATTAACAACATAGATCTAGTTTGCATTAAATCTAATCACCTAAACATAATTCCTTCAAATCATGGCTCCCCTATGTCTTAGCAAGGGAGATTAGCTATGCATAATTCTTGAGCAAACAACAATAATACATGAACTATAGGAATTCATCATAATAAAAAGGATAAAGAGAAATTAAAAACAACAATGGAGATTAAGGAGAAGAAAGCAATAGAACACAATAATAGATTAAGAATAAAGAGTAGAGTAAGAGTACCGATTACAAGGAGGAATCAAAGATCCAAAATTAGGGTTCAAGAGTAAAGTTTCTAAGAGAGTCAGAGAGAGTCGAAGGAAGGGAGAGAGGAAGAGAAGAGAGTTGTTATGACCGCTGTCGTAACTTATTTATCCTAGTTACGAAAGGAAATCACGAAAATTAACTCAAGTTCCGCCTAAACTACATAGTCTCTCGATCGAGTAAAATGAAACCACTCGATCGAGGAGAAAACTTGACAATCTTCTCGATCAAATAAAGAAGGAGTTCAATCGAACACTTCAAATGATGGCTAACTCAATCGAGTGAAAGCAGATCTTGATCGAGCGATTCTTGAGGGATAAAGCATTTGATCGACCACTATTAGCAGCAAAACTGGTCGATCGAGCTATATAAGCACTGGTGGACTCCTAGGCACCTTCTGAGGCCACTTCACGCATCTCTAAGTGACATATTTTGAGCTCCGATTCCTTGTTCTCCAAATTGCATGCAATTAGGAGAAGTTTGGGCTTGATTTTGCTCCTTTCTAGTTCGTACCTGCAATTAATACAAGACAAACCAAAGTAGACTATTCGGGGGAATTTGTAGCCAGATGCCACATAATTAACACAGAAATGCGTGTAAAAATGAGGTAAAAACCTTATATAAAATACACGCATCACTTACCAGTGTTGGCTGGGGAGTGAGGGTGGAGTATGATATGAAAGTGAGTTGGGTATGTTTCCTTTGTTGTCGTGGTATACTAATATTTTATTAATGGGACACAGTTGTGAGAGGTTGTTAGAGTACTTTTGATCTTGTTTTAGATGAGGCATTGGTGGACATAGTTGTGGCAAGAGAATTTTGCAGCATGTGTGGTATTGAACTGGAAACTACAGGTGGTTTATAACCTTTTATTGGGCAGTGAGTATGGAGTGTTGGGACTTAGTATCATGTTAATTTATGGGTGAGTTTTGTGGTAATAAAAGAGAGAACTTGAGGATGTAATATGAGTGTGTAATTGTGGATCGTGAGTTATGATTATGGAGATAAGCACATGTATAGAGGAGTATGTCGCCTTGCGGTACTGTAGAAGAGTTGGAGTATTAGTTATGCTAAGGATTTTGTAGTATAGGTTAGGGGGTGTGCCAAATGAATTTAGGTATGAGAACTGTTAGAGAAAGAGAGCCTTGGACATAGGAATGGTTGTAGGTGTTGAGGTTATCATTGACATGCGGTGGTGATGAAGATAATGAGAAGATATAGCTAAGGATCTAGTATTAGTGAGTTACGAGGACGTAACATTTATCTTAAGAGGAGTAGGATGCGACGAAGAGAGTTGATGGTTGTACATGTTGCGGTGTATTTGGAGGTTTAAGGCTTGGTGTATGGATTTATGTTGTGGTTGATACTATTAAAGGTAATGGCGGTGCTTATGGTAGTATGTCATTTATGAGTGTAAGAATACTTCAATAGTGTTGATAGTTGGGTGATGATGTTTATGAGTGTGAGTAAACTTCGAGGACGAAGTTCTTTTTAAGGGTGGTAGAATGTAACATTCCGTTTTGTGGTTGATCTCGCTTGGTGGGTTGGCTTAATATTGGATTTGCTAGTGGATAATATGTTAGTGAGACGGAGCTAGCTGCGTTTGTAGATGGTATTCGATAGTGTATGGCGTTAATGTCGAGAGGCTATAATGTAGTTGATACGATATCGTGAGCCATGTGTTGGAGGTAGACAGATTTGGTGGAGTTAGTGTTAGGAGTTCATGTTTTATAGGGCTTGAACTTCGGGGACGAAGTTCATTTTTAAGGAGGGAAGATTGTAATACTACTGTTTTCTGTACTGTTGGGTACTCTATCGAGTAAGCCTTACTCTGTCGAGTAAGTGAGTATTGGTGTCGAAACAGTGTACTGCTGATGAGTACTCGATCAAGTAAGTGGGTCACTAGATCGAGAAGGGGGCACTCGATCGAGTAAGTCGGTTTTACGGGTTATTATGCCGGGTTTTGATAGCAACGCGAGGATGTTATATAAAGTCATTTTATCAATTCCTTTTCACTTTTTCACTGTTTTTAAACTCTTTACACAAAAGAAAAGTTACGTAGTCTCTTCTCCTCTCATTGCTATCAAATCCTAAGGGCTAGAATCATCGGATCGTTAAGTTTTTTACGCCGTTGAGACCGTCACATCATGGGTAAGATTTTAGTATGATTTTTATATCGTTTCATTGATTTTAGTTGAAATCCTAATTGGGTATTTTTGGGGTTTTGGGAGTATTGTGATTGTTAGATAGTAATTGTATGACTGTATGATTATAGGAGGTGATTTCTGTTGGGGCTGGTGTCCTCTACAGTTAGTGCAATAACATTTAAATCTGTAAAAGGATCAAAGGGTATACTTTTGTATTATTATCAGTTGGTCCACGTTTATCAATAACGGTTGGCTTGCTAGATAAGTTTGACGTTATTGTCATACAGATGGCGGTGATCAACTGGTCCCTAAAAGTCACACCTATAGGATACGTTTGAGAGATGTGACGGTATGAAAATACAGTCATGTTGATGCCAAAGTTGACTAAGCAGTTAGTCGGAGTCATTGACTAATAATTAGTCAAACGCGATGTTGAGATAATTATTTAATACGGATTAAATAATAATGGCTGAGACGAATTAAGCGGTTAATTCGTAAATTAAATATAAACGATTATATTTAATTGATGTATATTGAATTAATTATACAATATTGTCTTTGTCGGACATGTATTAATATTTCAACTAATCCGTGTTATTAGTTGATGTTTTAATAACCGATAACCGATGACGATTTATAATAAAATCGCGTCATATACATTTAGCAATTTCGAGCCAGACCACGAGTTAAAATTAAGAGGAAGTGGAAGCCCACTTCCCCATGAGGGCTCACGGTTGGCCGAGTAAACAAAAGAGAGGCTCTCTCTCTTTTATAACCTAAGCATTATTCATTTGCAATAAAAAACTAGGGTTTTTGAGAGCATTTTTCTCTGAAAAACCTAGATCTCACATCTAGCAAAACTCACAACAATTCTCTCAATATTGCAAGGCAATTAGAGAATACATTCTAGCACAAGGGCATAGTCTCAGACGGTCTTGGGTGCAACAATTAGGAGGAAATCTACGTTGATTTCTGTTCATTTTGCCGAATTGCACTAGGACCCGAGGTTGATTCTTTACCTTTATCGTTTCTCTTGTATTTTAGTTTTATGACAATAATCACATGCTAAATCTATGTTATAGTCCTAAAATTTAAGGGAATTTTACGGATATTTCCCCACAAGTGGTATCAGAGCGAGGCCACGTATATTTTTCAATGTGATTTTCAATAAAACGATTTGAAACGATTGCTTTTGTCTCGAAAACCGTGCGGCCTCATGTGTTACACGGCTGTTTTGTGTTTGTTTTCGATTTGGTTTTTGCATATTGTTATTTTAAACGATAATCATAACAATATGTTCATGTATTTTCAATTGTTGATTTGATTTTATACGAATTAGATCAAAATTGCCATTGATTTTGCTTTGTCAAATGTTTTCACGAGGGTTTTAAGTTTTCAGATATGTTTTGTTCTCGATCGAGCATGTTTCTACTCGATCGAGAGGTTTTCTGTCTTGTTTTTACTCGATCGAGTCCTTGCGACTCGATCGACCACTTTTAAAACCCCGATCGCTCGATCGAGACCTCCTTGTACTCGATCGAACAGTCTTATCGATATAAGTCCTCGATCGACCTCGAGTTCGATCGATCGAGCACTTTCTTTGGCAATCCTCTCGATCGACTTCCGCCATCGATCGAGCCCTTTTTTGTTTTGGCGGTCTTTGAAAATTTAATTTTTTGTTGTTTAAATTTTCTTTTGGCCATAAACTGTACTTTATACGGATATTGTACGCTCGCTTGACTGTGAAACGGTTCACACACGTATCATTTAACTTATTTTAAAGCAATTTAAAGTAATGGATTATCATGGATTAAAATTAAGTTGATAGAACCGGTTTTGTCACATAATTTTAATCGTTAAAAGGTGGTTTGGATAAATTTAACATAATTACGGAATTATGTCACGAATAAATTTGTTTTAGTTGATGCATTTTATTTATCGTTATTGTTGAATGCCTTGAATGCTTTTAATTACGTATTTAATTTTTACAATCGGTTGTAACTTAGTGTGGCCTTAGTAGAACGTGTTACCGTAATGATGGAACACGGTCTTGGTTGTATTTTGAGATCTCGCATCTCCGTTTTGGTTTTTCCTTGTAATTACAGTTTTTTATTATTTAGAATGTAAATAGGTTTATATTTTGTAATATTTAAATTGTAATTTTGAGAAGACCAAAGATGGAGACCGGATGCTCACTCCCGCTGCATGAAAAATATGGAACATCAAGACAAGCTTCTCGGGTCCAACGGTGGATTCCAAAGTTGTATTATGTTCTTTTTACTAGGATAGGCCACACTAGGAATTTTTATTTACGTTTTGCATTCTTTTATTTATTTTATCGTAACGATAGATTGCATCATATTCCGCCTAAAACCAAACCACCTAATAATTGCATGAAAACTGACTCATATAGAGGTCACGCGTTAGTTTTCTTTGATATACAGATATCACATATTTTATTTAAGCCATCACCTAAGTTAATTCATTCACGTAATGCTAGTTTTTCGTTCACTTAAAATGAATTAAAACTAAGTTGATGGGATCTTCCTCGTATAAACAAAAATTGAGAACAGTCTTTATAGGTCAAACTCCAATGAGTCCCTTCTTCGTCGGTAGGCATAATATGACCCCTTCTACGTCGGGTAAGTTGGAACTGATTGACCTATTTTATCTCAACACTATGGTCACTCGTACGATCCTGTGATTATGGTGGACTATAGATAGGATTTACGGAAATCTATCGACCAAGAGTTCTTACGGAAGAACTAGCTAAACAGTTGGCTTATCAATTTACGGAAATTGAGTCTTGGGATCACTTGTATTATTCTTGAGGGAGATCAATTATGCAAGTGCAATGAGTCTACACGATTAAAATGAATTTTAAATAGACTTAAATCACCTCGATGAGTTGCTTATTTCGTTTTGTTTTTCCTTTCTTTTTCAGTGTAGATCACGATCACTTAAACTGCTAATAACAAAAAATGGTGGCCGTCTTGACGACCCAATGCCAAGTGCCACATTGGACCGTGAGTCCTGGCTTCTGGATCTTCATGAATCAGATGAATCAGTCAACTCGACTGAAGAATGATGGATCAAACTTCGCGGACTGGGAGGCGGCATTACGGAATGCTGCCGCAGCTGACGGGAAGCTCAAATTTCTGACAGAGCCCATCCCGTCAAACCCAGGTCCCACGGCTGGAGCTAACGAGATCGCCAAGTATAACGATTTCGTCATGGAAGCGGGTGCGATTAAAAACGTACTCATTTTTGCAATGGAATCCAATTTACAGAAACGCTTCATAGCCCAAGGTGCAAACAAGATTTTCACCACGCTCACTAAGGAATTCTCGATAGCACCGAGAATCGTGACCTATGAGCATACCACTCGCTTCTTTGATGCGAGACTCCAGAAGAGCCAACCGGTTAGCCCACACATTCTCAGCATGATTGAGAATGTCGAGAGACTGGAGGCGCTTGATTGTAAAATCAGCGAGAACATCGTGATTGACCGCATGCTTCATTCACTCCACGATGGTTTTGCGCTCTTTAGAGCGAATTACTATATGAATGATTTGAAGAAAAGTCCTCATGAACTACACTCCCTTCTCGTACAGACTGAGAAGGATATGAAGTTCAATGGGAGCTTGAAACAGGATGTTCTCGTTGTGTTAAACAAGGGCAAGGGTAAGGGCAAAGCTCAGGCAGACCTAGCGGTAGGTAAACCGAAGTTTAAGAAGTCGGGATCAGGTAAGAGTGGGTCTGTGAGGCAAGCAACTCATCGGGCGCGACAAAGAGCAAGACCGAAAACATGGAATGCCATCACTGCCACAAGACTGGTCATTGGAGGCGTACATGTCCTGTCTACCATGAGGACATAAAAGCAGGTCGTGTTAAACCTGTTGGTATGTCTTCTTCCTCTTCTACTTTTATTCATATGATTGAGATTAACCACGCAAGTTACGGAACTTGGGTACTAGATACTGGTTGTGGTTCTCATCTGTGTAATCATGTGCAGGGGCTCCGAAACATCGAACCCCTCGTAAAGGGTGAGGTGGACCTGCGTGTCGGGAATAGAGCACGAGTGGATGCCATCTCGAGGGGAACATACGTGATCCAGCTTCCTAGCGGATTCGAGTTATTTTTATATAACTGTTATTATGTACCCAGTCTTTCTAAAAACATTATTTCAATTTCTGCACTTGACAAACTTGGTTTTTCATTTGTAATAGAGAATAATTCTTGCATTTTCTCATTACACGATATGATTTATGGCAAGGCAGTCTCCATGAATGGAATTTATGTTTTACATCAGACCACCGAAATATTACACGTAATGAATAAGAAGTTAAAGGTCGGTGACAAAGATCAAACGTACCTATGGCACTGCCGTATGGGACACATTAATGAGAAACGCGTTAAACAGCTCATACAGAATGGAGCTATCTCGGCCTTTGATTTTCAATCATTTGGCACGTGTGAATCATGTCTCATTGGCAAGATGACTCGTATTTCCTTCAAAGGTGTTGGAATGCGCGCTGCTGACCTATTAGGACTCATACATACGGATGTGTGTGGACCTATGTCAATCACCGCACGAGAAGGCTATAGGTATTTCATCACTTTCACGGACGATTTAAGTAGATATGGCTATGTCTACTTAATGAAGCACAAAAGTGAATCCTTTGAGAAATTCAAAGAATACCAGAATCGGGTGCGAAACCAATTTGGTAGAAAGATTAAAACACTACGTTCAGATCGTGGTGGCGAGTATCTTTCTCACGAGTTTGATCAACACCTTAAGGACTGTGGGATTGCCTTACAGCTAACTCCACCTGGAACACCTCAGTTGAATGATGTGTCCGAACGGAGAAATCGAACACTACTTGATATGGTTCGATCAATGATGAGTCACACCGTGTTGCCTGACTCATTGTGGGGTTATGCTCTTCTGTCAGCTGCTCTAATACTTAACCGAAGTCCGTCTAAAGCTGTTGACAAGACTCCATATGAACTATGGAAGGGAACGGTCCCTAACTTGTCCTTTATACGGGTTTGGGGCTGCGAGGCTTATGTCAAGTGGAGACACGAGGATAAGCTCGGCCCGCGATCGGTCAAGACATACTTTATAGGTTATCCTAAAGGAACACTTGGTCATTACTTCTATTCGCCAACCGAACAACGTGTATTTGTTGCGGCTAGTGCGACATTCTTAGAGAAGGAATTTCTCGAGAATGCAAAGAGTGATAGAACCTTCGAGCTGTCGGAGGTTCCAGAACCAAATACCGAGCAACCATTGGAGGAACCAGTTCCTTCAATCCCGGCTGCGGTTAATATTCCTGAGGAACCTAGGAGGTCGGAAAGAGTCTCTATTCCTCCAGACAGATACATTGGTATGGTCGAGGAACATGACATAGATGACATTCTACTCTTAACAAGTAGTGAACCCGCAACCTATAAAGGTGTCATGACTAGTTCTGACTCAAAGCTATGGCTTGAGGCCATGCAATCCGAGATGGACTCCATGTATGAGAACAACGTATGGGATCTTGTTGACTTACCTGCTAAGGTTCGTCCCCTTCAATGCAAATGGCTCTTTACAAGATAAAGCGTTCTGTGGAAGGTCAACAAGATATCTATAAAGCACGACTAGTTGCTAAAGGTTTCACCCAAGTGCCAGGTTTGCACTACGATGAAATTTTTGCACCCGTAGTCATGCTGCGTTCCATTTGGATTATCTTAGCGATTGCCGCTTTTCATGACTATGAAATTTGGCAGATGGATGTGAAAACCGCCTTCTTAAACGGTTATTTAGAGGAAGAGTTGTACATGGTACAACCCGAAGGTTTCATCGATCCTGAACATCCTAAGAAAGTGTGCAAGCTTAAGCGTTCCATTTATGGACTTAAGCAAGCATCTCGGAGTTGGAATCATCGCTTCGACCAAGTGATAAAAGAAAATGGATTTACTCGATCGGTCGAGGAACCATGTCTATATATCAAGTCGAGTGGGAGCAAAATTGTCTTCCTAATATTGTATGTCGATGACATACTCCTGATTGGGAATGACATACCTCTCTTAACTTCGGTAAAAGTATGGTTGAAAAACCATTTCCAGATGAAAGATCTGGGTGAGGCACAAAGAATTTTGGGCATCCGTATCTATCGAGATAGATCACATCGGATGTTATCTCTCGATCAGAGTCTTATATAGACAAGATACTAGAGAGATTCAAAGATGACTAACTCCAAAAGGGGTTTCTTCCTATGGCTCCAGGGGTGCATTTGAGCAAGTCTCAGGCACCAGAGACACCGGAAGAGAAAGAGCGCATGACACGGATTCCTTATGCCTCGGCTATAGGATCAATCATGTATGCCATGATATGCACACGTCCGGACGTGGCATATGCATTGAGTATGACGAGTCGATTCCAACAAAGATCCAGGTGAATCACATTGGATGGTCACAAGAACATTCTTAAGTACCTACGGAGGACTAAAGATTGGGCATTGACTTATGGAGGCGAACAAAAGCTATGCGCAACCGATTACGCAGATGCTAGCTTCCAAACGGATCGAGATGACTCGAAATCTCGGTCTGGATTCGTTTTACTCTTAATGGCGCTGCATCGAGTTGGAAGAGTTCCAAACAAAGTGTTACAAAGAGATTCTACGACCGAGTCCGAGTACTATGCCGCCTCGAAGGCGCAAAGGAAGCGATATGGATGCGTCAATTCTTACAAGGACTATCCGTAGTGCCTAGTTCGAATGACCCGATCACCATCTATTGCGACAATAGAGGTGCCATCTTCCAAGCTAAGGAGCCTAAGTCTAGCAACAAGTCTAGACATGTACAACGGAAAGCTCATCTAATCCGAGATTACGTGGAGCAAAAGGAAGTAGTGATAGAAAAGATTGCTACAGATGATAACATAGCAGATCCTCTCACTAAACCATTACGACAAGATAAGCATGAAGGGCATGTTAATTCCATGGGAATTAAACGTGTTCCTGAGTTGTAGTACTCTTTTATGGATTAGATTCATTCTCTTTTGTACTCTATACGACATCATCGTTTTGATATTTATATATTTTGTTTTTCATGTGGAATTGTACGACAATTTTTGGACACCACAAAGTGAACTGAACAAACATTATATTTTTGGTCCTTAATTGCCCACGTGAGCTGATAACTCTGGCAATTATTTTGTGACGTTGGTTGATGGTGGGTTCAACGAGCCATAAGTCAAACGGTTGACTGACCAATCACAGAGGCGAGTTATACGGATATCTCGTAGGACACAATTGTGACATCGACGTGGAGTCCTAAATGTTTTATAACATTCGGTGCCGGTCGTGGATAGGACCTCCATGGTGATCCTAAGAGTCGATTCTTTTGACTATCGACTGTCTCTTGAGACTAAGGCAGATTTTGGGTGACTTTGGTTTCTTTCTCACGGTCATCCGTAACAGGGGGCTAAGTAGATTTTTTCTGGGTCATTTCATGCTGTGCTTAGATCGGAAGGAGTCGAGTTGAAGGAAATATTCAGCCTTTATCGGTACTCGATATTTCTCGGGGCCACTCGAGGAGTCAGAATCGAAATGCATGGCCATGCTCGAATACGGATTCGTTTTATCAGTTAAGTTACTCTCTAGTCGGGGAAACCACTCTTGATACAGATCGATTGTAAAATACGACCTTTGCGGATCCGGATCTGCAAATTGTTTTACATTGAGTGGGAGAAATTTTAAATGGATATGAGAATCGGTTATCGCACATACACTTGTACGGACAAGTGGGAGTTTGTTGGAGCTTGTGTCCTCCGGTTAGTGCGGATAACGTCATTGCACATACACTTGTACGGACAAGTGGGAGCTTGTTGGGGCTGGTGTCCTCTACAGTTAGTGCAATAACATTTAAATCTCTAAAAGGATCAAAGGGTATACTTTTGTATTATTATCAGTTGGTCCACGTTTATCAATAACGGTTGGCTTGCTAGATAAGTTTGACGTTATTGTCATACAGATGGCGGTGATCAACTGGTCCCTAAAAGTCACACCTATAGGATACGTTTGAGAGATGTGACGGTATGAAAATACAGTCATGTTGATGCCAAAGTTGACTAAGCAGTTAGTCGGAGTCATTGACTAATAATTAGTCAAACGCGATGTTGAGATAATTATTTAATACGGATTAAATAATAATGGCTGAGACGAATTAAGCGGTTAATTCGTAAATTAAATATAAACGATTATATTTAATTGATGTATATTGAATTAATTATACAATATTGTCTTTGTCGGACATGTATTAATATTTCAACTAATCCGTGTTATTAGTTGATGTTTTAATAACCGATAACCGATGACGATTTATAATAAAATCGTGTCATATACATTTAGCAATTTCGAACCAGACCACGAGTTAAAATTAAGAGGAAGTGGAAGCCCACTTCCCCATGAGGGCTCACGGTTGGCCGAGTAAACAAAAGAGAGGCTCTCTCTCTTTTATAACCTAAGCATTATTCATTTGCAATAAAAAAACTAGGGTTTTTGAGAGCATTTTTCTCTGAAAAACCTAGATCTCACATCTAGCAAAACTCACAACAATTCTCTCAATATTGCAAGGCAATTAGAGAATATATTCTAGCACAAGGTCATAGTCTCAGACGGTCTTGGGTGCAATAATTAGGAGGAAATCTACGTTGATTTCTGTCCATTTTGCCGAATTGCACTAGGACCCGAGGTTGATTCTTTACCTTTATCATTTCTCTTGTATTTTAGTTTTATGACAATAATCACATGCTAAATCTACGTTATAGTCCTAAAATTTAAGGGAATTTTACGGATATTTCCCCACAATTTCGTGGAAAAACGGTTTTGATTAGCTGATTGTGTCGATCTTGGTGATTGCCTTTCCAGGTATGGTTTCCCTACTTGGTTCTTTATTACATGGTTTTGATGAGGAATTGTCGTTGGTTGTTTACTGTTGTTGATCTTTATCGTATTGGTAATTGTTGTTGTATGATTTGGTTGGTTGTGTTTGTCTGTGGTTCGCCAGGCGTGCCCTCGGCTGAGTAGAGTCACTTGCAGGAGTGGCTTCACGCCCTTGATTCGCCCTCTGTGGAACCCGCCACAGGAAGGGATGTGCACATTAAGGAACTTGAGTTTTTGCTCGGAATAGATGAACGGGGATTTGGTGGGTACGTCTTCGGTCCCCCACTGGCGGCATGGAATATCTGTTGTGATGGGTATTCTGGCAAGACTACACACTTTAGTGTGTAGTCAGGTGTGTGGAGATATGACGGAGTTGGTTGATCTGTGTATTGTATCTTGTGTATCATGTTTTTGTGTAATCAGTAACTGACCCCGTTTAAATGTTTTAAAAACTGTGGTGATCCATTCGGGGGTGGTGAGCAATTGTCTAGCAGGTACACTATGGATGCGCGCGGGATTAGCCGGGGATAGAGTCGCCACGAGTCTGATAATAGTCTTCCGCTGTGTTATCAAAATACTTTTTTTTACTTTAGCTATAGTTTGGTTGTAGAACAGTTGTACTTTACTTTACAGTTGGTTTTGATGTAATCACTTTAAACTTTATGCTTAAATGATGTTTCTTGATGGTCACTTTTGATTACTATGCCTCGGGTAACCGATATGGTAGCACTTCCATTCATTAGGTGGTCTTTGTAAGGCACCTTGGTGTATGGGGGTGTTACAAAAGCCTTGGTTTTGATTTTGGCTCTTGAATCCCCGAAATGATTGTTGGTTTTGGGTGACAAATTGCTTTCCTTCAAATCTGGGTGGTATTGTGGGTTGTGGAAGTTTTGGTTGAAGCCTTGATTTTGTCTTTGAAATTGAAGCCTTGATTGAACCTTGGTTGTGGCATGGAAGTGGTTGGGTTTTGAATATTTTGTGAGGCATAAGATAAGAGAGGGTGAGCTCTCTTTCCATTATAGTAATTGTTGAATCCTTTCCTTACATTTGATGATTCCCAAACTCCATTCACTTGCGCCACATAACATCCATCTTCCATAGGTACAATGAAAGGACAATTAATTGGGGTATGTCCTTCTTCACCATAAAGTTTACAAGATAATACTTGCCTCATGTTGGAGTTGGAGGGCTTGTTGGAGTTCAATAATGCTACTTGTTGAGTGAGCTCATCAAACATACCCTTCACTTCCACATTGAGCATCATATTAGAGTCTTTACCCTTACCCTTTCTTGTTTGTTTGTCATTATTTCAATCCATTGTCCTCGAGGCCATCTCTTCAATCAATTCCTTTGCCGCTTTGTGACCCTAGATATCCAAAGCTCCTTTTCCCGAGCCTGCATCAAGTGATAGTCTAAGGTCTTGAGTCAATCCCTTATAGAAGTTGTTAACCAATTTGGCTTCGGATATGCCATGGTGTGGGCATAGTCTTTGTAGCCTTTTGTATCTTTCCCAATGTTCGTACAAGGTCTCATCTTGCTCTTGGGTGAACCCTTGCAATTCACTCTTGACCTTGGCGGTTCTTAATGGTGGAAAGTATTTGTTCAAGAAGGACGACGAGAGTGCATCCCAAGTTTTGAAAGAGTCGGGATCACAATTTTTAAGCCAATCCTTAGCCACTCCCCTTAGTGATCTAGGGAACAACCTTAGACGGACCGCATCATCGGATACTCCATTCATCTTATACGTGTCACAATTGCCAAGAAAATCATTGAGATTTTCATTTGGGTTCTCCAAAACACTTCCACTAAATTGGTTGCTTAAACAAGGTTGAGTAAGACATTCTTTATCTCGAAGCTATTGGCTTGAACCCTTGGTCTTTGAATACTAGGATTAAGAATGTGTTTTGGAGCCATGTGTTCCCGAATTGGCACCGGTTCCCCCATGATTTTGGTTTTCCGAATTGGCTTAAACCCTTGGTCTTCTTGCGCAATTTCTTCTACTAGTGGTGCTTCTATAATCCCCCTTCTTCGTAGAGAGTTGAGCCTTCTTGTGGTAGCTTCAATTTCAAGGTTAATATGGTGTAACGGTTGACCTCTTATTGTTCGCCTACTGATGCAAAAAGCCTACACACTTGAAAGAAAGGATTGGTAACAAAGGAACCTAGTCTAAACTTGAACTTAAACAATTAATATCTAGCATATATATGCTCCCCGACAACGGCGCCAAAAACTTGATGTAAAAGTTTAATTAACTCACAAGTGAACGAGATTCGTTGCACTTTTAAGGGTCAAACCACAAGGAGCATGGGCGATTACTAATTGTCTAAATTATTATGTTTAGCTAACTCAAACGCAACTTGATTGATGATTATCAAAATGAATTATACTAAATAACAAGTAAATAATATTAACTAATGCAAATGCTAAAATAAGAAAGCAAGCTAGTAAAATATGGTTTTAGTAAAGTAAACTAAAACCTAAGGTACGACTCAACCACCAATAATCATAATTTACCATTTATTTTATCAATTAGTTGTCAAGGGGTAGGATTTTGGGTGGAACCGCCTCTAGGTCGTCTAATATCTCCCTCCCAGGTTTATAAAAGGATACTAGCACTATCGACTCAACCCCCTCTCAGGCTCATGACTCGATTGCCGCGACTCAATGCTCAAGGCTCACTAAAACGGGGCCATTATCGCTCACCTCTCACAAAGGCCAAGGCTTAAACCCGCGATAATCTCCGGTCATCCTGGCCCTTCTCCCAAAGGTGACTTTCAAACCGTTAAGTAAGAGCACCCCACTTGGGTTCTCCCTCTCGGGTTCAACCCAAGTCGAGAAACAAACTAAAAGAGTAGTAAAGTCCTAACCTAATCAATTCTCATTGATGGTAAAGGGTTAAGAATCAACTATAATCCCAATTAGAGCATAAATAATACAAACCCCTTACTTAAACCCAACAAATTCCCCCTCAACAACTAATTTAATGAAACTAATTAGGTAATTTAGTCATGTTGGGGCCTAATCGCACCCTAGTTAAAGACCTACTCACTATTCATGTTGATTAAGGCAAAACAATTGATAAAGGTAGAAACTTTGCAATTAAACATGGTATTAAATTGATTCTTACAACTAAGCATGCAATTAATCATGTGAAAGAGGAGTATTGACTAATTAAACTAAGATTAAGATAGATAAATGCAAAAGGAGTATATTTTAACACAAATGAAAGATTCAAACTTTACTAGAGCAAAAACACCCAACAACATGAACGGGATGAACAAGAGAGAGAATATTTTTATTCTAGCAACAAACAAGAGAAATCCAACAACTACTTTCAATTAAACAAGAACAAAGGAAAATGTAAACAAATGAACAAAAGAAAAGAGATTATACCAACAAGGATGCAAAAGAAGTAAGCTTGGATTGAATAAGAATGGAGGAAAGCTCCAATCTTGTTACAACTTAATTTCTAAATCTAAAATAAGCTAATTAATGGAAGGATTAAGTCTAATTAGGGAATGATTAACAAGGTAATTACGAAAGTTTTAAACTTGGAAAGTATAATTATTGGATCTATGGTATTGTGCCTAAATGAAGACTAGAGAGGGGTATTTATAGTTTCTCCAAAATTTAGGTCAAAAGTTACAAAGGAGAGAAAAGTGCGGATGAAGAGTCTCAGCCGGTTGTCGGTCGTCGGTGGCTTGCCCGGGTGGAAAGTTTCTGTAACTTTTCTTTCATTTCTTGGATCATTAGGTGTGCACAGCTGGTGGGGCTGTTGCCGGTTGCTTACCCGGCTCAGAACCTTCTGTAAATCCTCTTAAATTTCCATCTTCCAAACATCACCAGGTATGCCTGGCCGGTGTACTAGATGAGCGTGTTCTTGTCCTCTCTCAAACACATTTATACCCAACTAATAGCATAGCAAGCAAGTCGGAGTCGAACCCAAAGGACGGGGGTACTCAAATTGTTCAATCCAATTGTAGTTGCACTTAGGGTTGTCACAATTAAAATGGGTTGATGATTCTAAACTAATAAAAGCAATGGAAGGTAAACACGCAATAAAACAAAATGATTAAAAGCACTAGGATGCCATGGTTTCTAAGGGGATTCATGGTGGTGATCATACAAACATGTTTCCATAGTTGCAAGCAATTATTGTTGTAAAGGAACATAGTTAGTTTATGTCTTACGGTTCATAGGAAGATTTGGGTCCCGGAGCCGAGTCGTCTAGACTGTACAACACCTACAAGTCGATTTACTTTCTTCTTATTCACTTCTATGCATGGTCTAACAAGACTCGAGTTGGTTTATATCTTACAAGTCTTGTTGAATAGATAAGAGATGGGTAAAAAATGCAAGGTTTCATAGTCTAGCATTTCATCAAACATAACATGTGCATAGGTTGACATTACAACAAGCAAGCAATCATAAGATAACATATTAGATTAAGTATGGATGTACCCCCATGTTATAGTTCCCCTAATCCCCCACTAGTCCTAGCTAAGTAATTACTCACTTATTATCATGGAAGATATGTTATCAATGGTGTCAATCATCACAACTAGTATAAACATGATTAAAGAGTCAGGAAATAAACAATAAAGAGTAAAGAGTAAAGAGATTATACCAAACTAAGATGAATAATTGGAAAGGAAAGAATAATAGAAGAAAACTTAATTGCTTGATGAAGAGTTGTGAATTCTCCAATAATAACCCAATAATCTTCAATTACCCAATAATAAACTTGAACAATAATTAAGGAAAGATTAACGTGTAATTTTGTGGAATGATTGAGATTAATCTATTCTAATCTACTCCTAATGAAAGCTTTGCCTCTACTAAGAGGGCTCTCCCTATTTGATTACTACAAATGGAGTATATATAGTGGTACATCATTAGGTTAAGCAAGGGTAGATTAGTAAATAATATGCTTAAGTGTTGAATAGAGCTTTGCAAGTCCCGCAGGGACATGTGCGTCCTAGCTTGCAACTCCCTCAAGGACACGCACGTCCTAGCTTGCAAGAAAATCATGCTGCATAACGATCCGCTCGTCCCGAGTGAAAAACGCGCGTCCTGAGCTTCAACTCGAGCGGGTTGAAAATGACCCGAGCGGGTTGAGCTGTAACTCGCTCTACTTGAGCTTAACTCGAGCGGGTTGAGCTGCAGTTTCCCTTTTTCTGGCTTTTAAGCCTATGATCCTTCATATAACCTTTATTCCTACATCCTTGGTCATCATTCTTGCCTCCTCTCCATACTAGTCCATCCAAGATCGTCAATAAGTTTCCGAATATACGCGAGAGACGGGAATTCCGCCTCATTATCTCCTTTCGTATAAAACATATAAAATGCACTAGGAAAGCAAAATAGGAAGGAAATGACGGATAAAATGGCCATGAAATGCTATATTAGTATGCAAAATTAGGTTCAATTAGGAGACTAAATGTGCGCAATTAAGAGCCATATCAAACATCCCCAAACCGAACCTTTACTCGTCCCGAGTAAAGAGGTGACTAGAACTATACCTTTATTTAAACTATCCTAATAATATAACCGATGTGAGACACTCCGCCCCTTCAACTCACAACAAGACATCTATGAGGTAAGATGCCTTCTTGCAAGGCAATGTGGGGCTTGCCAAAATGGCGATACATCCAAGCATTAAGCACTCAAAACAAGTAATGGATGCATCTACAAAAGAATAGCCACTCTCCTCATCTAAGTGGCGGAAATCATCTAAAGGGGAAGCAATCTAAGGGTACACACTTCATTGTAGATATCATTTCTCCAAGCTAATAAGTCCAAAAGGATACCAACAAATCACCTCCAAGTTGTGCCAAACTAGGGTACTTTTATCCTCAATCGCTAAATGCTTTTGTCAAGAGTAGGCTCCTTATGGTGTTAGAAACATTGTAGGATCGCGGAATTCCCCCTCTTGCCTAAACAAGAAGAAGGGTCATCTCCTCTCTATCATGCAACAAAAATGGGATCAATGGATAAAAGGGATCAAGATGTTTTGAGTTTCACATTTGTAGTTTGCTTTTTTATTTGTTTTTTTCTCCCCAATTTCTTGTGGTATTTGACATTTGAAGAACATTTCTTGCCATTTTTTTTGTTTATACTTGGCAATTTTTCGATTTTTACATTTTTGAAATTTTTTCAAAGCTACCCCCATTTTATAGCAAGGGTACTTTTATTAAAGCATAGGAGTCTATTTTTGCTTCTCTTTTCATTGATGCAATTTGCAAACCTTTTTTTTTTTTTTTTGATTTTGGTACTTGAACTCAATTTGGAGATTTTTGTGCCCATTCCCTTTTTGTTGACAAAATATGATGATAGAAGTGAAATAACGGTTGCATGGTTTCAAAGGTCACCTTGGAATAAACGGTAGCCAAGGAGTTATCACACCACAAGGTACTCTTGACTAGGCCTTAGTCCATGGGTCAAAAGATATTAGTATGACACATCCTAGGGTGTCTTGAGGGTATTCTAGCAAACAAAGTCTCAAGGAGAAATATTATCTACAAGGGCCTTATATACACTTATCAAGCTTCCCAAATAGGCATTTTCAGAAAAAATTTCTAACCATGCAACTACGTGCTATGATGCAACTAACATATATACAATCCTAATGCAGATGCTTCTATCAACTATTATGCCATATAAACTAAATGTAATCCTAATATCACATAGGGATAAACCGCATCAATAAAAAATAAGCCACATTGTAATTAACATATAAGAGGAAAAAGGAGATTTGGAAAGATCATACCATGCGGTCTTCATATCCCTCATGCCTCGAATATGGCGTAGTCGATCCCATGTGATAAGAGTAAACAAACAAACAACATGTATATACAATTCTATACTACAAATTTAAAGAACATGTTTTTGGTTTTTGCAATTTTCAATTTTTTATGGATTTTAGTTTTTATGAAATTAAAGAACATATTTTTGGGATTTTTCGAAATTTTTCAATTTTTATGCATTTTTGGAATATAAATTCCCATCCCCCACTTTATTTTGGACATTGTCCTCAATGTACATGTAGGAGCAGGAATAAAAGGAAATACATGTTTTTAGATTTTTGGATTTATAGAAATTGAAGTACAAATGAAAATGCAATTATATGAATGCATGCATGCTTTAAGTAAATGCAATTTTATATTACATATATAACAAATGAATGCAATCTAAACTACTCTAGATGATGTATGTTATATGTAGATGCTTGTGTCACTTATGATCAAACCTCCCCAAACCGATTTAAGCACTATCTCTAGTGTGGAAAGGAATAGGATTGGTCATTAGTGACTATGCATGAATGCAAGAACTAACTATATGCAACTAACTATATGAGACATGTGAGATATATTACAATGCAAGTTATACTATATGATGGACTATGATGTATGTTACTTCATGCTTGAACCTCCCCAAACCGATTCTAAACACTATTGCTAATGTAGGAAAAAAGGGGTTTAATCATGAGGGAACTACATAAATGCAACTATACATGAGAGATAGGGAAAGAAGGGGTTCTTACAATCATTGTAGGAGATGAAGATGGTAGTTAGGACGCATATATAGCCATGCCACGAGCCAAATGAGAGAAAAATTTGAATTTTAGGGTCAACCTGCTCGAGTCAAATATAACCCGCTCGAGTTCAGCCTCAACCCGCTCGAGTTGATTTTGACCCGCTCGGGTTGAAGGCTGGGACGCGCGTTTTCTCAAGAATCCGCCCAGATTCTCTTACAGGAAGAATTGTTTTCTTTCCTAAGGTTTCAACTCGCGCGAGTTAATGTCGGGCCCCATGGATTGATGCAAGAATTGGCCCAAAGCTCGAATCCTTCATTTTCTTCATTTCTTTACATTTGCTACTTCCCATTTTCATCAATTTCCTTCAAAAAGCTTAATCAAAATATGAGACCCCTCCTTTTTATCTCTCATATGGCAAATTCCGTTATCCATGGAGCTCAATGCTCTTAGAAACCAATCAAAGGCTTTTGAATAGACCTCAAATAAGCAAAAGTAGGACCTTGGCCACTTCAAAATGGAATAGAGCCAATCCTCCACAAGTGGCTTTTCATTGAAATTTCTCCCCTTCACCTTGGCCTTTTCATCATAGCCTTTTTGGCTCTCCGAATTAGCAAGCTTAAAATTCTTATCATCGGGAGGCTTCCATTCTCTCCCATCTCCCTCAAATATGGTGATGATGATAGCATTCGGATTTTTCAATCCTTCAAGAATAGAAAGAGAATTCTCATAACACTGATGACGGGATAGCTTAGGAATTGAGATTGTGGGTGCCAAGTCTCCACAAGTAAGCTCATTCATAGCTTTGCTCTTGAGCTTCTCCACCAAGTACCTTTTATATAACAATTTGACTTTTTGGAGAAGGTCTACTATATCATCTCCAACAATCATAGGTTCCATGGTGGATGCGAAAAGGTCTTCATGGTCAATAGGAAAGAGGCATTCATCTTATTCATGGAAGTATACCTCAAACTTCTCAAGGATGGGCTCCTCAAGTGAGGCAATCTCACAACTCCATTCCTCTTCTTCATTCCATAAGTCCTTGCAAGACACATATTCCGTATAAGCTTCTTCCATAGGCTTGTCATCATCGCTATCTTCATATGAATCATAAATGGGGGCTTCACTCCTCCTCGTTAACTCTTTCTCCAACACCTCAATATTCACATCAAATGACACACCCTCATACTCACAAAGGTTAAGAGTATTTGGCTTACTCAACCTCATATCTTCCTTATCAAATACCACACTTTCATACTCACAAGAGCTCAAGGAGATTGGCTCCTCCCACTTCTCATCAAAGGTAACTCCTTCAAACTCGCATTCATAATCAATGTCTAAGGAATGGTAAGGAGTAATTACTTAGGCTTCCTTCATTTGGGCAATTTGAATTGCCAACTCCTCACAATAGGTAACAATGCTTTGAAGAACATTGTCCCTATTTTGGCTCTCCTCTAGCACTTGTTTGAAGAAATTTTGTTGATCCCATCATTTGGAGTACCATATTTTGAATGTCAAAGTTAGGCTCATCTTTTTGTTGTGGGTGGGTGTGAAAGTGCTCATATTGTCGCATTTGGAATTGGTTGTAAAGTGAGTTTAGGGTGGGTGGTTGTTGTGGATAATGGGTGTGGTGATTTTGGTGGGGAAAGTTAGGGTAGTAGTTAGGACTTTTATTGTATGAGTTGTAAGGTAGGTTTGTGTTGACTTGCTCCTCAAACTCCCCATACCTATAGTCATACTCAAAAGATCCACCACATACTCCAAATGTCAAGTCTTGAGCCATCATCATAGCTAAGACAAAGAAACAACTAAAACCAAGGAAACTACACAAAAACGGTAAGAACTAACCTTGAGGAACAAGTTCCTCAAGGTTAAAGCACAAGAAATGAAATTCCCAAGGAACCAAGGCTCCTCAAGAAGAAGCACAACTAAAACTAGACAAAAGAATGTTTCAAATACACAACACCGTCCCCGGCAACGGCGCCATTTTGATGAGCGTGTCGTTGTCTGCTCTCAAACACATTTATACCCAACTACTAGCATAGCAAGCAAGTCGGGGTCGAACCCAAAGGACGGGGGTACTCAAATTATTCAATCCAATTGTAGTTGCACTTAGGGTTGTCACAATTGAAATGAGTTGATGATTCTAAACTAATAAAAGTAATGGAAGGTAAACAAGCAATAAAACAAAATGATTAAAAGCACTAGGATGTCATGGTTTCATAGGGGATTCATGGTGGTGATCATACAAACATGTTTCCATAGTTGCAAGCAATTATTGTTGTAGAGGAACCGAGTTAGTTTATGTCTTACGGTTCATAGGAAGAGTTGGGTCCCAGAGCCGAGTAATCTAGACTGTACAACACCTACAAGTCGACTTACTTTCTTCTTATTCACTTCTATGCATGGTCTAACAAGACTCGAGTCGGTTTATATCTTACAAGTCTTGTTGAATAGATAAGAGATGGGTAAAAAATGCAAGGTTTCATAGTCTAGCATTTCATCAAACATAACATGTGCATAGGTTGACATTACAACAAGCAAGCAATCATAAAATAGCATATTAGATTAAGTATGGATCTACCCCCATGTTATAGTTCCTCTAATCCCCCCACTAGTCCTAGTTAAGTAATTACTCACTCATTATCATGGAAGACATGTTATCAATTGTGTCAGTCATCACAACTAGTATAAACATAATTAAAGACTGAGGAAATAAACAATAAAGAGTAAAGAGATTATACCAAACTTAAGATGAACAATTGGAAAGGAAAGCATAATAGAAGAAAACTTGATTGCTTGATGAAGAGTTGTCAATTCTCCAATAATAACCCAATAATCTTCAATTACCCAATAATAAACTTGAACAATAATTAAGGAAAGATTAATGTGTAATTTTGTGGAATGATTGAGATTAATCTATTCTAATCTACTCCTAATGAAAGCTTTGCCTCTACTAAGAGGGCTCTCCCTATTTGATTACTACATCAAATGGAGTATATATAGTGGTATATCATTAGGTTAAGTAAGGGTAGATTAGTAAATAGCATGCTTAAGTGTTGAATAGAGCTTTGCAAGTCCCGCGGGGACATGCGCGTCCTAGCTTGCAACTCCCTCAAGGGCACGCGCGTCCTAGCTTGCTGCATAACGATCCGCTCGTCCCGAGTGAAAAACGCGCGTCCTGAGCTTCAACTCGGGCGGGTTAAAAACGACCCAAGCGGGTTGAGCTGTAACTCGCTCTACTTGAGCTTGACTCGAGCGGGTTGAGCTGCAGTTTCCATTTTTCTTACTTTTAAGCCTATGATCCTTCATATAACCTTTATTCCTACATCCTTGGTCATCATTCTTACCTCCTCTCCATACTAGTCCATCCAAGATCGTCAATAAGTTTCTGAATATGCGTGAGAGACGGGAATTCCGCCTCATTATCTCCTTTTCCTATAAAGCATATAAAATGCACTAGGAAAGCAAAATAGGAAGGAATTGACGGATAAAATGGCCATGAAATGCTATATTAGTATGCAAAATTAGGTTCAATTAGGGGACTAAATGTGCGCAATTAAGAGCCACATCAGTACCGGCTGCCGGTGGCCTACCCGGCTGAGGACCTTCTGTAACTTTCTTCTCAATTTCTTCCTTTGGCTCAAGGGGAGGGGTTCCCAGCCAGCAGACCTGCCGGCCAACCGGCTGAGATACCTTCCTTAGGTTTTTCTCTTCTTCATTCCAAATGCTTTCTTCAAAATAACCTCTATTGCTCCCGTTTCTTCATTTCTGTTTCAAATCCGACAAAATGAGACACAAACTCTTAGAACAAGAAATTGGGACACAAAATGCAAGCAAAGGTATACAAACCATTTCAAAACGGATCAAAATGCATAGAAAATAGGGGGAAATCATGGCAAAATAAGTATGTATCAAGGAATACCCAAATATTTCAGAGGTAACTGTAGTACTTGCCATTCCATTTCCGAGCATTTGTTGCACCCCAATGCTGACTCTTTATCAGCACCAGAAGAGCAGATTTCTTAACATTTGCTGCCCAAATGTTGCATTCTTTATTTTCGTGTTCCATCATTTGTAATAGGAATAATTATGATTGTTGAGGCGCAACCATCATAATTATTCCTATTAATAGGAATAATTATGATGGTTGAGACTTAACTATTATAATTATTCCTATTAATTTGTTGTTGGTCCAAATGGGAACGTAGCCCATGTGACATGTTGACCTCATTCCTTCATTTCATTGACCTTATTCTTTTTTTTTTTTTTTTGGTGCTGATGAGGGGATAAACCCCGATAATTAAATGTTTGCTATTACACGGGGAATAGCTACCCCAAATATATCCTCCCGTAGGATAGGACGAAGTTCAGCTAAAGGGACATCTAGATCGATAGGAATATTACTAGCATTCACACCCTTATTTGCTAACAAATCGGCTGCCCTGTTCGCTTCACGATACGTGTGCTCCACCTTCACCAACCAAGAGTTGTCCCGGATTAATGTCTGACATTCTTGGACGATAAATTTCAAATTGTTGCTTAGCAACTGATTTTCGTTTATGAAACCAACACAAGGGGAGTTATCCATATGAATGATAAGTCGTTGTATACCCAATGTCTTTGCCCTTTTCAATCCGGCTTGGAGAGCTAGCAGCTCGGCTTTCATTGACGTGCATATCCCACACGAGAAGTAGAACGCATTTATGAAATTACCTGTCTCATCTCGGAATATTCCTCCACCTCCAGCTGGCCCAGGGTTACCTTTCGAGGCGCCGTCAGTGTTAAGAAGGACCCAATTATGAGGAGGAGGCAGCCAACGAACAAAGATCTCCGTGTTGGTAACTCGTTGCTGTGGAATGAAAAGATCATAACGGTCAAAAGCGGACTTACTTGCTTCGAATTGCTGATATAGGAAACTTCGAGGTTCAGCTGGGTTCTCGTTTTCATGTCCAAAGACCACATTATTGCGCCATCGCCAAATCCACCAACAAGTGATTGCAAACATCATCGGCCAATTTGGTTCATTCGTTACCACCTCATTACTTGCACATTTTGTTAACCAATCAATAAAGGGGGAATTGTAAAAGTAGGTATTGGAGGAGTCTACACCAACAAGACTCCAAATTTGTTTGGTGACGGGGCACGATCGTAGGAGATGTTCCGTCGTTTCTTCATTTCCTTCACACCGCGGACAACGAGGGTCGTCTCCCATATTTCTGATAACTCTGTTGACATTCACCATAATTCTTCCATGGGCAGCTAACCAAATGAACATACGAATCCTTTGCTGAACCGGGATTCTCCAAATCGTTCTCCAAATTATAGGTTCAGTTTCGATTGAAGTGTCCTGTCCTCGAAGAAAGCCTAGGGCAGATTTCAGGGAGAACTTTCCCGACGAAGTCCCAATCCAATACAAAGAATCCTCGAGGTCGGGGTCTTCGATGAGCGATATGGAAGCAATTTTTTGTAGGATTTCTTGTGGTAGAAAATTAGCGAAACAATCCCAATTCCAACCCGAATTTCCACTCCACATCTCACTGACCGTATGCCCTAAAATAGCGTCGGGAATAGGGGCTAATGCATGATCGCTTGGGCAAATACCGTCAACCCATGCGTGATCCCAAAAGAGAGTTCTTCTTCCGTTTCCTACTACCGTTGCTGTTCCTCGAACAATAGTCCTAGCTTGCGCCGAAATTCCTGCCCAAACATTGGACATATTTCTTTTGGCTTGAAATATATCAATGTCGCACCTATTACTACAATACTTGGCGCGTAAAACTCTTGACCATAGACTATTTGGTTCCGCCAAGACTCTCCATCCTAGTTTGGTTAGGAAGGCCGCGTTTGATTGTCTAGCGGACGGTATTCCCAATCCTCCAATAGATTTAGGTTTTTGTACTTGCTCCCAAGAAATGAGATGGATAGGTTTCTTTGATTCATCGCCTCCCCATAAAAATCTTCTTGCTTTCCTATCAATAGAGTCACATACAGTTCTGGGAATTTTAGCCGTCTGCATGCTATAATTCGCAATTGTTGTGAGTGTGGATTGAACTAGAGTCGTTCTCCCTGCAAGAGACAATCTCTTTGTGGACCAACCCGACAATCTCTTGTTAATTTTTTCCTCTAGATGGCTGAATGTCTGACGAGTGACTCGACCGTTAATTGTAGGCATACCAAGATAAGTCCCCAAGTCGTCTGTTTCTTCGAATTCCAGCGCTGAACATATCGTTTCTCTATTTAAATGGTCCGTATTTTTCGAGAAAAAGATACGGGATTTGGCACTGCTTACTTTTTCTCCTGAGGCCGAACAAAATGTGTCAATTACGCGCTTGATAACTAAAGCTTGTTCTTCCGTGGCTTCACCGAAAAGGACCATATCGTCTGCGAAGAAAAGATTTGTTATTTGGGGGCCATTTCGACAAACTATAATAGGCTTCCAATTGTTCCTCCGGACTTCTTGATCAATAGCCTGCTGCAATTTTTCCAAACACATGACAAATAAGTATGATGATAACGGATCACCTTATTCTTTAATTTGCATCAATCCACTAACAAGTTTGGACTTTAATCTAATTGCTCCTCATATCATCTCGTCTCTTTGTTTAGCCCAAAGCATTAGACCAATTTCACCTCACTTAATCCAGCCCAACCTTAATTTTAAATCCATCGCCCTATATTTGCACTTATTATTCTCAAATATAATTAATTAATGTGGTAAAATGACACTTTGTACAGTTATACCTAGAGCCGGCGAATAATGACATGACCTGAATTCGATACATAACTAACTAAGTTAGGTTGAAACTAAATGACCTATTTATATAAGTTGGTCGACATGAGATATAATTGGGTCGGGTTTGGTTTGAACTTTCTAAATATAAACTCGGCGCGAATGGTCATTTATTAAATAATTCGTAAATTACTTAATCCGTCAACACCTAAATCTATATATGTTTTCCAATCATTGACATGACACGAAAATTTGACATGAATCTCATACGAAGTTAACGGGTTTGAGTTGAGGCTCAATGACCCATTTATTTTTTTTATTTTTTTTTGAAACCCAACTGGGTATATATTCAAAGCAAGAAAACGTTCGACTGACTCGGGTAACTTCTCATACCAAACAATTTTACTCGTACCAGCCGGAAGCACATGTGCCAACTCATGAGCTATCACATTGTTAGCCCTACTAGTAAAAGACCACAAAACAGAATTAAACGAATTACAAATATTTAAAATATCGGCTAAAACAGAAGAAAAAATGCATCTCCCCGTCTTCTTCCTTTTGAGAGCTTCAATAACCTGCGCGCAATCACTTTCCACCACCACCAACGTATGACGTGCTTTCACCGCCTCTTCAAGACCGTCGAGAATCGCCACAGCTTCCGCCACATGAGGTTCCCACACCTCGTTCCTACCATTCGCCAAGCTCCACAATACCTTTCCCGTGCTAATACGATACAAGGTCTAATTGGGTTGGATTTGGGTGGACACGTTTGTGACTCGTTTAAATTTGCCACGAACACGAATTCCACACGAAAATCTAATTAAACATATAATAACCCACTTATTTCAACAATAACCACCTAAATCTACACTCATATACCATACTAAACTCATCTTATCAATTTTCTAACGCTTAGATCGTTACTCGTCCAAGAGTAAACTCAAAGAACGCAATACACCTCGAACCAACACTGATCCACAAAAGTATAGAAAATCAATAAAACTAATGCGTGTACAAGATGGATGATTCTTCAACACGGCAAGGAGAGATCAAAATTTTTTTCCTTTTATATAATGATGTGTCTAATTTATATATGATTTTACTCCTATATTAGCTCGGTTTTATTGATTATTGCACTTTTGTAAGTGTATTTGTGAGCTAATTCCGTGTTCTAGGTGTTTTGCTTGTATTCGTTGCATTTTGTAGGAAATGAAGCATTCGGTAGCTTTTTCTCGTCAAATTAGCAATCACCAAAGTTCACGAGGCTAATGGAAACAAGACTTGACCATGGAGGGGCGTTTTGGAAAGAATTGGAAATCCCGAGCATGAAGAAACCAACTTTGGTTGGTGTACAAGTGAAGAAATGAAGCCCAAATGAAGTTAAGAGCAAGCTTAGGATTCTCTTTTGCAATTAGTCGGGAAATTAAGAAGCATTAAGACGGGTTTTAGGATTTCTTATGCTAATTAATCGAGGCTTTAAGAGAAAAAATTGGATTCCTACGACCCCGATCGGGGTTCGGTGTCCCCGATTGGGGTTACCCCTATTTATGCCATTTTTGTTTTGCACCTCTAAATCGTATTTAAGGGGTGTTGAATCCGTAATTTAGGACACACTTCATATGCCTTAACACGCAAATTTCAGATTTCAGAATAATCTTTAGATTTCCTTTAAGCTTTCCTTGTTGTTCTAAACAATTTCATTTTAGCATTTCCAAGTTATAATATAAGTTTCTTTGTAAGTTATTCGGGTTTTATTTGCGTTCTTCATATTCAAGTTCCATTTCCATTGTTACGGTAGTTTAATTTCTAGTATTGTTTTGCTAATTCATATGTCATTTTCGTTGTTAGTTAGTTCGTTAATTCACCAATTGCTAGTCATTATTCCGTTTATTTCATTGTTACATTGTTATCACTTTCGTCATACACTTTATCACATTGTTATAAGTTTACTACATATTGTTTCTAAGTTATATTCATTATAGTTATTCTCTAATATTTCTATATTTATATTTACTCATAGTCATTTTGTTAATTACGTATTAATTTAAACTTTAGTTATTTTATTAAGCATCATTTCTAATATTTATGTTATTATAAGTATTTAGCATTATCTTTATTCTTAAATATTCATTTAGTTGTAGTTTCATTTTCATCATGCTTATCATATCATATGCTATTAGTTTAGTTTTTAATATGTGTGAGTAGTTCATTAGTCTAGGGATTAGGGGAGCCATGCATAAATAATATTTGTAATTATTGAAATAGGATGCTATAATATCGATTAAAAGTTTCTATCACATGCTTGTATTATTTTGTTAGTCTTTGATTATTGATCACAATCCTAGATTAAATTTGTTAATTCGTTTCTAAAAGTCGAGAGGCATGAAATTGAATTAGACTAAGTATGTTTTAGTAGACCGATCTAGTAATAGCGAGAGCTCACTATAACCCGTTCTATGGTTGACAATAAGGCCGAGAAGTGGTTGTCGTTAGACCTAAACAATTATCGTTATTAAGAATTCTTAGTTTGACATGAGCAATTACATATTTGCATGCGTGATCCGATTCCCCTAGGCTCTTTTATTATTATTATTGATTTTACGTTATTTTATCATAGTTTTACCAACCAAACCAAACACCAATCGTAACCGACCTGATAGAATTCTATTCATAGCTTTTCACTACGCAACTCACGTCTCCTTGTGTCTGACCCCTACTTTACTACATTCATTTATTAGCTAAGTTTAGAGTATTTTTGTTAGGTGTGTGATAGCCTATCATCTAATATCCCTAATTTTGCCTAAAACAATTTGGCTTAAGGTTACTCATCCACTTTAATGAGAGGACAAGCCGTTGATTAACCTCGTGGCTTCTTAGCTTGTTTTGTTAAAAAAAAAAATTTACTTACAACAATTCTGGCCAAATGATAAAGGGTGAAGCCGTTGGTTTAGTCCGCGGTTTTACTCTTTCTTCATTTTTGAAAGTTACAATTATTTTAATGTTCGTAAATAAGGTAAAGCCGTCAGTTTACGTAGCGGCTTTGTCTAAAGACATTGGAAAAAAATACAAGTGATGACGTAGACTCATTAGTCCACAATAGTTTGAAATCAACCTCAAAATTTCGATTAATTTGTTAAATAACCTCATTTAGCCAAAAACAATTCGTGTATGATAGCATAGTTTTGAAACTAAAACAAAAAATTTAAAGGGGCATACAAACGCAAATTTGAAGAAAACAATTGGCAAGGTGTGCATCATTAATAAATCAATGAAACATATGTTTACATGTTCAGAATACAGAATGATTTTTTTCTGTTTATCATACCAAATTACCAATTACCAAGTGTGTGCTCATTAAATTTATGGCAGTTCTTGCAAAAATATAAAAATAATTTTTCTAATTTGAAAATTAAGGTTTTAATTTAAAGTAGAAAAATATTTAACGGAAAGAGGTTGTGACTTGTGAAGTCCTTAACGATTAAGTTTAAAAATTCGGGTCCTTAAAGCTTCATTAATAGATAATTTGCATCCTTTTGGTGTAGTTTACTCGATTTTTAGTAGTACTAGGTAGTATCCCGTGCTTCGCACGGCCTGTTTGTATATTCTATCATTGTAATTATTAAAAAGTATATATAATATTATAATGATGTCTTAAGATTTTACCTATAAATAAAATAGATTAAACTTTTTTCAAATATTGTTTTTTGAGGCATAACTTCAAAAAATTTAAAATACAACTTATAAAATACGGAGTGCTTATTTCAAAGTAAGGGTTAACAGTCATAATCAATGTTTTATACTTCACGTATCCATATTAACTACAAATTATTATAATTAAACGTACACCGTGGTAAGTTTCCTACTTGATCACGTTTGTTCTAATACAATTGTATTTAATAATCGTTACTCTGTATTTTTGTTGTGATTATTCAAATACACTCGTTATCACCGATACATACTTGTCACAATGTTTAGAGTTTTAAACCCTCACAAAATCTATTGTATACTTCGGTCTGATATGCATATATAACTTGTCACAATATAGTTTGTTCATCTCTACATTATAAAAACTTATGTTTTAGTAATTATTTTTTCTTAAATAAATATAATGACTTTTACAAATATATTTTCCGTGATGTATCTAATGGTCGATGATTTTTTAACTTTCTCAAGGTGTTTTTTACTTAATAAATATAAGAATTGTGAGATACTCATTCAGACCATATATATACGGAGTAGGAAATTATACTCGATTGAAAGATGTTATATCGTGTATACTTTATACAATGTAAAATGAATACGCCTACCATGCCCAATAGGAAAAAAATCGTTGATTTACATTAGTTTGTAGTCAATATATTTTTGAATCATTCATTCACGTTGTTTTATAGGATAAAAAGTTAATGTATAGTCGCACTTACATGTTAGATGAAGCATACATGTTACTCTATGTCTACTATAGTCAATATATGAGTTTACGCTTGACTATGGTATTTGTGAAACTCATACTGGTTATTGTTGGAGTATATTGTTAGTTAACAGTCAGTTACATGTTACTAATTTACTATATGTATATATATATGCTCTATAAATCTCTCACAAAGAATAGTGATACAAAGAGTATTAAACTCATACTCGCGTCCAATTATTTATTTACCTTTAATTAAAATATTTCTCACAAAAAAAATTATTATACAAAGAGTATTAAATTTTAAATTTATCTATAATTCCCATTTGTTGATTAATCGTGTGAAAAACCTCTTCTATATTTAACAAAGTTATATTTTTAAATTTTTTATTTATAATAATGATAATAGTGGTAATATAAAAGTTATTCTTCTTCTTGTTAAACCCAATCATGAAAATAGTAAACGTAGTTTGAAAGCCATATAGGTTCTGTTAATGTATTGCTAAAGAATATGGTTGGTTGATTTGACTGAAATAATGCCAACAAATTACAAAAAATAATTAATACTCCTTAGATAACACTACACTTATCAAATCATTTTCTCTCGTGTGAACATTCTCTTGGATGATTTTTGCAATTCCCCATCTCAAACAATTATGTAGATGCACTCAACTATTAATGTTAATGTATATTACTCGTAATTAATATATTATGCATGTACGGTCTTTATTCAAAAAGATGTACTCCCTCTGTCCCGGTCATTTTTTATCCTATTTTATTTTGCAATATCTCAGTCAATTGTTTTCCTTTCTATTTTAGGTTCGGAATGCATTTGATTAGCATTTGATCATTCATACATAATTTTGTCCACTTATTATTTAATAATCAGTCCCAGTCCCCTTCTCTTTTCCTTCTCTTTTTATGGTTTTTGTGACAAAATCAAATGACAATAATTGACCGAAATAGAGGGAGTAAATAGAAAGTTATTGGGGGGTTTTTCCAATGCGGCCGCATCTAATCAATTTACAAATTTTATATAAAGAATATTTAAATTTATAAGTTAGGTTCGGAGTGTTATTGTTAGAATGCATCTATAAATCAATTAGCTAGTTTGTTCTAAAGGAATATATGGTATTGTGTTTGTTTATGATGATAGTTCAATGTAACAAAACTGAAATTAAAACAATATCCTGACTTAAGCAAAACTAAGGCTTTTTTTTCTTTTTTTTGTAAACTAAAGTTAATTGTTATAACTAAATATAAAAATTGCATTATTGTTGTTGTTGTCGTGTCGCCGTAGTCTGTTGTCGGAAAACAATAAGCCATCATACATCCATTCTTAAACTATACTCCAAAATTCTCCTCAAATTGAATCAAAACAAAACCAAAATTTAATTTATAAAAACATAAATAAATTAATTAAGTGCTACTGTGAAACAAAAAAGGATATTGAATTTATTCCCTTTATATGGAGGAACTTCTGTCGTAATTTGCTCCTTTTTCGGGGAATCTTTAAGCACTTGTGAGGCATGTTTAGCTGAGTTTAGAGAACGAAGTATCTTTTATAGTAGTAATAATACCGGCACAACCATACAATGATACAAATTGCAAAAGATCAATTTTGGATGAACTCGATTAACCACCAATGTCCATCCCTCTTATTATCAATTAATCAATCACACAACAATACAACATAGAGGTATGAAGGATTATTGTACAATTAACAATATGATGAAGGAGATAAATATGTGTGCCCGTATAGGTATAATTCTGAAAATTTTCAAAGGTATTCTAAAAGTAAGATGTACGATGAAGCCATGAAAACTACTCTGTCTATTTATATGTATGTAGGTTGCTCATTAGAGACATTAAAGTGTACACAATTCATCCAGATTCATTATGTGCATCAATGCAATGTACTTGCTATACGTAGTAATTTTTGAAGTGCATTAATTCTCCTAGGTAATTGTATTTGACGAATTGTTTGTGCGCATATGGCATAGTATTTAGCAAACTTTATATACAATGCATCATCAAAGAAATATTTGAGATAATTTGTTTTAAATGCACATGTCAAATCTACAACTTCTCAACCCAACTTTATATATAGGAGTATAAGATAAGATAAGATAAGATATAAAATAGGATCTATATATTTTATTATTTATATGTACAAATTTATATATATTTTTGTTATCAAATATCATCCAATAAAATTATTTTAGATTAATGCTCAATAATTAGCTCCTCCTACAATGAACAAACTTATTCAATACGGAGTAAGAGAGAAAAAAAAAGCACATTTATTGACATGCAACTATTTTTGTGATGATCTTTTTTATGACAATTATTATACGGAGTAACTCGTTTTTAGTGATTTTGAGATATTAAATGCTAATACTTAAATGCTAATGCCACATGGCGGATCCACATCTACCCAACCCAGTTTTATATATATATATAGGATTGTTTGGGCCAAATCTTCAATATTGGGCCAAGTCGTGGAGTTTGGTGAGTTGGACAGCCTAAGTGTCAAGTAGAGGGAGTTCATAATCATGTGAGCCCAGCGCCAGAGGAAGGAGAATTGTGGGTCGAAGGCAGCTGTCCACGGGAGCAAAATAGGGGCCCAATACGAAGGTCACAGCTTACTTGAGAGGTAAGCAAGCTAAACCCTACTAGGGATTGATTCTATATAAGACGAGAAGAAGAGGAGGATATCATTCATCGTAAAGCACATTGTAACACCCCCATTTATTCAGGAGCCTTTAGCAAGACATTCCCAAATAAATAGGACTGTTACCATCTCGGTTTCCTAAGGTAGTGAATAACAAAGTACAACAAACCAAAGTACTTTATATAAAATTTAGCGATTACATGTTTATTACAAATTAATCAAACTAAAACTTAATGTAAAATTAATTACAACTCGCAGCGGAAATAAATAAAGTGATTAATAAACTAAATGATCTAGACTTCTAGGTAGACTGGCCGAGTCCTCACGCATCCCATAAGCTCCCAACTCAGCTAATCTTAAGTACCTATCAAATCTTCTCCCCATTATGATTCATCACAGGTGTTTACGAATACACAGTCAAACACGAGGTTAAGTAGGAATAAACACTAACAACAAGAACATACGATAGACAATCCAATTCCATACAAATAGCACTACTCCCTTAACAACGTGCTCCTTTTCATGACTTAACACACCTCCCTTAACAACGTGCTCATATTACTTTGGTACCCCTCCCTTAACAACGTACCACCATTATGTAATAGTACCTCTCCCTAACAACGTACATATTACTGTTCACCGCAGAGTACAAACTCCCTTAACAACGTACATATAACTGTAACACAGCTTATCACAATTCCCACTTTCACAATCAACGATAACAATTAAACTCACCTCATAATAACAACCAACACAATATAATATAATTTCTCCCTTCCAACAATATCAATATGTAAACAATTCACTTCAATATTTATCATCCATCATGTCGTACAATAATAACAAACGAGAGTTGAGTAAGATTTATCCCTACCTGGCAAGCAATTCCAAATAAGCAGCTCAAAGCGATCCAAATAATTAAAGCAGACGAACCCGATTATAAATTCTTCACAACCCGTTACCTAACATATTAATAATTCATTCAATTATTAATTATCACATTCTAACTATTATTTATCCAATTTAATTATTTATTTATTATTTAGAGAATTACGATATTCAAACCCGCTTCAATTACAAACCCGAGTCACCCAAACTCCCAAATACAACCCGTAAAAACAACTCCCACAAACTCCATCACATACACGGTTTGACCCGTGTCCAACCCCCTCCCTTTAATCGCCAAATCCCGACACCACAAGCCGCCACTCACACCACCCAACCCCATCACCAACAGGCCACAACCTAACGCACCCAAACACCCTCTGACCACCCGTCAAACCTACACCACTGGCCCAGAAACGCTCGCCTTAGCTTCCTCCTCTACCCGACATCAACAACCAACCATCACCCTTCACCACAGCCACCACTACCACCTTTGGCCACCACCATTGACACCACTGTCCCACGGTGACTCCAGGGGTGGTCCCCTTTCCCCGGTACAGTCACAAACATGGCCACGGTTCTCGTCTTAAGACGGTCGCATCCTTTCCCCTGTTTTACTGCCACCACCGCCACAAACCACCACCTGCCACCACCCTGACACCTCCACTGTGGTCGACTCAACCTCCATGAACCAACCCACATTAACCCAGGTCAATTGAGTCGCGATTAAGGGTTCGAATCCCTTGTTTATTAACCCGACTGTAGATACCTCATTTCTGCACCTCCCGCAAACCACCCGGTGATGATTGGGCCGCATGTTTGGTACACGGAACGATTTGTGACAGTTCGTAATTTTATCATCAAGTGGTCGCTCAAACACATGTGTCTACCTCATAGTCGCCATCTACGCACCGATACGGTCGTTTTGGCAGTAATTAGAGTACATTTGGAGTCCGGGTCAAAAACCGTCTTCATTTTTCTAATAACCGTTGTAGATACCCGTATCCGTCGATATTGGAATTTATAGAGAACCCGACAAACACCCGATGATGATAGGACACATGTATTTTTTAGTTGTCATTGTCATTTATTTGGGTTCGTTTTACGATGTAGAATGAGCGTTGTCGACGGAGTATTTTAATTTAAATGATATTTAAATTAAAGTTTTTTAGGTGATTTCAATTTATTTTATTTTATTTTGAATTTATTTTCCCAAGTTTATTTTATTGAAAATAAAATAAATATTTGATTTGAAAAATCATTTTATGAATATATTTGATTTAAAAAATCATTTATTTTAATGTGTTAATTGATTTGAAAAATCGATTTTAAAAGCGAAGAAAACTCGTTTTAAAAGCATGTTTTTGAGCTCGATTTTAGCTCGGTTTTTGGGCCCGTTTTCTTTACGAGTTGGCACGAATATCGAGTACACTAACCAACCTAGACCAATACCCATCCACCCCAGTTCGAACGCCCTATCCACGGCCCAAAATTCCATCCCAAATCATCCCCAACAGCCCGCATACAAACAGCCCCCCTCCCCCTGTTTTGCGTGCCAATCCCGAGCCCAAAACCCGCTCCAAATACCACCAAAACCCGTACCCATTAACCCTAACCCATACCCTAGTATCCTACCCATATTACCCTAGCTTAATCACCAAGAAAACCCCCCTCAAACCCTCACAAAAGCTGCTGGACAGCAGCTATGCGTGAGCAGGCCCGACTGCCTCTCCCTCTCTTTTACCCTACTTTAACTCCTTATAAATACCACCCCTTCACCATACATTCATTCCTATAAGTTCTCCCCACATCCTACCATCACTCACAAGCTTTAAAACTCAGAAACAAACCCTAATTGCCTCTCAAAATCCCTCCACAAAACCGACATACAAACTGAAACTGTTTGTGTGTCCTCCTCGAAAAACAATTCGTTCCTCCCTCAAACCTCCATCAAAACTCGATTTTCTTGTTCCTAATTAACCACATAACATCCATCTACACATTAGACAAAGATTTACGAGCCAAATTGCCCTTGAGAGTACACGAAATCCCTCGAAAAATAGAGTGTTATACACTCTGTTTTCGCGGCTTGTTCTTGTCTGTCCAGTTCTGTTTGTGCTCGTTTTTCGTGCCCAATAACCCAAAACGAGCAGGGGTTGCTTTAAGATCTCTGTTCTCCTCTCTTTCTAGTTTTCAAAACATCTTTTAAATCGAATTTTCATCGTGAAACGAGGGAGAAATCATCGTTTGAAAGTCGCTGTCCAGATTTGCCAAAAACGCATGTTTGCTTTGTTTCTTAAATCGACGACGGCCTCTCGAGATAAAATCTACCATCGATTACGACCCAAGACGGTGTCAACGATACATGTAGGTTGAGGGTGCATCAAATCCTCCTCTTTCTCCTTTTTTTATTTCGTTTTTTTTATGTTTGTTTTTCTTATAGTTTATTTTTGTTTGTTCATCGCTTTTATTTATCGTTTAAATTAACTATGAAACTAGTTTAGTCCGAGTATGAGTTAAAGTACCACCATGAACACCCGCGTTGACTTGAGATGGGAAAATAAACCGCTACTTCAGTCGGTCGTACACCCCGTCTCATTTACATATCCTCGTGTTCAAGGTAGGGCATAAATAAAACGAATTTCTAACTTCCGTTCCTCGCTTTTGACCCTTTGTTGTCTCGGCCAATTCGACCCACCCTAGGATCCGTTGTATGTTAGTTTAACCTCTGATTGTTAACATATGACTTATTTAGACGACATTAGATCAATTTAATAACCTAATTAGACATGTTAGGTGGCATCGACATAGGTTTAAAAATCGATTAACAATTCTATAACCTAATTGAATACATCTTTCTTTTCACTTGATTTCTCGCTAGCATAGGAGTGCGTGATTAGCACCTTCCTATTAACACTCGACGAGTAAGCATTAATCTTATGATATCGTGACCTAATTGGACCCTTTAGGCCGTGTAGAATACACACTCGCGCGTTTCTTCTCAATCGATCAACCTGTTTTATAACTTGTTTTCTAACTCGTTTTCTAATCCGTTTCGCAATCATTCGATCTAACTAATGAACCTAACCTAGGAACTAGGATGGCCTTGTTTTGGCCGTGAGGGTGGCCGTGGTTTGGGCCGTGAGCTTGGCCGTCTTCTTTGTCTTTCTTGCTTCGTTTTTCATACCTTTTGTTCTTCGTTGTTTCGTTGCTTGTAATTTGTAATTTGTTTGTCGAGTTGTAATTTTCGAGCTTGTTTTACTTTTATCGAGTCAAAACCTCTTCAAAAACTTTAGTCTTGTTTAGTTAGACGGTTGTGTCCCAATGCAAGTGAGAGCGTAGTAAATCGCATGTTGTTTAAAGCAACATGGCCCGATTTATGCTAATGCGTGCTTTGGTGCGTAGCCCAATGTCTAATTCGATGAGATTAAGTGAAAGCACGCATTACGAGGAGTGACCCAAGGCCGTGGGTCATGTAAGCCGTGGGCCACCCCTCTTGTGCACGTTTTTCTAGGCCGATTGGCCGTGTGTGTTATCGTGTACGGTTTTGTATGTAGCAATTGTATTTAGATCGAGTTGTATTTCTAATTTCTCGTTGTGTCGGCATGAAATGCCCGGGTTGTAATAGGTAGATCCCAACGGCTCCCCCATTTCCCCCTTCAGCCTTGTTTGCTTTGTTTTGTATGTTGTTAGATTAATCAACCCACATGCTAAATTACAACTTTGACAAAGTTAGTTTAGTTGCATCTAAAACGACATAGAAATCGTTGTCACATGTTAGGGTTTAAAATGATGTTTGCATATCATATATCGTAGTAGCTATGACCTTGTTTGAAATCCATACTTGACTTAGTAGAGGCCGTTATTGACGGGCGGGGTTGGGTGTCCTTATGGGCTTCCCAACACGTACCCTCACCCCTTACTCAAGATCTATGGTTTGTGGATCCGTCTAAATACCATTGGATTACGAGAGTCATTCAAATCGAGTGATATAGGGTACAAGTCTTTATCTTTAATCACTCGTAGTCGATTGGCTTTATGCCTTTCGATGAAAGGTGTAAAGTTGACTTGAACGGTTCCAAGTTCCCAAAAAACTTGGTGGCGACTCTAATTGGTCTTAATTCGATTCGAAAGAACCTCGAGTCGATTATGCCTAGTGTGGATCCCGCGGACGCAGCTTCCCGAGGGCCTTGTCCACGATTTGGCGACTCATTTGGGGAAAAGAGGACTAGTTACACTTTGTTTCTAGGGTCTTTTCCTCCGAGGTGAAACTTGAAAAGAAAGTGTTGGAAAGTAAAACATTACTCATAGTGCTACGATTCATGCATAAACCCTTAAGGACTTCCCGGGCCGTCCCAGCGTTTCTTCGTGATGCGTGGGGGCGACGTCCCACTATGCTAGGAAGCTGCACATTGCTCGCTTCCACTTCACCTCGCGTGGTTCTTGATGGTGGGGACGATCTTCTAGGTACTCTACCTTAAGACACCTTGCTCTATAAGACCGCAAAAGGATGGAGGGCATAGACCTTCTTGTAGAAGACTTGCCGAGACTTAGAGATGTCTAGGAGCATACATCCTTGTAACATGAGAATGACAATGTGCAAATTGTTTTCCCGAGTCTTTTCGAAATTTCCCATGTCCTTTTCAAAACTGAACTTTTGAACAACTTACTTTCAAAATAGCATGGTTTTAAAAACGCGGAATGCTGCCCATATAGGACTAGAATTTTCGGCCCAAAATGAGCTTTTATAGCCGGCATGCTGCCCATTTCAAATCTCATTTTCGAATCAATCTTTCGTTTTTTTTTTTCAAAACCAATCCAAAATGCCTCTCGAACCTCAACCAAGCATGAGATGCGTCACGTCGTGTCCAGGTCATGGCCATGTTAGGCCGGGTGTGTTTCGCTCTAAGAGTCTAGAACACGACCTTGTCGGGTCGCCCAAGCTCACCTCTTGGGCTTCGAGTCATGTGGGTCGACCAATTGGTCTAGGATAGTCCACAAAAACGCCCAAGCTAGGCCATTTAGGGCGTTTCACCCGAACCTATGGGCTATGTTAGTCCAATCACGGGTTTGGCCACACCGAGTCCAGTTTATAACCGATTTATGACAGTTTGAGTCATGTCGTTTTGTCAAGTCTAAAATGAACCAAGGTCTAGATCCAACCGTGAGTCGAACCTCTGGTTAGTCAATCTCAAGTCGAGTCTTTGTTTGAGTCAAGTTGGGGTCGTGTCCTTAAGTGTGCAGGGGCTCTTACTTTAAATATTGACTCGGTCACGGGGTTTTCTTGTAGAAAGGCCGCCAAAAACCCGACGTCAAGCAATGGAAGATGCTGTTAACAAGCTTACCGAGGCCGTGAACCTCATGATGACCCGAATGGATGCAATCGAATCTAAGGCGGGTGAAGATTCCCCTCCACCACCGATCGATCGGAAAAACGGTTCAAGTTCATCGAAGACCGTTTGAAACTCTCCCACGGGAAGAACATTCACTATGAGAATGCTAGGGCCTATGCCCGGTGCGGATAAGTTGCCCACGAACATGGTACTCACGACATCCCAAAGTTTAAGGGCACGAGAAGATCCGATCTACCATGTTAAGGCCTATAAGGGGTACTTAGCACCTTGAAGGGAGTACCTGTGACATGCTCTCTCGAAATTTTCGCTCAATCTCTGGATGAACACCCGAAGGCGTGGTTCTATTATCTGGACCTTAAGAACTTCCCCACTTTCGAAGATATTACGGTGGAGTTACGTAAGCACTATCTATGCGACAACGTCGAGATTCAAACCAACATAAGAACTTTGGAGGTTATGACACAAAAGGAAAAAGAGGGCTTTACTGAATTCCTCGCAAGATGGCGCGCTGAAAGCGTGAAACTAGCTAAGAAGCCTGATGAAGTTGAAATGGTAGATAAGTTCGTGAAGAATTTACGACACATTTCCGTAATGCTCGAAATACCAGAATTTTGGTTCTTTCAAAGAATTGATAAGAATCGGGATAAAGGTAGAGGACGATGTCCGAATGGCTGAAGCCGAGAAGCCAAAAGGATACCAAGGGGCCTCGTCATCTAAAGCAAAAGCACCAAAGCCCCACTTTGTTGAAACTGTCAATCTCTTAGATGGACAATCAAAAAGACCTCCGCGCCAAGCTCCGAGGGTATTCACCGATATCGGGTGCACTTACGCCTACGCTCTCCAAAGGCTCATGGCCCAAGGAAAGTTGAAGCCCATTGGTCCAACTCCGATCCACTGGCTGAACAACAAGGCAAATGGTACAAACCGAATGCCTACTGTGCCTTTCATCAAGGGAAGGGACACGATACTGAAAGGTGCTTTAGACTAAAGCACGAAATTCAAGATATGATTGAGAACGGAACGCTCCCAATCCCGGCCATAAAGCCCAACAACGTCACCAATCCGTTTGGCGACCACACTAACTTTGTCTCTACCGAAGATAGTGTCGATTACTCTCACTTGATCCGCCCATGTCGTCTAAAAGGGGTTTTCGTCGGAAGAATATTCGTAGATTGCTCCGAATTCCTACCAAGCTCGAGAAACGAGATTACATTCGGGGATTTTGTTGTCGATTGTACTCCTTACATACTCCGAAGCGGCAATGAAATCAATGGCGTTTGGGCCGATGACGAGGATGATGTTTACCTCGTCAAAGGTGCGACAATTCCTCACACCCAAGAAGAAATCTTAAAGGTGAGGCAAGATGCCCTAGAGTCAAACCATTTGACTAGATCCGGACGCCCGTATCGTGTGGAGAAAGCTAAAGATACCCCGAACAAGACACCTCTCAAAGAGCCGGTAGTGGTCGAAGTTCTTGGTGAAGGGTCGACCTCCGAGGCTTCCCTCATCAAGCAACTCCAAAAGACTAAGGCCGACGTGTCTATCTGGCAACTTATCCTAAGCTCTTTCGAACATCGTCAAGCTTTGTTACAAGCTTTGATGAACATGACCGTGTCGTCGAATACTACTCCTGCGGACATGGTCACTCACATCGCCCGAAATCGGCCTCGGATCACCAATCTTTGTAACATTCTCAGACGAAGATCTGCCATCGCTCGGGCCTCGGCATAACCTGGCCCTCTATATTGCTACCGTGTGTCTCAACAAGCATATCCCTATGACCTTGGTTGACGACGGATCGTCGTCAACGTACTCCCTCCGAAACGCGCGTATTCGGGCTTGGAGAAGAATGACTTCATCCCCACTACGCGGACAGATTCGAGCATTCGATGGCACTTGTCGTCGAGTGAGTGGACTTGTCGACCTGGTAGTACAGACTGGGCAAGTGGAAAAGAAAATAAGTTGCCAAGTAATCGACATATGCTCATCCTTCAACTTATTGTTGGGAAGGCCCGGATCCATCTTCATGAGGGCCGTAACATCAACGCTGCATCGAAAAATCAAGGTCCCACTCAATGGCAAAACCGTCACCATTGACGCCACGCCAATTACTGTGGCAGGAGGAGACATTACTTCCGAAGTAAGGGTCGAAGCTACCAATGACGCATGTGGTTTCGAGATTGTCAATATGATCGAGCTGAACTCCGGCGGAGAATATGGATCTATACACGGGAAGCCATGCCTGCGAAGTGATTCTCAAGACTGGGAAATACTTCGGTTTCTCTCTATACCCTAGAAAGGAGGGTACATTCGAGTTGAAACCACCAATAGCCAAAGGAGTAACGTTCGGGCTTGGATATGAGCCCACCGGGAAAGATCTGCTGGAAAAGAGGGGAAGAACGATCGAAGATCGAGATATTAAAATGGGACCGTATCACCTAACTCTAAACGGTCACTTCGTGAGAGAGCTGGGAAGAACTCCCTTGCATGGACTTCCCGAACCTATCTTTGACCCAAAGGAGAACCTTCTCGTCCCGTGAATCGAAGTATTCCAAGATTGCTACTACATCCCCAAGACATTCTCGACGTGATGCCGGTAGAAACCAAACCGGATCCAATAAATGACGAGAAAGCTATGGGTCTTCTTTTCGGTGAAGAGAAGAAATCGCCAATACCAAACGAAGATTTGGTAAGCATGATCCTGAGAAGCGAACGGTTCGACCCATCTACCCTCATCACCGATGTGGATCCTCTTAGGACCAACACGGGGTGGCGGAAAACAATCAAGTGGACTGACAACAAAGGACTTCTTTTCAAGTTGACAACGGGAGAAGGAGAGATGTTCAAGCCGGATGATGTTACCGATTCCCGAGTCCGAGTCGGAGTCTCGAGTCTGAGTCGGAGTTAGGTCCTAAGATTGAGTCTAAGGAGTCAGGTGTTGAAAATACCCCTCCCCTAGCTTTCCCTTCCTATGCACCTTTTCCTAATGGTGGTATTCCGGGGCCTGTCCCGAATACCCCTATCTCGCCACTGAGCTCTGATCAGTTGGCTCAAATGTTAGCGCATTTCGCGCAATTTCAAATCAATAATAATATGAACCGGTTTGCTTACGACTTGTCTTACTTACATTGCAATTCAAACTTTGAAAATGATTGTTTTAATAATGACATTGAGACTGAGGTCGAGGATGAACAATTGGTCGAAGAAGAAGAAGAAGAAGAAATGGAACCACCTCTACGATTGATAAAAGGGTTGGAAGAGTACGGACAGAAAACTTCGATCATCGAAGATACCGAAACCATCAATGTAGGTACAACCTTAGAACCACAGGAGCTTAAAATAGGAACTACTTTAAGTCCCACCGAGAGACAAGGGTTCATTGGGTTGTTACATGAGTTCAAAGATGTTTTCGCATGGTCCTACAAAGATATGCCAGGCATTGATAGAGAAATTGCAGAGCACAGGATCCCAATCAAGCCGGGATATAAGCGGTCAAGCAAGAAACTACGCAAAATGCATACAGATTGGTCTCCGAAAGTCAAAGAAGAAATCGACAAGCAACTCAAAGTCGGGTTCATCAAGGTGTCGAGAATACTCGACCGGGTGGCTAACGTCGTACCAGTGCCCAAGAAAGATGGTAAAGTTCGGGTTTGTGTCGACTTCCAGGATTTAAACAAGGCAAGTCCGAAGGACGATTTCCCATTACCTCACATCGACATCCTGGTTGACAACACGGCAAAACACGCGTTACTATCCTTTATGGATGGATACGCCTGGTTATAATCGGATCAAGATGGCGAAAGAAGATATGCATAAGATCAAGCGTTCGAACGCAATGGGGAACCTATTGCTACACAAAGAATGCCTTTTGGGTTGATAAACGCAGGGGCTACATACCAGAGGACCGCGACAACATTGCTACATGATATGATGCACAAGGAAGTCGAGGTTTATGTCGACGACATGATTGTCAAGTCAAAGGAGCGTGATGGCCACCTTGGTACGCTACGCAAATTCTTCGAGCGATCTACAAGTATAACATGAGGTTGAATCCACAAAAATGCGCATTCGAGTCACATCCGCAAACCGTTGGGTCACATCGTTAGCCACCGTGGCATCGAGGTGGACCCATCGAAAATAAAGGCCATAATGGAAATGCCTCACCCGAAAACCGAGAAGGAAATTCGAGGTTTCCTTGGAAGAATCCAATATATAAGTCGGTTCGTGGCAAGGCTAACTATGATATGCGAGCCAATTTTCAAGAAATTGAAGGTCGGGGAGCACGTCGTATGGGATGATCACTGTCAAGCTGCGTTCGATAAGATCAAAGAAATACTATCTTCCCCTCCCGTGCTCAGCCCACCAACGGCTGGGTTACCACTTTTGTTGTATCTTACAGTTACGGATACTTCAATGGGGGCAATGCTGGCGCAGATAGTCGATAAAGAGGAAAGAGCGATTTACTACATTAGTAAAAAGTTCTTGGAGTATGAAATCAAGTATACTCAGCTCGAAAAGACATGTTTGGCTTTAGTATGGGCGACCAAGAAGTTACGGCACTACATGCTCAGTCATAGTGTCTGCATCCACTCGAAGATGGACCCAATCAAATACTTGTTTGAAAACCTTAGGTTACGAACGAGCAGGGTGTCAAGATGGACTTTAATGCTTTCCGAGTTCGACCTGAAATATGTACCGCTAAAAGTGATAAAGGGAAGGGCGGTTGCAGACTTCCTGGCGGATAACCCGATAGAAGAAACTGAGGTTGTGGATACGTGGTCGTTTCCCGACGAAGATATCGTTCACATAGACAATGATACATGGGACCTCTATTTCGATGGAGCATCGAACTATAGGGGATACGGGATAGGAGTTCTACTCATCTCACCAGAAGGTGAACATGTTCCCATTTCGATCAAGTTGGACTTTAACGTCACTAATAACGCGGCCGAATACGAAGCATGCCTACTCGTTTTGCACAGTGCTCTCGAGTTAGGCATCAAAAAGCTTGTAGTACATGGAGACTCGTCATTAGTTATCAATCAAGTGGCCGGGACGTGGAAAACCCGAAGTGATAGCTTGGCTCCGTACCAAGCAAAAATCGAAGAACTAGAAAAGTTGTTCGCCGAGGTCAAGTACATGCACCTCCCGGAGACGAAAACCAGGTTCTTTGATGCACTATCAAAACTAGCTCGCTCCGATCAACATACCTGATCATATGGATACTATGCCGATATGTGTCGAACGAAGATCATCACCTGCTTATGTTAATGTAATCGGAGACACAGAAGAAACCGAGGCCGAACCTTGGTATCATGCTATTCTGAAATTTAAAGAATCAGGAGAGTATCCACCCGACATGGATAACCGCGGAAAGCGCGCTATTCGAATGCTAGCCGCGCGATTCGTTAGAACCAATGACGGACAATTGTACAAAAAGACCGCGCAAAAATATCCTTCGCGATGCATAGACTCACCAATCATGAAAAGAGTCATGGAAGAAGTCCATGACGGAGAGTGTGGCCCACACATGAATGCCCATATCTTTGGTTCGTAAAATCATGAGATTAGGGTATTATTGGACCATGATGGAGATTATTGTCGCCAATATGTCAAACATTGCCATAATTGCCAAATCTTCGCAAACGTACAAAGATGTGCCGCCATCAACATTATATACTTTGACATCACCATGACCTTTCTCAACATGGGGAATCGACATTATTGGAAAGGTCAACCCATCTGGAACAGGTGGGCATTGTTTCATGTTAGTCGCCATCGATTACTTCACGAAGTGGGTAGAAGTGAAATCATACAAGGTTCTACAAGCAAAGCGGGTAACAAAGTTCATTCAAATGAAATCATTTGCAGATATGGGGTGCCGCATGAGCTCATTAGCGACCATGGCACTCACTTCCAGCCGAAAGCTAGTAATACTTGAAAAGTATAAAATCAAACACCACAAGTCGTCACCGTATCGACCTCTCAAACGAATAGTGCGGTGGAAGCCGCCAACAAGACAATCACCGTGATTCTCGGAAAATGACGGACAATTATCGCGAATGGCCGGAGAAGATACCGTTCGCACTATGGGGATACAGGACGTCTATTCGCACAACCACTGGAGCAACTCCGTTCTATTTGACATATGGGATGGAAGCGATCCACCTATCGAATTAGAGGTACCTTCTTTAAGGATTCTGTTAGAAAGTCGGGTCCACAAGCCGATCGGGCTCGCAAGCGGTATGATTCCTTGGTCATGCTCGACGAGCGACGGTTAAATGCGTTGCACCATGTTCAACTCTATCAGAAAAGGATACAAAGAGCGTTTAACAAAAAGGTGAAACCTCTAGGAATAAAGGATGGGGATTTGGTCCTAAAGTCGTGCGCTTTACTACCAATCGACCCGAGGGGAAAATTCAAGCCGAATTGGGCGGTCCTTACAGTAAAGAAAATATTATCGGGAGGCGCAATCAGACTGACAGATCTAGATGGAAATGACTTTGCGAATCCGACGAATTTGGATCAATCAAGAAATACTATCCGTAGAACTCATTCTCAATGTCGTAAAATAAAATTTTGAATTGCGTTGCTCGTGAGCGAGTCTAGGCCGCGGCACTTTGCTTTTGCTTTTGTGCGTTATAAATCGATGATTGTAGCGCGTTTGTTTTGTGGAACTACGAGCTCGGTTTGATTCTGTTGATAACGATACGTAGGCACTCTTTAAAAGAGTACAACCGACCCTTCCTTTGAATAAAATGAAATTTTATGCAGAAACTGGGAATTTTAATAGATAGTAAGTCTCATTAAAGATCGGGCGATGCCCATTACATCCTTCAAAAGAAAAAAGGAAAACAGCTAGCAACAAATAATAAGTAGTAGTATTAAATAATAGATTGGAGTCGAAGGCTCCTACATCTTCTTTTTCCCTTTGCCTTTTGGGTCACGTGACCGAGGCTCTGCGCAGAGGAGGGGTAGTTGCGTTCTGTCTAGCGCTTCTTAGGAGGAATCGTCATTTCCTCCCGAGGGCCCAGCCTATCTTTTACACTCAAGCGAGGACCAAGCCTCCCTTCTAAGGTTGAGCCCGAGTGTGCCTTTGAACCCAACCGTTCCCACACACTGTCGCTTTGTGAGTCGGTCTTAGGAGTCTTCTCAGTCTTAGTTTCAGGTCCAGATGCAGATGAAAGATCGTTAACAAAGAAGTCGCGACTGCTTCTGCTTTTGTCATAATATTTGATGTCGACAAACTCATCCTTCCGACACAAGTCCTTACCTGATTCGGTCTTCTCTTTAAGCCATTTAGTATAAGACGGGGATACCCAGGTAGTCTGAGGGCGCGCAGATACGTACCAAAGACGCCTTTGGTGCCACCTCTCGAGCCAATCATCACATATAGAGGAATTCGACTCTCTTGCTCGTCCCGCACAGCCCTCACACTTGGGAATTATTTGTCTACGGCCCATCTGACGCAGGACGCGGTCAGGGTAAATGTGAATAGACCTCTCTAAACCCAGTAGTTGCAAACGTCTGGTCTTATCATCTTCCGAAAGGATAGTAAAAGATTTGAGGCGAAGCCAAGGCATGAACCAGCAAAGAGGGCGACCTCCCCCTTCTGTCAGTTTGTTTCGCCAATAGGCAAGGTCATTTTGATGCTCGTCTTCATACCGCTTGGCACGCATAGTCAGCATACGAGCGAGATACGAGCTGGGCTCACGCGGCGGGGCGAAGAGCCAAAATCTCTCGCAAAGCCACGCCTGAAAAAAAAAAGAAGAAAAAGGAAAAATAAAGGAAAAGAAAAAAAAACGTGACAAAAAAAGGAAAAAAAAAACGTGACAAAAAAAAACGAAACAAAAAAAAAGAAAAAAAAAGAGAGAAAAAAAAAAGAAGGAAAAAACGGAATTGTGGCAGGAATCGTGGCAGAATACAGCAAAATTGTGGCAGAATGCAACAAAATCGTGACAAAATCGTGGCAGAATGCAACAAAATCGTGGCAAAATATAAATAAATCGTGGCAACAACACAAGAATCGTGGTAAAAGGAAAATCAATCAAGGATGCGAAATCAGGAGAATAGATTTTGTTACCTGCAATAGACGGGAGCATCCCGACCAATCGGCACCAGGGTTCATTTTCTTAGCATCTAAACCCCGGAGAGTTTCAGCGAGAATAATCCAGGAAGGGTTATGTCCCGTCTCCATCTGCGATACAATAGACAAAAGCTTCGCTTGTCCTACACAAGTTGTCTTGTTCATCCTACCTTCGAAGACATAAAGGTGTAACATGATCAATCCAAAGGCCTCCGACGACAGATGTTGTGATAAAAATCTTTTTTCGCAAGATACAAAATTTCCGATGAATAGCAAGAAGGTTGACTTCGTCACCGAACTATCTCCCCGGACTCCGTCCCGGAAAGGCCAAGGCGCTAGATATGTTCCACGCCATCCCGAATGAAATTTTGGTATAGCCCGATGACCTCGATCCCATCCTCCCGGGCGAGAAAACTCTTCGGGTAGAGGGCAGATCTCCCCCTCGGGAAAAGCAAAAACATGGTTACAAGGATCCCAATAGCTAAGGCGGTGTTCCAACAACGCAGTGAAAGGGATCCGCGTAAGGGAAGTAATTGCGCCATTGAGCGGTCTTTAATTCTTGTCTCTCTTGCACTGATGAAGTTCTGTCTCCCATGCTCGCATAGCACTCGCTAGATTATTCATAATGATTTATGTTATTTGCACCATTTGGGGGAAAGCGAGAATAAATTTGGCAATCTGACTCTTCCTTATATATAGAAAGAATAAGGGAAGGAAGCATCTAGGATGACACCCCTAGGGTGCCGTTTTTCTGAGTCGTGTGGGCCTTGGGTCGCGCGCCTCTTAGGGCCACCCCAGTTCACACCAGTCTTTGGCACGATGCATCGGGTTTTCGCACATCTATCGCGTTTTGGGGAGCGCCGGAACGGCCGATTTTCATTTCTACCCTCGAGAAGTCCATATTTGAATTAAAGCCCGTACACACTTACGGTTTTATTTTCCTTTTTTGTTTTACGGTAGCGGGCTACGCCCACGTTGTTTACCGGTCATACAGAGTGTCTGAGTCGTATTTCATGCTCACCCATCAAGGCTCGATTTCAAAAAAAAAAAAAATTCAAAAGTTCAAAATTCCGAAATTTCAAAAACTTTTTGCAAATTATAGATAGATGATCCAAGTAGTAGAATCTTTTCGGGTCGATGATCCAATCTTTCAATATTCAAAAATTCAAATTCAATTTTTTGGGTCGATGGCCCAACATACCAAGTAATGTCAAATTCAAAATTCAGGTCGATGACCCAATTTTTTCAAAATTTTCAAATTCAATTTTCGGGTCGATGATCCAGTATTTCAAAATGATCCAATTTCAAGATCGATGATCCAAATGTGCTTATGTAATGATTATTGCTAGTACGTTTTTGTGTTCCAATTTTAGCAGGATATGCTTCAACTGGGGGCTCTAAAGTCTTCGACTTTAGAGCCATTACAGAATCGGGGCTCACGGCCGTTGGCTCCAGAGACCATTATCAAGATGTAAAGGATGACATCCACCAAGAATTCAATTCGATACAAGAGTATGAAATGGAAGAATTCCGTAGCTGAAAGCAAATGATGAAAGCGGCGGCAACCTCCTCGGAAAGTTCCGTCCCATTCGGACAAGTGCCAGCAGATGATAAACTTTGGGCAAATGTCAGCAGATGATGAGTTTTGGACATACGCCAGCAGATGATAAACTTTGGGCATGTGTCAACAGTTGCCGAACTACGACGCGGGTTTGATTCCGTCAGAAACGGATACGTAGGCGCCTAAGGATAAGGCTCAATCCACCATATATGCAATTTATGGGTCGACGACCAACGATGATAATTCGACGCAACAGAAGGAAGAGTTAATCCCCGACGAAGTTTCGGTATGATCTCTTCTTATGGTCAAGTAGCTTATATACGCAAGTCTAATGGACTATAAACGACCCGAAGAATCCTCAGGTCGAGAGGGACCTGGGGTATACTTTGACTTTCGCCTTGTCCAAGCCTCAGTCAAAGTGGGGGCTCTGTAGATACCCGTATCCGTCGATATTGGAATTTATAGAGAACCCGACAAACACCCGATGATGATAGGACACATGTATTTTTTAGTTGTCATTGTCATTTATTTGGGTTCGTTTTACGATGTAGAATGAGCGTTGTCGACGGAGTATTTTAATTTAAATGATATTTAAATTAAAGTTTTTTAGGTGATTTCAATTTATTTTATTTTATTTTGAATTTATTTTCCCAAGTTTATTTTATTGAAAATAAAATAAATATTTGATTTGAAAAATCATTTTATGAATATATTTGATTTGAAAAATCATTTATTTTAATGTGTTAATTGATTTGAAAAATCGATTTTAAAAGCGAAGAAAACTCGTTTTAAAAGCATGTTTTTGAGCTCGATTTTAGCTCGGTTTTTGGGCCCGTTTTCTTTACGAGTTGGCACGAATATCGAGTACACTAACCAACCTAGACCAATACCCATCCACCCCAGTTCGAACCCCCTATCCACGGCCCAAAATTCCATCCCAAATCATCCCCAACAGCCCGCATACAAACAAATTTTGTTTTGTGCCAATCCCGAGCCCAAAACCCGCTCCAAATACCACCAAAACCCGTACCCATTAACCCTAACCCATACCCTAGTATCCTACCCATATTACCCTAGCTTAATCACCAAGAAAACCCTCTCAAACCCTCACAAAAGCTGCTGGACAGCAGCTATGCGTGAACAGGCCCGACTGCCTCTCCTCTCTTTTACCCTACTTTAACTCCTTATAAATACCACCCCTTCACCATACATTCATTCCTCTAAGTTCTCCCCACATCCTACCATCACTCACAAGCTTTAAAACTCAGAAACAAACCCTAATTGCCTCTCAAAATCCCTCCACAAAACCGACATACAAACTGAAACTGTTTGTGTGTCCTCCTCGAAAAACAATTCGTTCCTCCCTCAAACCTCCATCAAAACTCGATTTTCTTGTTCCTAATTAACCACATAACATCCATCTACACATTAGACAAAGATTTACGAGCCAAATTGCCCTTGAGAGTACACGAAATCCCTCGAAAAACAGCAGTGTTATACACTCTGTTTTTGTGATTTGTTCTTGTCTGTCGATTCTGTTTGTGCTCGTTTTTCGTACCCAATAACCCAAAACGAGCAGGGGTTGCTTTAATATCTCTGTTCTCCTATCTTTCTAGTTTTCAAAACATCTTTTAAATCGAATTTTCATCGTGAAACGAGGGAGAAATCATCGTTTGAAAGTCGCTGTCCAGATTTGCCAAAAACGCGTGTTTGCTTTGTTTCTTCGTCGACGACGGCCTCTCGAGATAAAATCTACCATCGATTACGACCCAAGACGGTGTCAACGATACATGTAGGTTGAGGGTGCATCAAATCCTCCTCTTTCTCCTTTTTTTATTTCGTTTTTTTTATGTTTGTTTTTCTTATAGTTTATTTTTGTTTGTTCATCGCTTTTATTTATCGTTTAAATTAACTATGAAACTAGTTTAGTCCGAGTATGAGTTAAAGTACCACCATGAACACCCGCGTTGACTTGAGATGGGAAAATAAACCGCTACTTCAGTCGGTCGTACACCCCCGTCTCATTTACATATCCTCGTGTTCAAGGTAGGGCATAAATAAAACGAATTTCTAACTTCCGTTCCTCGCTTTTGACCCTTTGTTGTCTCGGCCAATTCGACCCACCCTAGGATCCGTTGTATGTTAGTTTAACCTCTGATTGTTAACATATGACTTATTTAGACGACATTAGATCAATTTAATAACCTAATTAGACATGTTAGGTGGCATCGACATAGGTTTAAAAATCGATTAACAATTCTATAACCTAATTGAATACATCTTTCTTTTCACTTGATTTCTCGCTAGCATAGGAGTGCGTGATTAGCACCTTCCTATTAACACTCGACGAGTAAGCATTAATCTTATGATATCGTGACCTAATTGGACCCTTTAGGCCGTGTAGAATACACACTCGCGCGTTTCTTCTCAATCGATCAACCTGTTTTATAACTTGTTTTCTAACTCGTTTTCTAATCCGTTTCGCAATCATTCGATCTAACTAATGAACCTAACCTAGGAACTAGGATGGCCTTGTTTTGGCCGTGAGGGTGGCCGTGGTTTGGGCCGTGAGCTTGGCCGTCTTCTTTGTCTTTCTTGCTTCGTTTTTCATACCTTTTGTTCTTCGTTGTTTCGTTGCTTGTAATTTGTAATTTGTTTGTCGAGTTGTAATTTTCGAGCTTGTTTTACTTTTATCGAGTCAAAACCTCTTCAAAAACTTTAGTCTTGTTTAGTTAGACGGTTGTGTCCCAATGCAAGTGAGAGCGTAGTAAATCGCATGTTGTTTAAAGCAACATGGCCCGATTTATGCTAATGCGTGCTTTGGTGCGTAGCCCAATGTCTAATTCGATGAGATTAAGTGAAAGCACGCATTACGAGGAGTGACCCAAGGCCGTGGGTCATGTAAGCCGTGGGCCACCCCTCTTGTGCACGTTTTTCTAGGCCGATTGGCCGTGTGTGTTATCGTGTACGGTTTTGTATGTAGCAATTGTATTTAGATCGAGTTGTATTTCTAATTTCTCGTTGTGTCGGCATGAAATGCCCGGGTTGTAATAGGTAGATCCCAACGGCTCCCCCATTTCCCCCTTCAGCCTTGTTTGCTTTGTTTTGTATGTTGTTAGATTAATCAACCCACATGCTAAATTACAACTTTGACAAAGTTAGTTTAGTTGCATCTAAAACGACATAGAAATCGTTGTCACATGTTAGGGTTTAAAACGATGTTTGCATATCATATATCGTAGTAGCTATGACCTTGTTTGAAATCCATACTTGACTTAGTAGAGGCCGTTATTGACGGGCGGGGTTGGGTGTCCTTATGGGCTTCCCAACACGTACCCTCACCCCTTACTCAAGATCTATGGTTTGTGGATCCGTCTAAATACCATTGGATTACGAGAGTCATTCAAATCGAGTGATATAGGGTACAAGTCTTTATCTTTAATCACTCGTAGTCGATTGGCTTTATGCCTTTCGATGAAAGGTGTAAAGTTGACTTGAACGGTTCCAAGTTCCCAAAAAACTTGGTGGCGACTCTAATTGGTCTTAATTCGATTCGAAAGAACCTCGAGTCGATTATGCCTAGTGTGGATCCCGCGGACGCAGTTCCCGAGGGCCTTGTCCACAACCGTTTAAAATGCCGAGTCAGAATGTTCTGGAATGTTCCGGATATTTCTATTCCATATATTTTCCAATCTTTTGGTCTTTGGTAACATATATCCCGAGATTATCATATAAAATATTAAGGAAATAAGATTAATCCGCTATTCCATAATAGAAACACGAAAATCTTTCTTCCGGAGGAGGAAACCACTGAGGAAAAGACGCAGCAGGTGATGCGTCTCTTCCAAGAGACGCATGCTTAACGCCTCTTCCTCGATCCTTTCTCGCGATTTTTTCGTATCTTTTCGAGATTCACTTCCAAAGTTTTCTCCGAAAACCCTAATTTCCTCCGTGTGATTAGTATAAATAGAGACCTTCGGTCTCACATATTTCTTACACGAGTGTCCGCCTTTCTCTTCTCCCTTTGCATTCTAGACCACGCTCTTGCTTTTTGGCGTCTACGTGCTTGAACTTTCGACCACGTAAGCTCGGATCGTTCTGAGTACCAGCCTCGTTTTGCATGACCGACCAATTTGACCAACTCCACTCAATCAACTTAATCAATCTTGTTTAATTTCTCTAAAAGGGCACTTTCGTCGTACATTCGAGTCGAGCATCACTAAACGTTAACTTAGTCAATCTCGTTTCGTCAAACATGTAAGTCTGAGGATGTAAATCCTTCTTTTGTTTATTGTCCTTTATTTTTGTAATCGTTATTGTAAGATTTACGTCGAAAATATGTTTAAAACCGATTTGTAAAACCTTATTTCAAACCCTTTTTACGGATTATCAGGAGACAAACATCGAGAAAGGACGCAGCAACTACTGCGCCTCTTCGAAGGGACGCAGCACCTGCTACGCTTCTTCCTGAGGCTGCCGCAGTTCCTGCTTCCTTTCTTCTTCCTTCGTCTTTTGTTCGTCTGTTTGTTTTGTTTTGCTTTTTATTGTTCATATTTCATTGACACAACAATTTGAGTATGATAACTTTAACCTGTAATTCATTAATCTTTCATCATCATTAATTTAATCATCTTTTAACATCCCGACTTAAATCCCTTATAATCCATATTTGCGGGTTTTCGTCATTAAAATCGATTCGGGTTTTTAGAGGTTCGGTTTATCCATATTGAGTCTCTCGAATTCATCATTGACATATATTTCATCTGTTATTTATCGTTGCCATCATTAGTTCGTCATTAATAATCTGTTTAACCTAATTAATTTGTTTTAGTTTGTTTAATCCGTTATTAACCTTTTAATCTTGTAATTAATTCGTTCTAATTAGTTTTTGTTCATGTTTTATCGTTTTTATGACCTCATTCACATGTAAATAATCTGTTAATCACTTCTATTCGAGTCAAATAATATAATCAAGCATTTAAATCACCAATGAATATTAACGAGATGCAATTCCGGCTTCACGGCGGAGGCCAGAGCTCGAGAAACGGGACGCAGGCGTCTGCTGCGCTTTTTCCCCGGGACGCAGCTCTTTCTTTGCTTTGTTCTGGTTGAGTTCTGTCTCTAAACTCCCCTTTTTGCCTTGACCTAGTTTATTAATTCCGTATCTAATTAACTATTATTCGTATTTTCACCTAATAATATGTTCGTTTATTTATTTATTCTTTCTTTTCTAAAACCATCTGTTTTGAATGTATTTTCGACATAAATCAATTAATCCGTTGTAAATATTGTAATTTTCTTTATTGTATAATTATTGTATTTATTATTGCTTTGTTAGTATGCTTTCACATGCAATTAACCTAAATTCCTACTTCGACTCAATTGCATGTTAAATTACGTGATAACCGACTTAGTATTAATTCTCACATGCTAGGATTAAGCTAATGAATGTTGCATTGCATGCATATAAATCGACCACATATCGAGTATAGACAATTTCCCTAATCATTAGTAGAGGCCGCTATCGAGGCGGGCGGGATTAGGTGTTCGATCAAAAGAGCTTCCTAATACGTACCCTCACCCCTTACTCCAGATCTATGTGAACATCCGTGTTCATTGGCATCCACGAGAGTCATTCTAGACATAGAATGCTAAGGGTAACAAGTTCTTTGTGTTCATGTCACTACTTTGTGTCTTGACATGGCACGAGGTATTCGAACGGTTTTCAATTTTCCACAATAAATTGGTGGCGACTCCACAAATGCACAAAAGAAAAGCTTGCTTCGCTTTTTGCCCCCGTGGGCCCGCGTCCACACTGACACAATACCGCATCCACCACGGTTTCCACGCCCAATAATCACCCACGATCAGCCGTCGACGGTCACAGAAGGGTCAAGCCAAGCCACAATGTTCCAAACTCCCCCTTGGGTCAAGGTCACGGCCAATAGGTGTTTGCTAAGGTGGTCAAAACACTTGGTCAATATGCATAGTTTAATTAGTTTATTAAAATTGTGAGACGATCTTACCTTTTATCGCTAATTGCTCTTCCGTCTCCAAAATCTCCTTCTTCTATTTTATGAATTACTTTTCAGATTATCTTTGTATTTATAGTATAGGTTTAGAGAGTATAAGATACCAATTAGGAAACTATTGCCTTATTATAATTATTATAGGAATTACTTTTATTATTATTATTATTATTTTTTTTTTGTGGAACTGTAAGTAATATTAATAACGAACAAGCCTGTAAAATAGGCATCAAGTCATCAATTACAACCCTTTCCCTTTTTGTTTCCTACTCTGCCTGATATAGAGTAACCAAACAAAATTACCATTACAACTATTACACCAAGACTACCAATAACTATACTCAAGCAATTCCATTGCATTAATTCACCCTGCTTACACCAGTCAATCTCCTCCCTTTTAAGAGTTCCAGTATCAAGACCCAGGAGCCTGAATCTGCATTCAGTTTTGATCTTTGAAATGAGAGAGATAGGGCAGTACACATATCCTTCTAACCTGCAAGTATTCCTAGCATACCAGATTTGACAGTGAACAACAGTGACCAAAGAACTGAGCACAAGTCTGATGAACCTGGTGAATTTCTTCATTTTCAGTACGGAAGCTGCAGTTAGTTGACCAGAGAACTGAACATTAAGCTAGATAGATAATTGGGTAAAACACAGCTTTGTATAGGAAGTGATAATGAGTTTCATCTTGAATGCCACACAGGAAACAAGATGATTGCTGAGTGATGCCTATCTTAACCAGTCTATCCAATGTTAGTAATCTGCCATGGTAAATGAGCCACAGAATAAAAGAGTGATTTGGAATGTTAAATCTATTCCAAACACTCTTAGCCCATGGTACCTTCATTGAGTTGTGTTGAATTAACCATTCATAGCCAGCAGAGATTGTGTATTCATCAGTAGCCGCCATCCATTTCCCTTGAGTAATCGCCACTTTAAAAATCTCCTTGACCTCACAGATCTTTCTTCATGCCCAAGAACTAGCATAAGTTGGTTTATAATCCATCCAAGATACATGTTTCATATAAATCTTATCCACCCACTGTATCCATAAGTGGTCTTTTTTCTTGGCAATCCACCAGACCAGTTTACCCACAGCTGCAATATTCCACTGCTTCGTATCAATAAGGCCCAGACCACCATATTCCTTCCCTTTGCAGAGAGTAGACAAAGCTATTATTATTATTATTATTATTATTATTATTATTATTATTATTATTATTATTATTATTATTATTATTATTATTATTATTATTATTATTATTATTATTATTATTATTATTATTATTATTATTATTATTATTATTATTATTATTATTATTATTATTATTATTATTATTATTATTATTATTATTATTATTATTATTATTATTATTATTATTATTATTATTATTATTATTATTATTATTATTATTATTATTATTATTATTATTATTATTATTATTATTATTATTATTATTATTATTATTATTATTATTATTATTATTATTATTATTATTATTATTATTATTATTATTATTATTATTATTATTATTATTATTATTATTATTATTATTATTATTATTATTATTATTATTATTATTATTATTATTATTATTATTATTATTATTATTATTATTATTATTATTATTATTATTATTATTATTATTATTATTATTATTATTATTATTATTATTATTATTACTATTACTACTACTATTATTATTATTATTATTTTTGGACGCGGGCCCATGGGGGCGCTTGGGAACAAGCGTTTGTATTTGTGGAGTCGCCACCAATTTATTGTGGAAAATTGGAAACCGTTCTAATACCTCGTGCCATGTCAAGACACAAAGTAGTGACATGAACACCAAGAATTCTTTACCCTTAGCATTCTATGTCTTGAATGACTCTCGTGGATGTTAATGAACACGGATGTTCACAGAGATCTGGGTAAGGGTGAGGGGTGCGTATTAGGAAGCTCTTTTGATCGAACACCTAATCCCGCCCGCCTCGATAGCGGCCTCTACTAATGATTAGGGAAATTGTCTATACTCGATGTATTGTCAATTTATATGCATGCAATGCAACATCCATTAGATTAATCCTAGCATGTGAGAATTAGACTAAGTCGGTAAACACGCAATTTAACATGCATTAATGTCAAAGTAGGAATTTAGGTTGATTACATGTGAGAGCATACAAACAATAAAAGGAGTACAATAATAAATACAATAAAGAAAATTACAATAATTACATCGGATTTATTGATTTATGTCGAAAATACATTTAAAACGGATAATTTGAGAAAGAATAAATAAATAAATTAACGAACAGGAATTAGGGTGATAATACGATTAGTAGTTAATTAATACATAAACTAATAACTAGGTCAAGGCAAAACGGGAGTTCAGAGACAGAAATCAACCAGGAAGTGCGGCGAGTCGTCCCCCTTGAAGAGGCGCAACACTTGCTGCGTCCGTTCCTTGGCTCAGTTCTGGCTGTGAAGCCGGAATTGCAAATCGTTAATGTTCGTTGGTGATGTTAATGCTTGATTATGAGTAATTGACTCGGATGAAAGTGGTTAACATGTTATTTACATATGATTAAGGTCATAAAAACATTAAACATGAATGAAACCGATTAGAACGAATATTAACAAGATTATAAGGTTAACTAATTATAAATTAACAAACTAATCAAATTAATCAGACTAAACAGGTTATTAATGACGAATTAATGATGGTGACGACGAATAACAAATACAAGTTTATCAAAGATGAATTCCAGAGATTCAATATGGGTAAATCGAATTTCTAAAACCCGAATTGATTTTAATGACGAAAACCCGCAAATATGAATTACTTGGGATTTAAGTCGGGAACTAAAAGATGAATTAATTAATAATAATTTATTAATGATATGTCAGATTATTATGCTTAAGTTATTATGTCAAAGAAACAACGAACGATTGAAAACAAAAGAAAAACAAACAAATTAACAAAAGACGAAGGAAGAAGAAAAGAAGCAGAAACTGCGCGGCCCTCACGAAAAGCGCGGCTGCTGCGTCCCCTTCAAGAGGCGCGGCGATTCTTTGCGTCCTTTCTCGACGGTTGTCTCTTGATAAATCCGTAAAAAGGGTTTTAAACACGGTTTTAGAAATCGGTTTTATACATATTTTCGACATAAACCTTACAATATGATTACAATAATAAAGAACAATAAATAAAATAGGGATTATACACCCTCAGACTTACATGTTTGACGAAACGAGATGAACTAAGTATACGTTTAGTGATGCTCGACTCGAATGTAGACGAAAGTGCCCTCGTAAGAGGAAATTAAACAGATTGATTAAAGTTGATTATGGTGGAGTTGGTCAAATTGGTCGGTCATGCAAAACGAGGTGGTACTCAGAAAAGATCCGAGCTTACGTGGTCGAAAGTTCAAGCACGTAGGCGCCAAAAAGTAAGAATGTGGTCTAGAATGCAAAGGGAGAAGAGAAGGGCGGACACTCGCGTGAGAAATATGTGAGACCGAAGGTCTCTATTTATACTAATCACACGGAGGAAATTAGGGTTTTCGGAGAAACTTTGGAAGTGAATCTCGAAAAGATATGAAAAGATACGAAAAATACGCAGAAAAGGACTTGGGAAGAGGCGCGGCGAACAGCTCGCGTCTCTTGGAAGAGGCGCAGACTGCGCGTCCTTTCCCAAGTGGTTTCCTCATGCGGAAGAAAGATTTCCGTGTTTTGGTTATGGAATAACGGATTAATCTTGTTTTCCTTAATATTTTGTGTGAATATTACAGGAAATTATTTGCCAAGGATTAAAATATTGCGAAAACATGGAATAGAAATATCCGGAACATTCCAGAACATTCTGACTCGGTTTTAGAAAATGAAGACGGTTTTTTGGCCCGGACTCCAAATGTACTCTAATTACTGCCAAAACGACCGTATCGGCACGTAGATGACGACTATGAGGCAGACACAAGTGTTTGAGCGATCACTTGATGATAAACTTACAAACTGTCACAAATCGTTCCGCGTACCAAACATGCGGCTCAATCATCACCGGGTGGTTTGCAGGAGGTGCAGAAATGAGGTATCTACATTATTATTATTATTATTATTATTATTATTATTATTATTATTATTATTATTATTATTATTATTATTATTATTATTATTATTATTATTATTATTATTATTATTATTGTTATTATTGTTATTATTGTTATTATTGTTATTATTGTTGTTATTGTTGTTATTGTTGTTATTGTTGTTATTGTTGTTATTGTTGTTATTGTTGTTATTGTTGTTATTGTTGTTATTGTTGTTATTGTTGTTATTGTTGTTACTGTTGTTACTGTTGTTACTGTTATTATTATTATTATTATTATTATTATTATTATTATTATTATTATTATTATTATCATTATTATCATTATTATTATTATTATTAAATCCCGATACAATTCTCGATCAATACTTATACTAGGCCAATAAAATCTGTCCATATAATCATAGCACACGACCCAAGGCCTTACTTGCTAAGTCCAATTCCCGACTTGTTTACTTACTTTGTTATTTAATTAACGTATTATTTGTAATTATTATTATTATTATTATTATTATTATTATTATAAATGCCATTAGTTAATTATTTAAATTACATAAATTATTCTCATAAATACTTATCAAATTACTGAGTATTACACACATAACCTCACGCACATTACTAGCAATCCAGTCGTCTTGTCTCTCTTGTATTCATAACCCTAATAGCTACATTTGCTAGTGAAACTTTGGAAGGGTACCGTCCCCTTCCCGCGGCTGTTTCCCACATTGGGTTTTCCGCGTCACCAAATCTTTTGTGTCAATTTCTTTATTTACGTTCATTACTATCAATATCACAATCAAACAAACACCTACAAAACTACGCGATTAAGATACAAGATCGCTTTAACCCTAAATCAATTAACTCGGTAGAAAATACCAAAACAAGTATTAACATGAATTTTGTAGTCCACTAATCTGGAGTTGTGGACTAGTGGTTGGGCTATTGTAAAAATAGTTGAGCATGAAAAATGAGATTAGATCGGGTGATAGAGTATAAAAACAAAGTCCGGGAAAATGGGGGTAGAAAGGCCCTGTTCTTTTGGACTTAAAGTCACCCTCTTTAAGTTCAATTCAGTTCCTATAAGTTTAGTTCAATTCAGTTCATAAAGTTTAGTTCAGTTTCTATAAGTTTAGTTCGGTTCAGCTCATATAAGTTAAGTTCAGTTAAGTTCATATAAGTTCAGTTCAGCTCCTATAAGCTCAGTTTAGACAAGTTCATACAACTTATATTAACTACAAATTCATACCCGTTTTCTAATATTGACAAATTGAAAAAAAAAAGATAGTACGCTTTTCATTTAAATCAATGCAAAAAAAATCCAATATTAAAATTATCCAAAATACACATTATTCTTAAAAAAAAAATGACCCTTATAATTTATTTATGCTAAACCGCCTACTCATTACTTATTCACAAGTCCACCTATCTCATTAATATTTTTACCCTTATTTAACCTATACCTCATTAACCTCAACAGATTGAGACATGTCTGAAACAAAGCGTAAGGAAACTATGTACAAGATACTCTCTCTGTCCCGGTCAATTGTTGTCATTTGGTTTTCGCACAAAGACCAAGGAAAGAGGAGGGGACCAATTACTAAATGACAAGTGGAATAAATTGAGTGTGATTGATCAAATTGCTCATCAAGTTCATTCTCAAAATAGAAAGAACAACAATTGACTGAGACTGTAACACCCCCATACACCAAGGTGCCTTACCAAGACCACCTAATGTATGGAAGTGCTACCATCTCGGTTACCCAAGGCAATGTGTATCAAATTGACCATAAAAAACATAATTAAGTAAATGAGTTTAAGTGATTACAATTTCAAAACCAAAACTGTAAAGTAAATACAAATGTTCCAAAACCAAATCCAACTAAAAGAAAACAAGTTCAAAACACAGCGGAAGACTTTAGTGACACGTGATGACTCCATCCTAGCTATCCCTCGTGCAAGGTATCTCATACCTGCTCAATAACTGCTCACCATCCCCGAATGGATCACCACAGTTTTCAAAACATTTAAACGGGGTCAGTTACTGATTACACAAAACAAGATACAACACACAGATCACCCAAGTTCGTCACATCTTCACACACCTGACTACACAATAAAGTGTGTAATCCTGCCAAAATACCCATCGCAACAGATATTCTACGCCGCCAGTGGGGGACCGCAGCCGTACCCACCAAATCCCCGCTCATCTATTCCAAGCGAAAACCCAAGTTCCTTAATGTGCACATCCCCTCTTGTGGCGGGTTTCACATAGGGTGAATCTAGGGCGTGAAGCCACTCCCGCAAGTGACTCCACTCAGCCGAGGACGCGCCTCGCGAACCACAGACAAACACATCCAACCAATTATATAACAACAATTATCAATCACAAAACCAATATGATAAAGATCAACAACAATCACAATCTCACCAATCAACTATCAAACATCACGTAATAAATAACCGAGTAGGGAAACCCTACCTGAAAGGCAAATCACCAAGATCGTCACAAATCCGCTATTCAATACGGCTCCTCTACGAAACCACCTCCTATAATCACATAATCATAACATTACTATCTAACAATCACCAAACTCCCAAAATCCCCCAAAATACCCAACTAGGGTTTTAAACAAAATCAACGAAAAGACATAAAAACTGTACAAGGATCTTACCCACAATACGACGGACTCAACGGCGTAAAGAACACAACGATCCGACAACTCTAGCCCTTAGGATTTGATAACAATGCGAAGAAGAAAGCAACGTAACTTTGTTTAAGCTTTGTGAGATTTTAGAAAAGGTAAAAAGTGAAAAAGAAACTGACGGAAGTGTTTATATAACTTCCTCGCATTGCTAACAAAACTCGGCAAAATAATCCGTAGAACCGACTTACTCGATCGAGTACGTAAGTTACTCGATCGAGTGCCCCTTACTCGATCGAGTAACCCACTTACTCGATCGAGTACCCATCAGCAGTTCAGTTCAGTTCAACTCCAATAAGTTTAGTTCAGCTCCTATAAATTCAGTTTAGTTCAATTCAGCTTCTTTCAGTTTAGCAACTTGAAGTTTAAAAGAAGATGGCCAAAGTAGCAAGTAGGAAGCAAAAAGGAACTAAGGAAGCGAGTAACGTCAAGTAAACAAGTGAATAGAGTAATACGAATACTGTAGACTGTAGTACAATACAGTAGTTGATTGTTGATTAATCCCCCTTGCTCTCTCTTTCTCATGTCCTAAGCAACTCTATGGCTAAGCCTTAGCCAGGTGTCATCCCACCATTCGTCCATCCTAGATATCCTCCTTCCTTCCCTCCTCATTGGATCAGATTTCTCTCCCTTCTTCTCACCCCTTAAACTTACCAACCCAAACCTCATTTCACATTTCATTTCATTCACTACACACATACACAAACACACACCTCTCTAATGGGAGTTGGAATAATGGGTGCCAAATTATGCGACTCGTGCAAGTCATCCCCAGCCACCCTCTACTGCCGCGCTGATACAGCATACCTTTGCTTATCCTGCGACTCCAATATTCACGCTGCCAACAAACTCGCCTCCCGCCATTCCCGTGTCTGGGTTTGCGAGGTCTGCGAGCAGTCCCCAGCTACCGTTACCTGCAAAGCCGACGCTGCACATCTCTGTCCTTCCTGTGACCGCGACATCCATTCCGCTAATCCCCTTGCCCGTCGCCACGACCGTCTCCCTCTCGTGCCCTTCTTCGACACCCCTTCCGCTAACGACAACCCCAATCCTAACCCTAACCCTAACCCTAACCTTGATTCAGACTCATCTTCTGCTGCTGTCGCTGCCGCTGCTGCTACTTCTGCTGCTATTAGTAAGCTCTTTGGGGATGAGTATTATTCTGACTCGGATGACGCCGAGGCTGCGTCTTGGCTACTTGCTAATCCCAAGGCTGCTGAGGAGCATAAGTCTATCGACTTCTTGTTCGCTGGTGGTCCTACTGAAGATCAGGTTGATCCTTATTTGGATTTAGACTTTGCTGCCCATCCTAAGCCTGACCCTAGTGTGGATGGTGTGGTTCCGGATCCGGATCCGGATCATAAGGATCATCATTCCTCCATGTATTCACTTTCTTCCTACAATCATAACTTTGATAAAAATAATACTAATGGATATGACGCTCTTCTCAAGCATCACACCTATCCTCTCTCGTCTTTTGCTGCTCCTCAGCCTTCACTCAGTCACAGTGTTAGCTCTCTTTACTCCTCATGCTTTCATTTTTATCCTTATTTTATATCATTCGACCACTATCACACGCAGTGGTGGAGCTAGGGGGGCTAGCAGGGGCGGTCGCCCCCCTGGCGGATGAAATTTTCGAAGTTTTTAGTTAAATTTTTCGAAATTTTTTCGGGGTGCATTATCAAATTAGTCGTTCGCCCCCCCTAAAATTTTTCGCCCCCCCTAAGTTCAAATCCTGGCTCCGCCACTGATATTCACACGTTTGTTCCAAACACACGTGACTATTATTCATTTAAACTGGATCTGATCTAAGATCGAATGATGTTTCATTTCCGCAAATATGAAATTTCCTGATATTACTAGTAGCCAGTCAGTTGTAGCTGAATTTATTTGCGAAATGAATGAAAAGCAGATGTCATCATCTTCAATAGAATATGGAGTTGTACCAGATGCAAATCCAATGACCGACGTGGGAACAGCAGGAGTAATGGAGAAGCAGCAGATGAAGATGATGGGAATGGACAGAGAGGCTAGGGTTTTGAGGTACAGAGAGAAGAGGAAGAATCGCAAGTTCGAGAAGACCATCCGCTACGCCTCTCGTAAGGCCTATGCTGAGACTCGCCCTCGTATCAAAGGCCGCTTTGCTAAGCGCTCTGACATCTCCCAGCCCACCGCCTCTGTTGACGGACTCTTTGCCTCCGATGCTGGCTATGGCGTAGTACCGTCATTTTAAATGTGAAATAGTGTGTAATGCTATTAGTACACTACTAATGCTTTTAATCTGCTGTTGTTAGCAGTAGTTCTGCTGGTGTTTTTTTTTTTTTTTTTTTTTTTCCCTTCGTGACGAGGGTGTACAGGTGAGAGTACTGAGGTTGTTGCTGTGTTAGAGTAAAAAGGGTGATGACGATGATCAAAGTTTGTTGAGATTCTCTGAACCATTAATAATTTTTAATTGCCTGCTCCATGTATGTTGGGGAGGGGAGCTTTATTGTTGTATTACTCGGTATTTAATTATTAATCCTTTGTTTGTCTTTTCTTGTACACCCTGAACTCCTAATCTATATCTACAATTTTATTGGTAGATACTACACTTTAGTATTTTTATTAATTAATTGTGTGACGGAATCTGGAAGTCAATATGAAAGGTGCTCCTGCTAGTGCTAAAAAATACTCAATACCAATCAATCAAATATAGGGATTTGATCAAGCTTGGCCAAAAGATCTTCCTGGAGTCATTTTGTACATCCAGCAAGTTACGTAGTACACTCCACGAATATATCCAAAGAGTTACGTGGTACAATTGATGAGTGTGCTAATATCACTTCGCACTTGGCAGCATTATATCAAATATCAATCATCAGCAGGACCTAGTGCGTGGGATCTTTGTCCTATTTGCATAATTGATTGCCAACCTGAACAGTGTTTAGAGAGGATGGAGATGTAAAACGTGGACAGTATCATTTAGAGCTACCTTGGTTGCCGGTGACCTCAGAAGGGGGATCACCAGAGTTCCTGTTGGAGGAATCCACATGATTATCTGAAACTCGGCTCAAGGAAGTGGCAGGGTTACCCAGGAAGCAGACAACAACACAAGTGATGTTATCAGCACTGCCCCTTTGATATGCTTCCTGCATTAGCTTCTTTGCTGCTTCCTCAGCATCTTCCATTGGTTTCACCATCGCCACTGCCTCCTACATGATCATTTCCCAATACTGCATTAGAGTAAGGCGGACAACCATAATAAAGTTCTGGAACTAAACCTCGTTAGTGACAACATCCCACAACCCATCACTTGCCAGGATTACGAACTCTAGAGAGCTGTGCACTTTCTCTTCCTGCAATACTCGTAAACGAGTTTACAACACAGATGAACTACATAAACCGCAGAAGCATGGAGGTGGATGATTAATATGTTATCGTGACATCAACTCTAACCTGAATCTCAGGGTCAGCAACAACATACTGCTTTAAGAGTTTGTCGCCAAATGCACGAGAAACAGCTAGAACACCTCCAACCCTCCATGCCCCTGTTCACAACCTCAGTCATCTGCTGCCAACAAACTTCAGATGGTTGAGACTTGAGAATAATCATTCAACAGGTGTAGGGGGTTTATATTTCATTACCGGCCCACATAACAAAACCTCCTGCATCCTCAATCCGTTGCCGTTCATCACTTTCGTCAGGCTTGTGATCTCGTGACACAGCAATTGCTACAAGAAACAGAACACAGAGATGAGAGAGTTGATCACCAACCACGACACTTTCATCCATATATAATTATCACACCACTCATCCTGAGTATGGTAGGGGAGAGTCTGTGATGTATCCTGACATTTGAGAAATGGTGGTTAGGGTATTGGATTGTTTCGTGAATCATGTGGCATTGATGGGGTCCATTTGGTTCAACATTTTGGAAAGAATCATTAGAGTGAGCGTAAGATAAACTTTATGATTTCATTAATGAAATCATTCCCAAAAATCTATAGACTTGAATTAATTCAACCCTAATATAATCAGTAGACGGAATAAAGGACTAACCTTGGTTCATGTCTTACAGACGCACTCAATACAATAAGAAGTATAAGACGATTGATTCTCCTCCTTAACCCTTTTCTTTTATGTTTCCCTTTTCTTTTATGTTTCTTGATGATGGAGAAGAAACTGCCTCTTCACCCTTTCAGTTTCAATGTACCTATGTTTTGTGTTTTTGTCACATAATTATTATTATTATTATTTAACTTCCAGTATATATATAATATATTACGTACACTTTCGCACAATCAAACCCGATCGTATCTTTTCGTGAAAGAGGACATATATTAGGGTAAGGTAAGAGGGAATAATAATTCCTGTACTTTAATTACATTTAATCGAGACCTATCTATCACGGTGTCGCCTTTGTATTAAAGTCTCTTAATATTTAATATAAACTTAACTTGTATTTAAACCTGAAACACATAGGCCACTCAAATATTATTAAATATTCTAACATTCTCCCACTTGACCTTTGTGTTGACTTGATGGTTCAATAATACTATAATGTACACTTTTATGTTAAGCTCATTAACTTTTGTATCTTTAACTGAACTAGAACTAATTGGATCATGGCGGTCACACGTCATTTATTAATCGACATGATTCCTTCCATGTATCACAAATCAATTCCAAATCTAAGCCACCTTTAATTTGAGAAGAGCATTAACTCTCACAATTAGTCACATGTAATCCAATAACTGTAATGTATACATATACTATAATGATTAACATGTCTGTTATAACAGAAACAATACTATAAGTGAATTCTAAATGTCATATTTATTACAAGCATATTAACTTTATAATAACAAGACTTTTGATACAACACCTATGCGTTCTACATGGTCAATGAACGCCTTAGGTGGTAATCCCTTAGTTAATGGATCTGCTACCATCTTACCCGTTCTTGTATGCTCAAATGACACTCTTTGCTTCTGTACCTCCTCCTTAACCGATAAGAATTTTAATTCCATGTGCTTAGCACCCTTGGAGTATTTATCGTTCTTAGAGAAGAAGACGGCTGCAGAATTGTCACAATAAATTCTCAGCGGCTTGGCTATACTATCGACGATCCCAAGTCCCGAGATAAAGTTTCGCAACCACAATGCATGAATAGTGGCCTCAAAGCATGCCACAAATTCGGCTTCCATAGCAGAAGTAGCAATGACAGACTTCTTCCCACTTTTCCATGATACTGCCCCTTCAGCTAAAAGGAACAAGTAGCCAAATGTCGATTTTCTACTATCAACACATCCGACATAGTCTGAATCTGAATAACCAATAACCTTAAGATGATCGGATCTTCTATAACTAAGCATGAGCTCCTTAGTGCCTTGCAAGTACCTAAGCACTTTCTTCGCAGCTTTCCAGTGGTCCATCCCGGGATTACTTTGGTACCGACCCAACATTCCAACAACAAAGCTGATATCTGGTCGAGTACATGTTTGAACATAATTCAAACTCCCAACCACAGATGCACAGGGAATTCTCTCCATTTCTTTTCGTTCCAGCTCATTACGGGGACATTGCATTTTACTAAATTTGTCCCCTTTCTGTATAGGAACTATCCCCGCAGAGCATTCATTCATTCTATATCTCACCAAAACTTTCTCAATGTAAGCTTTCTGAGACAACCCTAACAATCCTTGTGATCTAGCATGGAAAATTTCAATTCCAATCGCATAGGATGCCTCACCCATATCTTTCATTTCAAAGTTCTTAGATAGATATTTCTTAACATCATGCAACATGCCTAGATCATTCGCAGCAAGTAAAATATCATCAACATATAAGACTAAAATAATAAATCTGCTCCCACTTATTTTAATGTAGATACACCGATCGACGGTAATCTCAACAAACCCATATGACGTGATGGTATCATTAAACTTTAAATACCATTGTCTGGAAGCTTGTTTTAGCCCACATATCGACTTTCTCAGCCTACACACCTTATCTTCATTACCCAGGGATGTAAATCCCTCAAGTTGGTCCATATATACTTCTTCCTCAAGCTCACCGTTTAGAAAAGCGGTCTTTACATCCATTTGGTTAAGCTCTAGATCATAATGAGCTACTAAAGCCAAAACAATTCTTAAAGAATCTTTCTTTGTGTTGGAGCTTGTGTCCTCCACAAATTAGTGTGATAACATTTGTAAATCTCTTACAGGTTCACAAGGGTATACTTCGTATTCTATCAGTTGATTAACGATTACCTAATAACGGTTGGCTTGCTAGAAAGTTTGACGTTATTATCATACAGATGGCGATGATCAACTGGTCCCTAAAGGTCACACCTATAGGATGTGTTTGAGAGATGTGGTTATGGAAATGTAATAACATTGATGCCTTATATGACTAAACAGTTAATCAATGTGTTGATGGGACAATTATTTAATGAAGATTAAATAATATTAGTTGAGACGAATTAACTGTCAATTTGTAAATTGAATATAATAAGTTATATTTAATTAAATGTATGTAATGTTAGCTTGGACGAATTAATATGTTAATTCGTAATTAAATGTAATCGGTTACATTTAATCAACAAGATGAATGTGTCATAGTGGTAATAGTAAGGGTACTCAAACCAAGAGGTTATGGGTTCGATCCTCACTAGATGACAATTTATATTGAACACATTTTATACATTTTTGGAATAACCGAAAATAAGGATTTTAATCCTTATTATTTCGGTGGTATTGGGCCGAAATGAGGAAGAAGAAAATACTCCCCATTCACTTCTCTTTTCGGTTATAATAAGAAGTGAAGGGAGAATTTTTCTAACCTAATGATTCTAACCTAAACCTAGCCTCCATCTCATCAAAGAAAAACACAAAACCTAAAATTAATCAGTTAATTTTTGGATCGATTCTAGCAAAATCAAAGGGCATTTCTCATATCATCTTGGGTGCAACTAATAGGCGAATATCAACTTTGATATTGTTCTTAGGCCGCTTTTGCTAGGACCGAAGGTTATTTCTTAATCCTTTATGCTTTTGTTTATGCAATTTAGTTTTATGACTCATGATCATCACTTTATAATTCGTTATAATCCTTAAAGTTAAAGGGATGCATACAGATAAATCCCACAAGTGGTATCAGAGCCAAGGCCACGAATTTATTTTGATGATTTTCATAAAAATTGGATGTAAACAATATTGGGGTTTCGGAAAAAAAATTAGGGTTTCGGTTAAAATTTTTTTTTCTGCCGATTTGATTTTTTTTTTCTGCCGAGTTTATGCTCTTGTTTTTGATGATTATTTCCATTTCGATTTTTCATATTGTTGTTTAATCAGTTAATATAAACATATGATAAATTGGTAGTTTTTGATTTAATGAAGATTAAGTTAAAATTGTAAATGGAATCGTCATGTCGATGATATAGAAATTTGTTTTTGCTATATAGTTTTTGGCATATACGATTAATCATGTTTTATTAATTCATATGCTAATCATGTTCTAATAGCAACTATAAACGATTTCCTTCATCGAATTTTTGTTTTAGGGCATTTTTGCCGCAAAAGAGACATAAAAGAGGCATTAGGGTTCTTGTTTAAAAAGAAAAAAAAAAAATTTTGTGTTTCGGTTACTGTTCACAGTGGCCAGATTATATTTTTTTTTTTTTTTTGTGTTTTGTTTTGGTTTTTACAGGAAAACCGCAAAAAGAAAAAAAAAACCAGGCTGTTTTGTTTGTTTTCTTGGTTTTGCCGAGAACATTGTTTATAAAAAAAAAAAAAAAATTTTCCTGTTTTTTTTCTGTTTTGCCGAGCCTCAAAAAGAAAAAAAAGGGTTTTTATTTTGTCTTTATGGCCGATTATGATTATACATTAAATTTCCAATGTATGATAAATAATTGTGAAGCGGTTGATAATTCTTGGATACGTAATTATTTTAAAGCAGTTTAAAATATTGATGGATTAAATTCATATTACAAGTTTAATATGAATTGAGATTGAAAATAATGTGATTAATTGAGGAATTGTCACTTAATTTGATAATTTAAATAGGTGGTTTGGATAAAATTAATCAACATAATTAAAGAATTATGTCTTGCATTTTTTTTAGTTGATGCTTTTCTTTTGTTGAATGAATCGTTGAATGAATTTATTTACGTTTTTTTTGCAATCGGTTGTAATTTGTAATACTTAGTGTGGCCTTAGTCAAATTATGTTTTCGTAATGATGGGAACATAATTTTTATGTAATTATGAGATCTCGAATCTCCTTTATTTTCTTTAATTTTTGGGTTATGAAATTAGAATGTAATAAATAGGTTTATTATGTAAATTTATTTATTGTAATTTTCAAAGAAGACTAAAGATGAAGATTGGAGCTCACTCCCGCTACATGGATCAAGATGGAACATCGAGACAAGCTTCTCGGGTCCAAGGATGGATTCCAAATTTGTATTTAATGTTCATTTTGATAGGATAGGCCACACTAGGACTTTTTATTGTTTTTACGTTTTTCATTCCTATTGCTTTTCATTCACATGATAGTTTATGCATCATTTTCCGCCTAAAACGAAACCACGTACTACTAAAATGCATGAAAATTGACACATATAGGTTGTATGTTAGTTTTCATAGACATACAGATGTCACATGTTTTTAAGCCATCACCTTAGTTTATTCATTCACGCATGCTAGATATTAGTTCACTTAAAATGAATTAAAATAAAGTTGATGGGATCTTCCTCTAAAACGGAAATTGAGACTAGTCTTTATAAGGGCAAACAACTATGAATCCCTTCTTCGTCGGTAGGCATAATATGACCTCTTCTACGTTGGGTAAGTAGTTTGTGTTGACTTAGTTTATCTCAACATTATAGTCCGAAGAGTTTCTCGTGATTATGATGGACTAAAGATAGAATTTACAGAAATTTATCGACCAAGAATTCTAACAGTAGAATTAGCCAAAAGGTTGGCTTATCAATTTACAGATAATTGAGTCTTGGGATCATTTATATAATTCTTGAGGAAGGTCAATTGTATAAATGTTTTGAGTCTTCGCGTTATGACACTAGTTCATTAGACTTAAATTAAAATCGATGCACATGCTTATTATTTATTCTTCTTTTCGCAGTGTAGAACACGTTTATATTACTGTTACAACAAATGGCTGGAAATAACGAAATCCCAATGCCTAGTGCCACACTTGGACGCGAGTCCTGGCTGGAAGTTTTTATGGACAACATTAATCAGTACACGTGACTGAAAAATGATGGGTCCAACTTTGCGGACTGGGAGGCAGCACTACGGAATGCTGCCATTGCTGACGGTAAGCTCAAGTACTTAACTGAGCCAATACCGGTAAACCCAGGCCCCAATGCGAGAGTTAACGAGTCACTTGCTTATAGTGATTTCGTTATGGAAGCGGGTGCGATAGAGAACGTACTCATCTTTGCAATGAAAACCAATTTGCAGAGACGCTTCATTACCCAAGGTGCGAACAAGATTTTCACCACGCTCACTAACAAGTTCTCAAAAGCACCGAGGATCGTTACTTATAAGCATACCTGTCGCTTCTTTGATGCGAAACTCCAAAAGGGCCAACCAGTTAGCCCACACATTCTTAACATGATTGAGAATGTCGAGAAGTTGGAGGCACTTGATTGCAAAATCAGTGAGAGCATTGTCATTGACCGAATGCTTCATTCTCTTCACGATGGTTTTGCCCTTTTCAGGGCGAACTACTACATGAATGACTTGAAAAAGAGTCCTCATGAGCTACACTCCCTTCTCGTACATACCGAGAAGGATATGAAATTGAGTGGGAGCATGAAGCAGGATGTTCTCACGATTTCCAACAAGGGTAAAGGTAAGGGCAAAGCTCCAGGCGACCTCACTGTAGGTAAGCCAAAATTCAAGAAGTCAGGAAACGGTAAGAGTGGGCCCGCTGAGACTAGTGGCTCACAGGGTAAGGCAAAGAGCAAGGGCGGTGACATTGAGTGCCACCATTGTCACAAGACTGGACATTGGAGGAGGAACTGTCCCGTCTACCGTGAGGACATCAAAGCAGGCCGCGTCGTTCCTGTTGGTATGTCATCTTATATTCATATGATTGAGATTAACCATGCAAGTTTCGGAACTTGGGTACTTGATACTGGTTGTGGTTCTCATCTGTGTAATCATTTGTAGGGCCTAAGAAATATCACACCTCTCGGAAAGGGTGATGTGGACCTGCGAGTCGGGAATGGAGCTAGAGTTGCTACTGTCTCGAAGGGAACATATGTAATCCAACTCCCTAGTGGTTTTGAGTTATTTTAAAATAACTGTTACTATGTACCCAGTTTGTCTAAGAACATTATTTCAGTTTCCGTACTAGATAAAGACGGATTTTCATTTTTAATAAAGGATCATAGCTGTATTTTCTCTTTCAATGAAATGATTTATGGTAAAGCGGTTTCCATGAATGGAATTTACATCTTAGATCAAACCACGGAAGTATTACACATGAATAATAAGAAATTAAAGGTTGGTGACAAAGATCAAACCTATCTATGGCATTGTCGAATGGAACACATAAATGAGAAACGCGTAAAGAAACTCGTCGATAATGGGACTATTCCCGCATTTGAATTTTCTACATATGGCACGTGTGAATCATGTCTCATTGGCAAAATGACTCGAATTTCCTTCAAAGGTGTTGGAATGCGCGCTAGTGACCTATTAGGACTCATACATACTGATGTTTGTGGACCTATGTCAATTACCGCTAGAGATGGCTATAGATATTTTATCACTTTCACGGACGATTTGAGTAGATACGGATATGTCTACTTAATGAAGCATAAAAGTGAGTCCTTTGAGAAATTCAAGGAATACCAGAACAGGGTTGAAAACCAACTGGGTAGAAAGGTTAAAGCACTCCGTTCAGATCGGGGTGGCGAATATCTTTCAAATGAGTTTGATCAACACCTTAAAGACTGTGGAATCGTTCTACAGTTAACTCCACCTGGAACACCTCAATTAAATGGTGTATCCAAACGGAGAAATAAAACCTTACTTGATATGGTTCGATCCATGATGAGTCACACGGTAGTGCCTGATTCATTATGGAGTTTTGCTCTTTTGTCAGCCGCTCTTATACTTAACCGAAGTCCGACTAAAGCTGTTGACAAGACTCCATATGAAATGTGGAAGGGAACGGTACCTAACTTGTCCTTTATTCGGGTTTGGGGCTGCGAGGCTTATGTCAAGTGGAGACACGAGGATAAGCTCGGCCCGCGATCGGTTAAGACATACTTTATAGGTTATCCAAAAGGAACATTTGGTCATTACTTCTATTCGCCTACCGAACATCGAGTTTTTGTTGCGGCTAGTGTGACGTTCTTAGAGAAAGAATTTCTCGAGAACAAGACGAGTAATAGAACCTTCGAGCTGTCGGAGATTCCAGAACCAACAACTGAGGAACGGATGGAGGAAGTTGTTCCTCCAACTGATGACACGGTTAATATTTCCGAGGAACCTAGGAGGTCGGGTAGAGTCTCTCATCCTCCGGACAGATACATTGGTATGGTCGAGGAGAATGACGTTTTACTCCTAGAGAGTAATGAACCCGCTACCTATAAAGGTGCTATGGCCTGTTCCGACTCAAAGCTATGGCTCGAAGCCATGCAATCCGAGATGGACTCTATGTATGAGAATGACGTATGGGATCTTGTTGATTTACCTAATAAGGTAAAACCTCTACAGTGCAAATGGCTTTACAAAATAAAGCGTTCTGTAGACGCGCAACCAGATATCTATAAGGCACGACTAGTGGCAAAAGGTTTCACTCAAGTGCACGGATTGCATTATGATGAGATTTTTGCACCTGTAGTCATGCTACGTTCCATTCGGATAATCTTAGCGATTGCCGCTTTTCATGATTATGAAATTTGGTAGATGGATGTGAAAACCGCCTTCTTAAACGGTTATTTGGAGGAAGAGTTGTACATGGTGCAACCCGAAGGTTTCATAGATCCTGAACATCCTAAGAAAGTATGCAAGCTTAAGCGTTCCATTTATGGACTTAAGCAAGCTTCTCGGAGTTGGAATCATCGTTTCGACCAGGTGATAAAAGAGTATGGTTTCACTCGATCGGTCGAAGAACCATGCTTATATATCAAGTCGAGTGGGAGCAATATTGTATTCTTGATATTGTATGTCGATGACATACTCCTGATTTGGAATGACATTCCTCTCCTATCTTCGGTTAAAGAATGGTTGAAGAACCATTTCCAGATGAAAGATCTGGGTGAGGCACAACGCATTTTGGGAATCCGTATCTACCGAGATAGATCACGACGGACGTTATCACTTAGTCAGGAGTCTTATTTGGATAAGATTCTTGAGAAGTTCAGCATGACCACTCCAAGAAGGGGAACCTTCCAATGACGTCTGGGCAGTTGAGCAAGTCTCAATCACCCACGACGCCTGAAGGGATTGAGCGCATGAGTGGTGTTCCTTATGCATCTGCAATAGGATCAATCATGTATGCCATGATATGCACACGTCCAGACGTGGCATATGCATTGAGTATGACGAGTCAGTACCAAAAGAATCCGGTGAAACACACTCGGATAGTCATTAAAAATATCCTCAAGTACCTACGGAGGACTAAGGATAGGGTATTGACTTATGGAGGCGATACTAAGCTATGCGCAATCGGTTACGCAGATGCTAGCTTCCAAACAGATCGAGATGATTCAAAATCTCAATCCGGGTTCGTCTTCACTCTTAATGGTGCTGCGGTCAGCTGGAAGAGTTCCAAACAGAGTGTTGTAGCAGATTCTACTACTGAATCCGAGTACTATGCCGCTTCGGAAGCAGCTAAGGAAACGATATGGATGCGTCAATTCTTACAAGGACTTACGATAGTTCCTAGTTCGAATGACCCGATCACCATCTATTGTGACAATAGAGGTGCCATCTTCCAGGTTAAGGAGCCTAAGTCTAGCAACAAATCTAGACATGTACATCGGAAAGCTCACCTGATCCGTGATTACGTGGAGCAAGAAGAGATAGTGATTGACAAGATTGCGACGGATGATAACATCGCGGACTCTCTCACTAAACCGTTGAATTTTGATAAGCATGAAGGGCGCGTTATTTCCATGGGAATTAAACGTGTTCCTGAGTTGTAGTAGTTGATTATGAATTTGATACATTATCTTTTTCATATACTATTTATAACTTCATCATTTTATTATAATATTTTTGATGGGGCATATTCTGCACCCGCTGACCAAGTCAACATATTGAGCAAGGTCAAAGATATCCACAGCAAGTCAACGACTTAGACAGCCTAACCGACGCAGCCTGTCGGCATGTCTCTTGTGCCTCGGCTAGGACAACTAGCCAGCCGGGGCACATATCCGCGTACTCATATCCAAGACCCCTCGGCGGCGAGTCAACAGAGCCCGCCGGCCTGCCATGGGTCCCTCGGCCGAGGGTACATCAGTCTTTACACCTGCTAGCCACTTGGCCACTACGTGACAAAAGGTGAAAGTCTATAAATACTCCTCAACCCTCATTGAGGAAAGGATCCACAATTTTAACCTAAATACCTCATAATCTGGTAATATCTTCCTTATCTCTCTACAACATATACTTCGCCAAGTAACACATAACTTATCTCTTTAAGTTCACTGACTTGAGCGTCGGAGTGAGTATGCTCGGCCAAAGCCGAGCCCTCAGTTTGTTCAGTGTTTCAGGAGAGGCCGAAAGAAGGATTCAATCAAAGACGTCATTCTACAAGCCACGAGTGGTAACAAATAACTGCTTCGGAATTACACCCGGAACAATTGGCGCCGTCTGTGGGGAAAGATACTAGAAGCTAGTCACATTCATTCCCAAACAAAAAAAAATACAAAACAAAAACCCACCCAAAAAGCTAAGAAGATGTCGAAACAACAAGAGGTATTTGTAACTGACGAAACCGAATTCTGCCAAGATGATACCGCCCACAATTCGGGGGTTGTGCAGCCCTCCACCGGCCGAGTAATTCAACCGGCGTACGGGATGCCAATAATACCAGATACGCCGCTGCCCGCCGACCAAGTCACCATCATGGGACATGTGGTTGATGCAAATAACCGAAGCTACTCCTGGACCTAATTGGTAGCACGCCGACTCACACTTTGTCACACCGACAAGAGCGGCGGCACCCGTCACAGAGACCAGGGCCCAAAATGTGACTCCGAGAAACTTAAATGGAGCACTGGAGGAAGCCGACCCTGTCAAGACGCCGGGGGAGCCCAGAGTGCTAGTGGTAGACCTGAGTCCTTCCCGCACTCGCGGGAGGACAGCGTCGCCGCAGCACCGACGAGGCCTGCCCTAGAGGAGTGAAAGGAGTCCGAATCACCAGAGTCGGAGAAGAAGCCCGACTCACCAGAGTCGGAGAAGAAGCCCTTCCCGTCACGGGGAAAAGAGCCGGACTAGGGATGCGAGGAGCCGATCGTCGCGTGTCGTTCGACACGTGGTCAGACAGCCCCTCAACCCCTATGTCTTAGAGACCCCGGTGCCGACTAAGCTAAAGTTGCCACCCATATCATACAAAGGAGAAGGCGACCCAACCGACCATGCCGAGGCTTTCGAGTGTTACATGTCGGTTTGGGAGCAGCCTGATGAGGTTTGGTGCCGAGTCTTCCCAACGACTCTGCATGGGATGGCACAAAGTTGGTACAAGGGGCTACCCGATGGGTCGGTATCTTTATTATGCCGACCTAAGGGACACATTTTTGGCCCATATTCTTGCATAAGAGGAGGGCCGTCGAGACATCGGACCTCCCGACTATCGAGACGAGGGAGGCGAGTCTCTCCAGAGTTATGTGAAGAGGTTCGACGCCAAGGTTCAGCAGATTCGTGAGTGAACACCGAATCGGCGGCCTTCGCATCGATGAAAGGCCTCCCGAGAGGAGACTTAAAAACTAGCTCATCAAGTGCGGCGGCGGCCGAACCTAGACTCCGCCAGGAAGATGGCCGACCAAGCCATAAAGGTGGAGGACTACCACAAAACCTGGGTAGGCCCCAGCGAGGCCGGGCACTCAGAGAGAAAGAGTCGCCGGGAGGACAACCCGGATGAAGGACGCCGTGACAATAATAGGTCACGGTCTGACAAATCTGCCAGAAATGTAACTCGGCGGGCGCGCGGGAGTTCAGGACCGTACTACCAGAAGCGGTTCAATGGTCACACCCCCTTGGTCGTATCCGCCGCCGAGGTCTTCGCCCGAGCAAGAACGAGGGTCGAAGTGGGAAAGGCCTCCCAAGGCGGGGGGACGGTGACACGAGCCGATCGCGTGAGTACCACGCCACACCGGTCACTTAATCGACAACTCGCCGGCATCGAAGAATGCCATTGAAGAGCTGATCCGGAAGGGGAGCCTCAGCAAGTATGTTGCCGGGGGCCAAAAGAAGGATACCGGCGGCTCAAATAAAAAGTCCGTCTTTGAACGGATAGGAGTGATCCATGTTGTCATCCGGGGCAACGAGAACGGTGGGTCTGCTCATGGGCACAAACGGCACCTGAACGAACTATATCAGGCCATCAACTTTGTGCCCAAAACAGCGATCCCCGCTTCCAACATCCCCGACATAACTATTGGGAAGAAGGACTACGAAGGAGTCATCGCCCCGCACAGCGACCCACTAGTAGTCCACTTGGACATATCCAACCACCTGGTCAAGAGGTGCCTGATTGACACAGGCGCCTACACGAACATCATGTTCAGGGAGTGCTTTCTCAACCTCGGTCTGAAGGTTGAGGACTTGAGCCCCCGCACCAATCCGTTGTACTGATTTTTTCGGGCCGGCCCGGTACCCCGGGGTCAATCAGTGCCGGTGATGTTCGGCGAGGGGAATGCGGCTAAGAACGTCTGTCGAGTTCGTGGTCATTGACGGCTCGTCCGCCTACAACGTTCTCATAGGCCGAGTCAATCTGAGCGAGGCCGATGCAGTAATGTCCATCCGGGCCCTGACACTGATGTATGTCTCGGACCGGGGGGAAGTGCATAAACTCGTCTCAAAGGAAGAAAAAGACGAAGTAGTCAACGTCCAGATATCTGCCAGAGGGTGCAACATGCAATCCCTCAAAGTGGCTAAGAAGTCAGAGAAGGGGAAGAGCCCATCCTTACAACAGGAGGGTGATCCAATGAGCACCAACAACGTCAGCATGGTCGAGGGGGCCGAGACCGAAGAAGTGGAAATTGACCCAGGGCGCACCGTAACTGTCGGTGTCAACCTGGAGCCAAAATTCAGGGCCGCTCTCCTAGACTTGCTGAAGAAGAATAAAGACGTCTTCGCTTACTCAGCAGCCGAGATGCCAGGGGTGAGCCGGGAGGTAATTGTTCACAAGCTGAACGTACTCTCCACCGCTCGCCCTGTCAAGCAGAAGATGAGGAACTCCTCAGCCGAGAAAGATGAGGCCATCAAAGCCGAGGTAGATAAATTACTAGCGGCGGGCTTTATCATGCCTTGTACTTATCCTGAGTGGTTAGCTAATGTTGTAATGGTGAAGAAATCATCGGGGGCGTGGAGGATGTGTGTAGATTTTACCAACCTTAATAAAGCGTGCCCCAAAGATTGTTATCCCTTGCCTCGAATAGATAGCTTAATCGACGCCACGGCAGCTACACTATCTTGAGCTGCCGGACGCCTTCTCGGGGTATCATCAGTATTCATGGCCGAAGAAGACATGCCTAAATGCGCATTCATCACCGGAACGCACACATACATGTATAAAATGATGCCGTTTGGTTTGAAAAACGCCTTGCGCGACTTACACAAGACTAGTGGACAAAGTGTTCCAAAATCAAAAAGGGCGAAACATTGAGGCTTACGTTGACGATGCTATTGTAAAAAGCAAGTCGGCAAATGAGCACTTAGCCGATTTACACGAGACATTTTGTTCACTAAGGAAGTACAAGATGAAACTTAACCCAATGAAATGCAACTTGGTGTCCTGGTCGGGTAAGTTCCTCGGCGTGTTTGTCGGCGCCGGGGAATTGATGCCAATCCGGAAAGTCCAAGCAATCTTGGACTGCCGAGCCGAGGAATCGAAAAGAGGTTATGATGTTGACCGGGAGGATGGCGGCTCTAGCCCGTTTTATCTCTCGGTCGGCCGACAAGAGCACCCCATTCTTCAAAGTGTTGAAGGGAAATAAGGACTTCGGTGGGGGAGGAACAGAGCACCGCTTTCAAGCAACTGAAAGCTCATCTTCAAACTCTCCCAACCCCGTCCAGGCCGATCTTTGGGAGACGCTATATCTATACATAACGATTCGTCGGCCACGGTCGGTCTGCCGTGATCATCGAGAGAAGAAGACAAACAAAGAACACCCAATCTACTTTGTCAGCCATACATTGTTGCCCGCCGAAAGAAATTACCCACCGATTGAAAAGCGACCTTTCTTGTCGTCGTTGCCGCAAGGAAACTAAAGCCTTACTTCGACGCACATCCCGTGACGGTCTTAACCGACCAACCATTGGAGAAAGCATTGGAAAAATTTGAGCAATCCGGCAGCTCATCAAATGGGCGATGAGCTATCCGGCCGGCATTCAATACAAGCCGAGGCCCTCGATAAAGGGACAGGCACTTGCAGATTTCCTGGCCGAGTGCACATATCAAGAAGAGCAAAACCCCGGAGTATGGGAAGTATACACCGACGGGTCCTCCACGGCGAACAGCTCAGGAGCCGGCATACTTATCATCAGCCCAAACGGGGACGAGTTTGAGTACGCCTTGAAATTTACCTTCTCGGCCTCGAACAACGAATCCGAATACGAGGCGGTGATAACCGGAGTCGAGCTAGCTAGAGCCGCCGGGCGGAACACATCATTTTGAAAACAGATTCACTTTTAGTGGCTAATCAAATCAGAGGAGAGTACGAGACTCGAGACGACGGGATGGTAAGATACCTGGAAAGGGTAAAAGCTGACACTTCAAAATTGAAATCTTTTCAGATACAATGCATTCCCAGGTCTGAGAACAACCGAGCCGACGCTCTCTCGAAGCTTGCCAGTTCAACCATCAAGAATGTCAGTCGAACCGTGCTGGTAGACATCAGGAATGCCAAAAGCATTACTGAGACCGTCGGCATGGTGGGCGACATAGAGGCCGAGACGACGTGGATGACTCCGATAATGAAGTACAAATTGATGAATGAATTACCGGAGGACCGCAGTCTCTCACAGAAGATAAAGAGGATCGCAGCAAGGTACCTAGTGTTTGAAGGAGAATTATACAGGAGGTCCGTGACAAGGCCACTCTTGAAATGTGTCGGCCCAGCCGACGCGGAGCTAATACTGACAGAAATTCACGAAGGCATCTGTGGTCATCACATGGGGGCAAGAACACTAGCCCACAAAGCTCTCCGAGCCGGCTACTTCTGGCCCACCATGCTTGAAGATTCCGTGAGCCAAAACCGAAAGTGCAACAACACAAATGCATGCTCCGGTGATACATGCACCTTCCCGAGACCTGCAGCCGGTACTTAGTCCCCTTCCTTTTGCACAGTGGGGGATGGATCTACTAGGGCCATTTACAACGGCATCCGGAGGAAGAAAGTACCTGATTGTCGCCGTTGACTACTTCACCAAATGGGTTGAAGCTGTAGCGGTACCTGCCAAGACCACGGCGGCCGTAAGAAAGGTAATCTGGGAAAATGTCATAACTCGTTTTGGGCTACCCCAAGTCATGGTATTTGACCACGGCCGAGAGTTTTGGAGTGACACAATAATGAACTGGTTGGAGGAACTTGGTATCAAATTTCCATACTCCTCCGTCTGCCACCCACAGAGCAACGGACAGGCGGAGGCAGCCAATAAAACAATCCTCAACGGTTTGAAGAAGACAGTTGAAGACCTAAAGGGAAGATGGGCCGATGAACTACCCGGCGTCCTGTGGTCCCTTCGAACCACGGAGAAAGAAGCAACGGGGTACAGTCCATTCCACTTAGTCTACGGGTCCGAGGCAGTCCTGCCAATTGAAGCAACGGTGCCGACATTCAGAACGGTCACCTTTAACCCGGTTGAAAATGAGGAAGGTTTAAGAACCTCCCTAGACCTGGTCGAAGAAAGCCGAGATACAGCGCGCCTCAACTTGGCAGTATACCAAAACCGAATGAGAAGAGCCTACAACCGGAGAGTCCACAAGAGGGATTTAAAAGTAGGGGACCTAGTCCTAAGAAAGTCTGCCGCCACCAGCAAAGGAAACATTCATGGTAAATTAACGGCCAACTGGGAGGGTCCCTACAAAGTGGTTGAAGAAATGAGGCCGGGTACATACCGGCTGACAGACATGGAGGGTGTGCCTTTGATGAGCCATTGGAACACTGACAATCTCAGGAAATACTTTGTATAGCGGCGGAGGTGTCCAAAACAATTGTTGGCACCCCAACGCGTGTTTATACCTAATTAAGAATCAGCCAAGTTTTCCATCAAAGTGTCTATCCCCTCCGTAGTCATATCGAGGTAGACGCCACGGCCCAAGCCGGGCAGTCACCCCAAGAAGTAGACGCCACGGCCGTCACTACCAGCGCAGTTGATACTCGCGAAAGCGACCAACATGCCATAGGAACGTATAAGTACAGTTGAGTCGCAATTTTAGCCGCCTCGGCTAACCGAAGGCCTGGCAGAGGAAGCGATCAATATGTCTACAGATACGAACGCTGTCGCGCCGTAACCTCTATCCGCCTCGGCCAACCGGAGGCCTGGCAGAGGACACAACGGTCGATACGCTAACATGTTCACTGCAGCGGTTGGGAAGCGCAAATCCGACGCCTCGGCTAGACCGAGAGTGAAAGAGGAAGCGACCAACATGCCAACATGTTTAAAAGACGTTAAACACAGTTGAGATACGCATTCTAACTGCCTCGGCCAGGCCAAAGGTAAAAACGAAAAAACGCTCAATTAATAACGCAAAAAGACAAGTGAAGAATCGTGATCAAAGCCCCGGCCAAAGCCGAAGGCCAATAAACAAGCTTTATTAAAAAATATTACAAGTAAGGAGAATACAGACGACGGCCGTCCCCATAGGGATAAGCCAAAACACAACCTACCAAAGTTTTACAAAAAACAAGGAAAAGAAAAGCAAAAGGTTACAGACATAGCATTTGAAGCGCCAAAAGATGGCAGGGAGGAAAGGCTTAATAATTGGCCCCCGAACAGCTGAAGCTATCCGAGATGCCGGGGGAACCTGGTGACAACCGCCCGTCTCCCTATGCCTGTTGCTGCTGCTGCTCGCCATCGCCGACGTCGCAAGAAGATCATCTTTGGTAGGCGACCCGAAGCCGTCTTGAAGCTTTCACCTCGGCACCTCGGGCCCCTCGCCTCTCAGCCTCCTCCTTGGCCGCCTTCGCAATTTCAGCACGGGCCGCCTTTTCCGCAGCCTCCTCCTCCTCCTCCTCCTTCTTCACCTTCACCTTCGCAAAGGAAACGAAGCAAGGGTTAAGTAGAAGAAATAAATCAAAGTTCAAATAACAGAAACATTAAAAGCAGGGATGGGCCTCACACCGACCCCACTCACCCCGTTCGAGGGCCGGTATGAGGCCGACGTGGCAGAGCGGCGCATCCTGAAGAATGATCTGCGTCGGAGGAATCCATCCCTTCGACATCCCATTCTTCTCCACCTCAAAAAGGCTCATAGCCCGCTTCTCATCCGCATTAAGAGGGACCTTGTCAAGGTCCATCTTAAGCTTACTCCGGAAGACCCATTTGTCATGCTCCGCCTTAGTCTCGCACCGCAAGTTGACTTGGTCTTTGGAAGGACCGGGCAAGGGGTAATCCCTCAACCTCAACATACACCCACCGATCTTTCCAGTCCTTGCAGGAAGAAAGCTTATCAACAGAGACGTAACCCGGCTCCGTCTGCACGCTGTACCACCCAACGCGACCAGGGGCCGACGGCCGAAGGTGATGAATCCGGCGGAATAAGTTCACCATCGGGACCTCCCCCTTGAAAAGACAGAGCCACACAAAGCCGACTATAGTCCTAATGGCCAACGGGTGCAGTTGGGCCACGGCGACGTTCATGGCTCTGATTATGGCCATAACGTGTTCATTCAGAGGAAACCGGAGCCCATACTCCAGGTGTCGATGTATACGCCGATGCAGCCCGAGGAGGGCAACAGACCCTGACCTTCCTCGGGAATTACAATACTATACTCCTGCCGAAGGAGAAGTGACGTTCGAAACGTCGGGACCGTAACAATCGCAAATTTTTGGGACCAAGCACGGTCGGGCGGACCTTACAGGCGTCGCCGTGATCCATGATGTACGGCCTCTCCTCATTAGGACGAGTCCTTTCAACACCATCACCGTCATCGTCAACATCATCATCATCCTCCCAATCCTCCAGAGCTTTTGGATCAACTTCAGGAGAAGGAGACCTAGGGCCCCCAGACCTTATTGGAACGGCGGCTAGTGCCTCCTCTTCATCAAGACGCGTCGGGGAACCCCCCGGCGCACGGTTACTAGGACCGGCATCAGCAGAAGACATGTTCACAACAAAAAACTTAACAATTAAAAGTTGAAAATTTGTTTGTTTACCTTGAAGAAAAAGTGCTACGCCGAGTAACGCTTCGAAGACTAGAGAGAAGTTTCGTCAAAGAAAGTTAAGCAAGAAGAAAATTTTTTGAGAAAATGAATTTGGAAGGCCAAATTCAGGGGCTAACTCTCCTATTTATAGAGCAAAGCCCACTCAATCCGACCAATCAGGGCAAAGCCCATGAAGCGTCAACCAATCAACAACGAGACACATGTCAAGCATGCAGCCATGGAAGGTCAATCGACAAACAGTTACAAAACTTCTTCAACACGCTCCTTGACAGAATGCCAATCGACGTATCTTCTTCAACACACCCCTTGGTATCTACTTGCCAAAACGGCCCGCTGATTCAACCAAGCTTGGCAGCACCGGCTGGGGGCAATCAAAAGCACACGGCACTCACAACCTCGGTCTCGGCCAGCGCCACTTTCTTTTCCACATCTGATGTCCATTACACATCCATGTGGAGGGGGGATATGGTACGGCCTAAGCAGAACCAAGCCGAGGTAGAAGAAGTCGGGGCATAAAATTTTTACTTGCGCAGAATACGCTCAACACTCATCGAAGGTCCATACCACGGCATAGACTACGCTGGGGGCAAATTGATGGGGCATATTCTGCACCCGCTGACCAAGTCAACATATTGAGCAAGGTCAAAGATATCCACAGCAAGTCAACGACTTAGACAGCCTAACCGACGCAGCCTGTCGACATGTCTCTTGTGCCTCGGCTAGGACAACTAGTCAGCCGGGGCACATATCCGCGTACTCATATCCAAGACCCCTCGGCGGCGAGTCAACAGGGCCCACCGGCCTGCCATGTGTCCCTCGGCCGAGGGTACATCAGTCTTTCCACCTGCTAGCCACTTGGCCACTACGTGACAAAAGGTGAAAGTCTATAAATACTCCTCAACCCTCATTGAGGAAAGGATCCACAATTTTAACCTAAACACCTCATAATCTGGTAATATCTTCCTTATCTCTCTACAACATATACTTCGCCAAGTAACACATAACTTATCTCTTTAAGTTCACTGACTTGAGCATCGGAGTGAGTACGCTCGGCCAAAGCCGAGCCTCGCCTTGTTCAAGTGTTTCAGGAGAGGCCGAAAGAAGGATTCAATCAAAGACGTCATTCTACAAGCCACGAGTGGTAACAAATAACTGCTTCGGAATTACACCCGGAATAATTTTGTTTTTCATGTGGATTGTACTGACAACTTTGAACGCCACAAAGTGAACTAAATTACATTATATTTTGTTTTGGTCCGTAATTGCCTACAAGAGCTGATAACTCTGGTTATTATATTGTGCAGTCGATTGATGGTGGGTTCAACGAGCCATAAGTCAAACTGTTGACTGATCGATCACAAATGCGAGATTATAACGATACCTCGTAGGACAAATTTTTGTGACAACGTAACGGAGTCCTAAATGTTTAAAAACATTCGGTGCCAGGTCGTGGATAGGACATCCATTGTGTTCCTAGAGTCGATTCTTTTGACTATCGACTGTCTCTTGAGATTAAGGCGCTTTTTGGGTGACTTTGGTTTCCTTCTCACGGTCCCCGTAATCGGAGGCTAAGTAGATTTTTTCTGGGTCATTTTATACTGTGCTTACATCTGCAGGATTCGAGTTGAGGAAATTATCCAACCCTTATCAGGTATAGTTATTTCTCAGGGCCACTCGAGGAGTTGTAACTGAAATGCATGGCCATGCTCGAATGATGATTCGTTTATCAGTTAAGTTACTCTCTAGTCGGGGAAACCACTCTTGATACATATCACTTTTAAAATACGACCTTTGTGAATACAGATTTTGTAAATTATTTTACATTGAGTGGGAGAAATTTTAGGATATGAGAATCGGTTATCGCACATACACTTGTGAGGACAAGTGGGAGTTTGTTGGAGCTTGTGTCCTCCACAAAATAGTGTGATAAAATTTGTAAATCTCTTACAGGTTCACAAGGGTATACTTCGTATTTTATCAGTTGATTAACGATTACCTAATAACGGTTGTCTTCCTAGAAAGTTTGACGTTATTATCATACAGATGGCGGTGATCAACTGGTCCCTAAAGGTCACACCTATAGGATGTGTTTGAGAGATGTGGTTATGGAAATGTAATCACATTGATGCCTTATATGATTAAACAGTTAGTCAATGTGTTGATGAGACAATTATTTAATGAAGATTAAATAATATTAGTTGAGACGAATTAACTGTCAATTCGTAAATTGAATATAATAAGTTATATTTAATTAAATGTATGTAATGTTAGCTTGGACGAATTAATATGTTAATTCGTAATTAAATGTAATCGGTTATATTTAATCAACATGATGAATGTGTCATAGTGGTAATAGTAAGGGTACTCAAACCAAGAGGTTATGGGTTCGATCCTCACTAGATGACAATTTATATTTAACACATTTTATACAATTTTGGAATAACCGAAAATAAGGATTTTAATCTTTATTATTTCGGTGGTATTGGGCCGAAATGAGGAAGAAGAAAATACTCCCAATTCACTTCTCTTTTCGGTTATAATAAGAAGTGAAGGGAGAATTTTTCTAACCTAATGATTCTAACCTAAACCTAGCCTCCATCTCATCAAAGAAAAACACAAAACCTAAAATTAATCAGTTAATTTTTAGATCGATTCTAGCAAAATCAAAGGGCATTTCTCATATCGTCTTGGGTGCAACTAATAGGCGAATATCAACTTTGATATTGTTCTTAGGCCGTTTTTGCTAGGACCGAAGGTTATTTCTTAATCCTTTATGCTTTTGTTTATGCAATTTAGTTTTATAACTCGTAATCATCACTTTATAATTCGTTATAATCCTTAAAGTTAAAAGGGATGCATACAGATAAATCCCACACTTTGACACCGGAGAGAAAGTTTCTTTGCAATCAATACCATCCTTCTGAGTGAAACCTTTGGCAACAAGTCGAGCCTTATACCTTTCAATGTTACTTTAGAGTCCCTTTTGGTCTTATAGACCTATTTCGACCCAACGGCCTTAGAACCCCCAGGCAACACTACTAAGTCCCATACTTTGTTGTCATCCATAGATTTCATCTCCTCTTTCATGGCAATTAACCACTTTTCAGATTTGTCACTTTCCATGGCCTTATGTAATGAGACTGGATCTTCACTAATGCTCAAGTCACATTCAATCTCAATGTTATATGTCTCGTAGTCATCTGGGATGGCTGATCTTCTTTCTCTTATAGATCGCCTTAATTGTTCCTGTGGAACGTTGGCTAATCTCCTTCGCCTTAAAGATTGCCTTGAATGTTCACGTGACATATTATTCTCCCCTTGAATTGTGACTTGATCCTCATTGTTATTGTCATTTTGTGGGTTTTGCACCTCATTTCGTTGTTGTTCCACTATGTCATTTGACTGTGACGGCATAATTGGTATAACAATTTCATGTGCAACTTCAGGAGAAGGAACTTCAACCTGAATTTCTTTAATGTCCGCTTTTCGTGGTTCAGTTCTCCCACTAGTTTGACCGTTCTCAATGAATCTAGCGTTTCCAGTTTCATTCTACTATTCTCGTACTGTGATTAGGACGGTAAAATCTATACCCCTTTGACTTTTCAGGATAGCCAATGAAATGACCACTGAGTGTCCTAGGATCTAGCTTCTCTTCATTTGGGTTATACAACCTTACTTCAGCTGGGCAACCTCAAACTCGAAGATGTCTTAAACACGGTTTCCTTCATGTCCATAGTTCATAAGGGGTCTTAGGAACTGCTTTACTAGGAACGCGGTTTAAAACATATGCTGTTGTCTTTAATGCATAAATCCATAGTGAAAGAGGTAAAGAACAATTATTTAACATGCTCCTAACCATTTCCATTAAAGTACGGTTCCGCCTTTCAGCAACACCGTTCTGTTGAGGTGTACCGGGAATTGTATACTGTGCACAGATACCCCTACTTTCAAGTAACTTTGCAAATGGACTAGGACATTGTCCATTTTCAGTAAACCTTCAATAAAACTCACAACGCATATCAGACCTCACAATTTTCACTTTCTTTTCTAGCTGCCTTTCCACCTCATTTATGAATATTTCAAGGATATCCACAGAATGAGCCTTTTCATGCAACAAATAAGTGAAACCATATCGGGAGAAATCATCTATAAAGGTGATAACGTACTTTTCACCACTCCAAGATGGAGTGTCAAAAGGTCCACATATATCGGTGTGTATAATTTCTAAAAGCTGAGAACTCCTTGTAGCTGATTTCTTTACTGTATGTTTAGTCTGCTTACCTTTAATGCAGTCTACACACATATCTAAGTCACTAAAATCCAATTGAGGTAGAATTTCATCTTTTACCAACCTCGTTTACCTTTCTTTGGATATGTGACCTAGCCTTTGATGCCACAAGTAAGCTGATTTTTCGTTCGATGCACTACGTTTAACACCTTGACACTCAACATAAAATAGGGAATCGGAAAATTTAACATCAAGATTGAACCTATAAAGTAAATCAATCAAAGTACCACTACCATAAAAGTATTCATTACGATACATTGAAAACACACCATGTCCAAACTTGAAATTAAAACCTAAATTATTCAATCTACTTAATGATACAAGATTTCTAGCACAATCGGGTACATAGAGACAATCTGTAAGATCTATATGACAACCAGTGTCTAAGATTAATCTGTAAGTCCCAATGCCCTCAATGCGTGCCTTTATCCTGTTTCCCATGGATACAAATTGTTCAGCTCCTCTTATGGGCTGGATCATATGATATCCCTATTTAATGTGAGAAATATGAGTAGTTGCACCAGAATCTAACCACCAAGTATTATTAGGTACTTCTATAAGATTTGATTCAAAGCAAACAAAACTATAATGTTTACCTTTCTTTTCGAATCATGCCTTCCTTTTAGGACAATCCTTCTTAAAGTGTCCCGTTTTCTTGCAAAAGTGACACTTCTATTCTTTTTGGATCGCACTTTCAGGTCCTTTAAAGAAAGACTTTCCCTTCTTACCCTTCTTACGCTTCTTACTCGGTTTAGCCTTGCTGCTACTGGCACCATCATGACTCAAGAAATGAACAACTTGATCTTTCATCTTCTTTAATCTCCCCTCCTCCTGTATAAGCATGGCTTTTAACTCTTGATAGTTCCACTTATTTTTTATGGTGTTATAGTTCACCTCAAACTGGTCAAACTCATAAGGTAGAGAGTTAATGATGAATTGGACCAAGAAAGTATCACTTACGTCCATCCCTAAAGTCTTCAACTTTGCTGCCAGGTTAGACATGTGTGTCACATGATCATGAATCGGTTAAGACCAGTCAAACCTTTTAGTAGTCAGCTTACTCATTAAACTACCAACAATTGACTTATCAGCTAAATCCGACTGTGAACACTCTTTTACTTTGAGCATGAATTCCCTTGCTTTCTCTGTTTTGGGCATGGAGGGCTTAATGTTTTCAGCCATTGTCATCCTCATGAGGTGTAAACCCAACCTGTTAGATTTCTCCCAAGCCTGATAATGACACTTTTCGGCTTCGGAGCTTTCAGGTGTAATTTTTGTTGGTTCCTCATCTGTCAGGATGACAATGTCCAAAGCCATTATACCCAGTGTATACTGGATCTTTAAGACCCACTCATCATAATTAAGCCCATTGAAATTTACAAAAGAGTCAGCAGATGCAAACATATTTAGAGATGTTGCAAACATTTATACATGTTTATCTATTAGTGCTTTGAATAACTACCATACAGATTCAAATAATATCAAATAAAACTTTCATACATGTATTTAAATGACCTTTGGGCAACACTTAAACACAAGCAACCATCATTGATGTTAATATATATACTTTAACAATTTATTATAACACACATGAATCAAATAAGAATGCTATCTTTGGATATACATACTATTAGACCCAATTTATGAATAATAATTAATCATTTTATATTATCAACTATATTTAATGACCCACCTTTGGGTGATCTCCCAAAATATAGATGACAAAAAATAATTGATCAATCTAACTATAATGTCATTTAACCATCTCTTTTAATCATGATCAATTAAAAACTTTAATTTCAAATGTGTAATGCAATATAACAAGGCCACTTTGGTGACTAACATGTAATATACAAAATAAAACATTTAAATTATATAGGTAGACTTATCCTTACATACATGTATTAATATTTCATAATACAAATTACCCCATAATTAATGTGTGTTACTCTTTCCCTTAAGTAACCCAGTTACTCTTTCCCTTAAGTAACCCAACTATGTAACATAAACTCTACCAATCATTATCATTATTAATACACATGATAAAAGGGAACACATCAATGTTACTGCATAACAATAATCATCTGACAAAATTTTTTTATCAAGCATTCTTGCACAATGCACGTGATTAGTGCCTTTATCAAATAGATTAATCCATAACATGTTTACTTTAGGCAGACAATCAATAATGCAAAGTCGGTGGCCCATTTCTAACAGTTTGTATCACAAAAATAAACAAATGATGATGTAATACAAACATGTTTTTCAGCGAAGAACAAAGTATACCAATGGTTTCATGTGTAAAACAATGGTTTCATGCAAACAAATCAAAAAGCACTTATTGGTTTCATGCGTAAAGCCTTTGAAGACTTTAATACTCTAGTTACGGTTCAACAGTCACTACAACACTTGCTGCTGATTCCCAAAGAGCAATGCTAATTACCTTCTCTTTCGAACTCTCTCCAACCTTCTCTTCACACAGATGAATAAAAACATAAATGACAAGCAAAAGAAGCCAAAATAAAGTATTTTATGTTACTGTGAGATGGGAAGGTTGGAAAGACGAGGTTCATAGTTGCTTGATTCCCAAATAATGTATGCCGAAGACAAAGTTGGATGAGGATCAATTGCATACGACTAAGTGCAAAATGGTTGAAACTACCAGTACATTACTTTTGTACTCTTGATATATGCTGAAGCAGCGTGCAATTACAATAACCAAAGTCAGAGTCATTCAAACATAAGAAAAATAAGCATGTACGAAGTACCAACTAGGATGCAAGGAAAAGAAATGCGAGGAAAAACGTATACCATCAAAAACCCCGAATAGGCCAACTACCTCTTCCTCAATACCATCAATTCTTGTCTCATAAAAATCTTCCATTGATGATCTCTTACCCACTGAGCTGCCATTTTGGCTATTCAAGTAGATTTGTGATTAGCAAATCCTTCAATTTCGAAATCCACAACAAAGTAAAACAATGCATAAATGTCCATTAACCTATATTGACCCATTTAGGTCCTTAACTTTTTCTCTTTATTTTCTTTCATTTCACTTGATTAACTCGATTCACTTCTATTCATTTTTAAATTTCAAATTTTCCATTTAGTTCGATTGATTTCGATTCAAATTTCACTAAGTTCAAAGACATTTCATTTCTACTTATCTTAAACTTATAAATTTTATTAATAACTTAATATTTATTTATTATTATTACATTAAAATAGTTATATCAATATTATTAATATTTTTATTATTTTTATTAATTAATTAATCATCACAATTATTATTATTATAATGAATATTGTGATTACTACAGTCAATAATATCAATATTAATATAAATAGTACAATTACTAATACTCTTATTAATATGAATATTAATATTAATTAATTATAATATTATTAATAACAATATAACATTGCTACTATTAATTTTAATAAACTAATATTATTATTAAAAATATTACTAGTATTACTTTTATTATAAATACGTTATTTTTTCAAATACGAACTTTATTTTTTCACATACATTTTTTCTTAAACATTCCATTTAGTAACCTTTTTTACCTAAAACCCAACCAAATGAACTCTTAAATCATCATTTTTACTAAAACATATTCTAATTGCTCAAATGACTCAAAAGATTGATTCCAATTTAAAAATTAATAAAGTATTTTACTTTTTTTATCAATTATTATATTATTTGTTGATTTTTAATTAATCATTCAAAATTTATTTATTTATTAAAGATAAAATTAGGATTTGTTAACTTTTATTTATTTAATTAATTAAATTAGGATTGATGGTGGTTCTTGGTGGCTACCGAATCACTCAAATTAGTATGATACTTATATGAGCTAGGCTTTGAACAACAATTTGGCAAATTGGTGCTCCATTATTCCATCTAATTAGGATAGAAGGTGGTTTGTGGTGGCTACGTAAACACTCAAATTAGTATAATTATTAGTCTTCTTCTTCTTCTTCTTCTTCTTCTTCTTCTTCTTCTTCTTCTTCTTCTTCTTCTTCTTCTTCTAATAATAATAATAATAATAATAATAATAATAATAATAATAATAATAATAATTTTCTGCAAAATAATAATAATAATAATAATAATAATAATAATAATAATAATAATAATAATGATGTTGGACCATATAGTTATATGATTGTGTTTTGATAATGACAAGTGTATTTAATTATATATATACTCTTGCTCGTAATCGTTTGTTAGACTTTAATAGATTGATTAAAGTTTACAATTTAAGCAAGTAATGTTATAGCAATCTTGACTATAACATTGAAGATTTGTGAAGCATCGTTCAAGTAATGTTATAGCAGCTTGAGCTATAACACTGAAGATTCTTAAAACGTCATAGTAACTGTAACAAGTTTCAAGTATGATGATCACTCAAGCAAAAGGCTCGATCAAGTCTACAACAAGCTCAAGATGAAGAGCTTATGATCAGGATATAAAGAAGATCTTATCACTGAAGATCTCCAGGAAGATTAGATAGTATAAGTCTTCATCTAATAACGGTATCTTAAGAAGTAATATTGGGAAGGTAAAGTTATAGCTATTTCACCTATAACTTTACTTACCAAACTTAAAGTTATAGCTATTTCTACTATAACTTTGGGTTGCATTTGAAGGCACGATTTTAATAGTTTTAAGATAATTTTTCAAAAGATAAAATTTTTCAAATATGTTTCGAAATCATGTGTGTATATGTTAGAGGTGAAATACGGTTTGTTTAGAGCATATAATTTACGTTATCCTATTGGTTAGTAAAACGACTTATGAGTCGTCATGCTACCTAGGGTTTGCTAAATTATCTAAACCTAACCCTAATTTATTCCTTGATATTTTGACCTAGGATTTCGGCCAAGGAAGGCTTATGAGCCGTGTGGAGGCCGACCTTACTTCCTATGCAAGTAAATCTTATTAGGTCAAATCTATTCTATATTGCCATAAGATATTTTCATATCTTATCAAATATATTAGATTTACCTTATTTACTTAATCAAAATATTTAGTAGGTTAAATTAAGAAGAGATAAGATTTGTTTCTTATAGAACAATTTACCTTGCCTCACGACACCTCTAGGGTTTCGATCAAAACCCTAGTGTCTCTCCTCTACTATATATACCTATGATATTCATCAATTTTAAATAAGCTTTTCGAAATATAAAAATTTCTTACAAACATTTTGAGTTTAATTTTAATCAAGTGTTTTTATTGTTTTGCATTTGAAAATCTTTACGAAAAGTCATGCTCTTTAATTTGCGTATTGTTCTTAAGATTACGTTATAAGATAATATATAGTACTTCATATTGTTTCTTACTTGTTCAATTGTGTGAACACCTAGAAGAACAATCAAGTACTTTCTTAGTAACTTAAGATAGTCAAATCGAATATCTAGTGATATTCAAGTCGAGTTATAACTAGAGTTAGTTATACGAGTAGGGTTGATAATTTTGTAATCAGGAGAAAGGTACTAAAATTATTAATCGAGAATAGTGGACATAGGCTTCGACGTGTGAATTTGAACCACTTCAAATATTATGTGATGTGTTCTTGCAGTTTTCTTTTTCGTTTATTTCATTCGTTCATAATCACTTAGTTAATTAGTTAAAGTTTAATCAATAAACTTTAAATAATTAATTACATTGATATAAAATAAAAAGTGGGTATAAGTTTTTAAATACTCAATTCCCCCCTCTATCGAGTATTTCGATCGTGATAGACTCTTTAAATACAAATAATAATAATAATAATAATAATAATAATAATAATAATAATAATAATAATAATAATAATATATAATAATAATAATAATAATAATAATAATAAATAAATATATTATTATTATTATTATTATTATTATTATCATCATCATCATCATCATCATCATCATCATCATCATCATCATCATTATTATTATTATTATTATTATTCCAGAGCCTGATTTCACCGCCATGGATATCTCTGGGGCTATCTCTGGGACTGTAGAGGAGATCCTGGTGGAGCAGACTGGTGAAGGTGCTGCTGCAACTCCCGAGGCTGTTCAGGTACCTGCAACAGAGAAGCAGATGGAGCACGGGGAGCAGAGCACTGGTTAGGATGCAGTTGTTGAGAGGATTGACCTCTCTTAAATTCTAAGTTGTCTGGGGACTTGGCCCTGTGTGGTGCAAGTTTGTAAAAAACTCTTTTTCGTTTTTTTTATTTTGGCTCGTTTTGTGCCTGCTGGTATGCAGGCTTTAAACTCTGATGGTGCCTGCTATAGGTAGCAGGTGCCTTAACTTAAAGTAGTTCTGGGCCCAGGTTTTATGTCGTCCTTTTGTTATACTTGCGTTTTTTGCCATTGATTTCTGGAGTTGTGATTCCACATAGGTATATCCGGGAAGTCGACACAGTTCTAGGTGCACGCTCTTGTTCCTGGTGACAGGTTTTTGATAACATATTTTACCCATGACATAAAATATCTTATCACTAGGATTAGCTGACTGGAGCATACCTTCATTGACTGTTTCTGAATAACAAGGAATGTTGCGTTCCTTGTGGTTCCAGACGTTTGAAATTCCGTGCGTGCACCTTTTGCTCTACGTCATAACTATGGAATTACTGAGATTAACGTTAAGGTATGGCTGGTCTTAGTATGCCGTACCATGCGCGCTACCTCGGCGTATGCTCCCTATGTGGCTTGACTTAAGATAAACGTCTTCGCAGCCTCACATGGCAGGGGCTGGACCCTCAAAGTGTTCCTTATCTGACAAGTAACCAACATTAGTACCAAAGCCTTTCTTCGTAGAAGCATGATAAATTCCAAAGTAGTGCAAATTACCTGGTGCTATCTCATGGTGTTCCAGGGCAACACCTGGATCCAGGAAGCCACAGCCTGGACTACTTGGTTTAAAAACGACTCTATTTCATTTAAAAAAAAAAAAAGAAAAACTAGGGAAAACAAAACAAAAAAGTTTTCTGAAACACACCAATACCTACACAAATTCTCATTTGCGACGCAACTAGCCATCGCAAGCTTGCGACGGGTCAAATACATCCCATTTTCGTTCGGGTCATAACAAAACGGAGCTGACACATCTACTGCATGCATTAATGGGAGTGAAGGACAAAGAAGACTTTGCAACAAAAAATAGTACAAAACCTACATATTTAATTCTAATAATTGGCAATTAACATCCCACCATTAATGCCCCTGTCCCTCATTTCTTCCTTCATTTCTGATCTTGCACGAGATTGAATATATCATTTTTTCCCTCTCAACATCTCAATTTCTTCATATCATTTCTTCCCTCTCAAAATCCCAAAATCTAATATTCACAATACAAAAGTCTGTCACTTTAGGGTATTAATATCTAAAATTTTCTATTTTTTAAACAAATGGCCGAGGCATGTATGCTTGACGATGCTGTAATCGATTTAGCTGTAATTGACGGATCCCTAAGTGACGGTACAATGGAAGACCAAGATGACGACGATTTCAGAACTCATCAAGTGTTGACGGATAAGAGTAATGGTATATATAATTACGACGTCTTTGCTTTTGAAAATTTATAGCTCATTATCATTATAATTATTAGGTTAAATCCAATAATAATATTTTTTACTTTTAAACACGTTTCTGTTGAATTTTCTTAATAAAATCATATTCGACTCTTTTCTCATGGAACATGAACTTTGATGAATCGTTCGTTCAATATTGGTTTATATGTCTTTCATCATTCAATACATTTTTTAAGATGAGTACAACGTGTGTTAATGTTGACATCTTTTGTGTCAATGTCACCTTCTAAACTTTTCTATATATAAATTAAAAAAATGCAGTAACTAAAGGTACATGTTCTTGTTATATTTCTTAGAATGGTCTATACTCTTCGGACAAATGTTGTTATATTTCTCACAAAGGTACATGTGCTGATATTTCTCACAAAGGTCTTTACTTTTACGACAAATGTGACCCTGTGAACTAGATTAATTTAGTTGTAGTGAATTATGTTGTTCTATTCCTTACAAAGGTTTATACTTTTACGACCAATGTCACAAGCTAATTAGAGTAACTAATATAATGTGCAATGTACATGTTGCTTTATATTTTATTAATGTCCATACTTTTTCACCCAATGTGACCCTGACAACTAGATTATTGCACTTTCATATGTTTATGTATTTGTATATCTAACAAAGGTCTATACTTTTAGGACGAATGTCACCCTGATAAGTAGAGTAATTAATATAATGTCCAATGTAAATGTTGTTTAATATATTATTAATGTCCATAGTTGTTGTCCTAATGTCGCCCTGTCAAATAGAGGAAGTAAGCTAAAGTTGTATACACATGTTGCTTTATATGTTATAAATGGCCATACCTTTTGTTCTAATCTGATCCTTTTAACATGTACAGGTACTGATTTATCTAAATCACTATTGGGAACGACATCCGAAAAATGGGAAGAAATCTACGAGATGTACCGTAAACACTCACAGGCGGTTGGGTTTAGCATTAGGAAAGCAACTTCTCGCAGAGTTAATGGTCCTGGCACACCCGAAGTCGAAAGGTACTTTGTTTGCTCGTGTGAAGGGAAACACGGGAATGACAGTAGGCTAGGTCTGAATGGTTTACCCCAAGTAGCGACTAACAATCTGAGGAACGCTGCAATCACTAGGTGCGAATGCAAAGCGGGGCTTCGCTCGCAAGTAAACGAGGTTGGGCAGTAGGAGGTACTGCAACATATCACTGAACACAACCATGCTCTTACTCCCACGCAGTGGCAGCAACATCACCGATCTGAAAGAAGAATAAGCGATGCCGAGGCAGAGACTATAAAGGCCATGACAGAAGCATTCGTCGCCCCCTCTGTTCAGTACAAGGTGGCAGCTGCTGCAGCGGGCGGTGATGTATTTGTTGGTCACTCGAAGAGAGATCATATCAACTTTGTTCACAGGTTGAAGATAAAAGCGATTGAGGGCGGTGATGCAGCCACACTTATTAATCTTATGACTAAAAGACAATCTGAGGATCCGGGGTTCTTCTTCTGTGTGCAATTCAATGAAGAAGGGAGACTATGTCATCTATTCTGGTGTGACTCTATGATGAGGGAGGACTATCGATTGTATCATGATGTACTAATTTTCGACACAATGTACCGCACCAACAGGTACAATCTTATATGCGGTGCCTTTGTAGGTATAAATAACCACTGGTCCAATGTAATGTTTGGGTGAGCTTTTATATCGGACGACAAAGAAGAAGCATTCCAATGGTTGTTCAACGTGTTTAATGAAGCTATGGGTGACGACCTTCGTCCTGTCTCCATCTTCACTGACCAAGACAAGGCAATGTCAAATGCTGTTGAAGCGGTATTTTCTGCTCACAATTGTTAAATTTCTAATAACTCACTATATGTTATCATTTCGTTTAAGCATGAATACTATTTCATCTGTCGACAATAAACCACTATATGGTGTCATATAATACTGATAATATTTTTAAAGATATATAGAATATGTCAGGAAAAGATGGACTTATGTACACATTTAAATCAATTATGTAGTTGGTAACATATAACCTCCATATGGTAACATTGTCTTTTATCATGACCAGGTTTACCCACAAAGCAGACACAGGCTATGGCAATGGCTTATCCAAAAAAACGCCATTTCTCATTTTGGATCTTTAAAGCATGATAGGCCATTCCAGAGTATGTTCAACAAATGCCTAAATGGGTGCTTTAATGAAACTGAATTTGAAGCGACCTGGGGAACTATGATGGCAGAGTACGGCCTCGACAACCACCCATGGTTCAATAGACTTTACAGCCTACGAACAAAATGGTGCACTGCACTAAATAATTTACACTTTTCAGCCGGTATTCTTTCGTCCCAAAGAAGTGAGAGTACGAACCATGCAATGGGGTTCCAAGCGTCAAAAACAACTCCAGTGGCCGAATTTTTCGGTCTATTCGAAACGACAGTCCGAAGATGGATATGGGAGGAGGAGCGCAAGGAATTCAACTGTATTAGGGCGACTCCGACCTCCGTTTTCTCCCTCGTGGACCTCTTGCAACATGCGTCACAGATTTACACCTTGCACCTGTTTCATGTGTTCGAGATAGAGTTTGGGCTCGCTATGGGTACTCGGGCAGCTGTTGTCCATTCTGAAGACTCGACTTTAGTCTATAGGGTGCACACTGGTGGCAATGAGGGAGCATCCCATCACGTTACTTATGATTGTGTCAGCCATCTAACTGACTGCACTTGCCGGAAGTATCAACTGATGGGCATGTTCTGTAGCCACATCATACGCGTACTCCACATGCATTCTGTCCAGGAAATCCCGTCCGCTTAAATTTTAAGACGGTGGACTAAATTTGCCAAGACTGAGGTCTGGAACCGTTTACTTCCAACAGACATGCGCTGAAGTGCGGCCAATGAGGCCATCAATTGGCGACGTTTAATGCTGACAAATGTCAACAATCTGATAACAAAGAGCCAGAATACCCGGGAAGCAAGAGATATTGTCGAGAACTTCTGTGCTACGGCGAATGCTAAAGTAATCTCTCTACTTCAAAAGCTTGCAGTAGATTCTGACCAGAACATTCAAACAACTGATGGCCGTGCAATTCTAGACCCCGTCCGATGTACAACCAAAGGCAGGAGCCAAAGGAAGAAACGGTCTCTCGGTAAGAAGAAAAAATCGAAAAAATCAAATGAAATGGTACCGGCATTTGGCGATTCCTACACGCCAATCCCGAGGCTCCTGTGAACGTATTAGGATATGGCCGATAAGTGTAACAATTAGTTGTCATTTTGGTATTATGTTGGCAAACGATGGACATGTACTTTAATGAACCGTTAGATATAGGTCATTACAGGACCACCATTGCACGTTTTGGCAGCACTTTTCAAGAGGCAATATAACGTCTATTTATGTCAACATGTGCAGCATTATTCCCTAACTTTTAGGTTTCCATTTGCCATTACATCCAACTAAAATTGCCCTTAAATCACATAAGACAATCAATTACATAATAGAATGTCACCATATATAAATTCACAAAATGTCAGAAAATGTCACCATATATAAATTCATAACATAATAGACAAATATGTTCACATAATATGGTCACATAATTATCAAACTGATTAACATTACAGAGACATATATAAACAATATGGTAAGAAATATGCCAAAGTTTCAGAGAGCACCGTACATCATAGAACGTGGCCTGCAACTCCTCATCTGTCGGAACTCCGTCCGGTAGTGGTAGCTGGACAAATCGCACTGGAGGGTTCCTAGATGCTGGTTCGTTTTCATTTGGCCTACGGTAAAGCCTCTTTGGAAGGTGCCTTGAAACTGGATATGACTGAAGCTCCCAAATGCCAATCCCGAAACCTTGATGATGGCGGTATGCTGCCACCTCTTGGGCCATCCTCTCCTTCAAATGCTCGTACGTCCAATGCTGGACCAGTGGCAGTGTAGTGCTCTCCGGAAAGCCCCACCAAGTCAGGCGATGGAAGTACATTAGCTGCAGAAACATCAGACAGCCGCCGACGTTTTTAGTGTTGTGCGTCCTCCAAGAATGCACTGCTGCGTTCAGACGAAGAAGGACGAACGAACACCAATCTAAATGAGCTATGCCGTCCACATTCTCCACAGCTTTGACCAGGCGCAAGTCGATACGGTTGTGGACAGTAGGAGCCAAGAATGTCCCCATAAGAGAAAATAACAAACAGCTTTTTGAAGTCAGCTCTTCCATCAGGCAGCCCCAACAGCTCTTTCCTAACAGCATCAAATGACAACTCATCGGTCTTCGACAACTTGAAACGGTCACGCCAAATCTTGACCAACTCCGGGTCGTTCTTCGCCTCTATCATGTTCTCAGAACAAGGTAACATGAAGGCGTCATACACATCGTGCTTTGTCAGGACAAACTGGACGTGCGTGTTGAAGAGGAACATCCGGGAGCTAGGATCATATTTACGCATCAACCAATCCACCATTTGATGATAAAACGCATGCGTTTTCAACTCCAATAGGCCACCAAAGCCGATGTCCTCCACATCCTTCTTTTGAGACTCCGTTAACATACCAATCAAATTGAACAACTGCCTGGGTGACCCATGGCCATCCACCTCCTTCTTTTTCCTGTCAACAAAAGTACCACAAATTGTGAACAACTCAACTATATGACAACAATTTCATTATTCAAAAATAGAACATTATATATCCCTACAAACATATAGAAATTGCTTACCCAACAAGTGAAGACACGCCAACAAATATAACAAACTTCCTCAAACTTGTCACCAGTTTTAACATCTTTGGTATTATGTAACCTATACACTATTTCAACTATAAATGTTAACATTAAACGACCAAGCCACATACCAAAATGACAATAACTTCAGCCCACCAAATGTCCCCAAAATTGTCACCATTTTAAACATTGTTGTTAATAATGTAACCTACATACCCTTTCAACACAAACTGATGACATTTAAATAGCAACACACATATCAGAATGTCAACAAATATACCTCACTATGTCACCCTTTTAATTTCATTACACTTGACCATTTTTTTTATCACCCAATTAATGAACTAACAAAATAAGTACACCAGTTTTGTTCAACATTCTCACCACATTCAATACTTTTGTCAATATTTTCCTTATACCCTATCCTAAAAAAAATGTGAACATTGAAAACATATAACATGTAACAAAATAATGTCAACATTCACCAACATTAAAATCATTAAAAACATATCACATGTAACAAAATAATGTCAACATTAAACTTGTCACCACTTTCAATTCTATGGTCAATATTATTCCCTACAAACTCTCTTACAGAAAATGGAAACATTACAAACACATAACAACCCGACAAAAAATAATGTCAAAATTCAACAAGATGCCAACACTTTCCCGTCAATTTGACACCCTTTCAGACACACTACAATTACCTCCATATTGGACCCCCGAAGAAATCAAGCCACATACAAAAAAACATCAAATTGTCATCATTTTATCTGTATTTTGTAGCCTAATTACCAACCCAACAACTACAACGAATCTGCTTACAAATTCCATTAACAAAATAGAACAAAAACACAATAACCTTCACCTCCTAAAAGATTGACTTACTTCACTAGCACCATAGCGGTTTCATCTCTCTTTCTTTTGTTTGATCCTTCACCCACCTCTGTCCTCCGCTGAATCATTTTCAACGCTTTTGGCTCAAGTGGATGCTCTGCATAGTTCAAACAAATTCATTAACTAAGTGTGTACAAGTTAAAAACCTTTGTAAGTACCTCATTCCCATAACATTCACATTAATATTGATCACCTTTTTACCAGTCAAACCATTATAGAAGATAATATTCACGATACCCAACCAATGGTTACATATACTCTATTCTCTGAACCATGTCAACAAATGCTTTCATGTTTTTTAATTATCAACCATGTCAACATCTTTACTAAACATGTTACCATCTTTTTTGTAAACAACTTTACTAAACTTGTAAATAACATCTTTATTATTTTGAAATCTGAACAATATCGACAAAAACACAAAAAATGTAAACATCTTTACTAAACTTGTAACCACTTCAACAACAATGCGAACAATGTCGACAAATTCACAAACAATGTCAACAACTCACCTGCAGTTACCTCCACTGGCTTTCCAACAGCTCTCTTTTTCAGCGCGCCTTTCACAACGTTTACCACCAACTTTACAGCTTCATCCACAACGTCTATATTTTGTGTAACAAAAAATCGGTATTAAGATCATCCAAAATGATTATTGTAAAACAGCTTACAAACTGAGAACTTGCCTTCCTCGACGTAGTCCCCTTCCTCATCATCTGTCTCAATATCATCTTCCTCATCTGGTTCGTCCTCCTCCTCCACTGCTATCCCCTTTCCCTTATCTTTCGCACTCCCTAAACTGAATGTCACCTTTTTCCTCTTCCCTTTACTTACAACTACCGCCTCCTCATCTGTACCTTCGTCTGCCAAATCACTGTCATCTTCGTCCTCCACTGGTCTAACTTTGCTCTTCCCTTTCCCCGACGCCCTTGGCACAACTTTCTTCCTCCCTGTACCAGTTGAAGGTTTCGACGGCTTCGCAGGTACCGACTCTTCACCCGTCCCTTAAACAAAATAACAGCAAAAACAACATTAACATTCAATCACAAAAACTGAACATACTAATAAAAAATTATATATAACAGAACCAATATTATCAAACAATCGTTATTGATCTTCAGTATGATCTTGACTATAATCGTTAATGATCTTGATTAACACCAACAAACCAACATATAACATGACCCAACATTTGCATGTCTCTATTATTAAACCATGGAAGTATAATCATAAACATTAAGCAATAAATCTAAAACAATATCAACGGAAATACAAACCTCCACCAACATCATCCATATTCCTCGCAGATCTTGAGTTTTTCTTCACTGCTGATTGCTTTGTTACCATCGTTACTGATAATGTCTATAGATTTTTTGTCTAATTATCAGTTATCGGAAGAAAAATGAGGAATACGGATGGTTCTTCAGAGATTTTTGAATTCGAAGAGAGAAGGGGGAAAAATTTGAGTGAGGGATGTGAAAGGGATTGAGGAGTTGATTAGGTTAACAATAACCGTGAAAATTACATTGGGAAGGGGGGTGGTTTATTGTTTTTTTAATTGGAGCAATTAAGACTGCCACAGTAAAAATCTACCCCATATATTTTTGCAGGCCCAAAGTCCACATTCACTATTTGTATACAGTCCAACATGTCGACCCATTTCCTAGAAATATGGCACTATTCGACCCGTCGCAAGCTTGCGACGGGTACCTCCGTCACAAGCAAGACGGATTGTAATACCTAAAGCATATACTAACCCCCACCCTCTTTTTTTTTTTTTTTTTTTTTTTGTGCTTCACGGACTTTTGAAAGGTCCTTTGTACACTAAAGTTTTGGCACTTTTTCAGACAAAGTACCGTTTCAAGTGACGAATGTTCCAGGGTTTATCCAGGATTTGACCGTGCATGGTCATCAACCTGTATCCCCATTCTTGACAATGCTTTCGACCTGATATGGCCCTTCCCATTTGTAGGCAAACTTGCCTGCCTTGTGGTTCTTGGTATTTTCGAATACCCTTCTGAGTACGAGGTCCCCTACTTCAAGGGTCTTGATTTTGACATTCTTATTATACGTCCTTGCTACAGATTGTTTATACGATGCCATACGTATGTAGGCGCTTTCTCGCAGCTCATCAACTGTATCCAGGCTCCTAGCCATTTCAACCTTGTTCTGCTCTGCCGTCTGACAGCCGTATCTATGCGTGGGCACCATAACTTCTGAGGGTATCACTACCTCTGCTCCGTATTCGAGGCTAAATGGAGTTTGGCCTGTTGCCATTTTCGGTGTTGTTTTGTCTGACCAGAGTACTAATGGTAGTTCATCCGCCCATTTTCCCCCAACTCTTCCAAATAGTTTTACGAGGTTCTCCACAATGATTTTGTTCTTTGGACTCGGCTTGGCCGTTGGTTTGTGGATATCCGGGGCTGATTTTCTCGGTGTTATGTTCCAGCGTGAACGAAGCCCTCGGTGTTATCGATATGAACTGTGATCCATTGTCACATATGATCTCGATGGTATCCCAAATCGCTTATGATGTTGCGCTTGATAAAATAGATCACCCGCCGTTCTTTTACCTCTCGTCATTGCCTCTCTTCAATCCACTTTGAGAAGTAATCGTCATAACTATTATATACACTCTATTTCCCGGAGCCCTGGCGCTTACCTACTATGTCCATGCCCCACATCATGAATGGCCATGGAGAGATAATCGGATGCATTGGTTCTCATTGGGCCGGTGGATTCTTTGAGTCGCCTTTTGACATGACTCACAGCGTTTGGCATGATTTACGGCATCTGCGCGCATGGTGGGCCATAAATACCCCTGTCTTAAGATTTTGTTAGACAGACTTCGTCCTCCAGCATGGTTCCCGCATTCTCCACCGTGTACATCATGAAGCACCGTTTCTGCCTCCTCTTTGCTCAAGCACCTGAGGCATGGTCCTGCCAATGACTTTCTGAAGAGAATGTTATCAATCATAATATACCTGGAGGCTTTTATCCTGAAACTTTGTGCTTCCTTTCTATCCTCAGGGAGTGTCCTATCCCTTAGCCAATTTATGTACGACACTCTCCAATCTGGATCCTGCTGTCGTATTGTGGAAACCAGAGTCCTGGCTCCCTGCGTATACTGCATGTGTACAAACTCTTTCGCTGGATTCTGATCTGGCTCCTTCTGGATGGCTGGGGTCAATACATGGGTGATAGGTATATTTGACAGTTCTGTGGGCTGGAAGGTGGCCCCTAACGTTGCCAGGGCGTCTGCTTCCACGTTCTAATCTCACGGCACCTGAGTTATCTTGAACGTTCTAAACATTGAGTTTTGCTCTGTGGCTATCTTCAAGTAGGCTATCATCTTTGAATCACGTGCCACATATTCGTTGTTTACATGATTTACCACAAGTAAGGAGTCACTATACACCCCCAGGTTCCTTACCTTAAGCCCTGACGCCATTTGCATCCCAAGTATAAGGGCTTCATACTCGGCTTCGTTGTTGGTTGCCTTGAACTCACACCTAATAGCTTGTACTATCATATCACCTTTAGGTGATCGAAGGACCAAACCTACATCGGCTCCCCTTGAATTTGAGGCTCCGTCAATGTATAGGGTCCATATCTCGCTATCCTGACTCCCCATTATTGTCAGCATTCCTTCTTCTGCCTCCCCACGGGTAGCAGGGCAAAAGTCAGAGACGAAATCTGCTAGGGCCTGGGATTTTATCGCTGTTCTGGGTTCGAATTGTAAGTCATACCCACTAAGATGTACTGACCATTTAGTCATTCTGACCGAAAGTTCAGGCTTCCTCATAATAGTCTTTAGCGGGTAGTTGGTTATTACGTGGATGGTGTGAGATTCAAAGTACGGCCGCAGTTTTTAGGAAGCAGTAACCAAAGCCAATGCTAGTTTTTCAAAGGAAGTGTACCTGGTCTCTGTAGGAAGTAGAGACTTGCTAATGTAATACATAGGATGCTGCACTCCTTCTTGTTCCATGACCAGGACCGCACTTACAGCTGCTTCCGTGACTGACAGGTATAGGAATAGTGGCTCCCCTTGCTCCGGCTTTGCGAGTAACGGTGGCGTGCTTAGATAGCTTTTGAGTTCCGCGAATTCCTTTTCATGTTCTTCGGTCCATTTGAATTTCTGACTTTTCCTCAATATATCATAGAACAGCTTGCACCTATCTGAAGCCCTTGATATGAACCTGTTTAGGGCCGCCACCTTCCCTGCCAGCCTTTGCACATCTTTTGGCTTCTGCGGTGATTCTAGCTGGAGTATTGTTTTTATGTGCTCCTTGCTTGCTTCAATTCCTCTCTGGGTCACCATATATCCTAAGAATTTTCCCGAGGATACTCCAAACGAGCACTTGGACGGATTAAGCTTCATTTTAAACTCCCTTAATGTCTGGAAGGTGTCCGCTAAGTGTTCCATATGGATTCTTGCTTTTCTGGACTTCACTACCATGTCGTCTATGTATACTTCCATGGTATTTCCTATTTGCTGCTTGAACATTTTATTTACCAATCGCTGGTAAGTGGACCCGGCGTTCTTTAGGCCAAAGGGCATGAAATTGTAACAATATATGCCTCTTTCTGACATAAATGCTGTTTTCTCTTGATCTTGTGGATGCATCTTGATCTGATTGTAGCCGCTCCAGGCGTCAAGGAAAGTAAGTACCTCGTGTCCTGTAGTAGCGTCCACCATTGCATCGATATGTGGTAGTGGAAAGGGGTCCTTGGGACAAGCTTTGTTTAAAAAGGTGAAGTCTACGCATACCCTCCACTTGCCATTCTTTTTGGGCACAACTACCACATTAGAAAGCCATTCGGGGTAGCTAACTTCTCTAATTTTACCTGCTGCCAAGAGACTGTCTACTTCTTTGTTAATGACTTCGTTTCGTTCTGCCGCGAATTTCCTTCTCTTCTGCTATAGTGGGGTACATCCTGGGTTCACACTTAGCTTATGTGAAATAACGGATGGGTCTATACCTACCATATCGTCGTGGGACCAGACGAAACAGTCCATGTTGGTTTACAGAAATTGAGTCAGCTGGCTGCGTAACTCTTCACTGCAAGTTGCTCCAATTAATATTGTCCTATCCGGGTGCTCCTCGTCCAGGTGGACCTGGTCTAGTTCCTCTGAGGGAGGGTCCTTGTATTCTTTCGAGGTGCCCCCGTCTTGTAATTGCTATGAGGGGAGCCTGGTTGTAGCTTTGAGGGCTTGAGCGTAGCAGTTCCTGGATTCCTCTCGATCCCCTTTTACTGTGACCGTACCCCATGGTGTTGGGAACTTGAGACACTGATGATATGTTGAGGGCACCGCCTTCATCTGATGCAGCCATGGTCTTCCTAGTATCATGTTGTAAGTGGCCGGACCCTCAATGGCTAAGTACCTTACCAGTTTATTAACTCCTTCGATGTAGGTTGGGATGGTTATCTCACCCACGGAATGCGCAGTCTCACAACTGAATCCCACCAGGGGTACAGATTTCTTTATCAGGTTCTCTTTATCAAAACCCATGGTTTTGAGAGTTTCAAGCATGATGAGGTTCACAAAACTCCCTGTATCCACTAATGCTTTTCGTACGGTGCAATTGCCAATGGATAACGTTATAGTTAGGGCATCGTTGTGTTGCTCTGCACCGCTTTCTATGTCGGTTTCGTCGAAAGTTACCGAGGGTAAATTGCTCTGGCTTACTCTGTATGAAGTTTCTGGATGATCCCCTTTACTTCCGGTGGCTTTCCTCTTAGCGGCGAAATATGTCAAACCTTATAGCTCGGACCCGCCTGTTATCACGTTAATAATTTTTGTGAATATGGGTGAAGCAGAAGGAAGCACCTGATTTGATGCTTCTCTCCTGTCCTGCTTGCCCCCACGTGATAACAGGTGGTCCAAATTTCCCCTGCGTACCTGGAACTTTACTTCCTTTTGCAACCTGTAGCAGTCTTCTATGCTATGACCTATGTCCTGATGCCATTCACATCTCTTGCTGCTGTCTCTATCGTCGTTGGGTCGATCCTGAGTGGGAGGCTTTGGCCACCTAACCTGATCACCTAGGCCTCTTAGCGCTTTCAGCAATCCTTCCATTCCCGTGTTGAATCTGTACTCAGATAGCTTAGGAGGATGCTGGGAGTCGTCAACTTGCTGGGTTTTTTCTGCTATTCTGCTGATATTAGGTCTGCTGTATGGCTTAGCTCGCTCGTCTTTCTTTTCTGTTGGGAGTTTCCTGTCAGGTTTGTCGAAGTTTGTTATTCCCTTTCTAGCTTGTATATCTTCTTCCAATCTTAATGCTGCTGTAGCTCTCTGCTGGACTTCTTCGAATCTCTCACAAGGGTACATCGTTAATTCTTTGTAGAGGTTTGACTCCTTATCCAAGCCCTGCCTGAAGGCGTTGATGGTCGTGGACATATCGCAGCCTCGAATTGAAACTTTCTCTGCATTGAACCTGGTAACGTAATCCTTGATTGATTCACCTATTTCCTGAACGATCCTATACAGATCACTTGGCTGCTTTGGTATTCTCCGGCTGCTGGAGAACTGCCGATTGAACGCGTTGCCCAAATCGGCGAATGAAGATATGGTCCCGTTAGGCAAGCCGACGAACCATTGTAGTGCTGCTCCGGTTAGGGTCGAACCAAATCCATTACACATACATGCCTCCTTTGAGGCTCCTGTGGCAGTGGTGACCATCATTTTTTGCTTGAATTGGCTAATGTGATCGCAGGGGTCTGTGGTTCCATCGAAGAGGGTCATTGTTGGGACATTAAATCCTTTTGGTAAGGCCACTGTAGCTATATCGTCAGTAAACGGCGAGTCAAGGTAGCTTTCTGGTGCGACCATCTCCATAGGCCGCGACATTCCTGGGACCCTTCGGAGGAGGCTTCGTAGTTCCTGGTATTGCTGTTCTATGTATGTCACTCTCCCGGCAGGTCGCAGGTGCTCTTGTGACTGATGGTCGGCTCCTCGTACGAAGTTCTGTTGTCCCAAGACTGCTGGTTGGTGCATCTGCGATGCTGCTGCAACTGGGCCGTTTTCCCAGGTATACTCAGCTTGGTTTGTAACCGGGACCCTGATCATCGAGACCGCAGCTGCTGCTCTGCTCTGTTGGCGTCCTTCTGCATCTGACGTGGGTGTTGGCTCTTGGTGGGCTGGCTCCTCATCCGGTGTTAATGCCCCCAGCCCTGTTGAGACCAGGCCTCCTTTTGGCTGTGGTGTTGCGTCCATGTCCAGCCTAAGTGCCACTTCGCGTGGCAACCCCCGCGTCTGCCTCCGATCCCTACTTTCTCCTGGCGGCCTCCCGGATCTGTCTTCCTGCATCCAAGGGGCCGAATTAGCGGCATGGCTCCTTAACTCGTTGATCTGTGCTCGGAGGAGATTGTTGTCCTCTTCTATCTGGGATCTCATGCTTCTATTCTCGTTCTGCATAGTCCGGATTGTCCTTGCTAATGTGTCCAATCCGCTTATCATGATGCTGGTGGGACTCGGAGGAGCCTGAGCCTGTTGCCTAGATTGTGTTCCTCTTTCAGGTTGTGCGACTCCTTGCCGTCCCTGGACGACTCCTGAATCTCTAGTCTGGACTCTCTCTGAATATGGGCTTGCTGCTACCTGGGAACTTTGGCTATGCTTAACTGCTGGTATATGGGCAGTAGTGGCGGTCTGGATCGAGGTAGCGCGTGCTGCTGTTGCCGAGGGAGATGGTACCTGTGTTGCTGCCGAGGAGGGCGGTACCCGCGTTGCTGGGGCACCGCTAGTGCTAACTGGGTTGGTTTCTTTGTGTCCGGACATGTTATGCTTGCTGTGTAGACTGGCTAACGAAGACGACCACTATGCCCCACGGTGGGCGCCAAACTGTTTTGGTAAATTTCTACCAATTTAGGGTTAAAGTAGTCTTAACGTTAGGTCTGAATTGTGATTTGATTGTTTGTTGTGTGCTAATTTGAATACGCAACGTAGATAAAGAACATAAGCAATTTTGGTGACACGGAAAACCCAATTTTGGAAACAACCGCGGGGGGAGATGGAATCCCACCAAAATTTTCACTATAATTCGGGAGGAAGTACAGTTCGTGTGCTATGCTATGAATGCTAGGGTGTAGTTCTCGTATTTTTCTGATGATCTTTCTTCTTTGCGTTGAGGCTCTTTATATAGGGGAGCTTGGCTAGCTAGCCAAGTTATTCCTAATTTGATACAGAATAGGACTTTCCTTCCTTGGATATGGTAAGTGATAGAACCCTGATATGCTTCTTCTATGCGGATCAAAGCCCACGTTCTGCGCTGCACGCTGATGCTGTCACCCTGGCTCCCTGATGTCCTGCGTCTCACACTGCTTCCAGACTTGCTGCCCCAGATCAGCCCATATCCATATTTTGGGCCTAACACACATGAAATCAATTCTAAATCCCTATTTCGACCTAATGAGTGCTAATTAATTGTCTGCCGACTTAGTTTAATCTTCACATGTTAGGATTAATTTAATGAATGTTGCATTGCATGCATATAACCTTCAACATATCGAGTATACACGATTTCCCTAATCATTAGTAGAGGCCACTATCGAGGCGGGCGGGATTAGGTGTTCGATCAAAAGAGCTTCCTAATACGTACCCTTACCCCTTACTCCAGATCTCTGTGAACATTCGTGTTCATTGGCATCCACGAGAGTCATTTTAGACATAGAATGCTAAGGGTAACGAATTCTTGGTGTTCATGTCACTACTTTGTGTCTTGACATGACACGAGGTATTCAAACGGTTTCCAATTTTCCACAATAAATTGTTGGCGACTCCACAAATGCAAAGCTTGCTCGCTTTTCCTCCCGAGGGACTCCCGTGGGCCCGCGTCCACAGTTTGGCGACTCCGCTGGGGAATACACTTACGTGTAGCTAGGGTGAAACTTGAACAAGGTTAGGGAATACTTTGTACAAGAGAGTTGTTGGTTTTCATAACTCGGTCTTCCTAGACCGTTTATTCAGCCTTCCTAGGCCCAACCCAACCCAACCCATTCGACCAATCGTCCCATCTAGACGGTCCAAATTCTTATTTGGGCGTAAGGATGGATAGCGATTGACGTCAACCATACCATGGTACTTACTCTTGTTTGTATCAAGGGCTTTCACTACTCGAGGAAATGGACTAGTAATCGGCCTTACTCCTGTTTGGTACGAGCCTCTCCACAGACCCGGGGTTTGATTGTTCGGTATGGCAACCCACCCTTTAAACCAAAACCCTTTTAAATGCACTCAGCATCCCGTTATAATGCCTGTATAAATGCTTGTACCATATGCGATCATCATTTTCTAAATGAAACCATGACGAATTTTGTAAAATCAAAACCACTTTCAAAACGTAAAATTTTCGAAAAGGGCCAATATTAGCGCAAAACTAGTCGAAACTCTGTCCAATTGTCAAGTCAAAATCCGGGCCTCAAAGCCCATTTTAAAACCGCACTTCGAGTCCACTCCTACAACTACATTATAGTTGACTAGGACCAACATTTCCAAACCTTGTCATTTCTTCAAACCTCACTTGACACAAGTGGCACACTCCCACTTCACAAGTCAAACCTTTTCTTTGAGTAAGTGTGCTAGAATGGTCGATAGTGTTTTGATTCGTCGTCGATCTCTTATCCAGTTTTCAAGATGCCTGGAACTAGTCACGCAAGTGTCAATGGACAACCACCAAATGGTAATGATCTTATCCTAGTCGCGCTCGCTCATCTCCAAACTAGCCAAGACCAAGTGAATAATCGCCTCAACACGATCGAGGGCCGAATTATTGCTGTAGAAACTAGGTTGCCTCCTGCAGAAAATGAAATACTTCATGATTTTGTGAATGACTTCGCAAATGAAAATCCTCCACCTTTTGTGGGAGCACAAGAGGTCAACCCTCCCATAGATCCGATTACAGCTGAGAAACGACTCCAATACTTGGAGGAACAACTGATGTATCTCAAAGGGGATGATATCTATAGGGAAAACAATCGCAAGTATGAGGCCGTGAGTTCCAAATTACCAACCAACTTCAACATGACGGATATCTCGAAATTCAAGGGGCATGAAAACCCTTTGAACCACATCCGTGCTTTCAAGGATTAGACAAAGGCATTAAACCCAAGATGTTCTTAAGGATCTTTCCTTCATCTCTTGACACCATCCCGAAGCAATGGTTTTATTCTCTAGAGCACAAGATGATTTCCACCTGGGATGATGCCGCGATCGAGTTTGCTAAGAAATATGCGGATAATGCTGAGATCCAAGTCAATATGCGCACCTTAGAGTTTCTTACCCAAAATGATAAAGAAGGCTTCACCGATTTCCTAAGTAGGTGGAGGAAGACTAGTACCCAACTTGTCGAGCGTCCAGATGAAGCTACCCTCGTGAAATAATTCGTGGACAATTTAAAGCCCATTTATGCAAATCATTTGAGGTACCAAAACATTAAGACCTTTAAGGACTTAACCGTACTAGGAACAAGGATCGAAGATGACATCCGTAAAGGGCTCTTGTCCAAAACGGCAGGTCGTGGATATCAAGGTTCAACAAGTCGTTCTTACGGCTCTACTAGAAAGACTGATGAGGTTAACCTTCTCGAACCATCAAACAAGAGTATCCCACAAAGAAAGTTCACAAATATTGGGGATACCAACTCCAATGCTCTGAAGAGATTGATGAAACAAGATAAGCTTCAACCCATAGGCCCTACACCTGAACCAGAAAAGAAATCCAAGTCCTGGGACGAGAATTCGTACTGCGAATATAATAGAGGTAAGGGACACGATACAGAAAAATATTACAAGCTAAAACATGTACTTCAAGACATGATTGAAGACGGTCGCCTACCAATACCGCCTGGAGGCAAGCCTAACAATATTCAGAATCCTCTTGGACTTCTGATGATTACAAGTGAATAATCTACCTTAGATTGTTCACACCTCATTTCTCCAGTCGAAGATGAGATCTATGCAATAGAAGAAGCAGGGAACTACTCTACCATTTCCCCTACCATCACCGACTTTATGGCATGGGCAAAGAGTGTGAATAGGCAAGTCTCAGAATTAGAAAGTGTAGTGGCAACCCTACGTGATCCAAGTGCAACACCCAAAGAACGTGCGCCACTAAATTTCTCTCAAAATGCTACAATGCAAAAAGTAGTAGCCGTGGTTGATGAATTAATCGACCAAATCATCTAATTGGAGGCCGAGATTATGAGATTGAGAGAACTTGCTACTGTCAATGGAATATGGGCCGACGATGATGAGGATGAATACCTCACTGAACACTACCTAGTTAAAGTCAGTGAGGAAATAGTCCAAAACAGGGAGGACCAAGATGTGGACCATCTTACTCGTTCAGGGCGTCCATACCAAAATGTTTCTCAAAATGGTCCCCTAGCAAATGGTCCAATCACCAATACCAACGTTGTCACGCCAAATGATAACGAAGATACCTCTAATGATTATTTGCTAAAGCAACTACAGAAGACAAAGGCTGATCTTTCAGTCTGACAACTAGTTGCAAGCTCGTTCTCACATCGCCAAGCTAGACTGCAAGCCTTGGCCAAACTAAATGTGGCACATAACTCCACACCCGATGACGTGCTCAACTTAGTCTTCCAAGAATAACCTAAACTAAGTAACCCTGTTACTTTCTCGGATGAAGATTTACCACCTTTTGGCGCTAATCACAACTTGGCTCTTTACATCACTGTCATTTGCTTGAAGAAGAATGTGCCAATGACTTTGGTAGATGATGGCTCGGTAGTCAACGTCATACCATTAAAAACGGCATACAAATTAGGCATGAAAGAGTCGGATTGGACCCCTACCAACCAAGGTGTTCGCGCATATGATGGTACACGACGAAAAGTTGTAGGACTAGTTAACCTTACCGTAGCCACATGGCCGATTGAACGAAAGGTTAACTTCCAAATAGTGGACATTGAAGCATCCTTTAATATACTTCTGGGAAGACTTTGGATTCACGCGTCCAAAGCGGTAACATCCACCCTCCACCAGAAAATCAAGATCCCGCTAGATGGTAAAGTGGTGACGATCACTTCGTCACCCATCAAAGCGGTAATAGAAAAGAGGTCAAGTAACCAAGTACTCGCGGATCCAGTATATGAGCTTGGGGGCTTCCATAACATAAACGTCATAGAAAGCGAATTGGCACCCCTGTACTTCAATCCCTACTCTAATTTAGTGGTCAACCACATACTCAAATCTCAGGGATACTTCCCGGGAATGCCTTTGAATCCTATCCGAAGAAACACCTTTGCACCCTACAAAGAAGGCAACTCACAAAGGATACCACTAGGACTAGGATACAAACCCACCAAGGAGGAAGCCCTAGAAATGCTCACTCAATTCCAAAACCGCAAGAATATGGGAATCCAGATGCGGCCCTACCTCCCTACCCTAAATGGATACTTCGTTAGAGAAGGGAGTCAAGAACTCTTCCATGGGTTTCCCGAGCCTTGGCACTACATAGGAAAGCAACTGGCTGGAATCGAGATCTTTCACGATTGCTACATTATTCCCACAGAAACGGTTCCTACCGTCAAAACTCGTCAAGCACCTTGTGTAGACGAACAAGCTGTTAGCTTACTGTTTGGGGAAGATCGATTTGTTAGAACCGCGCAGGATGAGATCATTACCATGATACTTCAAGACGATCACTTCAACCCTACCGCATTGATCACAGAAACCAGTTCGAATCAATAGAAAGGATGGAGAAAGTCGATCAAGTGGACAAACAACCAAGGAAGACTCTTCAAGCTCACCACTGGAGAAGGAGAGATGTTCAAAGGAGAACCAGAAGATGATGAATTCGAGTTAGAGTCAGAGTCGGAGTCAGAGTCGGAGTCTAGAGAAGTCCCTAGAGAGTCTCCTCCTGTCGTCACTCCCATTCCCCTAGTTTCTCCTAGCATAGCATCAAATAGTAACAGTAGTTCGGGAAATGTCCCAACAGCTGTCCCTTTACCGCCACTGACTACCGAACAAATGGCTTCTTTGTTTCAACTTTTCTCAAATTTTAATATGAATAAATCAGGTTCTGCTTACTCTTTGTGTTATACTGAATGCAATTCTATTTACGATGATAATGAGGATGACGCAGACCCAGACTCAATCGAAATGCCTCCCTACATAGCCAAAGAAATACTATAAGAGGGGGAAGGGGACCAGTTATAAAAAACACCGAACCCATCAATGTAGGAACCGAACTAGAACCCCAAGAACTTAGGATAGGGACGACCTTGAGCCCCGCCGAGAGGGCCAGTTTTATAGACCTCCTACACGAGTTCAAGGGCGTTTTTGCTTAGTCCTACAATGACGTGCTAGGGATCGACAGGAATATCGCAGAGCACAGAATCCCAATCAAACCAGGTTTCAAGCCCGTAAAATAGAAGCTTCGACGAATGAGGACAGAATGGGCTCTTAAGATCAAAGAAGAAGTCGATAAGCAATTCAAAGCCGGGTTCATCAAAGTTTCTGAGTATTCAGACTGGATAGCCAACATAGTACCCGTACCCAAAAAGGATGGGAGAATCCGTATTTGTGTTGATTTCAGAGACTTAAACAAAGCAAGTCCCAAGGATGACTTTCCTCTACCACATATCGACATATTGGTGGATAATACAGCAGATCACGCATTGCTATCCTTCATGGACGGATATGCAGTGTATAACCAAATCAAGATGTCCATAGAATAAATGCACAAGACCGCCTTCGTAACTCAATGGGGGTACCTATTGCTACACGGTTATGCCGTTTGGGTTAATCAATGCCGGAGCTACTTATCAACGCACCGCAACTACACTCTTACATGACATGATGCATAAAGAAGTTGAGGTATACATAGATGACATGATTGTCAAGTCTAAGGACAGAGAGGGGCACATTGCGAACCTTCGCAAATTCTTCTCCAGATTACAAAAGTACAACATGAGGCTCAATCCTCAAAAGTGTGCATTTGGGGTAACATCCGGCAAACTCCTGGGATATGCCGTCAGCCAACGAGGTATAGAAATAGACCCTTCAAAGGTCAAAGCTCTAATCGAAATACCGCAACCTCAAACGGAGAAGGAAGTTAGAGGATTCTTGGGTAAGGTGCAGTACATAAGTCAATTCATATCGAAACTAACCATGATCTGTGAACCTATCTTCAAAAAGCTAAAGAAAACGGATCACACCATGTGGGATGATGACTCTCAAAAGGCATTCGACCGAATCAAGGAGATACTAGCCAAACCACCAGTGCTCATGCCACCCCAACGAGATCAACCTCTTGGTCTATATCTCACGGTAAGTGAAACAGCCATGGGAGCTATGCTAGCCCAAATGGTAGGAAAAGAAGAAAGGGCTATCTACTACCTTAGTAAGAAGTTCTTAGAATATAAGTGCAAATACACACCACTCGAGAAGACATGCCTCGCTCTTGTGTGGGCAACGAAGAAGCTACGCCATTACATGCTTAGCTACTCCGTCAAAATATACTCCAAAATGGATCCTGTCAAATACCTCTTCGAGAAACTTGTTTCAATGGACGCCTAGCAAGATGGACTTTGATGCTCTCAGAGTTCGATCTCAAGTATGTACCTCTGAAAGTTATAAAAGGGCGCGCCGTTGCCGAGTTTTTCGCAGAAAATCCCATCAATGATGCACAAACAATAGACACCTGGTCGTTTCCGGACGAGGATATACTCCAAACAGATGTAGACTCCTGGGACCTCTATTTTGATGGAGCGTTGAACTTAAGAGGATTCGGAATAGGAGTGTTGCTCATTTCTCCTGAAGGCGAGCATACACCACTCTCTGTCAAACTCAACTTCGAGGTGACAAATAATGCGGCAGAATATGAGGCTTACCTCATTGAACTACAAGCAGCAGTAGGTTTAGGCATCAAAAATCTTCGGGTACATGGAGATTCATCTTTGATCATCAACCAAATTACGGGATCTTGGAAAATTCGAAGTGAAAGCCTAACACCGTATCAAGCCAGGATAGACCAAGTTGCCCAATTCTTCGATCAAGTAACCTACCTACACCTACTTCGAGAAGAGAATCAATTTGCAGATGCTCTTGCAAAACTCGCATCTTTGATTAATATGCCGGATAATATGGTAGAAATGCCTTTATGCATCGAACGACGGTCAGAACCGGCTTATGTGCACCAAATTACAGATGAAGAAGAAAACCGAGAGGAACCTTGGTTCCCAGTGATCCTGAACTTGAAACTCAGCGGCACCTATCCACCGGATATGGACAAGAGGGGACAACGTGTTATACGCCTACTAGCTTCCCAATACGTCCTCATGCAAGGAGAATTATATAAAAGAACGCCTCTTGGCGTAATCCTGCGTTGCCTTGATCATTTACAGGCACGGAAAATGATAGAAGAAGTCCATGATGGAGAATGTGGCCCTCAGATGAGTGGACCAATGATGGCAAATAAAATCACGCGTTTGGGATATTATTGGACCACAATGGAATCCGATTGCATCAAGTATGTCAGACATTGTCATAACTGCCAAATCTTCGGGAATGTGCAACATGTCCCTCCTTCATTACTCTACACCATGACATCTCCTTGGCCATTTTCTGCTTGGGGAATCGACATCATCGGAAAGATCACTCCAGCCGGAACAGGAGGTCACTGTTTCATTTTGGTGGCTATCGACTATTTCACCAAATGGGTAGAAGCGATTTCTTATACTAGTCTCACAGCCAAGAACGTGGCGAAATTCATACAAACCAATATCATCTGTCGATACGGTTTCCCACATGAGCTCATCAGTGACAATAGATCCCATTTCCAAGCTGAGACCAAGCAATTGCTAGCCAAGTACAAAATCAAGCATCACCATTCCTCGCCATATAGACCGCAAACTAATGGTGCAGTAGAGGCAACAAACAAAAACGTTGTCATAATCCTCAAGAAAATGATTGACAACTATCGAGATTGGCCAAGCAAGATACCATTTGCCTTATGGGGATATCGCACATCTGTTAGGATGCCCACTGGGGCCACCCCATTCTATTTGACCTACGGCATGGAAGCCGTGCAACCAGTCGAGCTCGAAATACCATCCTTGCGTATTTTACTCGAAAGTCAAATCCCAGAAGCCGATTGGAAGAAGGATAGGTATGAAGAACTCATCCTCCTGGATGAACGTAGACTGCGCGCGTTGCATAATGTGAAAACGTATCAGGCACGTATAAAACGAGCCTTCAACAAAAGGGTTAAGCCAAGGAACATCAAAGAAGGAGACTTGGTTCTCAAATCAGTTAGAGCTCTTTTACCTATCGATCCGCGAGGAAAGTTTAAACCCAACTGGGCCGGACCATTTCTGGTCAAATCCATACTCCCGGGGGGTGCAGTTAGGATCACAGACTTAGATGGGGATGAATTTGCCAAACCAACAAACCTCGACCAACTAAAATGTTACTATACCTAGAATAGGAACAAAACGCGCCTCACGTAACCTCACGTGTCGCTCCTGTGGCACGGAATATAAACGGCCCCTGGCAACCTGAAATAAGCTAATGTCACCTTGCTCTTACATTTTGACAAATCGTCATCCTCATATCATCAAATAAACTGAATTGTGCTTTAAGAGTAAGTAAAAGCTCATGCTTATTTTCTAGTTCATTATAAGCTCTTGCTTAGAACAATTATTCTTTTACATTTACTTGAACTACGTAGGAAATCCTTCACAGGATACAACCCTTTATTTTTTAAATGTAAATAGAAGGACATTTGCATATGCATTTGGAATTCGACAAGAATAATAAAAGAAAAATCACAACGGTTTCATAACCAATTAACCTTTTTATTTCATTTCTTTCCATAATAATAATACGCTACATAATAAAATAAATGCTAAAATAAATAGGCTAGGATTCTAAAAACCCCACCATATTTCAAATTATAATAATAATAAATAATATCAAAGACTTAGGCTATTCTTCCATTTTCCCTTTGCCTTTGTCATTCTTATCATATTTCTTGTCTCGACCACGAGCCGGACGCTCCTGCGCTATCTCAGATCTAATCACCAACGGTCTCTCTCATGGTCTACCTTGCCATTCTTATCTACCACCTTTTCTACGGCAGGAGAAGTCTTCGGTTTCTTCGATGAATGAACAACTCGAAATCCGGGTTCTTCCTCTCCCTCGGTCAAGTGCTTCTCTTTCTCCTTCCCTACATCACCAACCTTGTAGTCAACAGGCTTGCGTTTCCTTAGTCTCTCGCGCTCCTCAGGAGTAGTAGCTTTCCTCCACTACAAGTAGGAATCTGATACCCATAGTGCACTAACAGAAGAGTTCAGGAACCACATGTTTCTTTGAGTCCATTTGATGGCCCACTCTCTTCGGCTCTCAGTAGTAAGCGCCATGGCAGTCTGAGGAACAGTATCAAGCTTCGGAATCATCTGCTTCAATCCAACCTGCCTCATCAGCCTCTCTAGGAAGATGTATATCATGAATTCCAAGCCAGGAATGCGCACCGATCGGGTAGGATCTAAGGACGATACTCCAGTAGTTGCAGACTCGAGTAAAGTCCACCATGTAAAGCCTAGTCCTCATTGCAATTGAGCGAGCATGATAAGCAGGAACATTAACTGGGGGCTCGATCAATCGTAAGCGCTCCATAAGCCAAACCTACCAAAAGCAGGTATTAGTACCCGAAAAAAAAACGAAAAAAAAACGAAAAAAAAGAGAGAAAGAAAAGTTGTGTTCTTTTACCTGCAAAATGATGGGACTTCCCAAATAAGGAAGGTCGCGGTTGGTTTTCCTGTTATCTAACCCCAACAGGATCTCTCCTAAACATAGGCAAGCTGGGCTCCTGCGCAGCTCCATCTGCTCAACTAGGCTCAAATAGCGAGGGTCACCTCTCATATTCTTATCAACATGCCCTTGAAGGACATAAACATGCAATAGAAAAAACCCGAATGCCCTACGCCTCGCAACATAGGAGATAGTAGGATCTGCCCTATTTATGAATCGATCAATGAAATCCAACATTCAGACTTTTTTTGAGGTCACAAGACGGACAACCTCAGCTCTTTTCAATCCAAGCAAATTCCTAAATTTGTTCTTATACCCTTGAGAAGTAGAGGGTATAGCAGGTAAATGTTCCGGGTCCCAACCACCAATTGCAGCAATTTCTTCAGGGAATGGGCAGATATCGCCTCCAGGAAAGGCAAATACATGATAGTTCGGGTCCCAATACTCAAGACAAGCATCCAAGAACGGTTTGCCAAGCTTGATTAGCTTCAAGCTCAAAATTGATCCAAAGTTATAGGCACCCATATAATGTTTCTCTACATTTGAGAACTCGTTTGTCCATTCTTTGAGACGGATTTCTAAACGATTCATGATGTATGATTAATTAGAGAGTTTTATGTAATAAGACGGAGAAAAACGGAAGAATCATGTGAATAAAACCTCCATCGATGTCTATATTTATATTAAAAGTTGTTTCCTAAAATCTGTCAGGACAGACACACTTAGGAAAGGGCGCAACACTTGCTACGCCTCTTCAAAGAGACGCAGCTCCTGCTGCGCCTCTTCCTCAGCTGTATTTCGGTGATTTTCCGCATTGGTTATTTCCTAATTCCTGAAAGCATAATTTCCTATTCGCATGGGTTATTATTTTTAATTCCGTCGAATTACTATATTTCGAGTTTCCTAATCTTACGGGCACACATTTCGAGGCGACATCGGCATTCTCGTCATTTCAGCACACTTATCCATTTCTTTTTAATTTTCTTTTTTCGGGGAATCATTTCACCAATTTAATTACTTGTTTTCAAACTTACTCATTTCTTTATAATTTTCTTTTTTGGGGAATCATTTCGCTCCCGTTTCATTTCAAACTTATATGTTTCTGTTTTCATCTTTTTTTAGGGGGTAACCCTCCCTATCGTCCGGTCGTTTTCGATAATTTTTTTGCATTTTTCTTCAAGTCTTTCTCTTGCGCTAATTTAGGCCATGTGTACAAATATGTGCTTTATGTGCAATTTCTGTGTAAATGTCGGCAGCATGACAACATAAACCGTTATCTACCAAACCTGTTCAAAGCTAACCTGCATGTACAAGCATACAACCCAACAACAAAGGCACTCAGGCCATCATATATACAACCAATAGGAATATGTACACCAAACTGGGGGCTCGAGCCCGAAACAAAGTGTATAAAGTGCAAAATGAATGTCCTAAAATGTACAAAAGTGTGTGAAGTACAGCCAACAACAAAAGCAACAAAAAGCAACAAACTACTGCTGGTCGCCGTCCAACTCGGTAACTCTCGCCTCGAGAGCAGCGATCTCGGCGTCGCGGACCTCTAGCTCCCTCAGTAGGCGAGACTCGGGACTGGGCTAGCTCTCGCTCCAAGTCACGCTCCCTCTGCAAACGACAAGAATTGGCTCATGTCAATCATTTCAAACATAAAGAAAGTTAGAAAATTCAAAAATGAAGTAAACGGAAGGTTCATACCGACGCCCGACCGCCCGACAAGTGCCTTGATTACGGACCCGTGCCGGTTGGCTACCCACCACAAAGCCACGAACCGGGATGACGCAACCTACATTTAAATAAACAAGGATTCTCAATGATTGGATAAGTTTAAACAAATGTGTTCTTATACAAAATTAAACAAATTGGGGAACATACCCTCCGAATCAGATGCTGCCACTCGTCCAGGCCGGCATCTCTCACCGCCGCGCCAAAGTCGCGAAGCTCGGAGATCATCGTCATCCCCGTCGCATCGGTGTACTCGAGGGTCTCGAGGTACACTGGTGGCTCGATGCCCGCCACCTCAACCTATGCAAAATTCAAATGGTTTCCATTAATTGATGATCATTCATCATGTTTTCAAGACAATCGAAAGAAGAATAAAGCACTTACCACAACTGGCCAGTACGCCAAACTCCGGTAAAGGAACGCCGAGTAGTCCTCACCCGGAAGAAGGATGGCATCGCCACCGACGTCTGCCAAGTCTGCCTCCCTCTCAGCATCGGAAAGCTCTCTGAACATCGTCCGAGGAGGATCGATGGGGACCGTCAAGACATCACGAGAGCACCGACGAGTCAAACGCTCGCCCAAGTACCACACGTGACCCATCGACGTCCTCAGCAGCAACCGGCTCGAGCTTCTGGGTCGAAGGACCTCAGCCACAAAAGGAGGGACGCCAGTGTAGTCCACCCAAGGCCTGGGCACCCATTATGAAAAGCAAACAAAAAGTCATTCTTATGATCAGTTCTAAAAGAAAGCAATGAAGAAGCAAACAAAGAAGGGTGAGTCGAAGGTACTCACACCCTCCAACTGCAGAGCGTTCACATCCTGTCGACAGACGTCGTGAAATGAATGCTGGCTCTTCGTGCAACACATCACCCAATCCCTCACAACGGGATAGGCTCTCTCCACTGGCTCCGTCCTCTTGGGCGCGAGACTCGGGAAGTAGGAGTACACCCACGCCTGCAAGACAAGATAATCAATAACGATCTTTCGTGATTCGATAAGAAAAGGAAATGATCTTTCATGATATGAAATGAAGGTTCATACCTCCAGCAACAGTCTAGGGCCAACGGTGGCAGGAGAAGTCCCCTTCTCTATCAGCTCCGGACGAACCATGACCCTCATATAGCGAATGAGGACCGCAAAACCAGCAGTGACGCAGTCCCAACGGCCTAGGCCACTCAGGTCAGAAAGGAAGGGAAGAAGCTTTGTCGACAACCTCTCTCCCTTGTCTCCGAGGTAGATCGAAGACAAGAATCACCAGAGCCACAAACGAGCTCTCTACTCTGCGGTGCAAGGAGGAGGAGCCTTCTCCCTCCCATCGATCACCATCATCGCCGGTCTCTTCCCAACAAAGTAATCCTGGACGTAGGAACTAGGCACCAGCCCGGGAACCGCATCAGCCTTCGGCATTAGGTTCCAACTGATCAAGCTCCTAGCTTCAGCCGAGTCCACCCTCATGGCTGTCTCCGGCCACACCACAACCTCAGTCCCGCACGGCAAGCCAGAAATCATGCCGTAATCCTCCAACCTGACCCCAACCTCGCCAAAAGGCATGTGAAAGGCAGAGGTCGTGTCCCAAAACCGATCAAGGAAAGCTCGAACCAGGTTAAGGTTAGCCCGAATCTTCCTTCCCTTGATGTCCCTCCAAGCTCGTACCAAGGCACCAAACGCTCCCCGCTCGATGATGGTCCGCTCCTCCGGCGACAACCTCCCGTAAAACTCCATCATTGTCGTGTAGCCCGAGAAAGACCTGATGTTCCCGGCGTCCTATTTTGATTCGAAGCAAGAGCTGTCTTTAGCTCGAATGAAAGAGAAAAGGAATAGCGAATAAGAATAAAAGAATATAAATGAAAGAGTGATGAATTCAAATTACCAAGCTCTTCACCGTCCTGTAGGACAAGTGACCCTCCGTAGCCCAGATGAGGTGTCTGCTGTCCCAACTCTCAACCCACTCGGGTGCTCCCCTCAGCTGATGACGACCTCGTCCGACGTTGGCCCACCTCGGGGCCTCCTCTTCCTCGACAACCTCCTCCTCGACTGCAGCAGTAAAAGCCTGCTCTAACACCTCCTCAATCGTACGAGAAGGGTTAAGAGCCGTGTCCACGTCCATGGGACCCCTCCCTGATGTAGAAGCCTCGTCACCTGCAAAATTAAAGTGAATTTAGGCCGCGTCAAATGACGACAATCCTTAGTTAAGGATTTTCGAGCTTTCAAAGCTCCGAAATTGCTATTTTCTAGCCATCTTTGGCCATTTTCCCAAAAACCCGACCGCTCGTGTGGTAATATGGGTCAAGTCAAGTCTAAATTAAAGCCTAGTCATGGGTTCGAGTCGGAATTTTGAGAGCATTCCGTTATAACGATGATTATGCCCTAGAAAGTGTCCTGAAAAAGCCGTCACAAATCAAAATTCCTAAATGGTAGGAAGTTTACCCATCGTACAAGGATTCTAAATATCAAGTTTCATCACAAATGGGCAATCCTAAGGCTATTTTCAAAGCAATTTACGGTTCAGCTGTGAGACCGTCTCAATTTCACTGAAATGCTCAAAACTCAATGAAAATTTGAAATGAACATATGGTTATGATACTAATATTGCCGATTATCCATCTACCAAGTCAATTTTGCAAGGCAAAATCATTTGGGGGAAAAGGCCCAAATTTTGGACATTTTTAGGGTTGGAAACCCTAATTTGTCGATCCAAATTGATCAAATATGGAAGATTAACGCAAAGATAATAAACATACCTCGATTAGTCATGGCATATGCAAGCTTTTGATCAAATTTTGGCGAGAAATGGTTGGAATTTGAGAGAGTATTAGACGGAATTATGTTTCGAAATTATGAATAAAACACGACTTTTATCGGGTTTTTACCTAGACGAAGCCACACTCAGGAAAGGACGCATCAGGTGCTGCACCTCTTCCAAGAGACGCAGCTCTTGCTGCGCCTCTTCCTCAGTTTCCCTCCAAATTAATTTTCTAAGATTCGTTATAAGTTCGTTATTTGTGGGCCCATTTTTGGTGCGCCTCTTCCTCAATACCATATACCATATATTTGGTCCGTTTGATGTTTATTCTTCGCCCGGACCCGCATTTTCAAGCCGACTGCGAACTATTACGGTACGTTATCAAGACCTCGCTTGCCACAACAAGTGAGTACCCTCTGACAGGTGTTTCGACATAATTCTATTCTGTTCCCCCAACGAGAGGTCTGGACAGACAATTATCCCTCTCAAGACGCGGAGGTCAGTCTAGATTATGTTCCCCCAGCGAGAGTTCAAGAGACCCAATTGTCCCTCTCAACACGTGCAGATCAACATCAACCTCAAGTTTTGCCGAAGTTTGTTTGAAAACCGACCCGAGCAGATTTCCCCAGCAGTTCCTGCCGACGTCCTGCTGCCTCTTCAATTTCACCTTTTGCCTTCCCTTGGAGTCTCAAGGAATCTCAGGTATGGTCTCTTCTTATGGTTGGCGAGCCTCCTTACATAGTCTAATGGACTTTAAACAACCCTCCCCGATAGTCGACAGACTCTAAAATGTTCCCGACGACAGGTCCTTTGCTCAAACCCCTTGAGCCGCCTCGCGTCGCCATAGTCGTCAGGTTGTAATCTTCGATTGACCTGATGGCTATACTTTGACTTTCGCCTTGTCCAAGCCTCATTCAAAGTGGGGGCTCTGTAGATAACTCATTTCTGCACCTCCCGCAAGCCACCCGGTGATGATTAGGCCGCATGTTTGGTACACGGAACGATTTATGACAGTTTGTAAGTTTATCGTCAAGTGATAGCTCAAACACTTGTGTCTACCTCATAGTTGTCATCTACGCGCCGATACGGTCGTTTTGACAGTAATTAGAGTACATTTGGAGTCCGAGTCAAAAACCGTCTTCATTTTCTAATAATCGTTTTAAAATGCCGAGTCAGAATATTCTGGAATGTTCCGGAAACTTCTATTCCATATTTTCAATCTTTTAATCTCTTTGGCAAATTATATCCCGGAAATATTATATAAATTATTAAGGAAATCAAGATCAAACCACAATTCCATAATAGAAACGCGGAAATATTTCTTTCGCAGGAGGAAACCACTTGGAAAAGGACGCAGCAGGTGCTGCGCCTCTTCCAAGAGACGCAGTGGCTGATGCGCCTCTTCCCCAGCTTTTTTCTGCGTATTTTTAAATCTTTTCAAGATTCACTTCCAAAGTTTATCCGAAACCCTAATGCCTCCGTGTGATTAGTATAAATAGAGACCTTCGGTCCTCATATTTCTCACGCGATTGTCCGCCCTTCTCTTCTCCCTTTGCATTCTAGACCACGCTCTTGCTTTTTGGCGTCTACGTGCTTGAAATTTCGACCACGTAAGCTCGGATCTTTCTGAGTACCAGCCTCGTTTTGCATGACCGACCAAGTTGAACAACTCCACATCAATCAACTTAATCAACTTTGTTTAAATTTCCTCCTAGAGGGCACTTTCATCGTACATTCGAGTCGAGCATCACTAAACGTTAACTTAGTCAATCTCGTTTCGTCAAACATGTAAGTCTGAGGGTGTAAATCCCATCTTTTATTATTGTACTTTATTTTTGTAATCATTATTGTAAGGTTTACGTCGAAAGCACATTCAAAACCGATTTATAAAACCTTGTTTTAAACCTTTTTTACAGATTAACAGGAGACAAACGTCGAGAAAGGACGCAGCAACTGCTGCGCCTCTTCGAAGGGACGCAACACCTGCTGCGCCTCTTCCTGAGGCTGCCGCAGTTCCTGCTTCCTTTCTTCTTCCTTCGTCTTTTGTTCCTCTATTTGTTTTGTCATGCCTTTTGTTGTTCATGTTTTATTGACAGGATATTTCTTGCATAATAATTTTAACATGTAAATCATTAATAATTAATTCATATTTTTAATTCCTGACTTAAATCCCTTATAATTCATATTTGCGGATTTTCGTCATTAAAATCAATCCGGGTTTTAGAGGTTCAATTCATCAATATTGAGTCTCTGGAATTCATCGTTGATATATTTGTATCTGATAATTTATGGTCATCACCATTGGTTCTTCGTTAATAACCTGTTTAACCTATTTAATTTAATTCATAGTTAATCTTACTGTTAATCTTATAATTCATTAATCTTGTAATTGATTCGTTCCAGTTAATTTTACCCGTCTTTTATTGTTTTTATGACCAATTCATATGTAAATAACCTGCTAAATCACTTCTATCCGAGTCAAATATTATTAATCAACCGTTAAATCACCAATTAACATTAACAACACGCAATTCCGGCTTCACAGCCAGAATTCAGGTCAGGAACAGACGCAGCGTTTGCTGCGCCTCTTCCAAAGGACGCAGCTCTGTTGCGCCTGTTCCGGGTTGAATTCTGTCTCTGAACTCCCGTTTCTGCTTTGACCTAGTTTATTAATTACGTATAAATTAACTATTATTTGTAATATCGCTGCAAATTTGTTCGTTAATTTATTTATTCTTTCTTTTCCTAAATTATCTGTTTTAAATGTATTTTCGACGTAAATCAATTAATTCATTGTAATTATTGTATTTTTAATTATTGCATTTATTTATTTATCGTATTGTATGATTATTTACTTGCTCTCACATGAAATCAATTCCAAATCCCTATTTCGACCTAATGAGTGCTAATTAATTGTCTACCGACTTAGTTTAATCTTCACATGTTAGGATTAATTTAATGAATGTTGCATTGCATGCATATAACCTTCAACATATCGAGTATATATGATTTCTCTAATCATTAGTAGAGGCCGCTATCGAGGCGGGCGGGATTAGGTGTTCGATCAAAAGAGCTTCCTAATACGTACCTTCACCCCTTACTCCAGATCTCTGTGAACATCCGTGCTCATTGGCATCCACGAGAGTCATTCTAGACATAGAATGCTAAGGGTAACGAATTCTTGGTGTTCATGTCACTACTTTGTGTCTTGACATGACACGAGGTATTCGAACGGTTTCCAATTTTCCACAATAAATTGGTGGCGACTCCACAAATGCAAAGCTTGCTCGCTTTTCCTCCCGAGCGACCCCCATGGGCCCGCGTCCACAGGTTGTTGTGGCAATTTGACACGCCTAAGTTGTCGGTATAAAAGACGATCAAATTAACAACTTATAAGCCACACTTAATACCAATTAACACTAATTATAAAACAAGTAAAAAAGTAAGAAGGGGATCGTACCCAAGAGAAGGCAAAATTCAAACAAGAGTGAGTAGCGAGTAAGCAAGCAAATCGATTTAAGATGGAAAATTATCAAATATTGAGGGAGACTTAACCCAACTCAATAAAGTGAGACACTTTGGTTGATCGTTGACACCATCAATCCTTTAACTAATATTATTGCCCTATTAGTGAGATAAAATCTCCAAATTCCCTAATAGAAGCCAACAACAAGGAATTCACACCTAGCAATTGACCCAACGTATTAGTTTCCCTACTGGAAATCACACACATAGAGTAATTAATAAGAAGATGAAGCAATAGGAATCTAATAAGTGCAATTACTCACGATGAATTCATGAGTAATCACAAATTAATCTCTCAATTGTCAATCAAACCAAGAAGAAATCACATTCATTAGTCTAATAACAAGTTGTTGCAAGATGGGATTACAAGGAAATCACACTTAATAAACCCAACAATAAATTAAGTAACTTGATTTAATTAAGTAACAAGGAAATCACACTTAATTACTATAATCAAACAAGGATTCCAAATTTAACAAATAAAACACAAGAGATTAATAACAATAACGAAAATTAAGGAAAGATTATGGTGTCTTACAACCAAAGTTTACACCTTTGAGTTGGATTAAGAAAAAGAGATTAGTTCTCCATACTAGATCTAAAACCCAATTAAAAGATGATAATTCTTCAAATTACAAATTGATTCCACAATAAAGCTAAAGATGATAAGAGGTGTGAAAACCTAATATAATCGCCTATTTATAGCCTAAACGTAATTGGGAGTAAGAGGCCTCGAATAACAAAGCTAATGGTGTTTGACGAAAACAGGGCAGCAAGAAAACCGCACCTTGTGTGTTTTGGGACTGAGAAAACCGCACCGTGCGGTTTTTGGCATGGACAACACTTTTTCGGAAGGCCATATCTCCCTCGTTACTTGGCCAAATGAGGCATGTGACCTATCGTTGGAAAGCTAACAACATAAGCTTTCACCTCCACTTGGCCTTGCATCTATAGGAGCCCTAGAACTCAAGATATACCCATTTGAAATCGATCCTTATGCAACCGAAGCTTAAAATCTTCAATTGCTTCATCCTTTCAAATCTTCATGTCTTCAATTCTTCAATTGCTTGTAAATGTTTTGTACCATGGTAACCTTCAAGACATGCCTTTGCTTCCGATCATCGCTCAAAACTCCATTATCATCCCGACAAAAAACTAAACCCTAAATTATTTAATTTAAGTCACAAAACAATAATCCACCTAATAGTTAACATATAGAAAGAAAATCAGAATAATAAACAGGGCAACTTACCTGCTATTCGTATCAGCTGGTCTGAATTCGTGATCGCCATTATTGTTGATCTGATAGGTGAGCTGCTTTCTCGAAAAAAGAAAAACAAAAAAAAGAGGAATTATGATGATTGTTTTGACTGGGAGAAAAGAGGAGAAAAATAACGAAGGAAAAGCTGCAGAGATAAGGAAAAGCATGAAAGAGAGAAGAGAGGAGAAGAGAAGTAGTAGATGGACACAGGGGTATGAGTGAAATAGAGAAGGACAAAATGGTTAGAATGTAGTACGTAAATCATGTAAAACCGCATCCCAATGTCACTTTATTGTACTTAAAATATGCTAAATAAATAGTAGAAATACGAGCCTATCACAATGGAATAAATATACTCTCTTTAAAAGTGCGAAACAGCCACATAATTCAATATCACCTCTTAGAAATAGAAAAAAAGGAAATAAATATCATCTCTTTAATACAGAAACACAATCAACTACTCCCTCCCATCCACACCAAAGGTTACATTGACTTTATCACACTTGTCAAGGCGCGTTTTTGCAACGTGCTTATCTTTAGTTACACATTATTAAAAATTATAAAAATTTGATATTTTTGTAGCATTCATTACGATAAATCAAACAAGATCTCACATGACTATATTTTCTCTTATATATTACAAATAATACCAAATATTCTCTACAATCATAAATAGTGCCGAAAAATCAATGTAACCTTTGGTCTGGATAGGAGGGAGTATTTTACTACGAGTATTAAAATCCAGATCATAAGATAATATTGACACGGGGAAATGATTGGTTCATTATCAAGATATCAAGATAATATAAGATTAAAAAAGTGATGAAAAATATTGTTCTATAAATTGATTAATTACAATAGGTGAAATACAAGAGTATAAATACTAGAGCTATACTTAGGGTTAAGCCTACAAATATGGACAAGATATACAAAAGAATAATCTGGTAGTCAAAGCTAGCAATATACACGAGATACACTGTCGAATGAGATAAAGGTGGTTATTTGTTTCCTTGATTATGGGAATGAATATTTCACTCCTTAACATTCCCCCGCAAGACAGACTGTCCGTCGGGGAAGTGGTTTAGTGAGTATGTCGGCGAGCTGATCATCGCCACTGATGTGCGCAACACGAAGAGTACCTGCTTGAACCTGTTCGTGCACAAAGTGAAAAGCCAATGCAACATGCTTCATGCGGGAGTGGAAAACAGGATTGGCGGAGTAGTGCGTGGCACTTAAATTATCGCATTAAATCGCTGGTGGAGAAGTGAAATTAAGGCCCAGTTCGGAAAGAAGAGACCCATAAGATTTCAGAAGTGACAGCTGCAACTGCTCGAAATTCGGCTTCGGTGGAAGATAGAGCAGTGGCCTTTTGCTTCTTCGGGCACCAAGCAATGGGAGTTTTACCGAGATAGACAAGGTAGCCGGAGGTGGAGAGGTAATTATCTTTGTCACTACCCCAATCCGCGTCACTGAAAGCATGAAGTTGTAGAGGATTGGAGCGATGCAGTTGGAGACCGAGTTGCATAGTGCCGTGTAAATAGCGGAGCAGTCGCTTGAGAGCAATCCAATGTGTGTTTTGTGGTTGTTTCATGAATTAAGAAAGCTTATTAGTAGCAAAGGATATGTCGGGGCGAGTGAGGGAGAGGTATTGGAGACTTCCCACAATGGAGCGATAAGTGGCAGCATCACATGGAGTATCATTGGTAGTAGTCGTGAGGTGGGGATAGAAGAGCATAGGAGTTGTTGACGGTTTGCAGTCAAGCATGTCATAGCGTTGTAGGAGGTCATGTATATATTTTGTTTGAGAGAGTAGGAGCCCTTTGTTGTTGGGAGTGACTTCCACCCCTAGGAAGTAGGAGAGGGAGCCTAAATCCTTGACGGAGAAGCGAGTGGAAAGTTGCGAGATGAATGTCGTGAGAAAGGAGGTCGAGGGACCGGTGACGATGATATCATCAACGTACAAAAGGACAAATATAATGTGTGAGTTGTGATTGTAAATAAACAATGAGGGGTCAGCTAGGGAAGCATGAAAGCCAAAATGGGTTAGGTAATTTTTGAGTTCGGTATACCATGCCCGTGGAGCTTGTTTAAGACCATAGATCGCCTTGTTTAATCGACATACATGAGAGGAGGTGTCGTCAGCTACGAAACCCGGTGGCTGAGTCATGAAAACAGTGTCATGGAGCGTACCTTGAAGAAAAGCATTGTTGATATCAAGTTGTCGAAGGGACCATCCTTGACTGAGAGCAATCGAAAGGAGCAGCCGAATTGTGACGGGTTTTACGACCGGACTAAAAGTATCACTGTAATTAATACCATGTTGTTGATGAAACCCTTTTGCAACTAAGCGTGCTTTGTATTTTTGAACCGTATTATCAGGATTGTATTTGACACAGAACACCCATTTGCAACCCACAACATGGTGAGCTTCGTTAGGTGAAACAAGGGACCAAGTGCCATTTCAAACTAACGCATTGTATTCCTCGATCATGGCGGCACGCCAGTGAGGGGAAGCAAGAGCCTGTTTTGTGGTGGTCGGGAGGGGGTGGGACGTAGTGGTAATAGCTAGCTGGGCATATCGGGGATTTGGCTTGCGAATATTATTGGAAAGTCGGGTTACAACACGGGTTGGTGGTCGTATAGCGGTTTCAGTGGGAGCCTGTGTGGTGGCTGGAGTGGCAGCGGAGATAGAGGAGGGAATTGGGGAGGTGGGAGGGGACGGTATAGGAGAGGAGGTAGGAGTAGGGATGGGTGGTGTAGATGAGGGTAGAGTAGAGTGTGGGGCAGGAAAATAACGGGTGGTTCACACCAATCAGAGAAGGGAGGAGTGGGTTCAACGGGTGGGCATGAGGCAAGGCGAGGGTAGGGGAAGGTGGATTCCACAAAGGTGACATGGCAAGAAGTGTAGATGCGATTAGTAGCGGGATCGAGGCAGTGATACGCACTTTGAGTAGTGGAGTACCCAAGGAAGACACAGGCAATGGATTTAGGGTCAAGTTTGTTGGAGGATTAGGGTCGAAGCCAGGGATAGAGGTGGCAAACGGGTCAATCGGATCAGTTTCGGTTCGGGTTCTTTCGGATTGGGTTATTTCGGTTTATCTTTTTTTTCGATTTCAGTTCGGTTCAACTCAGGTTGGATTCAGTTTTCACTTTTAATCGGTTGTAGATATTTCGGGTCGGTACATGTTCGAGTCGGGTCAATATTGGAGCAAATAAGGTTCGAGTCGGGTCAATATCAAAGCAGATGAGATTCGAGTTAGGTCATAATCGGATCGGATATCAAGAAGTAATATATAATGTTTTTTTTTATATAATACAAATAATTTTTATTTTTAAAAAGTAATATATAATGTTTTTTTGTATAACTACGATATAATAATAATTCATTAAGGTCAAATGGGTGACACTCATGTACAAAAAGACACCTTAGATGCGACGCCTAGGTACATTCGGGTCATTTCGGGTTTCAATGTTGGGTTTCAGTCATCAATGTACGGGTTAAAATCGGTTCAGGTATATATCGGTTCGGATTAAAACAATTCAGGTTGAAACGGTTCAGGTTCATTCGATCTTGGGTCTATTTCGGATATTACAAATTCGGTTCGATTTCGAATCAATTCAGGTCGATTCAGGTTTCGGGGTGAAGTTCAGTTATACCTTTCGGATGTACAGTCAGGTGTCGATTCAGGTATTTTCGATCGGTTTTTCGGGTTCGGTATACTTTTGCTAGGTCTAGCGACAGCCAAAGGCGCGGAGCTTATTATAGTTGGATGTGGTGCGAAAAAGGCGTGAGTATGGAGAATCATGGTGGAGGGTGGGTGTCGGTAAGTGGTTAATAAGGTACACGACAGTGGCAAGAGCTTGTGGCTAAAAGACAGTAGGGATTTGTGCATGAGTGAGGAGGGACAAGCCCGTTTCAACTATATGGCGATGACGTCTCTCCGCGTACCCATTATGTTTGGGCGTATGAGGCGGGGAGGTAAGATGGGAAATGCCATGTTGGAGTAACGAGGGAGTAATCTTGATATATTCTCCTCCGTTATCCGAGAAAAATTGTATGATGGGTCGATTGAAGTATTTTTCGACAAGTAATTTGAATTGAGTGAAAATGCTTAATGTGTCAGTTTTTCGTTTTAGAGGGTACAACCATGAGTATTTTGTAAAATGATCAACGAAAAGAACAAAGTACTTAAAATAGGTGAAATACATTGTTCTGTAAATTGATTAATTACAATAGGTGAAATACAAGAGTATAAATACTAGAGCTAGACCTAGGGTTAAGCCTACAAATATGGACAAGATATACAAAAGAATAATCTGGTAATCAAAGCTAGCAATATACACGAGATACACTGTCAAATGAGATAAATGTGGTTATTTGTTTCCTTGATTATGGGAAAGAATATTTGACTCCTTAACAGATAAAACCAACACTGGGAAATGATTGGGAATAGCCAGAATATCTCCTAGAAGTGGTTTTACATTTTTACCTACCCAGCAGTTGTTCAGCACTGGATGTATTACCATTGGTGATCACTCAATGTATGTCAAAAGTATCGGGATTCAGGCAAAGCTGAAGGACAAGGTAAAGGTACACATCAAATGGAAAAATACTCTCAGAGGTCGGAATTGTAAAGACCAAAAATACGTGCAGGAGGGTGCATGTGAAGAGCTGTACACAGAAACTGATTTTCAAGGTACTCTTTGGTCAAACAAAGAAATTGTAAAAGAACTTATAATCTTCTCTATTGTTTGACAATCACAGAGGAATAAAAAAAGAATAAGGAGCTAGCAAATATCGACAGCAAGTGTTTAAATAGTACTGTAGTAGTGAATTGGAGAATACAATCATCTTAGCAAAGCAAACATGTAGTCTGAAGAATAGCATAATTATCCCTCTGATGAGTAAGAAAGGAAAAAAGAAGGAACCTGAGGCCGCCGCCGCAGACAGGTTGATCCTCAGCATGAGCTTGGTTTGAAGATTTCCAACAGTGAATCAAGGCAACCCATTTCACTCAAATCTTTTGTATTATTACCCTCTTTACCCTGCTGATGATAATGATGTATAAAAGTATAAACTAACAACAATAAGAATAGTAGCAGTCAATTTAAAGCCTAGCTTCATCAACTTATTCAACCTGATGAAGACTGAGCTATCCAGATGTTGTAACGGAGGCGTCTCGTTCCCAAACAGTTAATTGATAAGGCGATAAGAACAATAAATAACGAATGTAAATAAAGTTGACACAAAGATTTACGTGGTTCAGCAGTAAAATAATTGGCTACGTCCACCCTGCGAGCGCAGGAGATCAAATTTCACTATGTGTAGAAAATAGTACAACAGTAGACCGATACACACGCGCTCAATATGAGCCAAAAGTATATCCTATTCTACCAACAAATATAGTTGTCTCAAAGGAACAAAAGAGATTACCCCAATAAGACGAAGCACAAATAATCTTGAGGCCTACCAAGATCTGAACAAACTCCTCCGATCTTCAAAGACAGACGAACACCAATAATAGAGCCCGGAACAAACTGAGTTTTCTTCTTTAGAAGGAATCTCACAAATCGACCCTCTTTATTGTGCTCTCAAATCTCTCTCTTAATTAACTTAGAATAAAACTTAAGTCTTTATATATTTATTCCACCTAATATAAAATATCTAGTCTAACTAAGAAATACAAATAATAGGAAATTAACTAATTTCTTAAACACTAACAAAGCCGTCAAAGGAATAAATAATGACAAAACTATTTAATTAAGAGTCCTACTAACTACCAAAGTTGACTGGTGTGAGTGGTAAGGACTCTCATATCTTAAACTAGGGGTTAGGAGTTCGATTCCCGACTCTTGCGAATGAAAAAGCCAAACTTGAAAGAGGTCAACCCATTATCCCGAAAGAGATTGCCCCAACTGTCGGTAGGGATACTCCTGGTCAACCCCAAAAGTCCTCCTAACTCTTTATACCAAAGCAAGTCAACGCAAATTCATATAGCATGTAAAGATGTAATGCCTGACATATAGCCAACATCACACGTACAAGAATCAGTTGGCATTCGAGTTAGGATAGTATTGCATCTATATAGCACGAAAAGACTGTAGCAGGTATCCCTAAATCCCTAAAATCCCCAAATCCCCAAACCCCCAAACCCAGGTATCCCTGCTCCGCCGCCTCCACCCTCCACACCTGCCGCCCTCCTTCGGTCCCTACCCAATCGCCGGAGATGGGTTCCTCCCTTTCCTATCTCCGGCGGTTCGACACTCCTCATACCTTGCATCCCCCACGATTTTAACCTTTCTTTTCACCCCACCACTCTATCGCCGACGGTCTGTGGTCGGTGATGGGTCCTCTTTGGCCTTTTTCCGATGACCCTTTGGTTATCACTGGTTTAATACCTTCTTACCCCTATTCTCATCTCGTTTATGTGGCCTGCTCCGTTTCGACTGTGGAGGTCGAGTTTCCTTCTGTGATGGGTCTCGATTGTTCTTGCGTCGCCTGGACAGCAGGTGTTCCTTGTCTTTTCGCCTGTTCTTTGTCGGAGTGTTTGTTTGCGTTGTGGTCGGTGATGGGTTGGCTACTTTGTAGCTTTGTTTGGTGTTAGGCTGATAGCTCTTTCTTTTTGGCACGATTGACGGGGTTCCTCCGCCTATTGCTCTCGGGCTCGAACTCTCTCTTCCTTGGCCTGCTGTCTGTCGACCTCCTTGTGTGGTCTGTTTGTTGAGTGGGTTGGTTGGTAGTTAAGGAGACGATTTTTATGACTACCGTCTCGTTTGTCTGGGTTAAGTCCCCTTGTTGAAGCTCCCATCTCTACGATTCCTTGTCCTGTCGCCGCTGTGTTTGGTCCCAATCTTGGGGTGATCCCCCCATTCCCCCCACCTCTGGATTGGGGCCTTTGGTCTATGGTTGTATCAGTCTGTGTTGGTTTTGTGGTTCTCCGCTGTTTTTGGGACTGTTATGGTGATCCCCCCACTTCCCCCACCTTTAGTCCCCTTGGTCTTTGGTTGTATCAGTCTGTGTTGGTTGGGACTGTTATGGTGATCCCCCCATTTCCCCCACCTTTCAGTCCCCTCCCCCTATTTTCTTAAGTGTCTTGCTGTCTCGACCTTGCTTTGGTCTGGCTGCTTGTTTAGTGGTGGTCCTGGGAGGAATCGTTGGGTGAAAAGGGAGTCCTTGTGGTGTCTTGTTCTTTGGTTTGTCTCTGTTGTTGCGTCGTGGCCAGGCGTGGGTCAAGTATCTGAGGTTTGAAGTTCTGAGCTTGTTTGTCCTTCGTGTTCCTGTTTTTCTTGGGCTCCCAGCTAGTCTTTTTGGAGGTTGCCTTTCTCGTTATGATGAGTATGGGGTTTTAGGTCCTTTTCTTCGCTTTGTATGGTTGGCTTTGGGTTCTTTGGCTGGCTTTGATAATATGGTGGTGGTGTTTCCTCTTGATCATGTGGGTGTGGGGGTCTTTTGTATGAGGTGTGTTGGGTAGGGTGAAGGCTGGGTTTTGGCTAGGTTGTTGGATGGCCCGGATGCGGTGGTCTCTACCTACTTGTTTATTATGAAAGGATTGGCTTGGAATTGTAGGGGTCTTAAGGACCCGCTTAACCCTTCTATTCCTAAAATTAGAGCTATATGTAGGACTTTTAAAAATAATCTAGATTTCATTTTCCTTTCTGAAACAAAATGTGATGTACAATCGGTTAATATGCTCTTGCGACCAATGGGCTTCCTTGAATCTGTTGGATGTGATGCCGATGGCCTTAAGGGGGGGCTTTGGATTGGTTGGAAAAGCAGCTGTAAATTAGAATGTATCTTTATCAGTTCTAATATCATTATCCTCTTGGTTAATCAATGTAAGGGTAGTACGTGGTATTTGTGCTGTGTGTATGGTGAACCTAATCATTCAAAAAGGGGTGTTGTGTGGGAATCATTCTCTTGCCTTCTTAATTCCCTCGATAGACCTTTCTTGCTTTTTGGAGATTTCAACCAAGTCGAGTATTCGTCTGATAAGTTAGGTGGTGACAAGTTGATTAGAGGAGCTGATTTGTTCTCTTACTGGAAGAATACTCATTGTCTGATGGATATCCCTTTTAAGGGACCTAGATTCACTTGGTGCAATAATAGGGAGAATCCGCACCGAATTTATGAAAGACTTGATAAGGGTCTTGCTTCAAATGACTGGCTTACGCTATTCCCTTCTACTTTCATCAAACACTTGCCTATTCAAATTTCGGATCACGCGCCTATAATCCTTGATACAAATATGGTCTTCAATACCAAGAAAAAATTTTATAGGTTAGAGGCATGGTGTTTTGATCATGCCGAATGTAGTGGTCTGGTTAAAGAATATTGGGAAAGAAATGAGAAGGGTGATGCTCCGCATATCCTTTTGTCAAAATTACGGCGAATAAATAATGCATTCAGAGTTTGGGCCTGTAATAAAAAAGACGAATGGGGATTAAAGTGGAGTGAATTTGATCAGGATCTTGAGTCCTACCAACTGGATATTGAGAGTGGTGGTGATATTGTTAAGTACGAATCATGTCATAAAAAGCTTGTGGAGTTTTCACTTGCTGCCGGTGCTTATTGGCGTCAACGTGCAAAAATGAAGTGGAACTGTGAGGGTGACACGTGCACTAAATACTTTTTCAATTGGGTAAAAGGGCGCTCTGGTGCTAACACTATCTTGGGTATAAGGAAGGTGACTAACGATTGGACATTTGATATAAAGGAGATTGGTGGCTTGTTTTATAAACACTTCGCCTCTATCTTTAATTCTGAATCCGAGCCTGAATACTTTGAAGATTACTTTCATAAATACGGCTATTTATTTGAAAATCTTAAGTTTAAAGTGGGTGCAGAAGATAGTGCCAAATTGGGCCGTGTTTATTCGAAAAATGAAGTTCGTCAGGCTGTCTTCCAATTGGGACCTTTAAAGTCACCAGGTCCTGATGGCGTTCCGGCGGCCTTCTACCAAAAGTATTGGTCCATTGTTAAGAAGGATGTCATTAATGGAGCCCTCTACACTCTCAACACGGGTAATGTGCATAAAGATTTTAATAAGACTTTTATTGTTCTTATTCCGAAAACTGATTGCCCGGAGAGAGTTGGGGATTTTCGGCCGATTAGCCTCTGCAATGTTATTATGAAAGTGGTTACAAAGTGTATTGCTAATAGATTGAAAGCGGTTATGGATGATCTTGTTGGTCCTTTTCAAAGTGCCTTTGTCCCAAATAGGAGTATTGCTGATAATATTGTTATTGCCCAAGAGGTTCTTCATGTTATTAATCATAGGAGGTACGGTAAGAAAGGTATGATAGCTTTAAAGGCTGATATGAGTAAAGCCTATGATAGACTAAACTGGAATTTCATAAGAGGGGTGCTCTCTAGGTTAAATTTGCCGGATTCTATGGTTCACCTTATTATGAGCACTATTGAATCTGTTACTTATGAAATCTTGATCAATGGTGCTCCTATGGAAAAAGTTAAACCTTGCTGTGGGATCAGGCAGGGGGATCCATTATCCCCGTATATTTTCGCATTGTGCACGGAAGTCCTATCTCAAATGATTCTCTATGCCCAGGATGCTAACCTCATTAGGGGCATCAAAATATGCAAGAACGGGCCGGCAATCTCCCATTTATTGTTCGCTGATGATTCTCTCTTTTTTATCCGCGGTGACTCTGGGGATTTGGACTTTCTTATGAACATTATTGATGAATACTGTCTTGCTTCTGGGCAATGCCTTAACAAAGATAAGTCATCTATTCTTTTCAGTCCAAACTGCTCCCTCATGACGGCCAAGAAATGTCTGTCTGAGTACAATTTTGCTTCTAGGCACGATCTTGGAAACTATCTTGGACTACCAACGAGTCTTGGGTCATCTAAAAGGGACCTGTTTAGTTTTCTTGTTGACAAAACAAAGCGAAGACTATCCTCGTGGAACAACATCTTTCTCTCTGCGGCTGGTAAATTGACTCTTATCCGTTCTGTTCTTTCTTCACTATCTCTTTTCTCTCTATCGGTATTTCGCATACCGGTAAGTGTAACATCAAAGCTTCAGTCTCTGATGGTGCATTTTTGGTGGAGTGGAACTAGAACTAATAAGGCTATTCACTGGTGTAGTAAAGATTTCCTTAGTAAGCCGGTTGGAGAAGGGGGTCTTGGTTTCCGCAATATTGGTTGTTTTAACCAAGCACTCCTTGCCAAGTCTGCTTGGAGAATTTTAAGTGTTCCAGGGAGTCTCATTAGTAAAGTTATTGGTCCCAAACTTGGTTATCAAGATGATACACTTTTCCAGAAACGTTGGAAGGCTCCCCAAGCGTCGTCATGGGCCCTTAAAAGTCTTGTTTGGGGCTCTGATCTTATCTACAACAACATTGCTTGGACTATTGGCTCTTCCTCTCGTCTCAATGCGTGGAAGGATAAATGGATTGAGGGCAATAGTCTCCAGGATCTTTGTGGGGATATTATTGATGCTCCCATTGATACTACGCTCCTGGTCGGTGAGCTTCATGATAGCCATAGGAGATGGGATTTCTCCTCTCTTGGGTTTGATCCAGGAGAGGAAGTTACTAAGAAAATACGCGCAACTTATATTCCGTGCCATCCTACGGATGACTCCTTCTATTGGAGATTCTCTAAACATGGTGTTTTCACTGTCAAGTCGGGATATCATGTTGCTGCTAGGGCCCTATCTAATGGATCTACCTCGGTAGCCGACTGCTCTAGAATGCCTCCAACTATTGTTGCCTTTTGTAAATCAAAGCTCTGGAAGTTGCCTATTTCTTATAAACTAAGGGTGTTTTTATGGAAATTTATGGCTAATGCCCTTCCTGTGGGGTCTGAATTCCTGAAGAGAAAGCTGATCTGGCGCTCTTCCTGTACTCTTTGTGATGGCCTAAACCCTTATGTGGAATCTATTTCGCATCTTTTCGTAGAGGCTAGACTTTGCAAAAGCTTTATGGTTTGGCTGCCCTTTAGGTCTTAGACTAACGGAGGGAGTCGATATTGATGTTAGGGTGTGGGTCATCAACTGGATCACTTATTTCCTTATTGGTCCGGACCCTAATTCCCTCCTTTATCCGCTTATAGCTACTCTCTGGAGAATCTGGTGTTGCAGGAATGAATTGGTTTTCAGAAATCGACGCCCTTGGCCCTTGGGTGCTATCAAGTCTATACTTGGCGATATCCAAACTATGAATGAGGCTACGCATAGTATGGTAGATAACTTCATTCAGGAGCCTATGTTGGACCTCTCTCCAGATCTTGTTTTAGCAAAGAGGATTAGAAACTCCTTTCCTTTTTGGATTGTTGGTGGACCTGCGTGCGAGAATGTTTGCACTGTCAAGTGTGATGCAGCTTGGAGGGCTGATAGGAGTTCTGGTATGGGGTGGTGCTTGTTGGATGGTAATGGAATTTTAAGGAATTCCGATCTTGCTCGCTCGTTCGCTGCTTCTCCCCTGCATGCCGAAGGACATGCTGCTATCATGGCGCTTAAATGGGCCTTGGACGAGGGGTACCTTCATGTTAGGCTTGTTACGGACTGTCTTAACTTGGTTATGCAGGTTGCTGGAGCGGAAAAGGCGATCGCGTCTATTAGGTGCATTATCAAGGATATTAAGTCTATTGCGTCTAATTTCCATTGTTGCTCTCTTAGTTTCTGTCCTAGGGGAGTGAATAGGATAGCTCATAATCTTGCTCAAGAAGCTCTGTTGTAAGCTATGCTATTTCTTGCTGTCAAAAAAAAAAAAAAAAAAAAAAAAAAGAATCAGTTGGCATTCGATACTTCTGCGACTCGCTCGTGAGGCTTACTCCATTCCTTCGACGCTTCTTTTGCTTCTTGTCTTAACTTAACCCGTCTTCGACACAAATTCAACACACAAATTCCTAACACCAGAACTACATCTCTAACAACCAACAGCTGATTACCAAATCTAACCTGAGATCAATTGTAATAAACCAATTGTTACATTTAACACAAACCCATTTTATTTATTCTTCTAACAAAAGTATGTGATCAGGATTAATATAAACTCACAAGCCCAATTTACTTCTTCTAATAAAATTACGTGATCAAGATTAATATTAAATGGTTAAAGCAAAATAAATCATACTACAGACGGAAATTAACCTAATATTAGTATTTCCTCCATCCCGATGCCTCAATGACTCCCACAAATTGCGGGGTAACTAGGTAAGGGGAGTGTCGAATGTATCACATAATTACCTGATAATATGCAATAGTAACAAAAAGAAAGGCAAAATAAGAAGAGGAGGAAACAGGGTGATTAAAATTTGAAGTGTGTTAAGTGGTTGATTAGACAAAAGCAAAGAATATTTGGGCAAATGGGGAAAACAGTTACACTTTGAAGGAAGTGAGAAGGGTTTCGTCAGATTGCCTCAAGCTACTGAATCACCCTTGCAAGCAGAAGCCTTGGGGGTCATGAAGGCCTTAGAGTGGGCTTGTGCTAGCGGGTTTCTCCATATTGAGGTTTCGTCAGATTGCCTCCAGCTATTAATACAGTGGGCAGGGAATGGATCCAAGCATTACCAGATAAAAGGAATTCTAGAGGACATCTCTTATTTATCGTCTAATTTTGATTGTTTATGTTTTAGTTATGTGTGCAGGAACCGTAATGTCGAGGCTCATCTTCTGGCTAGAAGGGCCATGACTATGGCGTATGAATCTCTTTTGCCAGCTGCAAAAAAAACAAAAAAAAAAGTTACACTTTGAATTTTGATTAGGTAAACTTTAAATTCAGAGATTAACAGTAATTTCTGTCTAGACTCTAGATTATTGCAGATTAAAAAAAAATTGTGATAGAGGCTAATAATCTACCTGGTATAAAAGTCAAGTCTTTTCTTGGCTTTTGATTGGCCGTTGAGTTTCTATATGTAGACCCCCTATGTTTCTTATTCTACTAGTACGTTGTCCGTGCGTTGCACGGATTCTGAAATAATTGACTAAAAATATAATGTGTCAGAATGTTTTTTCCTTTATTGTGTAAAGAGGTTGTAGGACAATTTTGATGATGACACAATTTTTTCCTTTAAGTAGTAGTTTTGTGAGGTCTAATTGTAAAACAAAACAAAATGACAATCCGGTTTACTTGGTAAAACAAAACAAAAAAGACAAAATCCATTAGTATTTTACCCTTAGGCCTCTTAGTTCCATTCTTTTTGCATCTCTCCTATCCACCTCAATCACGTGTTTGATGTCCTATGTTATTGTCAATGAATCTTAGAACGTTAAGTAAACGAGTTAAATTTGTGCTCTTTTTTTCATGATCAAAATATTCTTGTTATTCATTTTTCTTTTAACCCTTTTCTGACCGTTCGGCACTCGGTGTTCCGTTAAAAGTTTCTCCTTAGGCCTCTCCAATTCTAAAGAGTGTCTTTATCCTCACCTTACTCTGCTTTCTTGGCCAACCTTAAATGGTTATGGTGTACACGTACCCAGTACTATTTTTCTTTATTTTTTTGGCTTGCTTGGTGGGGTATAGGCCCCGTTCTTTTGGACTGAAACGGATCTGATCTGAACTGAACTGAACTTATAGGATCTGAACTGAACTGAATTGAACTTATAGGATATGAACTGAACGGAACTTATTAGATCTGAACTGAACTGAACTTATAGGATCTGAACTGAACTGAACTTAAAGGATCTGAACTGAACTGAACTTATAGGATCTGAACTGAACTTATAAGATCTGAACTGAACTAAATTTATAGGATCCGAATTTAAATTAACTTAACTTAATTTAATTTAACTTAATTATTATTATTATTGTTGTTGTTGTAAAAACGCAAATTTTCATTGAAATCAAATAAATTTTTTCCAAGAAATTAGTCGGCAACCAAGAGATAACATTGATAAGAAAATATAGTTTAAAGCACAAGGTAAGATAATAACATTTTTCCGCTTTATATATATATTGCTGTGTTCATATATTACACTACGATAAAACATAATGAGAGGAGTGATAATTTTGTTTTAATAATAATGTATATATGTATCGAATAATTAATGTCAAATGTTTTTTGCATCGGTTTTTAAAAATAATACTCCGTTTATTACTTTTATGAACTAAATTTTAGGATCTGAACTTATATGATCTGAACTGAACCTATAGGATCTGAATTGAACTGAACTTATAGCATCTGAACTGAACTTATAGGATCTGAACTGAACTGAACTTATAGGATCTGAACTGAACTGAACTTATTGGATCTGAACTGAACTTATAGGATCTGAACTGAACTGAACTGAACTTATAGGATCTGAAGTGAACTTAAATTAAGTGACTTTAAGTCCAAAAGAACAGAGCCATACTCCCAAATAAAGTTACTCTCTCCTCTCGGGTCTGCCTATTTTGCCTTTTTGTGGCATGTGTCACCATCATTCTTAGAGCACCATCCACATGTTGTGGGAATGTCCCTTGACCCTTGGTTCAAAATGTGTAGGGTTCTTGCCGGCTGTCGCTTACGTTCTACTCCATTAACTTGACCTCTAGCCTACACTCTTTCAAAACCTGAATTAATTCAACTCGTCTTGATCTACTTTAATCTTTTCTCCTTAATCATTTGGTGGATTTGATCAACTCAATATTAGATCCCCTTGGATCGGTAATGACTTTATTCTAACCATTTTCAGTGGTTTTTACTTGTCATTCAAGTTTTAGCTCAATTAATTGGATTGAGTAATTCCAGTTTTGGTACCTCAAATCTAGGCATATTTTTGGTTTGAGTAAATAAAGTTAGTTTCATATATGGAGCTTCATTTAATTTCCTTTTAATTTCGTTTTGAGTTCTGACTGTTATATCAGGTCTCGGTGGTCCTTTAAGAGTTCTTTCTTAGGCATCTCTTATTATAAAGAGTGCTCTTATCCTCACCTTACTCCTCTTTCTTGGCCTAACCTTTTTAAATGGTTATGGTCTACTTGTACCCTATGTTAATTCGACACTTCATATGAGCTCACGTACCCGTGTCCGACACTCGATCCATGGACACTGGTATGACACTCAGACACTTTATTTTAGACCAAAAACTTGACAATTTTTCATAAAATAGCCGTGTCCGACACTTAGATACGCACCCGTGTCAGACCCTTCAAGCCCAGTCGGAGTAACATAGCTTGTACCCAATACCGTATTTCTCTTTTCTTGTGGTTTGCTTGGTGAGATATACTCCAACATAATGTTACCCTCTCCAGATCTACCTATTTCGTCTTCTTGAGACATGTGTTACCATCATTCTAAGAGCATCATCCACATTTTATGGGGATTGTCCCTCGCTTCAAAATGTGCATGGTTCTTATCAGCTCTCGCTTACCTTCTACTCCTTCAACCACAATTACTCCAACTCGTCTTGGTCTACCCGATTTTTTCTTTTTAATCATTTGGTGGCTTTGATTTACATAGTGTTAGACTGCTTGCACCTTGTTAGACTCCTAGGACCCGCAATGACTCTCTTCTACTCATTTTCATTGTTCTTATTGGTGTTTTGCCAACACTCTTGAAACTCACTCTCAAGCACTTGTTAACCCAATTTATGAGTCCCATCTTGATTCCCGTTGGCACAAAATCAATGAAGTCGTCTTCTTCTGCGCTATTTCTTTTTTGATGGGTATTGGTTGTGTTGTGCGCAATCATTTATGAAAGTGGTTAGAAGAACATATTTTCATGTTTACCACTTTTACCTCATTGAGTAACTCGACAACCAGAGATGTAGGAAACTATTAAGAGGCGATAAGTCTTTTTTAGAATAAATATTCTTGTTACTCATTTTTCTTTTAACCTCGTTATGACTATCATATCAGCTCTCGATGCTCCTTTAAAAGTTTCTCCTTAGGCCTCTTTTATTCTAAAGAGTGCTTTTACCCTTACCTTACCCTTCCTTTCTTGTGACTTGCTTGAGATATATGCTTAGGGTTATTGTCATTACTCTTCTTGATCTCTTGCCACACTCTTGATTTTGATGGTGGAATAGTTAGAAGAAAATAAGTTAAGTCATGTTAAGATCTTTTAAGTTAAGTTCAGTTCAAAACTTATAAGTTCGAAAAAAGTTCAGCTCCTATAAAATAAATTCCAGATCCTATACGTTTAGTTTAGAAAAGTTAAGATCTTATAAGTCTAAAAGGACATAGCTGTAGATACCCAGTATCTGCTGAGACTCCAACAAACACCCGATGATTATCGGACTACAACATGCTTTGGAATCGCGGCGTTTGATCGACAGTTTGTGTACAACTTTACGTCGGAAAACTTAAAACGATTTCGAAAATAAAACATTTCAAAACATTTCAAAAATACCTGGAGTGTTTAATGCACGGCGACGGGGTCACAATGACACTAACTAGAGTCAAAACCGACACCGGACCAAAAACCGACTCGAAAATTCATATCCCGACTCCAACAACGAGTCAACAGGCTCGCGCCTAAATGGGGTACTCAGACCAGAGATCAACCGTGTTTGTTCTCGTTATTTCCCTTAATCCATTTTTCATATTTGTAATCAGTTTTTACCATTTCAAGTATTTTCGAAACCTTTTTGTTTCATTTCACATGTTTTAACCATAAAACATTTTTCACCCTTGGTTCCTCATACCATGACGGTTAAATCCGTGTTTCGGTGATAATATTTGGTTAATGACATTTAGAAGGTATTTTAAAGCCTTTTATTTCATTTCCTCGCATTTTCAAGCAAACATATTAGTCACCAACACAAAATCATCCTTGGTTCTACATACCATGCCGGATTTTAACCCGGGTACGATGACGAGTACCGACTAATTACATTCGAAATGGACTTAAAACAATTAGTCCATAATCATTTTTCAAAACTATTCATGTCAAGTTTGTCAAATCGAACTCGACACCGAATATTATCAAATAATGATGATTATTCGGATCTAGTTCTTCAAATCAACAAATGCGGTCTAAACGACCCTTTCAAAATCAAACCGGGTTCAAACACCCATTTTCAACACGTTTTATAACGTTTTCTAAACAGTCAGAACACGGCATACAACCGTTGGCTAACCCGCGCCTCAAGCAGGCCCCTCATTTCTCATTTTCAAAACCAGAGGGAGGCTCCTTACACCACCGGCTGGCTCGCGCCTCTTATAGCCGTCTGGTACAGGGCCTGTTCCCTTCCAGCATTAGTCCAAGACGATCCCGACTGCGGCTAACCCGGATATAGGACGGATCAGATGACTATTCGATTATTCAAAACCATATTTGCAAAATGCCTTACTAAGACAAATGGATCATGTTATGCACCCTAAACCTAATACGGTAAATGGATGTTTAATTTCCGTCTTGCATGCAAATCAACCATTAATCCAACTCGACATCTTATACTTGATACTTGGATTAAATCAACCGACTTAGAAAGCTCTCACATGTTAGGTTTAAATCATTGGATGCGTATTCATGCATTTAAACCGTTTTATCAACTTTTGCATTCAACCAACCAAGATCGATCAGTAGAGGCCGCTAAACGCGGGCGGGATTGGGTGTCTGATTCAAGGGCTTCCCAATACGTACCTTTACCTCTTACTCATAAACTTTGGATAGTGGACGACCTTATCCAGGGCGTACGAGAGTCATTCTAGAGATAGGATGCTAAAGAGGGACGATTTCCTTATCTTTAGTACCTATGTCAAACGCTTCTTTGTGCTTCGATTTGACCGAGGTATAAAGTGGATTTCGAACGGGTTCCAGGCATCCCACAAATGCTTGGTGGCGACTCCGAACATCTCTAATCGTTTCGAGACCCTTACCGAGACGAAACCGACCGATCTAAAACGATCCGGTCGAAAGCACCTTTACGCCGCCGAGGGTGGCTTTCAAAAGACCGCTGCATGTCCACATATTGGCTTGGCGTGCAGGTGGCCCATGACTACGGACCGGTAGGTGGCCCAAATCCATAGACCGAGACGTGGCCCATGTACACAAATTGGCGACTCCGCTTGGGATAACTAGAACACTTACGTCTTTGCGATCCCTAGATGGTGAGACTCGAACGAGGTCTTGGTTGGAATGCATTAATTGATATTACGGTCACGGTCAGGTTCCTTGTCCGGGCCCACAACCTAACCCTTTTCGACCAATTGGCTCGTCTCGTTGGCGTGAGTCTTCTCATCCCCGCGTTTCGAATCCCGATTGAGTCAAACATTCCATTGACGTTACACATTTCTGTTTCGTCAAAGAGCTTTCATCACTTTCGAGCACGAGGCTAGGGCACCCTCCTTACACATTTTGTTTGGATTGGTATCCCTCTCGCAAATCGGGGTTTGATTGCTTGGTGTCTAACCCACCCTTCTAAAACCAAAACCCGTGTCAGCATAATGCATAATATAATGAACTGTGAGTGCTTATGTGCTATCTGATCATAAGTCCTTCCGTGTCATTTTCAAACTTTCAAAAACACCCTTTTCGCGACGTTATAATGGCCATTTCAAAACTCGGTCTTTCGCCGACCGATACACGCCTTTCTAGGCCGTCGTAATGACGATTTTCAAACTCGGTTTTGTATAACCATTTTAACACGCCTTTCTAGGCCGTCGTAATGACGATTTTCAAACCTGGTTTTGTATAACCATTTCAACACGCCTTTCTAGGCCGTCGTAATGACGATTTTCAAACCCGGTTTTGTATAACCATTTCAGCACGCCTTTCTAGGCCGTCATAATGACGATTTCCAAACCCGATTTTGTATAACAATTTCAACACGCCTTTCTAGGCCGTCATAATGACGATTTTCAAACCCGGTTTTTTATAACCATTTTAAATCACCTTTTTACGCCGTTATAATCGCCGCGTCTAGACACGGATTTTAACCCGTTTCGCGCCGACAATGGCTCTCTTTCAAAACCCGAGAAAAGCACACACCCTTTTCTCGAGACACTTTCAGGATCCCGAGGACCATGCACCGTCCCCGAGACCTTTTCAAACATTTCAAACTCGATTTTCAAAACATACAATTTTGAATTTCAAAACCGTCTTGGGAAACAATGCACTGTTTTCCGAGCCGACTCAAACTCAAATCGTCTTTTGCAAATAAACTTAAGACAACCCTTTTCAACTGATCGACTTGCGGAGATCTTTATCTTCGGAAGCCGCCCATTAAAGCGACAAATGAATCTTTTTGGAAATTTCTATTTTCGAAAACTTCAGTCCACCATTCCAATTCCGCCTCGTGTCTATCGAGTCAAAGCAAACGTACTTATGGGTCTTTACTTATTAGTCGTCTCACCACGAGACCCGTCCAATGGCGTCACGCCGTCATGTTGGACTCATGTCAAAGGTTTGGTCAAACACCGTCACGTCATAAATCGAGTCAGCACCGAGGGACCACACACGGTCACCCCGTCTTGTTTAGTCGATCTTTGTCTCGTCCTTTGTGTTGTCTACGTTCAGTCTTGGAACCGTGTCGGATTGAGTTGTAATGTGAGCCGTTTTTCTGCCTCGGAGCCATGGCCCCGTCTTCAACTTCGTCTATCAACCACAACAACAATGATAACAACAGAGATGTCACAACTGATCAGCTAGCTAGCCTGCTTACCGCTCTTAAGGTCACTCTGGATCGCTTCGAGACCTGTATCGACGCCCTCGAGAACAAGGAAATTGGGGAACATAATACCCCACCTCTGACTGAAACCGAGAAGAGGCTGAAACTCTTGGAAGAACAGCTCCTAGCCCGGGGCAACAATATCCACCTTGAGAACAACCGAAGGTTCGAACCTGTAGGGGACCAACTACCTGACAACTTCACCCTGACTGATGTGCTCAAGTTCAAGGGAGTGGAGGACCAACTCAACGACATCCGTGCTTTCAAAGACTACATGGCCATTAAAGGGGTCAAACAGGAGCTCTTTACCCGGATATTCCCATCCTCTCTGGAACCGATTCCTCGCCAATGGTACTACTCCTTGGATCCGAAAAACCTTACCACTTGGGATGAGATCGCAGTTGAGGTTGCCAAACAGTATGCCGGCAACGTCGAGATCCAGGTCAACACCCATACTCTCGAGGTGTTAACCCAAAACGACAAGGAAGGGTCCACTGAGTTCCTAACCCGCTGGAGGAGGGTGAGTACTCAATTGGTCTGTAAGCCGAGTGAATCAACTATGGTGGAGAAGTTTGTCAACAACCTCCGCCCGGTTTATGCCAACCTACCGAGGTATCAGAATATCAAGACTTTTCAGGATCTGCAGATTCTGGGGACGCGTATTGAGGACGACCTCCGAAAGGGTGTCTTAGCAAAGACCAATGGCAGGGGTTATCAAGGATCCACCTCAACCGGTTCTCGCCCTTATGGTCAGACAAACAAGATTGATGAGGTTAACCTCGTCGAACCATCTGCCAAGAAAACTGAACGCCCCCAGAGAGTGTTCACCAACATAGGGTCGACTTATGCAAGTGCCTTGAAAAGGCTCATGGACCAGGGGAAGCTACAACCGATCGGGCCCACCCCGGACCCGGCCGACGCCAAGAAATCCCGATTTTGGAACCCCAACGCCTACTGCCAGTATCATCGAGGGAAAGGGCATCTTACCGAAAATTGCTTCAAACTCAAGCACCTCATTCAAGACATGATTGAGAAGGGAGATTTGCCTATACCCCCACCAACTAAACCGAACAACAAAACGAATCCCCTGGGAATTCACGCCATCTCTGACGATGAGCCGACCCTAGACTGCTCTCATCTCATCTTGCCAATTGACGACGGGGTGTATATTCTGGAAAAGGATCCTTCAGACGGAGTGTTCGTATTCAGTGCTGCCACCATGCTCACTATGTTTCAGCAGGTTGAGGAGGCCATAGCCAGCCTCTCTGAGAGAATCACCCGACTCGACGACGCCTACCGTCGACTCATCTTCAATCCCCCAACACCGTGTCCGAGGGAGATTTCCCCAAGCATTCAAAACTACCCACCCCATGATGGATTGCTCCCACGACCATTCTGGCATAGGCCTCACGAAAACTACTGACACGTCTGTCGCGTACCTGTCAAAAATAACCAACTGGCCAACTAACTAATATAGCTAGGGAAGTCGGGTCGAATCCACAGAGAGGTAGGAACTTGTCGGCTAAACTCAAGTTCGTCTAAGTAACCAAATTGGGGTTTATAATTTGTGATTCCTAAACTAAAGAGAGCAAAGCAAAGAGAAATAAAGGAAAAAGGGATTTAACAAATAAAAGGGAATAGCTAAGACAAGCGGTTCACCACAATCGTCCGGTCGAGTAATCTAGGTCCCAGGTTAATGCAATACAGTCCAAGGGGTAGCGAACGTCACCTTTCGGTCCTTAATTCACCCTAAAGTGTAAACAGTTTAACTTTCGTCCTCGCTGCAATACTCTATCGTTCGCTACTAGTCTCCCCCTTCCAACCTTTCGGTCCAGGTCAAGGTCCACTAAGAATAAGGGTCTAATTGCGTCGACTCAATTAGGCAATTACAATTATATGTAGCATTTTAACAACATGGGCGATACTAGCATTAACCCAGTAATTCGATTACTCTCCCTTCAAATCATGGATCCCCTATAGTCTTAGCATGGGAAATTAGCTACTCATAATTACGGGGGTAACAATCATAATAACCAAACAATCAAAACTAAACATGATGACAAATATAAAAAGATGATTGAACGACTATAAATCAAAGAGAAGAAAAGGAATTAAGAACAATAAAAATGATTAAGAATTAAATGGATTGAATATACCGAAATTCGAGTAGCAAAGTAGTGAACAAAGATCCGAAGAACTGTCAAAAGTAACAGTGGAAATGTGCGTAGTAAAGGAGATAGGAGTAACGTAGTGTTCTCCTCAGTCTTATACTGTAAAATGTCTTAAAACCTAACCCATGGACTGATTTTGAAAGGCCCACAAAAGATTAGGCGGAATTAAACTAAAACACACGAGAAACCCCTCGATCGAGTAGCGAGACTACTCGATCGAACGCCACGTCACTCGATCGAGCTAGTGCATCCACTCGATCGAGCACTGCTGTATGAACTTCCTCGATCGACTCCTCCAACCAGGTCGATCGACCAAAGATGGGTGCATGAAGCATTCGATCGAGCAGAGAGGCCACTCGATCGAGCTATATAAGTGCGTCAGGACTTGTGTTTCTCCCTTGCTCCGCTCATGCGCACTCTAGGTGTGAAATTCCTAAGCTCCGGCTCCATATTTCCCATGAATGCATACAAATGGGACAATTAAGGCTCGTTTTAGCTCCTCTTCGGTCAATTCCTGCAAAATACAATAAACGGACCAAAGTAGAATATTCGGGGGTATTTGTAGCCAGATGCTACATAAAAAGCACAGAAATGCGTGTAAAAATGAGGTAAAAACCTTATATAAAAGACACGCATCAACTACCCTCAAAATAACTACCCTCAAAATAACTACCCCCACAAAAATCGCCCTCACAAAAATATTCCCCACAAGAATTACCCACCGAGGAATACCCCTCCAAGGTATCCTCGAGACCCTGAAATTAACGGCATATGGCGGGATGATGTTGAGGATGTCTATATCCTCCCAGGGAAGGAAAAGCGGACGAAGGAAATCGTACATCTCACCCGGTCCGGACGTCCCATATCAGAATCCGAGCAACTCAACGGCCGTTCCAACAACGAATGACCAAATCGTCCCAGAGGTGGACACTCAACATAAGGCCCCTGAGAACTCAATCCTGAAACAGCTCCAGAAAGCAAAAGCCGAAATCTCAATTTGGCAACTGATTGCAACGTCTTTTGAGCATCGATAGGCCTTGCTGCATGCCTTGGGAAAATTAACCGTGCCCTCCACCTCATCTCCAGAAGAAATAGTGGCACACATGACGAGAGACGCCCCTGATCTGAGCAACCCGGTCGTCTTCTCCGACGAGGATATCCCCCTGTTCGGAGCCAATCATAACCTGGCCCTATACATCACCGTACAATGCCTCCAAAAGAATATACCAATGGTCCTCGTGGATGACGGTTCCGCCGTGAATGTCATTCCTCTCAAAACTGCCCACAGGCTGGGCATCAAGGAATCTGATTTAATCCCGACGAATCAAGGAGTACGCGCCTACGATGACACTCGTCGCAAGTTCGCTGGGCTAGTCACTTTGACCGTCGCAACCGGACCATTAGAAAGACAAAACAGTTTTCAAGTGGTCGACATCAACGCGTCCTTCAACATGCTCCTGGGACGCCCCTGGATTCACGCCCATCAAGGCGGTCACATCAACGCTCCACCAAAAGATCAGGGTCCCCTTCAACGGGAAAACGATCACGATCCCCGCTTCCCCAATCAAAGCATTTATAAGAAGAGTGGTAGCCTCCCAAGCCATTGAGGAGGACGACAATGAAATGTGGGGTTTTTAAGCCGTGAACGCCATAACTGATGAATCGGCAATCTCTGAGTGTGACCCGTTCACCAACCTCACGATCAACCGTATCATGATGCGTCAGGGTTTTTTTTCCGGGTTTGCCGCTCAATCCACTAAAAGACCCATTGCCTCCCTTGAAACAGGCTACGGTCCCCAACATTCCCTTTGGGCTGGGATACGAACCTACTGACGAAGATATCCGGGAGATGAACCTCCTAATCCGAAAACGCAAGAAGCACGGAGTCATCCTCCGTCCCTACCACCTGACTCTCAACGGATACTTTATGTAGGGTAATATTCGTATAAAACCCTTTCTTTATAGGATTATAACGCAAATTTAATACGTGATTTATAGTCATAAAACGAAAAACATAATGAAACGATAAAGATCAAGGAATAACCTTCGGTCCTAGTGCAATATGGCAATGAGAGATCAAAGTAGACCTCCTCCTAAATGATGCACCCAAGATTGTCCGAGAAATGCCCTTGTGCTAGAAGGAATCCTCTAATTGCCTTGCAATATAGAGAGGATTGTTTTGTGAGTTTTAGTTGGATGTGAGATCCGAATTTCGAGAGGCACTTTTCTCAAAACCCTAAAATATTTTGCAAAGTGAATTAGGTTACAAGTGAGGAGAGGCTCTCCTTTTTGTCTCCTCTAATTCGGCCAAACCGAGACCACCAAGGGGAAGTGGGCTTCCACTTCCTCTTAGTTTTAGCTCATGGTCCGGTTCGTTAAATTCTAAATGTATATGACGCGGTTTCATTATAAACTGTCATCGGTTATCGGTTATTAAAGCATCAACTAATAACACGGATTAGTTGAATTATTAATACATGTCCGACAAAGACAATATTGTATAATTATATTCAATATACATTTAATTAAATATAAAACGCTTATATTCAATTTACGAATTAACCGCTTAATTCGTCTTAGCCATTTTTATTTAATCCGTATTAAATAAAATATCTCAACATCACATTTTGACTAATTATTAGTCAAATAACTCGGACTAACTGGTTAGTCAAATTTGGCATCTACATGTCTGTATTTTCATACCGTCACATCTCTCAAACGTATCCTATAGGTGTGACTTTTAGGGACCAGTTGATCACCGCCATCTGTATGACAATAACGTCAAACTTATCTAGCAAGCCAACCGTTATTGATAAACGTGGACCAACTGATTATGATACAAAAAGTATACCCTTTGATCCTTTTAGAGATTTATAAGTCCTTGCACTAACTGTTAAGGACACCAGCCCCAACAAGCTCCCACTTGTCCGTACAAGTGTATGTGCAATGACGTTATCCGCACTAACTGGAGGACACAAGCCTCAACAAACTCCCACTTGTCCGTACAAGTGTATGTGTGATAACCGATTCTCATATTCATTTAAAATTTCTCCCACTCAATGTAAAACAATTTGCAGATCCGGATCCGCAAAGGTCGTATTTTACAATCGATCTGTATCTAGAGTGGTTTCCCCGACTAGAGAGTAACTTAACTGATAAAACGAATCCGTATCCGAGCATGGCCATGCATTTCGATTCTGACTCCTCGAGTGGCCCCGAGAAATATCGAGTACCTGATAAAGGCTGAATATTTCCTTCAACTCGACTCCTTCCGATCTAAGCACAAATGAAATGACCTTAAAAAAATCTACTTGGCCCCCCGTTACGGATGACCGTGAGAAAGAAACCAAAGTCACCCAAAATCGCCTTGGTCTCAAGAGACAATCGATAGTCAAAAGAATCGACTCTTAGGATCACCATGGAAGTCCTATCCACGACCGGGCACCGAATGTTATAAAACATTTAGGACTCCACGTCGATGTCACTATTGTGTCCTACGAGATATCCGTATAAATCGCCTCTCGTGATTGGTCACCAACCTGTTGACTTATGGCTAGTTGAACCCACCATCAACAAACGTCACAAAATAATTGCCAGAGTTATCAGCTCATGTGGGCAATTAAGGACTGAAAAATATAATGTTCGTTCAGTTCACTTTGTGGTGTTCAAAATTTGTCGTACAAATCCACATGAAAAACAAAATATATAAATATCAAAACGATGATGTTGTATAGAGTACAAAAGCGAATGAATCTAATCCATAAAAGAGTACTACAACTTAGGAACACGTTTAATTCCCATGGAATTAACGTGCCCTTCATGCTTATCTTATCGTAATGCTTTAGTGAGAGGATCTGCTATGTTATCATCTGTAGCAATCTTTTCTATCACTACTTCCTTTTGCTCCACGTAATCTCGGATTAGATGAGCTTTCCGTTGTACATGTCTAGACTTGTTGCTAGACTTTGGCTCCTTAGCTTGGAAGATGGCACCACTATTGTCGCAATAGATGGTGATCGGGTCATTCGAACTAGGCACTACAGATAGCCCATGTAAGAATTGACGCATCCATATCGCTTCCTTTGTAGCTTCGACGCGGCATAGTACTCGGACTCGAGTCGTAGAATCTGCTGTAACAGTTTGTTTGTTTGAACTCTTCCAACCGATCGCAGCGCCATTAAGAGTAAAAACGAATCCAGACTGAGATTTCGAGTCATCACGATCCGTTTGGAAGCTAGCATCTGCGTAACCGGTTGCGCATAGCTTTTGATCGCCTCCATAAGTCAATGCCCAATCTTTAGTCCTCCGTAGGTACTTAAGAATGTTCTTGACAGCCACCAATGTGATTCACCGGATACTTTGTTGGAATCGACTTGTCATACTCAATGCATATGCCACGTCGGGACGTGTGCATATCATGGCATACATGATAGATCCTATTGCCGAAGCATAAGGAATCCGTGTCATGTGCTCTTTCTCTTCCGGTGTCTCTGGTGCCTGAGACTTGCTCAAATGCACCCCTGGAGCCATAGGAAGGAACCCCTTCTTGGAGTTAGTCATGCTGAATCTCTCTAGGACTTTGTCTATGTAAGACTCCTGACTGAGAGATAGCATCCGTCGTGATCTATCTCGATAGATACGGATGCCTAGAATTCTTTGTGCCTCTCCCAGATCTTTCATCTGGAAATGGTTTTTCAACCATACTTTCACCGAAGTTAAGAGAGGTATGTCATTCCCAATCAGGAGTATGTCGTCAACATACAATATTAGGAAGACAATCTTGCTCCCACTCGACTTGATATATAGACATGGTTCCTCGACCGATCGAGTAAATCCATTTTCTTTTATCACTTGGTCGAAGCGATGATTCCAACTCCTTGATGCTTGCTTAAGTCCATAAATGGAACGCTTAAGCTTGCACACTTTCTTAGGATGTTCTGGATCGATGAAACCTTCGGGTTGTACCATGTACAACTCTTCCTCCAAAAAGCCGTTTAAGAAGGCGGTTTTCACGTCCATTTGCCAAATTTCATAGTCATGAAAAGCGGCAATCGCTAAGATAATCCGAATGGAACGCAAAGATGACTACAGGTCCAAAAATCTCATCGTAGTGCAAATCTGGCACTTGGGTGAAACCTTTAGCAACTAGTCTTGCTTTGTAGATATCTTGTTGACCTTCCACAGAATGCTTTATCTTGTAAAGCCATTTGCATTGAAGGGGACGAACCTTAGCAGGTAAGTCAACAAGATCCCACACGTTGTTCTCATACATGGAGTCCATCTCGGATCGCATGGCCTCAAGCCATAGCTTTGAGTCGGAACTAGTCATGGCACCTTTATAGGTTGCGGGTTCACTACTCGTTAAGAGTAGAACGTCATCTATGTCATGTTCCTCGACCATACCAATGTATCTCATGCGGAAGAATAGAGACTCTCCCCGACCTCCTAGGTTCCTCAGGAATGTTAACCGCAGTCGGGATTGAAGGAATAGGTTCCTCCAATAGTTGCTCGGTACTTGGTTCTGGAATCTCCGACAGTTCGAAGGTTCTATCACTCTTTGCATTCTCGAGAAATTCCTTCTCTAAGAATGTCGCACTAGCCGCAACAAAAACACGTTGTTCGGTTGGCGAATAAAAGTAATGACCAAGCGTTCCTTTAGGATAACCTATAAAGTATGTCTTGACCGATCGCGGGCCGAGCTTATCCTCGTGTCTCCACTTGACATAAGCCTCGCAGCCCCAACCCCGTATAAAGGACAAGTTAGGGACCGTTCCCTTCCATAGTTCATATGGAGTCTTGTCAACACTTTAGACGGACTTGATTAAGTATTAGAGCAGCTGACAGAAGAGCATAACCCCATAATGAGTCAGGCAACACGGTGTGACTCATCATGGATCGAACCATATCAAGTAAAGTTCGATTTCTCCGTTCGGACACACCATTCAATTGAGGTGTTCCAGGTGGAGTTAACTGTAGGGCAATCCCACAGTCCTTTAGGTGTTGATCAAACTCGTGAGAAAGATACTCGCCACCACGATCTGAACGTAGTGTTTTAATCTTTCTACCTAATAGGTTCTGTATCCTATTCTGGTATTCCTTGAATTTCTCAAAGGATTCACTTTTGTGCTTCATTAAGTAGACATAGCCATATCTACTTAAATCGTCCGTGAAAGTGATGAAATACCTATAGCCTTCTCGTGCGGTGATTGACATAGGACCACATACATCCGTGTGTATGAGTCCTAATAGGTCAGCAGCGCGCATTTCAACACCTTTGAAGGAAATCCGAGTCATCTTACCGATGAGACATGATTCACACGTGCCAAATGATTGAAAATCAAAGGCCGAGATAGCTCCATTTTTGATGAGCTGTTTTACGCGTTTCTCATTAATGTGTCCCATACGGCAGTGCCATAGATACGTTTGATCTTTGTCACCAACCTTTAACTTTTTATTCATTACGTGTAATATTTCGGTGGTCTGATCTAAAACATAAATTCCGTTCATGGAGACTGCCTTGCCATAAATCATATCGTGTAAAGAGAAAATGCAAGTATTATTCTCTATTACAAATGAAAAACCAAGTTTGTCAAGTGCAGAAACTGAAATAATGTTTTTGGAAAGACTAGGTACATAATAGCAGTCATATAATGACAACTCAAATCCGCTAGGAAGCTGGATCACATATGTCCCCTTTGAGATGGCAGCCACTCTTGCTCCATTCCCAACACGCAGGTCCACCTCACCCTTTACAAAGGGTTCGATGTTTCGGAGCCCCTGCACATGATTACACAGATGAGAACCACAACCAGTATCAAGTACCCAAGTTCCGTAACTTGCGTGGTTAATCTCAATCATATGAATAAAAGTAGAAGAGAGAGAAGACATACCAACAGGTTTAACACGACCTGCCTTTAAGTCCTCATGATAAACAGGACATGTACGCCTCCAATGCCCAGTCTTGTGGCAATGATGGCACTCCATGTTTTCATTCTTGCTCTTTGTCGCGCCTGATGAGGTGCTCGACTCACCAGGCCCACTCTTACCCGAACCTCGACTTCTTGAACTTCGGTTTACCTCACGCTAGGTTTGCACGAGCTTTGCCCTTACCTTTCCCCTTGTTTGACACAACGAGAACATCCTGTTTCAAGCTCCCACTGAACTTCATGTCCTTCTCGGTCATGTACGAGAAGGGAGTGCGATTCATGTGGGTTTTCTTCAAATCATTCATATAGTAATTCTCTCTAAATTGCGAAAAACCATCGTGGTGTGAATGAAGCATGCGGTCGATAACAATGTTCTCGCTGATGTTACAATCAAAGGTCTCCAGCTTCTCGACATTCTCAATCATGCTGAGAATGTGTGGGCTAACCGGTTGGCCCTTCTGGAGTCTCGCATCAAAGAAGCGAGTGGTATGCTCATAGGTCACGATTCTCGGTGCTTTCGAGAATTCCTTAGTGAGCGTGGTGAAAATCTTGTTTGCACCATGGGCTATGAAGCGTTTCTGCAAATTGGATTCCATTGCAAAAATGAGTACGTTTTTAATCGCACCCGCTTCCATACGTAAATCATTAAACTTGGTGATTTCAGACTCTAGCCGTGGGACCTGGGTTTGCTTGGGAGGGGCTCTAATAGATATTTGAGCTTCCCATCGCAGCGGCAAAGATTCCGTAATGCCGCCTCCCAGTCCGCGAAGTTTGATCCATCATTCTTCAATCGAGTGGACTGATTCATCTGATTCATGAAGATCCGAAGCCCGGACTCACGGTCCAATGTGGCACTTGGCATTGGGTTATCGAGAACCAGCCATTTGTTATTAGCGCTTTTAAAAGTTCGTGATCTACACTCAAAAAGAAAGAAAAACAAAAACGAAATAAGCAACTCATCGAGGTGATTTAAGTCTATTTTAAAATTCATTTTAACATGTAGACTCTCGCACTTGCATAATTGATCTCCCTCAAGAATGATACAAGTGATCCCAAGACTCAATTTTCGTAAATTGATAAGCCAACTGTTTAGCTAATTCTTCCGTAAGAACTCTTGGTCGATAGATTTCCGTAAATCCTATCTATAGTCCACCATAGTCACAGGATCGTACGAGTGACCATAGTGTTGAGATAAAATAGGTCAATCGGTTCCAACTTACCCGACGTAGAAGGGGTCATATTATGCCTACCGACGAAGAAGGGACTCATTGGAGTTTGACCTATAAAGACCGTTCTCAATTTTTGTTTATACGAGGAAGATCCCATCAACTAAATTATAATTCATATTAAGTGAACGAATAACTAGCGTCTGCGTGATTGAATTAATTTGGGTGATGGCTTAAAAAAAACGTGTGACATGAGAATGTCAAAGAAAACTAACTCGTGACCTCTATATGTGTCAGTTTTCATGCAATAATTAGGTGGTTTGGTTTTTAGGCGGAAAATGATGCATACTATCGTTACGATAAAATAAATAAAAGAATGCAATACGTAAATAAAAAAAATTCCTAGTGTGGCCTATACTAGTAAAAAGAACAAAATACAACTTTGGAATCCACCGTTGGACCCGAAAAGCTTGTCTTGATGTTCCATCTTTGTCCATGTAGCGGGAGTGAGCATCCGGTCTCCATCTTTAGTCTTCTCAAAATTACAATTAAAATTTACAAATGTAAACCTATTTACATTCTAAATAAAACCTTGTAATAATAAAAATAAAATGGAGATACGAGATCTCAAAATACAACCAAGCCCGTGTTCCATCATTACGGTAACACGTTCTACTAAGGCCACACTAAGTTACAACCGTTTGCAAAAATAAATAAATACGTAATTAAAAGCATTCAAATAAAACAAGAACGATAAATAAAATGCATCAACTAAAATTTAAATTTATTCGTGACATAATTCCGTAATTATGTTAAATTTATCCAAACCACCAAAGATAATTAAAATTATATGACAAAACCGCTTTAGTCAAGTTAATTTTAATCCGAGATAATCCGTTACTTTAAATCGTTTTAAAGTAACTTAATTTTACGTGGGTGAACCGTTTCACTATCAAGCGAGAGCATAAAAACCGTTTTATGCATTAAAAGGGCACAAAAAAAAAAAACAAACAAATTTTTTTTTTTTTTTTCTATCTTCTTTGTACGTGAACAGTACCAGTAAAAATTTTTTTTTTTTTTTTTTAAAGTCAACCAACCGTGAGCAGCAAAAAAACAACAAAAAAAAAAAAAATTGAATTGCTCAAACCGTGAGCAACAACAAACAATGCCGAAACGATTTGACAAAACTCAATTGCAATTTTAATCTATTCCGTATAGAAATCAAACTACAATTGACATGATCTTCACATATTGTTGTAATTATCGTTTAAAACAACAATTCGCAAAGAACAAATCGAAAACAAAACAGAAAATCGACACCAAAGTAACCGTGTAAACTGGACACGGTTCCCAATGAACAAAACAGGCCGAGACATATAAAATGTCGAGACCTAGTACAGCCACACGGTTTTAACATTTTTTAGCAAAAATTATCGATTTGATAAAAACCAATTGCGATATAACCTAATCCGTATAGAAATGAAATATCAATTGATAGATCTCTAACATATTACAATGAATATCGATTACAAAATAATATGCAAAGATTAAATCGACAACAAAAACACAAACATGGCACGGAATTCAAAAAGATTCAGCCGTGCAAAAAAAAAATATAACCGGAAAAATTTTTTTTCAGCCGTGTGGTTTTTTTATGTACCAAAAATTATCGATTCAAATCGTTTGATGAAAATCACATAGAAAAATTTACGTGGCCTCGCTCTGATACCACTTGTAGGGTAATATTCGTATAAAACCCTTTCTTTATAGGATTATTACGCAAATTTAATACGTGATTTATAGTCATAAAACGAAAAACATAATGAAACGATAAAGATCAAGGAATAACCTTCGGTCCTAGTGCAATATGGCAATGAGAGATCAAAGTAGACCTCCTCCTAAATGATGCACCCAAGATTGTCCGAGAAATGCCCTTGTGCTAGAAGGAATCCTCTAATTGCCTTGCAATATAGAGAGGATTGTTTTGTGAGTTTTAGTTGGATGTGAGATCCGAATTTCGAGAGGCACTTTTCTCAAAACCCTAAAATATTTTGCAAAGTGAATTAGGTTACAAGTGAGGAGAGGCTCTCCTTTTTGTCTCCTCTAATTCGGCCAAACCGAGACCACCAAGGGGAAGTGGGCTTCCACTTCCTCTTAGTTTTAGCTCATGGTCCGGTTCGTTAAATTCTAAATGTATATGACGCGGTTTCATTATAAACTGTCATCGGTTATCGGTTATTAAAGCATCAACTAATAACACGGATTAGTTGAATTATTAATACATGTCCGACAAAGACAATATTGTATAATTATATTCAATATACATTTAATTAAATATAAAACGCTTATATTCAATTTACGAATTAACCGCTTAATTCGTCTTAGCCATTTTTATTTAATCCGTATTAAATAAAATATCTCAACATCACATTTTGACTAATTATTAGTCAAATAACTCAGACTAACTGGTTAGTCAAATTTGGCATCTACATGACTGTATTTTCATACCGTCACATCTCTCAAACGTATCCTATAGGTGTGACTTTTAGGGACCAGTTGATCACCGCCATCTGTATGACAATAACGTCAAACTTATCTAGCAAGCCAACCGTTATTGATAAACGTGGACCAACTGATTATGATACAAAAAGTATACCCTTTGATCCTTTTAGAGATTTATAAGTCCTTGCACTAACTGTTAAGGACACCAGCCCCAACAAGCTCCCACTTGTCCGTACAAGTGTATGTGCAATGACGTTATCCGCACTAACTGGAGGACACAGCTCCAACAAACTCCCACTTGTCCGTACAAGTGTATGTGCGATAACCGATTCTCATATTCATTTAAAATTTCTCCCACTCAATGTAAAACAATTTGCAGATCCGGATCCGCAAAGGTCGTATTTTACAATCGATCTGTATCTAGAGTGGTTTCCCCGACTAGAGAGTAACTTAACTGATAAAACGAATCCGTATCCGAGCATGGCCATGCATTTCGATTCTGACTCCTCGAGTGGCCCTGAGAAATATCGAGTACCTGATAAAGGCTGAATATTTCCTTCAACTCGACTCCTTCCGATCTAAGCACAGCATGAAATGACCCAGAAAAAATCTACTTGGCCCCCTGTTACGGATGACCGTGAGAAAGAAACCAAAGTCACCCAAAATCTGCCTTGGTCTCAAGAGACAGTCGATAGTCAAAAGAATCGACTCTTAGGATCACCATGGAAGTCCTATCCACGACCGGGCACCGAATGTTATAAAACATTTAGGACTCCACGTCGATGTCACTATTGTGTCCTACGAGATATCCGTATAAATCGCCTCTGTGATTGGTCAGTCAACCTGTTGACTTATGGCTAGTTGAACCCACCAGCCCCAACACTTTATCCCTGAGGGGGAGTCTGAACTCTACCACGGCTTTCCAGAGCCGATCTATGACTCTGTGGCCAGGGCTAGATACCCGGGAGTGGAAGTCTTCCAGGACTGCTACTTTATCCCTGACAACATCGAAGCTACATCAACCGAGTCCAAACCGTCACCATGCCTTGACGGACAAGCTGTCACACTGCTCTTCGGGGAAGATAACATCAAACACCTCGACTATGAGGACATTATCAACATCGCCATAAAAGACAACCAATTTGATCCGACCGCCTTGATCTCCGATACTGACCCGGAGAAAGCTACCCAGGGCTGGAGGAAAACCATCAAGTGGACCGATCGTCAAGGCCGCATTCTCAAGATAACAACTGGAGAAGGCCCTATGTTCAAGGAGGGAAGTGAAGAAGGATCTGAGTCTGAGTCTGAGTCGGAGTCAGAGTCTGTCATAGCTCCTAACACTCCTGATGTCCCAGTCAAGGTCCCCTTCCCACTGTTTTATCACAAAGTCGTGGCTGATTCAGAGGCTGAGTCTACTAAGGTCACCCCCACTCCAATGAAAGGTGACAACCTGGAGCCTGTTCCAGGGGCCACTTCCTCTGTCTTGTCGCCTCTGACTGACCACGAGATGTCTGTCCTTTCTGAGCTTTTCGCTCGTGTCAACTTAATGAACGCTAAGTTTGCTTATGACTCGTCTCAATTTAACTGCAATGCAATTCTGAATGATTATGAGGAATTTGACTTGAGTGACTACCCACCTCACCTAGCCAAAGAACTTGACAAGAGGGAAACCAGAACCCCATTATTGAGGAAACCGAGCCTATTAACGTAGGAACCGACAACACACCTCAAGAACTTAGGATAGGGACAACCCTGAACCCCTCGGAAAGACAACAGTTCATTGACCTCCTCCACGAATACAAGGACGTGTTTGCCTGGTTTTACAGAGATATGCCTGGGATTGACAGAGAAATTGCAGAGCACCGGATACCTATTAAACCCGGGGCTAAACCTGTGAAACAGAAGCTACGCCGGATGCGTCCTGAATGGGCCCCAAAAATCAAGGAAGAGGTGGACAAACAGTTCAAGGCTGGGTTCATCAAAGTGTCTGAATAGTCGGATTGGGTGGCCAACATTGTGCCGGTACCAAAGAAAGACAGAAGAATTCGAGTTTGCGTCGACTTCAGGGATCTGAACAAGGCGAGCCCAAAGGATGACTTCCCTTTGCCACATGTTGACATTCTGGTGGACAACACTGCCGAACATGCCCTCCTATCATTCATGGACGGGTATGCTGGGTACAACCAGATTAAAATGGCTGAGGAAGACATGCACAAAACCGCGTTCACTACACAGTGGGGTACATATTGCTACACGGTCATGCCTTTCGGCCTCATCAACGCCGGAGCAACCTATCAAAGAACCGCTACCACTCTCTTACATGATATGATGCACAAGGAGGTAGAGGTATATGTCGATGACATGATCGTCAAATCAAAAGAACGGGACAGCCACATCAATGCCCTCCGGAAATTCTTCGCTCGTCTGCAGAAATATAACATGAGACTAAATCCTCAGAAGTGTGCATTCGGGGTCACCTCCGGAAAACTCTTGGGACATGTCGTTAGCAAAAGAGGCATTGAGATTGATCCAACCGAAATCAAAGCCCTTCAACAAATGCCTCGGTCTAGGAACGAGAAGGAGATTCGGGGATTTCTCGGTCAGGTCCAATACATCAGCCGGTTCATTGCCAAGCTCACTATGATCTATGAACCGATATTCAAGAAGCTTCACGCCTCCGATCACACCGATTGGGACGACGACTGTCAGAAAGCCTTCGACAGGATAAAGGAAATCCTGCCCAATCCTCCTGTCCTCATGCCACCTCAACCAGGGATTCCTCCATCCCTATACCTGACTGTTACCGACACAACCATGGGAGCAATGCTAGCGCAAACAGTTGGCAACGAGGAGCGAGCCATCTAGTACATCAGCAAAAAGTTCATTGAGTACGAGACGAGGTATACCCAACTGGAAAAGACATGCCTTGCCCTAGTATGGTCAACAAAGAAGCTGCGGCATTACATGCTCAGCTACTCGGTCCACATCTACTCCAAGATGGACCCGGTTAAATATATCTTCGAAAAACCCGTACTAAACGGAAGGCTGTCTAGATGGACACTCATGCTCTCCGAATTTGACCTCAAGTTTGTACCCCTCAAGGTTATCAAGGGAAAAGCAGTCGCTGATTTCCTGGCAAAAAATCCCGTCAACGAGGACCCAACGACCGACACATGGTCACTTCCTGACGAAGACATCCTTTGTGCCGACTCCGACGCATGGGACCTATACTTCGATGGTGCATCTAATCTGAGAGGCTTCGGGGTAGGAATCCTTCTAATTTCACCAGAGGGAGAACACGTTACGATCTCGGTCAAGCTAGACTTCGCCGTCACCAACAACGCCGCTGAATATGAAGCATGTCTCATCGGCCTACAAGTAGCCATCACACTTGGCATCAAGAGACTGAGGGTCCATGGCGATTCCTCACTCATCATCAATCAGGTATCCGGATCATGGAAAATCCGATCTGACAGCTTTGCTCCCTACCGAGCAAAGATCAATCAAGAGGCCGAGTTCTTCGACCAAGTCGACTACTTCCACTTGCCGCGAGAGGAAAATCAATTTGCTGATGCCCTGGCAAAACTTGCCGCGCTCGTCAACATACCTGACGACATGACATCGATGCCCCTATGTGTCGAAAGATGGAGCGAGCCAGCTCACATCTGTGCCATTATTGACGACGAGTAAAGCCATGATGAATCTTGGTACCAAGTCATCCTCAATTACAAAACCAAAAACGAATTTCCTCCCAACTTTGATCAAAGAGGACAAAGAGCCATCGGTTTACTTGCATCACAATTCGTGATAAACCAAAATCAACTCTACAAAAGAACACCCCAAGGAATTCTCCTCCTTTGCACTGACCATCACAAAGCCAAGAAGGTCATGGGAGAGGTTCACGACGGAGAATGTGGCCCTCACATGAGTGCAATGATGCTTACACGGAAAATCATGCGGCTAGGTTACTACTGGACAACCATGGAAGCCGATTGCCGAATTCACGCAAACATTGCCACAATTGCCAAATTTTCGCCAACATACAACACATACCACCATCCCTTTTATACACCATGACATCACCCTGGCCTTTCTCAACCTGGGGTATCGATCATCGGGAAAGTCAACCCGATAGGCACCAAGGGGCATTGATTCGTCCTCGTCGCCATCGTCTACTTCACCAAATGGGTGGAAGCACAGTCATATGTAGTCTTGACCGCCAAACAAGTGGCCAAGTTCATTCAAAACAACATCATCTGCCGATACGGGGTACCCCATGAAATCATCAGCGATCAAGGCTCTCACTTCCGGGCGGAAACTCAAGCCTTGTTGGACAAATACAAGATCAAACGACATCGATCATCCCCCTACCGTCCCCAAACTAATGGAGCGGTGGAGGCAGCTGATGTGACCATAATTGGCGCATATTTAGCCCCCGAATTACCCTTGTTTCCATGTTTTTTAGTGCTTATTTGGGTCATTTCTTATCTTTAGTTCTTTGTTTTGCATATTCTTTGAGATTTTGATCCCTTGGTAGGAAAGGAGTAAGAATCTTGCATTTTCATGGCAAATCGAGACTAAATTGATCAAATTCAATGACCAAGCATCAAGGAGAGACAAGATTAGAAGGCCTTTGTACATATCTTAGTAGAAGAGCAATGTTGAGAAAAGATCCTTGAGTCCCCAAGGAAATCCCCAAGGAAATCCCCAAGGAATTTATGAAGAAAAGGGAAGAAAAGAAGAAGTTACCACGCTGATTGACAATCCGAGCGGATTGTCAACAATCCGCCCGTCCCCCTTGCACAATCCGAGCGCCCCAGCTGAATCCGCTCGGATTCCCCTCAAGAATCCGCCCGGATTCCCCGAGAATCCGCTCGATTCCATCGCCAAATCCGCCCGTCCCGACCTTAATCCGCCCGGATTCCTTCACAAAGACGGGTTGTCTTCTTCAAGCTACGAAAAGAGAAGCCCTTCTCTCAGAAAATACCGGCTTCTCCTTGCTCAACTTAAAAAGTGTAATTACTAGTTTAGCCCTTAGTTAACCCTAATGCATCCTCCCTAATTTTCACTATAAATACCCCATTAGTCTAATTAGAGGAGCATGTTCTTCTTATCAATAATTAGTGTAGTTAATATCAATCAAATCTCTCTTCAATATTGTAATCAAGTATTAATCAAGTTTTAATCCAAGTTTTAGTTCTTTAATCTCTCTTTTGTTCATCCTTTATTTTGGGTAATTGAAGATTATTTGGGTTATTATTGGGAGATTGACAACCTCTCAATCTAGCATTCAAGTACTTCTATTATTCTTGCTTTATTATTGGAATCATTAGTAGGTATAATCTCTTAATCCCTTTTTAATTATTGTTAATTACTTTCATTTATTCATCATGTTTCATATTGTTGGTATGATTGACAACCTTGCTAGCATGATCAACATGATAATGAGTGAGTAGTCTCTTAGCTAGGGTTAATGGGTGATTAGGGGAAACCAACATGGGGAATGATTCATGCTTAAATTAATATGCTTTCATATCTTATTTGCTTGCTTGTTTTGATCTCAACTCATGCACATGTTATATTTGATGAAATGCTAAGCCTATGAATCCTTGCATTTACTATCATCTCCTATCTTTTTAATGAGACTTGTAAGACATAACCCAACTCGAGTCTCATTAGACCATGCATGTTGTTGAGTAGGGAAGATTAAGTCGACTTGTAGGTGTTGTACAATCTAATCGATTCGGCTCCGGGACCCAAACTTTCCTAGGATTGTAAGATATAACCCAACTCAATCCATCACAACAATAATTGCTTGCTTATAATTTGAGAACATGTTTGTATGATCATATCCCATGATTCCCCTATGACCCCATGACACCCTAGTGGCTTTAATCAATTGTTTACACCCCTTTAATTCATCTTGCTTGTTTATTTTCATTGTTATTCTAGTTTAGTAACCTTCTACATCAACCCAATTTGTGACACCCCTTAGACACCACTAGTTACAATAGAAATCTCATTTCAACTCCCGTCCCTTGGGATCCGACCTTTACTTGCCTCTTTACTAATTGTAGAGTTGCTTGTTAAGCTATAAATTGTGTTTTGATTCGACCGTGACCAACGACCACATCTATTTACTTGTGAATACGAAACGGACCGATCAAAAATGGCGCCGTTGCCGGGGACGGTGTTTGTTTGACTTAGATTTCTTTTTATTGTTATTAGTTGTGTCTTTCTTCACCTTGAGGAAGTAACACTCCTCAAGGTTTGTTCTAATCATTTTTCGAGTCGTTTGATATTTTGCGAGATGGATTTCATAGACTGTTTTGTAGAGGACCACTTGAGTATCCCTTACTTCAAGGATCCCATGCAAGCACTAGAAGCCTTAGAAGCAAGTGAGGCTAAGAGCATGTATTGGGAGTTGGAGGTGGATCTCTTCGAGGCCGCTCTAGCTAACAAGGAACTTACTCATGCACAATCCGAATTGGTGCATAATATTCTAGTAGAAGCATGTCAACCCATAGAGGATGAGCAATCCATCCTAGAGGATATCTTGCAAACTCAAGAGCAAGAGGAACCCATCATGGGATTTGAATATGATGAGGTTTATGAAAGTGAAGTTGAGTATGCTATGAGAATGGAATGTCTAATGGAGATGGAGCAAATTCTCAATGAAACTCCAAAGGAAGAAAGTAAGGTACAAACTCCTACTTTGAAACCCCTTCCCCCAAATTTGAAATATGCTTACCTTGATGAATCAAAGACCAAACCCGTGATTGTTAATGATAGACTTGATGATGACCAATTGGGAAAATTGCTTGATGTGTTGAAACAACATGAGAAGGCTATAGGTTATAGTCTAGATGACCTTAAGGGGATAAGTCCCGACTTTTGCATGCATAGAATTCATCTAGAGGACGACCATAGACCTACCATTCAACCCCAAAGAAGATTGAACCCCCACATGCAAGAAGTTGTCAAAGGAGAGGTCATGAAATTACTTGATGCGGGAATCATATATCCCATATCGGATTCTTTGTGGGTTAGCCCCGTTCAAGTGGTACCTAAGAAAGGAGGTACCACGGTAGTGAAAAATGAAAAGAATGAATTAATACCCACAAGAATGATCATCGGTTGGCGTATGTGCATTGACTACCGGAAATTAAACTCCGCAACAAGAAAAGATCACTTCCCCTTACCATTCATTGACCAAATGCTTGAGAGGTTAGCCTCTAACAAATTCTTTTGTTACCTTGACGGGTATTCGGGATTCTTCCAAATCCCTATACACCCGGATGACCAACATAAGACCACCTTCACGTGCCCTTATGGCACTTTTGCATATAGGAGGATGCCTTTTGGATTATGTAATGCCCCCGCTACTTTCCAAAGATGCATGATGAGTGTCTTCTCCGATTACCTAGAGACCATAATGGAAGTTTTTATGGATGATTTTAGTGTTTATGGAAAGGACTTTGACTCATGCTTGCATAATCTTTCTCTTGTATTGCAAAAATGTGAAGATGTTAGTCTTGTTTTAAATTGGGAAAAGTGTCATTTCATGGTCAATGAAGGAATTGTTTTGGGTCACTTGATTTCGGAAAAGGGCATCGAGGTCGATAAAGCTAAAGTTGAGGTGATAGAGAAACTCCCACCTCCCGTGAATGTTAGAGGGGTGAGAAGTTTTCTCGGTCACGCGGGTTTTTATCGTCGTTTCATAAAAGATTTTTCGAAAATAGCCAAACCTCTCACTCAACTTTTGCTTAAAGATGCCCAATTCCAATTTACTGACGAGTGTGTTGAAGCTTTTAATAGAATCAAAGAAGCATTAATCTCGGCACCAATCATTCAACCCCCAAATTGGGAGTTACCTTTCGAGATTATGTGTGATGCTAGCAACTACGCCGTTGGAGCGGTTCTTGGCCAACGGGTAGGGAGAGCTCTTCATGCCATCTATTATATAAGCAAAACCCTCGACCCTTCTCAAGTAAATTATGATACAACCGAAAAGGAGCTTCTTGCCATTGTATATGCTTTGGATAAATTCCGTTCCTACTTGCTTGGATCCAAGGTGATTGTATTTTCGGATCACCGTGCTCTTCGACATCTCTTGATAAAGAAGGAGGCAAAACCAAGATTGTTGAGATGGATTTTGCTTCTTCAAGAATTTGATTTGGAAATAAGAGACAAGAAAGGAGCCGAGAATGTAGTGGCGGATCACTTGTCAAGAATCCGGTTTCATGATGAAAATGGAGAAACCCCGATCAATGACTCATTTCCCGACGATATTTTGATGGCTATTCAAACACAACTTGAAAGGCACATCACCCCATGGTTTGCCGATTATGCCAATTATATTGTTGGAAAAGTGCTCCCTCCAAACTTGAACCACAACCAAAGGAAGAGATTCCTATTCGAAGTGAAGAGGTACTTTTGGGATGACCCAAACCTCTACAAGGAGTGTAGTGATGGGCTCTACTCGAGATGCATCCCTCAATGGGAAATCCAAGGAATCTTGGAAGGATGTCATTCATCACCCTATGGTGGGCACCATGGAGCAAGGAGAACCGTTGCAAAAATTCTCCAATCGGGCTTCTATTGGCCTACAATGTTTCAAGATACAAGAGAGTTCATCATTCATTGCGATGCTTGTCAAAGAACGGGGAATATATCTTTGAGGAACGAAATGCCACAAAGAGGCATCCTAGAGGTAGAAATCTTCGACGTTTGGGGAATTGACTACCAAGGGCCCTTTGTGACATCCAATGGGAACAAGTACATCCTTGTGGCCGTCGATTATGTTTCAAAGTGGGTGGAGGCAATTGCCACCCCAAATGATGATGCGAAAACGGTCACCAAGCTTTTCAAGAAGATAATTTTCCCAAGATTTGGAGTTCCTAGAGCAATCATTAGTGATGGAGGAACACATTTCCATGAGAAAAAGCTTGCATCCCTTTTGACCAAATATGGTGTTCAACATCGAACCGGCTTGGGGTATCATCCTCAAACAAGCGGTCAAGTGGAAATTTCAAATAGAGAGATCAAGCAAATCTTTGAAAAAGTTGTGAACAAGACTCGGAAAGATTGGAGCACAAAGCTTGATGATGCTCTTTGGGCTTATAGGACGGCCTACAAGACTCCCATAGGAGCCTCACCCTACAAGCTTGTATATGGAAAAGCATGTCATTTGCCAATTGAATTGGAGTACAAAGCTTATTGGGCAATCCGAGCACTCAATCTTGATCTCAAATTGAGCGGTCAAAGGAGGATGATTCAAATCCAAGAGTTGGAAGAATTCCGACTACAATCCTATGAGAATGCAAAGATTTACAATGAAAGAACAAAACTACTTCATGACAAAAGAATTCGACAAAAGGCCTTGCACAAGGGAGACAAAGTCCTTCTATTCAATTCCCGCTACCGACTCTTTCCGGGAAAGTTGAACTCTAGATGGATGGGTCCTTATGTGATAACCGAAGTTGGGAAATATGGAGATTTCGAACTCAAGGCCGAAGATGGAAGCAAGTTCAAGGTAAATGGTCAAAGGTTGAAGCCATACTATGAAGGAGCATTCATTGGAGAGGTCGAGGCTACCTACCTCGGGCCTCCTCCCCCTTGAAAGGACCATCTAAGGGAGAGTTTGGTGGAGTCCTCCCTAAACCACCACTTGTAAATATACTAACCCTCTAACTTGTATTTATTTATTGCATTCGTTTTAATAAGTAGCATAGACTCTTTTCATGAGCGTAAGTGAGGGAGGGTCACTAATGAGTTTTTGAATGAAGGATGGAACAAATGCCCAAGTGTGGGGATGCATCTAAAAAAAAAAGGAAAAGAAGTCAAAACTCGCAGCCATAATCCGTCCGGATTCCAGAGAATCCGGCCGTCTTGTCAGAATCCGGGCGTATAGGGTAGAAACCGTACGTCCAGCTACGCTGAGAAATTGAAGATTTCTGGACTGAGGTCAAATCCGAGCGTCCTGTGAAGAATCCGTACGTCTTGAAGAATCCGGCCGGATCTGAAGAAAGACGCCCGTCTTTTCACCTATGCATTTAAGGGAAAAATCTCTGTACTGGAATCCGCCCGTCTTCTCAAAAAGACGCCCGTCCCACCTTGAAAGAATCCGAACGTCTTATGCTCGGGACGCCCGTCTTGTGGCGTCAAAATTTTGGGATTTTACTCTGTGGCAGAATCCGGGCGTATTGCCCAGAATCCGCCCGTCCCGTGAAGAGAGAATCCGAGCGTCTTCGCTTTAAATCCGCTCGTCTTCTCGCTATTTTTCAACCCGACTTTTTCCAATTAAAATACCACCCCACCACACATACTTTGACACATCACTATTCCTTCCACTTACCCTATAAAACCCACCTCCTTATGACTCCCATACATATCCAAATCACTCTCTTTACCCTCAAAATTAAAAATCCCCAATTTTCTAGGGTTTCCAATTCTCAATCAACAAGGAACATCCTTAGCAATCTTCAAATCAAAAGAACCCAACAAAAGAAGCAAGAAATGGCACCAAGGAGATCCTCCTTTAGAAGTGTAAGAAGACCAAGGATGGTGGGAAGTTCCTCTACCTCACATCTCAACACCATTAGAAGGGAACATGTAGAGATTGTAGATCTCACAAGGCTCGATGATTTCTCGAATGTGGAATTCCTTGATGATGTGCAGCGATTGGTCTTCCACCGACTCTTAAGTAAGAATATTCTTCCCACTAAATTTCTTTGTCATGATACCTTAAGAAAGCTTGGAATTTTTCACCAAGTAGAAGCACTCTTTGAGGTTTTTGGTCTTTCGACCCTCTTTCGCATGTATGAACCAACCTATCGGTCCCTTGTGCTAGAATTCTTAAGCTTTTTGAAGATTACAACCGTAAACAAAGTGATATGCATAGAGTTTAGGTTGGGAAATGTTTCTAGGATGATGACCCTTGTCGAGTTTGCCAATGTATCCGGACTTGATGTCTCGCCTACCCGAATATCAAAACCCAAAAAGTATAATGTCGCACCATTGTGGAGGGCCATGACGGGCCGGGATTTCATTCTTACCAAGGAATGCCTTGCTTTTCACATCCAAAACCCGATCTTGAGGCTTACATATCGATTTCTTTCGGGTACCCTCTTCGCCCGCCGAGATCCGGCCATCGTCAACCAATTGGACCTTGTATTCATGGAATCATACCTCAACATTCAAGGGAGAGATAGGTATCACTTCAATGCACCTCTAGTTTTGCTAGAGAAGTGGGCAAGGTTTAGAAATGGAGATGATGATGGAATGAAGCACATAGTAAATGGTGGACTCATAACTAGACTTGCAAAGCACTTTAACCCAAGGTTCAATGAGAACAATGAGTACACTCCACTTACGGGGGGAACGAGAATTAATGAAGATCTACTTGTCGTCCAACACCATTGGATAACCCTTGAGGGGGTTGATAAGCGGATAAAGTGGTTGACAAAAGGGAGCGATCCACTCTATCTCCCAATAACCGATCTACCACGGGTCTCCCCAAGAAGAAGGAAGCTTGTCCCCAATGCCCTCCTACCTCATCCCAAGTTAAACAAGGCAAACTCCACCTCCACAAAATCCACCACCACACCAACAAGAACAACAAACTCAAAATGAGAAGATAAAAGTGCCTCCTTACCCCTTTCCCTACCAACCATATAACCATCCAAATCCCTTCATCCTCCCCCGTGACGACTTTGTCACGGGAATTTTGCAAGATTTACACTACCGTCAATATGAGACCTCCGTGGACACTTATTATGCTCTTTACCCCCAATACTATGAGATGGCTCAAAAAGGACGGATTAGTGAGGAAGGAGCTTTCCCCTCATGGGCTCAAATGGAATTGCTCTTTCCCAACTCGGAGAAGGCTAATGAAGGGGCGAACGGTCGCAAAGGGGAAGAGAGTGGGGATTCTTGTGGAGGTGATACGGTGAAGCTTGAGAGTGAAGATGAATTCATGGATCCAAGTTTAAGTGATGCTTCAAAGGATATTTGGGATAGCGATATAGAGGGAGATGATGCGGATGCCTAGGAGACTACTTCATCACTAGGTGGAGCAAGCATGAGCGGCCACCTAAGTTCAAGTGAAGTTCTCTCATCTCTTCTCTTTATCTTTATTTTTCATGAAAAGAAGTTTGTGTCTTGTCTCTTTGTATTTTATTTCATTTTGATCATTGTTGGTTTAGTCCTAGCAACATCAAAGGACTCACACCTCGGTACCATTGAGGTGTTCTTATCTTATTGTTCCCATTTGTAAAATCCAAAATGACAAACTAGTTTCATGCATAGCATAGTGTGTGCATGAACTATACCCATCATTGGACATTAGCAATAGTGTCTTACTCGGTTTGGGGAAGTTAATGCATACGCAACGGGAGGTAATCTAAATTATCCTCTCCGTCATAACAAAAACCATGCATCATGTAGTGTAGCTTAGTATAGAATTGCATTTAGTATAGAAATCATGCATCATCTTTGCATAATTTCCATCATTTTGGCCATTGAAGACAATGCCCATATTAGTGTGGGGATGGGAATTCTAACATTTAACTCTTATTCAAAAACCCATAAAAATTGAAAAAATTTCAAAAATCATAAAAATTGAAAAAATTGAAAACCCAAAAACAAGTTCATTTCCTTTGTATATATTGTCTTGTATATATTGTGCTTGTTTTATCCTTGTTCACATTGATTGACTACGCCACATCCGAGACATAAGGATATTGAAGACCGCATGGTATGATCTTTCCAATCTCCTTTTTCCTCTTTATGTTAATGACTATGTGGCTTTATCTTGATTGATGCGGTATAACAATGTGAATCTAGGACTTGCATTTAGATTATATGTCATATTAGTTGGTAGAATCATATGCATTAGGATGTTTATATGTTAGTTGCATCATGGCATGTAGTTGCATGTTAGAAAAATTTTGCGAAACCGTCTACTTCGGAAGCTTGACAAGTGTATATAGGCCCTAGTAGATGCTTTTTATTCTTAAGACTTTGCTTGTTAGAATACTTGTAAAACACCCTAGGATGTGTCATGCTAGTATCCTTTGACCCATGGATTAAGGCCGAGTCAAGAGTACCTTGTGGTGTGATAACTCCTTGGCTACCGTTTATTCCAAGGTGACCCTTGAAACCATGCATACAACCATCATTCATCCATGTTCTACCATATATTTTTGTCATCAAAGGGAATGGGCACAAAAAGAAATCAATTTGAGTTCAATGAAATGAAAAGTGAAAGAAAGTTTGCAAAATGCATCAAAAGAAAAGAGGAGCAAAAATAGACTCCTAAAGCTTCAAAAATACAAGCCACCCTCGTTACTAATTGGGGTGACTTTGAAAATGTTCAAAAACAAATGCAAAAAAATTTGTCAAGTATTGAAATGCCAAAAATCAAAAAGAAATGGCAAAGAAAGTGTTCTCAAATGTCAAATGCCACAAGAAATTGGGGGGAAAAACAAAAACGAAAGCAAACTCCCAAAGTGAAGCTCAAATATCTATTGATCCCTTTATCCATCATATCCATTTTTGTGCATGGTAGAGAGGGGACAACCCTTCTTCTTGTCTAGGCAAGAGGGGGAATTCCGCGATCCTCCAGTGTTTCTAACACCATAGGGAGTCTACTCTTGACAAAAGCATTTAACGATTGAGGACAAAGGTACCCTAGCTTGACACAACTTGGAGGTGATTTATTGGTATCCTTCTAGGCCTAGTAGTTTGAACAAATTGCATCTATGAAGGATTGTGTACCCTTGAATTGCTTCCCTTGTAGATAATTTCCGCCACTTGATGAGGGAGTGGCTATTCTTTTTGTAGATGCATCCATTATGTGTTTTTGTGTGCTTAATGTTTGGATGTGTCGCCATTTTGGCAAGACCCACCTTGCCTTGCAAGAAGGCATCCTACCTCATGGTTGTCTTGTTGTGAGTTGAAGGGGCGGAGTGAGACCCGCTAATTATCTCATATCGGCTATATTATTAAAATAGGTTAGTATTGGTCCTAGTCTTTGTCACCTCTTTACTCGGGACGAGCAAAGGTTCGGTTTGGGGATATTTGATGTGACCATAATTGGCGCATATTTAGCCCCCGAATTACCCTTGTTTCCATGCTTTTTAGTGCTTATTTGGGTCATTTCTTATCTTTAGTTCTTTGTTTTGCATATTCTTTGAGATTTTGATCCCTTGGTAGGAAAGGAGTAAGAATCTTGCATTTTCATGGCAAATCGAGACTAAATTGATCAAATTCAATGACCAAGCATCAAGGAGAGACAAGATTAGAAGGCCTTTGTACATATCTTAGTAGAAGAGCAATGTTGAGAAAAGATCCTTGAGTCCCCAAGGAAATCCCCAAGGAAATCCCCAAGGAATTTATGAAGAAAAGGGAAGAAAAGAAGAAGTTACCACGACCGATGACAATCCGAGCGGATTGTCAACAATCCGCCCATCCCGCCCTTGCACAATCCGAGCGTCCCAGTGAATCCGCTCGGATTCCCCTCAACAATCCGCCCGGATTCCCCGTAATCCGCTCGGATTCCATCGTCCAAATCCGGCCGTCCCGACCTTAATCCGCCCGGATTCCTTCACAAAGACGGGTTGTCTTCTTCAAGCTACGAAAAGAGAAGCCCTTCTCTCCAAAAATACCGGCTTCTCCTTGCTCAACTTAAAAAGTGTAATTACTAGTTTAGCCCTTAGTTAACCCTAATGCATCCTCCCTAATTTTCACTATAAATACCCCATTAGTCTAATTAGAGGAGCATGTTCTTCTTATCAATAATTAGTGTAGTTAATATCAAACAAATCTCTCTTCAATATTGTAATCAAGTATTAATCAAGTTTTAATCCAAGTTTTAGTTCTTTAATCTCTCTTTTTGTTCATCCTTTATTTTGGGTAATTGAAGATTATTTGGGTTATTATTGGGAGATTGACAACCTCTCAATCTAGCATTCAAGTACTTCTATTATTCTTGCTTTATTATTGGAATCATTAGTAGGTATAATCTCTTAATCCCTTTTTAATTATTGTTAATTACTTTCATTTATTCATCATGTTTCATATTGTTGGTATGATTGACAACCTTGCTAGCATGATCAACATGATAATGAGTGAGTAGTCTCTTAGCTAGGGTTAATGGGTGATTAGGGGAAACCAACATGGGGAATGATTCATGCTTAAATTAATATGCTTTCATATCTTATTTGCTTGCTTGTTTTGATCTCAACTCATGCACATGTTATATTTGATGAAATGCTAAGCCTATGAATCCTTGCATTTACTATCATCTCCTATCTTTTCAATGAGACTTGTAAGACATAACCCAACTCGAGTCTCATTAGACCATGCATGTTATTGAGTAGGGAAGATTAAGTCGACTTGTAGGTGTTGTACAATCTAATCGATTCGGCTCCGGGACCCAAACTTTCCTAGGATTGTAAGATATAATCCAACTCAATCCATCACAACAATAATTGCTTGCTTATAATTTGAGAACATGTTTGTATGATCATATCCCATGATTCCCCTATGACCCCATGACACCCTAGTGCCTTTAATCAATTGTTTACACCCCTTTAATTCATCTTGCTTGTTTATTTTCATTGTTATTCTAGTTTAGTAACCTTCTACATCAACCCAATTTGTGGCACCCCTTAGACACCACTAGTTACAATAGAAATCTCATTTCAACTCCCGTCCCTTGGGATCCGACCTTTACTTGCCTCTTTACTAATTGTAGAGTTGCTTGTTAAGCTATAAATTGTGTTTTGATTCGACCGTGACCAACGACCACATCTATTTACTTGTGAATACGAAACGGACCGATCAGCAGCGAACAAGACTCTTGTTACCATTATCAAGAAACTGCGAGACAACTATCGCGATTGGCCGAGCAAACTCCCATTCGCACTCTGGGGATACCGAACCTCCATCCGAACACCGACAGGCGCCACACCCTTCTACCTAGCATACGGTATGGAGGCGGTTCAACCGGTAGAGTTAGAGGTCCCTTCTCTACGCATCCTACTGGAGAGTCAAGTCCCTGAGGCGGAATGGACCCGTCGAAGGTACGAACAACTCACTCTTCTAGACGAACGGCGACTCAACGCCTTGCACAACGTCCAGCTATACCAACGACGTATACAACGGGTATTCAACAAGAAGGTTAAACACAGAAACATCCAGGAGGGCGACTTGGTCCTCAAGTCAGTTCGAGCGCCATTACCCGTCGATCCGAGGGGAAAATTCAAACCCAACTGGGCCGGGCCATATTTGGTCAAGAAAATACTTTCGGGGGGCGCAGTGAGACTGAGTGACCTAGATGGGGAGGACTTTACAAACCCGACCAACCTAGACCAACTCAAGAAATACTACCCTTGAACCCTATCAACCAACAACCTAGCCTAGTTTTACAACTAGCATCGACCTCAACCCTTTTCAAGTCAAGTTCCTCAATACGTTCTGATTTGAAATTGCATGTTTTATCGAGTCTAAGCTGCGGCACCTTGCCCGTTTCGAATGTCCTTTGATCCGTCAAAGGCAACGTCCATTTGCACTACAAAAACAAACCCCCTGAACTACGAGCATGGTTTGATTTCACCTCTTCAGGTGAATACGTAGGCAGTCCCTCTTATGCCTGAGGGATACAACCACAAAACCCAATTCAAATTCACAAAATACTTCGAACTACGATCATGGTTTGATTTCACCTCTTCAGGTGGATACGTAGGCAGTTCTTTCTTACACAAGAAGGATACAACCATTCCCACAATCAAATACAATCATTCCCATACAAAAATCCCCATCAAAAAGGAGGAAGGGAAACCATTCCCTTTTCCCACAAAAATACAAAAATGAGCCTTTCTCCCTTTCCACAAAATACCACTTTCCCAAGTGCAATTGTTTAGGATGATTCAAATCGAATTGCCTTTACCAAATGGATGGAGGAAACAAGCGTTCACAATTTTCGACACGAGCAATCCTCTTATTTAATTAATAATGGTAGGGATTACAATTTCAACAACAAACAAAGCTCGACTAGTCTACAACTTGTCAAAGCTAAGGTGTCCACTAACACACCTCACATAGTAAAACTAACACAAAACGCACAATAACTAGCTAGTACAACATAATAAAAACTCACAACAATACTACAACATAATAATAAAGCGGGTAATGGAGGTCTTCACTCTTCCATTCTACCCTTGCCTTTTCCCTCGGGGTACATCTTCCCCTTGCTCTTCTTGTTGGCCCGCCTAGCATGGACTTCTTCCTCGGAACGGATCCTGAACGGATCTAAGACGGCGACGGCCTTCGGTCTAGCACAAGACCCCATATTCGACCCAAGACGAGCCAATGCACGGAGCCCACCATATTCTTGGGGCCGGAACTCCTCCTCTTCGGTGGTCTCATCACATCGGGGGTAGCTCCATCAACATACTCTTCAAAGAAGGCACGGTTGGCCTTGCCAACCTCTCGGTACTTCAAGTCGACAACCTCGTCCTTACGGAATTTGGATCTCTCTTCCAAGGACGGAGCACGTGACCACTTGACATAAGCGGGAGTCACCCATGTCGTGGCAGCTGGCACCTCCCAAAGCGGCCGAATGGCCCACCACCTTTCAAAGAATTCCACGAGCTCGGAGTTCCGGAAAACGTTCTCTTGGACAAGAGTATTTTGAGCGGGCACCTTTTGTTGACGCCCCATTTGCCTCATGAGCCTTTTGGGATAAATGAAGGAAACAACCTTCAAACCCACCACCTTCAAAGAACGAGGACTAGCACCCAAAGCGGGCAACCCCGTGAAGGACCTCAAGTGCCACCACGGCACCACCCAACGGATATGAGGACCACCCTCCTCCGCCAACCTTGCGGCCCAATAGGCCTCGGTGGAAGCAAAACTATCCGGGTACAACTTCTTCCTCATAGTAAGGTGACGGAAGGAGTAAGAGGAAGGATTAACCGGTGGCTCTTCATACCTTAGCCTCTCCAATAGCCACACCTGGAGGATCCTTGGGGATCCAAAAGAGAGAACTTCTACACAAGAGCCTTCCTTGTCCAAAGCTTGGATAATCTCTCCAAACACCAACCATGATGGATCTCTACTATGCTCCATTTGCTCAATCACATGGATAAGGGTCATGCTACCATGGCATCTCGGCCCCTCCTTCTCCAAGACATCAACAAAGAGGTACACATGGACAAGGCAAAATAGAAGAGCCCTTCTCCTAGCCACCTCCGAGACATTAGCATCTAATCGATTTGAAAAGATGTTGATAAGAGCCAACATATCCACACCATTTGGGGCAAGAAGAAAGTTGACTTAGCTTGTTGACAAGCCCAACATGGAACGGAATTTCTCCTTGTAGCACAACCGAGTCGGAGGAAGCACCGGAACACAACCCGGCCACCCACCAATGACTCCAATTTCTTCGGCAAGAGGACAAATTTCACCTTTCGGGAAAACGAAAACATGATGTTTCGAATCCCAAAACCGAGAACATGCTTCAAGAAACGAAGGTTGCACCTTGACTTGACGAAGCACCAACAATTGACCAACTCCCATACAATCGAGTTGATACTTCTCGGGAGGCGACAAATCCCGACACCATTGTCGCAATGCATTCTCAAAAGCATCCATGAAATATTTTTGTGGAAGAAGATGAGGTTTTGTAGAGATGTTTTTGTGTTTCGGATGATGAAACAATGAAGCGCAAACGTCCTTATTTATACAAAATGATCAGCGCATTTTTCAGAAAAAGAGGAGAGCTGGCTTCCATCGCCAAGCTACTCGCGCCTCTTTGAGGCTTCCCCAGGATTCCCGCTGTTGACTTGTCTCTTTCAACATGTCTTTTCTCCTGACACCTCAAACCTCCCGCCAGGAACCTCGCGTCTCTTCGGGATGATTCAGGAAATTTTGTGTTTCCTCACACTCACATTTCCTTGTTTTCGCGTTTTACGAAACCCGACACGGTTTCCATGACGCAGCTTTAAACATACGGATTTTTCTTTCTTTTTTAAGGAGGGAAGGGCTAGTCGCCCCGATCCGCGATGGATCGTTTCCGTGTCAGTCGACTTCCGAAATTTTTTCGCTTTTTTCGCAATTTTCCGGCAAATATCAAAATCGAAAATTGATAACACGACATCAATTTTCCAAAAAAACTCAAGCACTCACAAATTCGAGTCTTGACATCAAAAACTCAAACATACTCGCAAAAATCCTTTTCTAAAAATTCTTTCCTGACGGTTTGAGTTTTATATTTTTCGAGTCATTTTCAAAATTTCGATGCAATTCACGACACGAGTTAATTGCTCAAATTTTCAAATCAATTCTTTTTGAATTCCAAACGCGACGACTTGTCACGGAATTTTCAAAAATCATTTCAAAATTTAACTTCAAGTTATCTTGGTTAATTTTGATTTTCAAACAGATGCTTTACGTATTTTCAACCAAATGCTTCTACGTGTTTACGTTTTTGCGTATGTGCTATCTGTGGCCTGTTTTCTACAGCTAACGATGCAGGAACTGGTGCAAAGCAAAAGGAGAATCAACAGTCGACAGCGCTCCTCCGAAACACAACACAAAAAAGCCAAAAATCACAAAACGAACCACAATCCAAAAACACATATATACAAACCGCCTTACGCAAAATACATCAACAAACGTCTATCATACAGACACTGGCCTAAAACAAACGTCTATCATACAGACACTGGCCTAAAACAAACGTCTATCATACAGACACTGGCCTAAAACAAACGTCTATCATACAGACGCTGGCCTAAGACAACGAACTGGGGGCTATCTGCCACCTACCGAACTAAGCACTCTCTATCCTCTCAAACGGAAAAGAAAGAGAGCAACAGGGGAATCAGAGGAGCAACATCAAAAGCAGAGGAGGTTACCATGACGATAACCCTCCGCTCCTGCTTCATGACAAAAAAGAAGACAGTGTCTTGCAGACTTCGGATGATGAGGAGGTCAAGAACCATGATGCAATGCACCATTCCGATACTGAACCCCACTCATCAGCCACCCTGTCTATGAGCCACAACGAAAAGGACAAACCGGCCATGTCAGCCGCATATCCTCCTCTACGGAAGCATCCTCCACCACCGCCTCGAATACGGCAGCCTCCTCGGCCGCTACAGCCCCTCCGGGTGGACTTCCTCCTCCAAAGCCTCAACAACGGACCCCATAGGTCCCAAACAGTACCCTGTGATAAAAAAAAAAACAACAAACAAAAAACGTCAGCCGAAATTTCGGCATTACGACGACATGAAATGGATAAACCCAAAAACAAAAAAACACAACCTGCAATACAAAAACAAAGGGCAATCCCGCCCCAAACCATTCAAAAAAAAAAACACAAAAACGACTCGCCCCTCTTTTCAAGCAAAAGACGAGTCAAAACCACAAAAACGACATTTCAAGACCCATACAAGGTCCGCCAACAACCCCAAAATACACTCCCGACACAATGGGGATTTTTCTACGGTTCAAAAAGGCAATTCATACGCTAATTTGAGCCTAAACCGGTCAAAAATTCAAAAACGACCGCAAAAAGGCAAACGTGATTCTATCACGCCTCAAGGTGACCTAAGATACCAATAAGGTCCATTTCAGGGCAAACTGACTCAATTCAAGCCCAAACAGGCGCTTATTTTGTCAGACGTAAGACCGTCGCAAAAGATAAAAGTCCAATTTTTCCCACAAACATCCAACGAAGGTCATTAGATGGCAGATACGGGTTTTCCCAACTACAATGCAACCTAGTGGGACCCACTACCCAAGAAAATAAACTTGGCATTGTGAAATGAGACGGTTTCTCGCCTCATTCACGTTTTCGAGCATAGGGAGCGGGAACGGGGACCAAAATGCAAACTAAAAGCACCCCTATACTCCTAAACAGATCTCTAACCTAATGCAAACATCAATTTCACTCAAAATAGGCTCAATCAAAAATGCCCAATTCGATTTTTAGGGCAAAATTCGGCCTAATTCAATCAAGCTAACAATCAAGAAATTTGAAAGGATTCAAGAGGAAATACATACCTTGAGATGACATTTGTTGACAATGGCACAAGTGAAAGCACGCAAGAAGGTCCTTTAATGGCGATTTTGCGAGATTTTGAGGTTGAAGATGAATAATCATCCGCAGCTCAACCTCGCGTCTTTTTAACAGAAAATAGGGGAGCCGGCTTCTATCGCCAGATGGCTCGCGCCTAAACCAGGTCTCCCCTTTACTTTTCCAGCGAAATTTGGGCTTTGGTCCAATTTCCCATAACAAACTCCAAAGTTTTCGTTGACGATATTGAATGTCGTCATTTTCTCGAAAACAAACAAAACGAAATAGTGAAAATCTAAATTCGCTATTTTCAAAAATTTCAAGCAAACGGCGATCAAAACCGCCAACTTCAAAAATAATAGCGAAAATTCAAAATCGCTATTTTCCTCCAATTTCAAAAATAATAGCGAAAATTCAAAATCACTATTTTCCTCCAATTTCAAAAATAATGGCGAAAATTCAAAAACCGCTATTTCTCCAAATTTTAGACGGCGGCAATTAAAACTGTCATTTTGAAAATAGTAGTTGGGATTTGAATTCCACTATTTTCACCACACATGTCAACGGCGGCACAAAAACCGTCACTTCAATCAATAGTGAAGATTCCAAATTCACTATTTCTTTCAAATGTCAACGGCGACACATAAACCGTCACTTCAATCAATGGTGAAGATTCCAAATTCACTATTTCTTTCAAATGTCAACGGCGGCACATAAACCGTCACTTCAATCAATAGTGAAGATTCCAAATTCACTATTTCTTTCAAATGTCAACGGCGGCACATAAACCGTCACTTCAATCAATAGTGAAGATTCCAAATTCACTATTTCTTTCAAACGTCAACGGCGGCACATAAACCGTCACTTCAAACGCTATAGCAAACTCAAATTTGCTATTTTCCTTCAAAATTAGAACAAACGGCGATCAAAACCGCCACTGCAAATTCAAGCCGACGAATGGTGAAAATTCTAAATTCACTATTCCTTCAAATACCAGCAGGGGGCTTCCTCGCGGAACCCACTCATTCCAAAAACGGTGAGTGAAAATCCAAATTCACTATTTCCCCAGCGACATCACGAGTTCGCTACTTTCAAAACAAGCCCATTCGACGCGGCTACTCCCATGGTCCATTAACCGACCTCACCACGGCTGGCGAGCCTTTGTCCGCAACCTTTCAAGGGCACATCCCGAAGATGCCTCGGGTACATTTCCTTGTCTCGGCTGGCGAGCCTTACAACGCATCGCGGCTTGCGAGCCCTCCTCACATACGCACCATGGCTGGCGAGCCTTTGTCCGCAACCTTTCAAGGACACATCCCGAAGATGCCTCGGGTACTTTTCCTTGTCTCGGCTGGCGAGCCTTACAACGCATCGCGGCTGGCGAGCCCTCCTCACATACGCACCAAGGCTGGCGAGCCTTTGTCCGCAACCTTTCAAGGACACATCCCGAAGATGCCTCAGGTACATTTCCTTGTCTCGGCTGGTGAGCCTTACAACGCATCGCGGCTGGCGAGCCCTCCTCACATACGCACCACGGCTGGCGAGCCTTTGTCTGCAACCTTTCAAGGACACATCCCGAAGATGCCTCGGGTACATTTTCTTATCTCGGCTGGCGAGCCTTACTACGCATCGCGGCTGCCGAGCCCGCACCACAGCTGGCGAGCCTTTGTCCACAAACATGCAAGGACATATCCGAAGATGCCTCAGGTATGACTCCTTCTTATGGCTGGCGAGCCTTCGTATGTAGTCTAACGGACTTTAAACAACCCACACGGACAGTCGAAAGACTCTAAAATGTTCCCGACGACAGGTCCTTGACTCGTACCCTCGAGTCGCCTTGGCGTCGCCCTTCCCGACGGCAGGTTCTTGGCTCGAATCCTTTCGAGCCGCCTCGACGTCGCTTGGGTCTCCAGGTTGTAATCTTCGATTGACCTGGAGGCTCTACTTTGACTTTCGCCCTGTCTAAGCCTCGGTAAAAGTGGCGGCTCTGTAGATACCCAGTATCTACTGAGACTCCAACAAACACCCGATGATTATCGGACTACAACATGCTTTGGAATCGCGGCGTTTGATCGACAGTTTGTGTACAACTTTACGTCGGAAAACTTAAAACGATTTCGAAAATTAAACATTTCAAAAATACTTGGAGTGTTTAATGCACGACGACGGGGTCACAATGACACTAACTAGAGTCAAAACCGACACCGGACCAAAAACCGACTCGAAAATTCAAATCCCGACTCCAACAACGAGTCAAACCGAGTCAAACACAAAAACCAAAATATCTCAAAGCCTTCTACCTTAAGTTTTCCCGGATTCATGTTGGTCAAGTACCAAACATGTGACTACAAAACCTAGGATAGAACAAATCATGATTGCGTTTGTTGTGAAAGCGACAACACAAATTCGAAGACCCGCGACGTGGCTCGCGCCTCTTTGAGCAGCCCAGGTGGCCACGTCGCTCAAAACTCACACAACCACTCATTCTCCTATAAATACCCCTCAAATACCACCCATTTGAGAGTTACGCGAGTGTCCGCCCCCTCTTTTCTCCCTTAAAATTCTCGACTCGACTTCTAAAGTCACAATCCGACGCGTATTTACGACCTACCGATCGTAAATACGAGCCTTACACATTGTTTGGTACCGTCATCGTGCATTAAACCACTTGACCTACGACTTCGACCACTACACCATCACTAAACTTTTAAAACACTCTTTTTACTTACCAAAACGGTTTTAAACCGAGTTTTTTCCGATCAAACAAGTTGTTACACTTACGTCGGTCACTCGCCATAACCAAACATGTAAGTATGAGGGTGTAAAAATCCTCTTTCATTATTTTTTCATTTGTTTCATGACTCTAACATGCTAAAACATGCATAACATAAACCAAAACATGGAATAAACGAGCCAAAACTGATTTTTGGTCTGAGGCAGAAGCCCCTTAGGTCGCCAACAGGCTCGCGCCTAAATGAGGTACTCAGACAAGAGATCAACCGTGTTTGTTCTCGTAATTTCCCTTAATCCATTTTTCATATTTGTAATCGGTTTTTACCATTTCAAGTATTTTCGAAACCTTTTTGTTTCATTTCACATGTTTTAACCATAAAACATTTTTCACCCTTGGTTCCTCATACCATGACGGTTAAATCCGTGTTTCGGTGATAATATTTGGTTAATGACATTTAGAAGGTATTTTAAAGCCTTTTATTTCATTTCCTCGCATTTTCAAGCAAACATATTAGTCACCAACACAAAATCATCCTTGGTTCTACATACCATGCCGGATTTTAACCCGGGTACGATGACGAGTACCGACTAATTACATTCGAAATGGACTTAAAACAATTAGTCCATAATCATTTTTCAAAACTATTCATGTCAAGTTTGTCAAATCGAACCCGACACCGAATATTATCAAATAATGATGATTATTCGGATCTAGTTCTTCAAATCAACAAATGCGGTCTAAACGACCCTTTCAAAATCAAACCGGGTTCAAACACCCATTTTCAACACGTTTTATATTGTTTTCTAAACAGTCAGAACACAACATACAACCGTTGGCTAACCCGCGCCTCAAGCAGGCCCCTCATTTCTCATTTTCAAAACCAGAGGGAGGCTCCTTACACCACCGGCTGGCTCGCGCCTCTTATAGCCGTCTGGTACAGGGCCTGTTTCCTTCCAGCATTAGTTCAGGACGATCCCGACTCCGGCTAACCCGGATATAGGACGGATCAGATGACTATTCGATTATTCAAAACCATATTTGCAAAATGCCTTACTAAGACAAATGGATCATGTTATGCACCCTAAACCTAATACGATAAATGGATGTTTAATTTCCGTTTTGCATGCAAATCAACCATTAATCCAACTTGACATCTTATACTTGATACTTGGATTAAATCAACCGACTTAGAAAGCTCTCACATGTTAGGTTTAAATCATTGGATGCGCATTCATGCATTTAAACCGTTTTATCAACTTTTGCATTCAACCAACCAAGATCGATCAGTAGAAGCCGCTAAACGCGGGTGGGATTGGGTGTCTGATTAAAGGGCTTCCCAATACGTACCTTCACCTCTTACTCAGAAACTTTGGATAGTGGACGACCTTATCCAGGGCGTACGAGAGTCATTCTAGAGATATGATGCTAAAGAGGGACGATTTCCTTATCTTTAGTACCTATGTCAAACGCTGCTTTGTGCTTCGATTTGACCGAGGTATAAAGTGGATTTCGAACGGGTTCCAGGCATCCCACAAATGCTTGGTGGCGACTCCGAACATCTCTAATCGTTTCGAGACCCTTACCTAGACGAAACCGACCGATCTAAAACGATCCGGTCGAAAGCACCTTTACGCCGCCGAGCGTGGCTTTCAAAAGACCATTTCATGTCCACAGATTGGCTTGGCGTGCAGGTGGCTCGTGACTACGGACCGGTAGGTGGCCCAAATCCACAGACCAAGACGTGGCCCATGTCCACAATAGCCTCACTATAACTTTTTTTTATTCCGTAGAGGAGTCGAATCTTAAGTTTACCTTTTTTTTGTATTATGTTTCACTCCCCTTTTGTTTTTCACTTTTTCTTTTCTATATTTTCACATTTTGAGGTGTGCGTTCACTAGACCTGTCAAAACTCGACTCGACCCGGAAACCCGACCCGTTTTTCTTAGGGTTACAAACCCGGTTTTTCGACCCGCGACCCGTTTGACCCGGACCCGAAATGACCCGTTTTTTTAGGGTCGAGACCCGACCCGAACGGGTCGACCCGTTGGGTCAAGGGAAAATCATGAATTTTATTAAAAATATTAATATTTATATATTATATTTGAAAATATAGTTAAAAACTTATTTTTTTATTACTCAAAATTAAAAATTCAACCAAAAAGTCAATTTTATATAACTTTTATAATATTTAATAATAAAATAATTATCAAAAAAAACTTTATTTTAATAAATATATCAATATAATTATTGTATATGATGAATATGATTAAAATAATAATTTTAAATATATTTTACTTTTTAAAAAAATATTTTTTAAATTTAAAAAATCGTTTAAAAAAGTCGTTAAAAATTATTTCTTGACCCGTATTCTAACCCTAACCCGACCCGTAACCCGCATGACCCGACCCGTATCTGATACGACCCGTATTTGACCCGACCTGTATGACTCGACCCGTTTGACAGGTCTAGCGTTCACCCATGGACAGTTCTAAAGGATGATTCATGTCAGCCGACCCCAAAATTATTTTGGGATAAGGCTCTGATGCAGGGGCGTCTTAAAATAAATGGAGGCCCGGTGCACCACAAAAATATGAGGCCCCAACTATGAATGCACATGTACAATATATCGAGATTTGTATTAAATTTTATCAATAAAAATTGTAAATTTGGGGTTGCCAAAAGCGGAGGCTCGGTTCCACCGCCCGTGATTGCCCGTGGCCTTAGACACCCCTGCTCTGATGTTGTTGTAGAAGAGCCGAACATTATCTAGCATGAGATATATTATAATATATCGGTCCTATGTGAATGGATCACACAACCTTACATATTCTAAAACAAACTATATATGATAAAATACGATATATTCTTTGAAAAAAAAAGGAATTATCGTAAAGGTATTGAAATGGTTTGTGATTTGTCGTTTTTCATACAGTCTCGAAGGTCGTTATATATTTTATTTCTTTTCATTTTTTTTTTCTTTCAAACTCCTACATCATTAATGTAAATTAGTAAAATGATTCATGTAGTACGCCCTCTATCGAAACCGTTTATTTACCTTACGCCCATTTTAACTTATGACGGATATCATCGTCTTAATGGAGACCAACTTATTATTATTATTGTTATTGTTATTGTTATTGTTATTGTTAACCATGACTTCGGTTACCTTTTTTCTTTAAACCATACATTTTTTGTTTAGCAGAGCTTTTTTACGCTTTACTTTTACGCATATTTTATTTGAAAGAAATCTATAAAGTACTCCGTAATATTTATGGGTTGACAAAAATTTCTGAAAATGTGTAAAACATAAACTACATAAAGTGAAAGAAAACAAGATATATTTACACGGCCTTATTATGCTCACCTATTTTATTTTATTTTTTACCATTTTTATTTCAAATAAAAACTCGTTTTCTATAATTTATTGAGTGACCGTCTCTTAGAAGTTGTACTTATATTTAATTCTAGGCTAAATAGGTTTAACGTAAAAGTAAGTAGAATGACCATTTTGATACATTTGAAGAATCATGATATGCTAATAAGTAAACATTCATAATAACCATGAAACAAATTACTCCCCATGTGTATTCTATCGTTGGTATAGTACTACACATTTGTCACTAAATAATTGTATTTTTCTTATTCAACCTTAGCTTGGTGCATGTTATTTTTACCGCGATTGTGTTTGTTCTCATAATCGATTTTGGATTGTCAAATAGCCTGTAGAAGTAGTCAAGTTATATCTAAGTTTTCATATATATATTACGAAATTTTAAGAAACAATCAAAATCTATCTATCTATCTATATTATTAAAGGAAGCTTTTTTCGAGCGATTACAGAGAGTCCAATTTTCGTGAAAGACTAATGAGCTACTAAACAAATTAAAATTAAACTACTTAATTAATTTAATTACTGTAATTTATTTATAGCTTATTAAAATTAGAGTCATATACTACTAAACATCAATTAAAAACTTAATAATTATCATTAAACTATTTAATTAATCTTTTAATCTAATTTATGCACGTACAAGTTTTTGAGTCATACTCCATGAATGATGGTTTTTTGGGTTCGATTGGATTAGGAAAGTATAAGATAAACTTTTTAATACTGGATAGAATTGTAAACGTTTTTAATTGGAAATACAATTGCTACCCCTTCTATGCATAAATATAGTTTTTTCTAGATTCCTCTCACCCATAATTTTGATGTTCACGTTCTTTTTTTTTTTTTTTTTTTTTTTTTTTTTTTTTTATAATATAGTTGTTTCTACTACTTAGTTAAACGGGTTGTGCAGGCATCTATGCTATATGTATTTATTATGCTTTTGTGTATTTACTTTTTTTTTTTCACATACGTACAAATTGTGATCATATTAACTAATTTATTCTTATTGTGACCAAATTGTTATGCATACTCCAGCGGGAGATGGGTAGAGTAAATATATTAGAAAAGGTATGCACTATATTTTAGAATTGTAAGCAATTCTTTTTGAGAAACACTAGTTTACGTATTTCCACTAATTATGCGTCTAACCTTCCCTCCAAAAAAACAATTACCCGTGAGTGAAAAATTCAACAATATATTTTAACAAGAAGTAACTAGATACATATAAAGTAAGAATGTCTATAGTTCTATACTTCTATTAGTTTTAATCCCGTGCAAAAAATGCACGAGTATTTTTAATAATGAATTTTACTAAGAAATGTGAAAAGAGTAAACATCACGTTCATAAATACACTAAGCTAGATATAAAAAATACATATATAAATTTGTAAAACTAAACGTACATAAGAAAAGAATTGAAATTAATTAATTTGTTTTTTCAAATGGGGCCTACCACTAACAAAACAAATGCATATTTTCTTAAAATCTCTCGACCAATCAGAAAGCTTAAAAAAAACTCAGCTTTTGTACTATTTAGATGCCAACCCAAGTAGAAGGCTTGGCCTCTGATCTCTATTTTATGGGCCATTAAAATTAAGTATTTTCATCATTGTCGTAAGTTCTATTGTAATCTATATTATAGAAAAATTCTTGTATCTTTCGAGAGGACCGCCCTTCTTACACTTAAATATTTTTATAATACTTCTATTTGGTGGATTACTGTTGTAATATGAGGACATTATGACGACATCATGACCACATAATTAAGATATTACAATATCTTTTATGCAGAAATTATGTAGCTGTATTATGGCTTGATTATGAGTAATTAAGGATACAATGATATCCTATTATTCTGCATATTATTCTCGCCTAAAATAGATGCTGTAATAAGCACTATAAATTGAGATCATTTCTTTATGAAATGACACACAGAAATCAGAAAACCTATTACAATATAAACTACACATAAAAGCTTCCATCAGTTCGTCTGCTCTTGGATTTGGGGTGTGAGTACTACCGGGTTAACGGAGTCGTGGACGGAGAGCAACACTACCAGTACGAGTACCGAATAAGGTCAGTACCAAAATTTTCCAACAGTGATATCAGAGCCAGGTTGTGTCTTGTCTCTGTCCCGATTTAAATTAAAATTTGTTTTTAATTAATCTTGTTAGCCGTATGCCTCTGTTTGATTTCTGCATAATATTTTGGGGCACACGTTTTCTCTTATATATAAATTCATATGTTGTTTTTGTATATAATGATTTACATAATTTGTAATATTTGTTCATATGAATATGATCTATTTACATCCCTTCTTTAGTTTAGTAAGTAATCTGATAAAGTTAAAATCTTACCCATCGCCTGTCGTCAGTCTTCGTAACTGTCGCCCGTAATTCCATGTCACGACCAAGTTTCGTGTATGTCACGGAACACTATTTGATGCCGAACTAAAGTGCGTGTGTGTCACGCGCTGCAACCGATCATGAGCCGTTGAGCGCGTGAAGCGGCTCAATGCACTCCGGCACCGATCTAAGTGATAGAGCCAGTCATTCATGATGGGGTTATGCCGACTGTGTGACGGCAGTTGGCGTCTAATTCAATCGAATATTGAAAAGTGATACTTGGTTTTGATGTACTGGATATTTGTTCAGAGATCGACGATGGATATTTGTTGTTTCATTTTTTTTTTCTGTTAAAAGAAGAAGAAACATAGAAATGAAGGAAAGTAGTTCTCTTTATGCAGAACCTCATACATATAGTACTTGCTTTTGTTTGTGGTGGGTCACTATGTTGACATATTCCATTGTGATATGTGTAAGCTATATTTGTTTATTTATAAAGTTGTCCTGTGTGGTCTTAATTATATAGCATGCATGTCGTCATATTACATTATGCATGATTATTGAACCATGTACTTTATTGTTCATGCCCTTTTTGCTTCCGCTGTTATATTATTTTATAATCATGCGTAATTTTTCATGTACTACAAACTAGTTTTCGTACATAAATTTTATTATATTGTGAATATGTTTCAATTATAATAACTATGTAAATTTGTTTTACACTCTTTTATCCTTGTGATTTATTAGAAGGTTAATTCATTTGGCTAAAATTTATGAATAATTGAATTAGTTTCATCATAATTTTTGTTGTAGTAAAATTAAATAAAGATATATTATCGTTTATGTCTTTTTGTGATGATTATGAGCTAAGCAAAATTTTCGAACATGAGATATAAGTGTATAATATTTCTGGCAATTTAATTTTAGAATCGTGCCTTATTTCCATTTTTTTTATATACTTGTAGATGGCTAAGAATATGATTGGTGATTTGTCCACATCTGAGAAACTAGATGGCACTAATTATGACATCTGGCATAGGAAGATTCAATATCTTCTTAACGAACGCGAGGTTTTAGATACCTTGACCATTGTTGTTGCAAAACCTGTGGAACCTGCAGATCTCAAAGATGCTCCCAAGTATAAGGAAAACTTGGAAATCTATGAGAATTGGGTCAAAAAGGATCGTTCTGCTCGCTATACTATGTTGTATTGCATGCATAATGACCTTATTGGGGAGTTTGAGATATGTCTCACTGCCAAAGACTTGTGGGATAAGCTAAAGGTCACATTTGGTCAGACATCAGCAACGAGGCTACGTGCTTTGAATCTGAAGTGGATGGATTATGCTATTGATCCCAAACACAATGTCACCGAACATTTGCGTATCATGAGTGCCATGATACGAGACCTTAAGGCTGCAGGCCGTGATGTGCCTAATGAGGAGCAGATAGTGAATGTGCTTCGCTCTCTTCCTTCTGAAACTGAGGAGTGGAATAATTTTAAGCTTCTCATGGCCCATAGTGAAAATGTGACAACTTTTGCTGAGCTTGCTAAACATGTGGAAATGGAAGTAGAGCGCCAAAAGGCGTTACGTCCTTCCTCCTCTGTTGTTGCTATGGTTGTTCATGATAAGCCCAAGAACAAACGCAAGCCGACCAGGAAGGGTCGTCACCCCAATCAGGCTCCTAGACCACGTGGTGGTGCCCCAAAACAGCAAAAGGCAAAAGGCTGCAAAGAGATCAATGTAGCACGTGTGAAGTGCTATAATTGTGGAAAGAAGGGTCACTATGCTAGTGATTGCCCCGAACCTAAGAAGGTATCTTTCGAAACTCCATGTTATGAATTATATGTTTGTTCCCATGCATTAGTTGCTAACTCTCTTCCTAATTGGATTGTAGATTCGAGTGCAAGCAAACACATAGTTCGTGATAGAGATGGCTTTGTGGACTTTCATCGCTTTCCGGTGGGTTCACAGACTGTCATGCTTAGGAATGGCAGCGAGGAAGACGTCCTTGGAGTTGGAACTTATCGAGTTAAGCTTCGTGGAGGCAACACGTTGCTCCTACATGATGCTCTCTATGCGCCTGGAGTCCAATGTTGTTTAGTTTCAGTTATTAGCTTATTGAACTTGGGTTTTGTTTTCAATTTTACTTCGATTGGTTTGGACATTTTGTACCATGGTGATGTGTTTGGCCATGGTATTTTGAATAATGGTTTCTTTGTTCTTGACATGGATGTTTTTAATAATAATTCATCTATTGCTTTAGTTTCTCGTTTTGAAAATGATTCTGAATCTGTTAAATGGCATGCTAGACTTGGTCACATAAGCCAAGAAAGAATGAATAGATTAGCTAAATATGGTCTATTAGGTGAGCTTACTAGGGTTAAGTTGCCCAGGTGTGAGCCTTGCTTAGCTGGAAAAGCCAGCAAGAAACCTTTTGGTAAGGCTTCTCGAGCTTCAACTCCCTTAGAGTTGACCCATTCTGACATTTGTGGACCTTTAAATGTAAAGGCTCGTCATGGTGCTACTTATTTCCTCACATTCATAGATGACTATTCGCGTTTTGGATACGTGTATTTGTTGTCTCATCGTTATGAAGCGCTTGATAAGTTTAAGCGTTTTGTAGCGGAAGTTGAAACACAATTGGAACAAAAAGTTAAGACACTTCGAACCGATCGTGGACGTGAATATCTTTCAGATATGTTCAAAGAGTTTTGTGTGGAAAAGGGTATATGTAGACAACTTACGATTCCTCGTACTCCACAACAAAATGGTGTTGCGGAAAGAAGGAATCGTACACTACTTGACATGGTTAGGTCTATGATGGCGCAAGCCAACCTTGCAATTAGCTATTGGGCTGATGCATTGCTTACGGCAACATATCTCCTCAATCGTGTGCCAAGTAAAAGTATACCCCTTACTCCATATGAGTTATGGTTTAAGAGAAAGCCCTCTTTGGACAATTTATGGCCATGGGGTTCGGCTGGCTATGTGCATAACTCAACCCATAAACATGGTAAACTTGGTCCAAGAGCCACCAAGATGGTGTTCATACGGTATCCCGGGAACTCCTTAGGATATGTAATGTATGGAGAACATCCAGATGGTGGTATGACGGAAATTGATTCTCGAAATGTCAATTTTCTGGAGGATGAGTTCCCAAGAATTGGTGAAATCAAGAACGATCTCGAGTTGTATGAGTTACAACAACTATCTCCCGGTGAAGGTGGGGAATTTGTTACTCCTAATTTCACCTTTGATAGTTTAATCCCAGAAAATGAAGGAAATGATAGGAATAGTCCTATAATTCCAAATGATGGGAACTTACATACTAATGGAAGTCACCCTGAAAATGAGATTAGTCCTCACAATTCAGGTACAGAGCGTGAGGTTAATACTCAAGTTCTAGAGCCCGGTTTTTTAGACAATAATCCGGGAGATGCTTCAACTAGTAATGTAAGTAATGTTGAACGGAAGAGTGATCGAGGGAGAGTTCCTAAACGATATTTTGATATTGAAAAACGAGCTTACCTTTGTACCCTTTCGGAGATCGATGAACCTACTTCTTTTGAAGAAGCCATGAACTCACCAAACAGTCAAGAGTGGATGGATGATATGAGGGAGGAAATGAACTCTATGGAAAGTAATAAGGTTTGGGAACTTGTTGATCTTCCGCCTAAGCGTAAGGCTATTGGAAGTAAGTAGATTTTCAAAGTCAAACGTAAAGCGGACGGGTCAATTGATAAGTTCAAGGCCCGACTAGTGGCGAAAGGTTTCACTCAAATTGAGGGTGTAGACTACGATGAGACTTTTTTTCCTGTGGTGAGAATTGCCTCTATTCGCCTCCTGCTAGCCCTAGTTGCCCATTTGGACTTAGAGTTGTTCCAAATGGACGTAAAGACTGCTTTTCTCAATGGTACACTTGAAGAAGAGATATATATGAATCAACCTATTGGGTTTGTCTCAAAAGGTCAAGATGATAAAGTATGTCATCTTAAAAGGTCCATATATGGTCTAAAGCAATCTTCTAGGCAATGGTACTTTAGATTCCATGAAGTCATTACTGCTTTTGGCTTCTTTATGGTTGATGAAGACCATTGTGTGTATGTTAAGAAAACTAAAGAAGGGATTATGTTTCTTTCTTTATATGTTGATGACATACTCCTAGCTGGAAATAACATGCAGATGATCAACGCCGCTAAGCAGTGGCTATCCTCTGTTTTTGAGATGAAGGATATGGGTGAAGCTAGATTTGTTCTCGGAGTGGAAATTAAAAGAAATCGTGCTAAGAAACTTCTTGGTTTGTGTCAAGAGACATATATTAAGAAAGTATTAGAACGTTTTCGAATGGATAAATCCAAACCCGTTGATACTCCTGTTGACAAGGGTCTAACCTTAAGCCTAGACTAATGCCCTAAAACAGATGCAGAAAGAAAACAAATGAGCAATGTTCCTTAGGCTAGTGCTATAGGTAGTCTTATGTATGCCATGTTATGTACACGGCCAGACATTTGTTATGCGGTTGGTTTGGTGAGTCGTTACCAAAGTAACCCTGGTCCTGCGCACTGGCAAGGAGTCAGGAGAATCCTGCGTTATCTATGTGGTACAAGTGACTTCGTCCTCTGTTATCAAGGTGGGGATTTGAGTTTGATTGGATACTCGGATGCTGACTGGGGAGGTGATTTGGATGAGTCTAAATCCACCTCGGGATATGCTTTTATCCTTGGTGGAGGTGCAATATCCTGGTGCAGTAAGAAGCAAGAGTGCATAGCTTTATCAACTATGGAAGCAGAGTACATCGCTGTTAGCCTTGCCGTTCAGGAGGCTATGTGGCTTAGAAGTTTTCTACAGGACCTCAATCTCACTCCTAATGTTAATGAGCCCGTGGTAATGTTTTGTGACAATACTGCTGCTATCCAATTTGCCCAGGATCCGAAATTTCATAGAAAAGCCAAGCATATTAAAAGGCGTTATCATTTCGTTCGAGAAGCCATTAATAATAAAGAAATTACTGTCAAGTATATATATCGACTAACGAGAAGATCGCTGATCCTTTAACTAAGCCTATTGCCAGAGATTTGTTTCGGGCTCATGTTAGAAGCCTAGGCTTACGAAGGTTTTAGTTTAAGCTTTGTAATCTTGTTGTTTTTGGACATGTTTTGAGTTATGGACATCTTTAGAATGTTATGGAATAAATATGTTTTCTTTTTCCAATATTCTTGTGCATCTGTTGTATTTTTGGCACGTGATTTATGTCACCAAGCTTTTGATTGACCTAGTCACACAGGTAATCGCCTTGATGCTAGTGTAAGCATGCAAGATGAGACTGAGCCTCGCTGACACTTAGTGTGTGCAAACTGAATACTTTATTTGTAGAGTATAGATAATTTTGGCTCATTACCAAGTCGCCTTATTATGTATAAGATGAGACTCTAAAAGGGTCAGGTATGAAAAACATGTCTTTCATACTAGCTTCAAACCGAATATCGAGTGTTGGATTTGACATTAAGTATATAAATCAAGTAGCTCAGGTTAGATACTGAGGTAGTATCTAGACTTAATATTTGCACAACATAGAAGAGTGGCATAACCTCAGTGGGAGCTATGTTGTGACACATATATCATACTCTGTGTGTTTATCGACCGTATAGAAGTGACAGAAAATTTCCCTACTCTGCCACTGTGTGATCTCTATGGACAGTTATGTCCGTTGTGGAACGAAGCCCTTTTTTGACTTTGAACTATGATAAAAAGTCTTGATTGGATGTTGCTACTTTGTTGTGATTTCAGAAAGTTGACAGGGTTTTGACTCCATGAATCATATCAGGAAAGCAGTCAAGTCAATATGGATTTTCATTAGTGTCTAAGGAATGATCAATTCAACTTCACCGATTTAGCCCGGCCGGCGGTTGTATTTAGTATACGACTACATATATGTGACAACATAAAGGGACATAGTATGCTACTGGTGTTGTTCGAATGATTTGGGGAATCGTTATTATTTAAGGTGTTATGTTAGTTTGATGGTAGCTTAATATAACACTACTTGTTACTTTTGGTCGCACGCCTCATTTCCTGTATGAACTGTGTATGTTTAATTGTAGTAATACTTGGTTGTGTGACTAAGCTGGAGGATCATCTTGGTTATGTGGCCAAGTGGGAGTGTTGTAATATGACGACATTATGAGGACATTATGACGACATCATGACCACATAATTAAGATATTACCATATCTTTTATGCAGAAATTATGTAGTTGTATTATGGCTTGATTATGAGTAATTAAGGATACAATGATATCCTATTATTCTGCATATTATTCTCGCCTAAAATAGATGCTGTAATAAGCACTATAAATTGAGATCATTTCTTTGTGAAATGACACACAGAAATCAGAAAACCTATTACAATATAAACTACACATAAAAGCTTCCATCAGTTCGTCTGCTCTTGGATTTGGGGTGTGAGTACTACCGGGTTAACGGAGTCGTGGACGGAGAGCAGCACTACCAGTACGAGTACCGAATAAGGTTAGTACCAAAATTCTCCAACAATTACCTTTAGTTATAAGGAGAACGGTCTTTCCATAGAACACAAGTATTTATAAGGAGAACGTTTGTGTATATATTGTCTTACTTATACAAGTTTTCTCCCTATCAAGATCCTTATAAACAAAAGCTTACACCCACAGTGTAAAACCATCTCACGTAATAACTATCAAAATTATAAATATAGCTGCAAACAAGCCTACAATTAGCTTAATCAAGTATTGTTACCTAAACTTTAGGTCCTTCACAAAATTTTAGGACTTGGTACACTCGTACAGCCATATGAGTTCGAAAAAGCTTTGTACTCCGTAATAAACAATCACATATTATATTGAGAGGAACTGTAAGAGTTTGGTTTAACATAATAATATCAGCATTTGCTTCCACTAACACTGCATTCAAGTAATCAAGTATATATCGACAATCTGCAGGTTTTACTTAAGACGACACCATCCGTCTTAAGCATCAGACGGTTAAGTATATGGCCATTTGATAGTGATGTTTTAAATCAAAATTTGTGATGGACAATAGTCATAAATATAGTTACAGAGTGTTTTGAGATATTAGAATAGACACAAATAAATAATTTTTAAGTGTCTTAAATAGGGGATTACAGCCTTACAGGAAAGACCAAACTCATTTAAACCTGAAACTTTTGATATTGATCGTAATACAATTTTAAGATGAAAGTACGTACTAACATCATAATTCAATTTATATGTGAAACCATGGATTAGAGCTTGAATACATGGTAACAATGGTGGCGACGATCTCCATTGATGAACAGAACGAAAAGTGAAGAAAGTTTAGAATGTTTAGTGAGATAAAGTTTGTTAGAGAGAGAGAAGGTAAATAAGGAAATGTATTATTAAGTTAGTTGGATATTTACATGATGGTATTTATATACAAGTGTGGCCATAACAAACTAATTAGTGTAAGCATAATAAGCTAACTACCATATTTACATATTTCACAACCCCCCCTCAAGGTGGGTTTGCCAAAATAGGATCAAACAACAAACCCATCTTGGAAGAAAGAAATATGTGTTGTTGATATCCCAATGGCTTGGTTAGAACATCTGCTAGCTGCATATTGGTCTCCACATGAGCAGTAGATATGACTCCTTCTTGTACTCTTTCACGCACATAGTGGAAATCTATGTTTAAATGTTTAGTCCTTTCGTGAAAAACAGGGTTGGCAGCAATATGCTCAGTTGACTTTTTATCACAATAAAGCTCTATAGGAAGTGGTACAACCACATCGAAATCTTGTAGAAGTCGTTGTAACCAGACTATTTCTCCAGCAGTATAGGACATTGCCCTATACTCTGACTCAGTAGAAGACTTGGAAACAATTTTCTGTTTCTTGGTCTTCTAGGATATCAAAGCCTTGCCAAGGAAAGTGCACTGATCAGTGATGGATCTGCAACGGAACTGGTACGTTCCCCAGTCTTCATCACAGTAGCTTGTAAGAACATTATCATTCTCAGCAGGATAGAAAAGAGCTGCATTTCTAGTGCCTTGAAGATATCTGAGCACATGTATGGCAGCCTTGAGGTGAGGTTCCCTTGGAGCAGTTAAAAACTGACTTAAATGCTGAGTAGAATAGGAAAGATCTGGTCTTGTCATGTTCAAGTATAACAATTTCCCAATGATTTTTCTGTAAATCTCTGGGTCAGAGAGTAATGCACCATCCTGTGTAGAAAGCTTCAGTCCCTTAGGTAAAAGAAACTGTGCTGGTTTACAATTCAACATCCTAGCATCTTTGAGCAGATCATTCACATACTTTCTCTGATTTAAGAGCAAACCTTCTGAGGATCTGGTAATTTCAAGACCCAAAAAGTATCTGATCTCTCCCAAATATTTAAGGGTGTGTTTGGATAGCAAAAGTGGAGGGAAAAGGAGGGGAGGGGGAAGGAGAGAAGGGAAAGGGAGAGAAAGGAAGGGGAGGGGGAATGGAGTGTGGTTGTTTGGATATATTTTCCCTCCAAATCTTGCCTATTGTGAAGAGATTTTGATTAGGCTTGGAGGAGGGATAATGGATCCCTCCAAATCTCTCCACCTCCATTTCCCTCCAATCTTATTTTCTATCCAAACAAAGGATTTTAAATTCCCTACCCTCCCTCCCTTTCTTTTCCCTCCAAATTACTCAAACCAAACACACTATAATAGTAAAAGCAGTATGTATAACTTTCTTGAGATGAGTAATATATGTAGTATCTGAGCCAGTAATTAAGAGATCATCTACATATACTAGTAGATCAGTGAAAGAATCTGCATTTTTCCTAATGAATAGGGAATAATCTGACTTTGATTGAACAAAGCCTTGAGCAATTAGCAGCTTAGAAAGCTCAATGTTCCATTGCCTGGAGGCTTGTTTCAAACCATATAGAGATCTTTTCAGCTTGCAAACTTGACTTGGAACAGTTTTTGTATAACCTTCAGGTGGTTTCATATATACTTTCTCATCCAAGAACCCATGGAGGAAAGCATTGTTAATGTCAATTTGATTAATGGACCAACCCTTTGATGCTGCTATGGAAAGTAGCACTCTTACTGTTGTGAACTTAGCAACAGGAGAAAAGGTGTGTTTGAAGTCCTTATATTCAATTTGACTGTATCCCTTGGCAACTAGCTTAGGTTTATACCTCTCTATACTCCCATCTTGCTTGAACTTGACCTTGAATACCCACTTGGACCCAATGGCCTTAAAACCAGGAGGTAAAGTGGTGATTTCCCAGGTACCATTAGTCTCTAAAGCTGTGAGTTCAAGGTCCATGGCTTTAACCCAATTTGGATATGACTTAGCCTGAGCATAAGAAGATGGCTCATGAACAACCATCACATTATTTAAAGAAGCAACCATCTCATAAGGATAGGTAGTAATGTCAAATACAGAAAAAGAAGATCCTATAGGTGCTGTAGTAGCCTTCAAGGTAGGACAGATGAAATCATGTAGACTGTTAGGTGGTTTCACTGTCCTAACAGATCTTCTAGGAGGAGGCTGTTGTGAAACAGTAGGGATAGTATTATTATCCTTGTATTGGAAATATCATTAGGAAGAACATTATAATTAGAAGTATTAGGGATCCTAGATGTAGCCCTAGCAGTGAGATCAACACCATCATCAGTTTCCCGAGGCAAAAAAACTTGCAGGACGAAATTCAGGAGAATTGGAAGCTATATGAGGAATGGGAGATGTTGTATCCATTTTGTAAGGAAAAAGAGATTCATTAAACAACACATCTCTGTTGACAAAAATTTGGTGAGAGGCTAAGTCATAGAGTTTGTAGCCCTTTTGTCCAAAAGGATAACCAACAAAGACACATCTCCTTGCCTTAGGATCAAATTTATCCCTATTTCTAGATGGAATAAGAGCAAAACATAAGCAGCCTATAATCTTCAATTCATCATAGGTTGCTTGTTTATGCAACAAAACCTATGAGGGGCTCTTCCAAGATAACACAGCTGTTGGCAACTTATTGATCACATAAGTAGCTGCCAACAAGCATTCACCCCAAAATCACTTAGGTAAACCAGCATAAATCCTCATAGCTCTAGCTGTCTCCACAAGATGCCTGCATTTACGCTCAACTCTACCATTTTGTTGAGGTACACCAGGTATGCTCTTTTGATGTATAATCCCTTTAGCTCTAAAAAGTTTGGAACATACTTCTTGCACTATTTCAGTACCATTATCACTTCTCACATTCTTGATAATAGCATTATATTGTGTATTAACGTCTGCAATGAAATCTCCTATGACTGTTGAAACTTGCTCTTTAGTTTTCAACAAGAAAGTCTAAGTAACTCTATTGTGATCATCTACTATAATAAGAAAATAATGTGCACCAGTGATAGATGCAATCCTATAAGGACCTCAAAGATCAATGTGAATGAGATGAAAAGGTTGCAATGCCCAAGAGTCACTTCTAGTGAAAGGCAATTTATGCATTTTGGCCATGACACAAGTATCACAAAAATAACTCTTCAAATTCTCATTATTTAATTATGTAATGTGTTGCATTTTTACACTTGATGTATGTCCTAATCGAGCATGAAGCAACTCAATTATACTATGATCATGACATCTATTATCAGCAGAACACAAAAGACAATTGCTAATACAATTGTTACCCAACAACACATTACTACTAGTACTTTGGCTATTGTCTGCAGTATTGCAAACAAGTCTTATTTGCTTGTACTTATAGAGTCCTCCTTCTCTGGAACAGGCAGCCAAGACATGATTATCCTGGTCCTGTATAACACACTTAGTGGCATCATTGGTCACATATAATCCAGAATTTGCACACAATCTTCCTAAAGATAACAAATTGAATTTGAAGTCAAGCACAAACATCACTCTAGAGAGTGTTATTTCAGAAGTTAATTGTATATCACCAACATATTCAACAGTTTTGATGGTACCATCTGGTTGACCTATTAGAATAGGCTTAGATAATAGTTTCAGATTTAAAAGTAGGTGTTTTTGTGCAGTCATGTGATTAGTGGCTCCAGAGTCAAGAATTCATTCAACTGAGCTAGGCAAACAAGTACTAGAAATCACATTAGAAGCCAAAATAGTACATGCATAATTCACAGATGCAGAAGAGTGATTCATATGACCCTCCTTATTCTCAGATATTGTTGGGGCTGGTGTCCTCTACAGTTAGTGCAAGGACTTATAAATCTCTAAAAGGATCAAAGGGTATACTTTTGTATTATAATCAGTTGATCCACGTTTATCAATAACGGTTGGCTTGCTAGATAAGTTTGACGTTATTGTCATACAGATGGCGGTGATCAACTGGTCCCTAAAAGTCACACCTATAGGATACGTTTGAGAGATGTGACGGTATGAAAATACAGTCATGTTGATGCCAAAGTTGACTAAGCAGTTAGTCGGAGTTATTGACTAATAATTAGTCAAACGTGATGTTGAGATATTTTATTTAATACGGATTAAATAAAATTGGCTAAGGCGAATTAAACAGTTAATTCGTAAATTAAATATAAACGGTTATATTTAATTAATGTATATTGAATTAATTATACAATATTGTCTTTGTCGGACATGTATTAATATATCGGCTAATCCTTGTTACTAGACGATGTTTTAAAATACCGATAACCGACGACAATTTATAATAAGACCGCGTCATATACATTTAGTAATTTGGAGTCGGACCACGAGTTAAAATGAAGAGGAAATGAAAGCCCATTGCTTCCTCTCTCACTCGGTTTGGCCGAACCAAAAGAACAAAAGAGAGGCTCTCTCTCTTTTGTAACCTAAGCATATTCATTTGCAAACAAACTAGGGTTTTGAAGAGCAATTTTCTCTGAAAAACTCAGATCTCACATCTAAAAACTCACAACAATTCTCTCAATATTGCAAGGCAATTAGAGAATACATTTCTAGCACAAGGGCATAGTCTCAGACGGTCTTGGGTGTATCGATTAGGAGGAAATCTACTTTGATTTCTGTTCTTAGGCCACATCTCAAAGGACCCGAGGTTATTTCTAATGCTTTATCGTTTCTTTGTTGTTTTTCGTTTATGACCATAAATCGCATATTAAATTTACGTTATAGTCCTATAATTTAAGGGTTTTATACGGATATCACCCTACAAGTGGTATCAGAGCGAGGCCACGTAAATTTTTCTATGTGTTTTTCATCAAACGAATTTGAATCGATAAATTGTTTACATAAAATTTCGTGCGGCACAATATTTTTTTTGTCTCGGCCAATTTTTTTTTGGAAAACCGTGCGGCCATTGTTGTTTTCTCGGCCTGTTTTCTGTTTTTTTGCCTAGAAATGCGTGCAACACGTTTTTCTTGCTGGATCAGACGATCTTTTGTTTTCTTTTTATTCTTTGCATATTGTAATTTTAATCGATAATTATTGCAATATGTTAAAGATGTATCAATTGTAGTTTCAATTCTATACGGATTAGATTAAATTGCAATTGGGTTTTAACAAATCGTTTTGTTTTGTTAATTGATGCTCACGTTTTGAGCCGAGAAATTTTTTTTTTTGTTCTTTTGTTGCTCTCGGCAATCAACAGCAGTTATAAAAAAAAAAAAAAAAAATTTTTTGGTACTGTTCACGTTCAGCCGTGAAGAAAAAAAAAAAAAATTTGTTTTGTTTTTTTTTCGGGCTATGTTTTATGCATAATACGGATTTTGTGCATTCGCTTGATAGTGAAACGGTTCACTCACGTACCATTTAGTTATTTTAAAACGATTTAAAGTAACGGATTATCACGGATTAAAATTAAGTTGATTAAAGCGGTTTTGTCACATAATTTTAATCATTAAAGGTGGTTTGGATAAATTTAACATAATTACGGAATTATGTCACAAATAAATTTTATTTTAGTTGATGCATTTTATTTATCGTTATTTAGAATGTTTTGAATGCTTACATTACGTATTTATTTATTTTTACAAACGGTTGTAACTTAGTGTGGCCTTAGTAGAACGTGTTACCGTAATGATGGAACACGGTCTTGGTTGTATTTTGAGATCTCGTATCTCCATTTTGATTTTTCCCTTGTAATTACAGTTTTTATTTAGAATGTAAATAGGTTTATTTTTGTAAATTTTAATTGTAATTTTGAGAAGACCAAAGATGGAGATCGGATGCTCACTCCCGCTGCATGGACAAAGATGGAACATCAAGACAAGCTTCTCGGGTCCAACAGTGGATTCTAAAGTTGTATTATGTTCTTTTTACTAGGATAGGCCACACTAGGAATTTTTATTTACGTTTTGCATTCTTTTATTTATTTTTCGTAACGATAGATTGCATCATATTCCGTCTAAAAACCAAACCACCTAATAATTGCATGAAAACTGACTCATATAGAGGTCACGCGTTAGTTTTCTATGACATTCTTATGTCACACGATCAAGTTTAAGCCATCACCTAAGTTAATTCATTCACGTAATGTTAGTTATTCGTTCACTTAAAATGAATTAAAACTAAGTTGATGGGATCTTCCTTGTATAAACAAAAATTGAGAACAGTCTTTATAGGTCAAACTCCAATGAATCCCTTCTTCGTCGGTAGGAATAATATGACCCCTTCTACGTCGGGTAAGTTGGAACTGATTGACTTATTTTATCTCAACACTATGGTCACTCGTACGATCCTGTGATTATGGTGGACTATAGATAGGATTTACGGAAATCTATCGACCAAGAGTTCTTACGGAAGAACTAGCTAAACAGTTGGCTTATCAATTTACGGAAATTGAGTCTTGGGATCACTTGTATTATTCTTGAGGGAGATCAATTATGCAAGTGCCATGAGTCTACACGATTAAAATGAATTTTAAATAGACTTAAATCACCTCGATGAGTTGCTTATTTTGTTTTTGTTTTTCTTTCTTTTTCAGCGTAGATCACATTTTTAAAACTGCTAATAACATAATGGCTGGCATCCTCGATGACCCAATGCCAAGTGCCACATTGGACCGTGAGTCCTGGCTTCGGATCTTTATGAATCGGATGAATCGGTCTACTAGATCAAGAATGATGGATCAAACTTCGCGGAATGGGAGGCGGCATTACGGAATGCTGCCACCGCCGACGGAAGCTCAAGTATCCGATCGAGCCCCTCCCGCCAGCCCCCCCAGCCCCACGGCTCGAGTTAACGAGGTCTCCACGTATAGCAACTTCGTCATGGAAGCGGGTGCGATTAAAAACGTACTCATTTTTGCAATGGAATCCAATTTGCAGAAACGCTTCATAGCCCAAGGTGCAAACAAGATTTTCACCACGCTCACTAAGGAATTCTCGAAAGCACCGAGAATCGTGACCTATGAGCATACCACTCGCTTCTTTGATGCGAGACTCCAGAAGGGCCAACCGGTTAGCCCACACATTCTCAGCATGATTGAGAATGTCGAGAGACTAGAGGCGCTTGATTGTAAAATCAGCGAGAACATCGTGATTGACCGCATGATTCATTCACTCCACGATGGTTTTGCGCTCTTTAGAGCGAATTACTATATGAATGATTTGAAGAAAAGTCCTCATGAACTACACTCCCTTCTCGTACAGACCGAGAAGGACATGAAGTTCAGTGGGAGCTTGAAACAGGATGTTCTCGTTGTGTCAAACAAGGGCAAGGGTAAGGGCAAAGCTCAGGCAGACCTAGTAGTAGGCAAACCGAAGTTCAAGAAGTCAGGGTCAGGTAAGAGTGGGCCTGATGAGGCAAGTAACTCATCAGGCGCGACAAAGAGCAAGACCGAAAACATGGAATGCCATCATTGCCACAAGACTGGGCATTGGAGGCGTACATGTCCTGTCTACCATGAGGACATAAAAGCAGGTCGTGTTAAACCTGTTGGTATGTTTTCTTCCTCTTCTACTTTTATTCATATGATTGAGATTAACCACGCAAGTTACGGAACTTGGGTACTAGATACTGGTTGTGGTTCTCATCTGTGTAATCATGTGCAGGGGCTCCGAAACATCGAACCCCTCGTAAAGGGTGAGGTGGACCTGCGTGTCGGGAATTGAGCACGAGTGGCTGCCGTCTCGAGGGGAACATACGTGATCCAGCTTCCTAGCGGATTTGAGTTATTTTTATATAACTGCTATTATGTACCCAGTCTTTCTAAAAACATTATTTCGGTTTACGCACTTGACAAACTTGGTTTTTCATTTGTAATAGAGAATAATTCTTGCATTTTCTCATTACACGATATGATTTATGGCAAGGCAGTCTCCATGAACGGAATTTATGTTTTAGATCAGACCACCGAAATATTACACGTAATGAATAAGAAGTTAAAGGTCGGTGACAAAGATCAAACATGCCTATGGCACTGCCGTATGGGACACATTAATGAGAAACGCGTAAAACAGCTCATAAAGAATGGAGCTATCTCGGCCTTTGATTTTCAATCATTTGGCACGTGTGAATCATGTCTCATCGGTAAGATGACTCGAATTTCCTTCAAAGGTGTTGGAATGCGCGCTGCTGACCTATTAGGACTCATACATACGGATGTGTGTGGGCCTATGTCAATCACCGCACGAGAAGGCTATAGGTATTTCATCACTTTCACGGACGATTTAAGTAGATATGGCTGTGTCTACTTAATGAAGCACAAAAGTGAATCCTTTGAGAAATTCAAGGAATACCAGAATCGGGTACAGAACCTCTGGGTAGAAAGATTAAAACATCGCGCTCGCATCGACCGTGGTGGCGAGTATCTTTCTCACGAGTTTGATCAACACCTTAAGGACTGTGGGATTGCCCTACAGTTAACTCCACCTAGAACACCTCAGTTGAATGGTGTGTCCAAACGGAGAAATCGAACACTACTTGATATGGTTCGATCCATGATGAGTCACACCATGTTGCCTGACTCATTATGGGGTTATGCTCTTCTGTCAGCGCTCTAATACTTAACCGAAGTCCGTCTAAAGTCATGACAAGACTCCATATGAAATATGGAAGGGAACGGTCCCTAACTTGTCCTTTATACGGGTTTGGGGCTGCGAGGCTTATGTCAAGTTGAGACACGAGGATAAGCTCGGCCCGCGATCGGTCAAGACATACTTTATAGGTTATCCTAAAGGAACACTTGGTCATTACTTTTATTCGCCAACCGAACAACGTGTTTTTGTTGCGGCTAGTGCGACATTCTTAGAGAAGGAATTTCTCGAGAATGCAAAGAGTGATAGAACCTTCGAGCTGTCGGAGGTTCCAGAACCAAATACCGAGCAACCATTGGAGGAACCAATTCCTTCAATCCCGGCTGCGGTGAATATTCCTGAGGAACCTAGGAGGTCGGGAAGAGTCTCTATTCCTCCGGACAGATACATTGGTATGGTCGAGGAACATGACATAGATGACATTCTACTCTTAACGAGTAGTGAACCCGCAACCTATAAAGGTGCCATGACTAGTTCTGACTCAAAGCTATGGCTTGAGGCCATGCAATCCGAGATGGACTCTATGTATGAGAACAACGTATGGGATCTTGTTGACTTACCTGCTAAGGTTCGTCCCCTTCAATGCAAATGGCTTTACAAGATAAAGCATTATGTGGAAGGTCAACAAGATATCTATAAAGCACGACTAGTTGCAAAAGGTTTCACCCAAGTGCCAGGTTTGCACTACGATGAAATTTTTGCACCCGTAGTCATGTTGCGTTCCATTCGGATTATCTTAGCGATTGCCGCTTTTCATGACTATGAAATTTGGCAGATGGATGTGAAAACCGCCTTCTTAAACGGTTTTTTGGAGGAAGAGTTGTACATGGTACAACCCGAAGGTTTCATCGATCCAGAACATCCTAAGAAAGTGTGCAAGCTTAAGCGTTCCATTTATGGACTTAAGCAAGCTTCAAGGAGTTGGAATCATCATTTCGACCAAGTGATAAAAGAAAATGGATTTACTCGATCGGTCGAGGAACCATGTCTATATATCAAGTCGAGTGGGAGCAAGATTGTCTTCCTAATATTGTATGTCGATGACATACTCCTGATTGGGAATGACATACCTCTCTTAACTTCGGTAAAAGTATGGTTGAAGAACCATTTCCAGATGAAAGATCCGGGTGAGGCACAAAGAATTTTGGGCATCCGTATCTATCGAGATAGATCACGTCGGATGTTATCTCTCGGTCGGAGTCTTACATAGACAAGATCCTAGAGAGATTCAAAGATGACTAACTCCAAAAGGGGTTTCTTCCTATGGCTCCAGGGGTGCATTTGAGCAAGTCTCGGGCACCCGAGACACCGGAAGAGAAAGAGCGCATGACACGGATTCCTTATGCCTCGGCTATAGGATCAATCATGTATGCTATGATATGCACACGTCCGGACGTGGCATATGCATTGAGTATGACAAGTCGATTCCAACAAAGATCCGGGTGAATCACATTGGATGGTCATCAAGAACATTCTCAAGTACCTACGGAGGACTAAAGATTGGGCATTGACTTATGGAGGCGATCAAAAGATATGCGCAACCGATTCGCAGATGCTAGCTTCCAAACGGATCGAGATGACTCAAAATCTCGGTCCGGATTCGTTTTTACTCTTAATGGCGCTGCAGATCACCGGAAGAGTTCCAAACAAAGTGTTACAAAAGAGATTCTACGACGAGTCCGAGTACTATGCCGCGTCTGAAGCTGCAAAGGAAGCGATATGAATGCGTCAATTCTTACAAGGACTATCTGTAGTGCCTAGTTCGAATGACCCGATCACCATGTATTGCGACAATAGAGGTGCCATCTTCCAGGCTAAGGAGCCCAAGTCTAGCAACAAGTCTAGACATGTACAACGGAAAGCTCATCTAATCCGAGATTACGTGGAGCAAAAGGAAGTGGTGATAGAAAAGATTGCTACAGATGATAATATAGCAGATCCTCTCACTAAACCATTACGACAAGATAAGCATGAAGGGCATGTTAAGTCCATGGGAATTAAACGTGTTCCTAAGTTGTAGTACTCTTTTATGGATTAGATTCATTCCCTTATGTACTCTATACGACATCATCGTTTTGATATTTATATATTTTGTTTTTCATGTGGTTTTGTACGACAATTTTGAACACCACAAAGTGAACTGAACAAACATCATATTTTTGGTCCTTAATTGCCCACGTGAGCTGATAACTCAAGGTAATTATTTTTTGACGTTGGTTGATGGTGGGTTCAACGAGCCATAAGTCAAACGTTTGACTGACCAATCACAGAGGCGAGTTATACGGATATCTCGTAGGACACAATTGTGACATCGACGTGGAGTCCTAAATGTTTTATAACATTCGGTGCCCGGTCGTGGATAGGACCTCCATGGTGATCCTAAGAGTCGATTCTTTTGACTATCGACTGTCTCTTGAGATTAAGGCAGATTTTGGGTGACTTTGGTTTCTTTCTCACGGTCATCCGTAACAGGGGGCCAAGTAGATTTTTTCTGGGTCATTTCATGCTGTGCTTAGTTCGGAAGGAGTCGAGTTGAAGGAAATATTCAGCCTTTATCAGGTACTCGATATTTCTCAGGGCCACTCGAGGAGTCAGAATCGAAATGCATGGCCATGCTCGAATACGAATTCGTTTTATCAGTTGAGTTACTCTCTAGTCGGGGAAACCACTCTTGATACAGATCGATTGTAAAATACGACCTTTACGGATCCGGATCTGCAAATTGTTTTACATTGAGTGGGAGAAATTTTAAATGAATATGTGAATCGGTTATCGCACATACACTTGTACGGACAAGTGGGAGTTTGTTGGAGGTGGTGTCCTCCAGTGAGTGCGGATAACGTCATTGCACGTACACTTGTACGGACAAGTGGGAGCTTGTTGGGGCTGGTGTCCTCTACAGTTAGTGCAAGGACTTATAAATCTCTAAAAGGATCAAAGGGTATACTTTTGTATTATAATCAGTTGATCCACGTTTATCAATAACGGTTGGCTTGCTAGATAAGTTTGACGTTATTGTCATACAGATGGCGGTGATCAACTGGTCCCTAAAAGTCACACCTATAGGATACGTTTGAGAGATGTGACGGTATGAAAATACAGTCATGTTGATGCCAAAGTTGACTAAGCAGTTAGTCGGAGTTATTGACTAATAATTAGTCAAACGTGATGTTGAGATATTTTATTTAATACGGATTAAATAAAATTGGCTAAGGCGAATTAAACAGTTAATTCGTAAATTAAATATAAACGGTTATATTTAATTAATGTATATTAAATTAATTATACAATATTGTCTTTGTCGGACATGTATTAATATATCGGCTAATCCTTGTTACTAGACGATGTTTTAAAATACCGATAACCGACGACAATTTATAATAAGACCGCGTCATATACATTTAGTAATTTGGAGTCGGACCACGAGTTAAAATGAAGAGGAAATGAAAGCCCATTGCTTCCTCTCTCACTCGGTTTGGCCGAACCAAAAGAACAAAAGAGAGGCTCTCTCTCTTTTGTAACCTAAGCATATTCATTTGCAAACAAACTAGGGTTTTGAAGAGCAATTTTCTCTGAAAAACTCAGATCTCACATCTAAAAACTCACAACAATTCTCTCAATATTGCAAGGCAATTAGAGAATACATTTCTAGCACAAGGGCATAGTCTCAGACGGTCTTGGGTGTATCGATTAGGAGGAAATCTACTTTGATTTCTGTTCTTAGGCCACATCTCAAAGGACCCGAGGTTATTTCTAATGCTTTATCGTTTCTTTGTTGTTTTTCGTTTATGACCATAAATCGCATATTAAATTTACGTTATAGTCCTATAATTTAAGGGTTTTATACGGATATCACCCTACAGATATGGCTTGTATAACTTGTTGATAGATTGCAGTAACCAAAGCTTGATCGACTTTGGGTGGTTCTTAAGCTTTGGAAGTGCTTGCTCCCATATAAAACCCTTCTGAAGCACCAGCTTCCATCTGAAAACCTTTGTCTTGAGGACTGTCAAAAGGTGAGTCTTCAGCAAACTCCATTGCATTGGCATCAAGTCTCTGAGCATTGTACTTTTGTTGATTATTGAATTTTCGTGCTTGATAGTGTGACACCCTCAATTTTAGCCTTAAATAAAGGCGTGAATTCTACGGAAAAACTGACAGGATATGTGTGTAATTGGTTCAACTAGATAAAACCTGTAATTTCAAAAAAATTTCCTAAACCATTCACAAACATTTCCAGAATGAAAGTGCCATAACCTGCAATTTCTAACAAACTAATTTACATACATAACCAAAGACGTAGGAATATAGTGATACAAACCAAAATAGAAGAGGGAGACATATGTCCCTTCAAAATATATACAAAACCAAAAGTCTAAAGGTTTACTATAAAAATAGCCAACTAGGTCCAAGGTTCTCTTGCTCACTAGCTCGTCCGTGAACCCCAACTAAGCATCAAGTACCTGTCAATCGCATTTTATACAAACACGAAAGCCACAATTCAGTGGGGAGTAACTTCGAGTCCTCCCAGCCACAAAACGTCATATTTAATGTAACATGTAAACAACATGATAATTAATCTAATTCCCAAGTATTCTATCATATGAATACTAAACTGACCAATTTAAACTATCATGTGAAACATATAACAAATAGTAATCCAAACTTTATCAATTGTAACCGGCTTACATCTCACCTATTACAATTCATAAAATCACCATACAAGAAAGGGCAATATATCAAAGACATGCATAAGTTCTTAGCACGGTCAATAGTCACTCAGAATCTCGAGTCTATACCACGAGGTAGGGAAGGTAATCGAACCGGTATCTTGGCTCAGCGGTTAATATTAATAAAACATGGCCAAGACACAACACAACCCTAGCCTAAAATCTGCGCAGACCTAGACATGCGGATACACACCACCGCACCCAAGACCCACAATTTTTCTAAAACAAAGTGAGTACCCTAAGGAGTCCACCAAAGGGTTGGTTAGTACTTAAGCTGACCACTTACTATCAAAATAAGTAATGAGGTCATGCCCCAACTTGGATATAAACCCACCAAGTCGGAACACAAAGGCTATTAAGCGGAAACATATACTCGTCAAAGACTATAAAGACCTATCTATGATGAAGGCCGAAATACTCACCTAGGACCTAGTCCCAGCTAGTCCCAGCTTGAATACTTTAGCCCACACCACACAAGACAAGTAAGACACCCACTTAACCATAAGAGGGCAAAGAGTCCAACTTACCAACATAAATGCTAACATTCTATCATGTGAAAGGCTATATAAATGTCTATTCAAAGAGACAATCCAACAATATCCTCAATAAGTATTCAATACCAATTTCCAATTCTAACAATATTAACCATATTAAAGGTTTCGGGGAATCTAGGGCCGTTTCTACAATATAAGAAGCTACTTAAATCAACTAACTACACATGTGAAATAAAAACATAATAAATGGCCTAAAACAAGAAAAAGGCCGATTATCTAATTCATTCAAAATTTCATCCAACCGAATTTTTACCCGCAACCCCAGCCCTGCGACAGGTACGGGTTAAATTGCGGTTGACCAATCACACAATTGATCGACATCGAATCGGTCAAAGGGACCAAGGCTCGATTTTCGATAATCATTCAACATTACAATTATCGCTATATAATTCATTCTGAGCCTATTCTTTACAATTTCATTTTCTAACCTATACTAACATGTGCAACTACCAATATAAACATAATTTTTACCTTTAACATAATTTTTACTACTAATATGATTTAATTCAAAAGTGTACTCATACTAACTATGACATTAATAAACCCGAAATGACAAATATTGCATGGAAAACCGCGAAACATGCAACGGACCAACCCGGGCCAGTCGTGGGCCAGCCGTGGGCCTGCCATGGGCCTGCCGGGCCTGCTGCCGCCACCCCTACACCTCCATTTTTCCGTTTTTGTTCATTTAAACTCCGTTTTAAACATTACTTAATCGCTCCTAAATTAATATGCTAACTTAAACTAACAAAAGACAAGCATTAGACATGCATGCATCCAATTTTATCATGTGAAAATTTACTACACAAACAAAAATCACAAAACATACAAAAACAACAAAGAATGTGACGATTATTCGTCGAGTAACTTGAAATATGTTACCTTAAGCTAGAAAATGAGCAATTAGCACCTCGAATACCAAACCCTAATATACACTAGCCGCTATCTTCCACAATATACGAGTCCCCAAACTCGTCCTCCAATTCTTCACCTAAATAAACAATAAAAACGCAATAATAAGTATAAATACCGAATTTATGCCAAAAATCGTCTTAAAACAACTTCAAGAAAACTGAAATTAAAATATACCAGGAGGTAGATCTCGAAAAGAGGATTCTGGAAATATAAATTATGTGAAAATCCGTCATGAAATGAAGAAATTATGGTGAAAACTAGCTTGAATTTGATGAAAATGGTTTTTGATTGATTTGGGAATTATTAGAATGAAGAAGGACAAAACAAAATCAGAAAAAGAAAGGAAGGGGGAGGGTGCCGCGGGTAAGGAAGAAAGGAAAGGAAAGGTGCGGGTTTTAGTCGGGATTTTACGAGTCGGTTTTGGCTCGTTTCGATAATAATTAAAACCGTTTGTCAAACGCAAATTCCGACAAGACCAAAGTTCTTAAACACGAGATTACAAGAAAATTGAATACTCATACGACCCATTTCCAAAATCGTTTACCCAATTTTCAAAAGAGTTGTAATTTTTTCCCGATATGCCCATTTTTCGAAATAAAAAGTTTTTACACGGTTTAAACTATTTTTAAACATTTCGAAACTATCAAAATAAATACTTTACTTCAAAATATAATAAAATTATATTTCTTTGAATTATTTTTACTTCAAATACATTAATATTAAATTCAACTTGATTAATAAATTACCTTCGCAAAATAATAACGGTCCAAAATTACGGGGCGTTACAACCACCCCTTCTTTTAAAAAGTTTCGTCCTCGAAACTTAGAAGGAGAAATTATAGTATACAACAACTTAATAATATAATCATAAGAAAAATATAGGTATCTTTTCAATGAAACGGTGATACTCTCGTTGATCAGACAAGAACATCCACATTCATATCAAGATATAAAAATATTTCTACACCAATAAATGAGAAAACCCATTATTGGGACGTCTCCAACAACGAGATTTAACACTCATTAATGTTAAAACCATTAAAAATCATAAAAGCATTTTCAAAATTTTAGTTTAAAGTTCTATAATAAGAATAATAATCAAAAGAGCTGTATGAATTTCATGAGGTAAGAATTGAAGTCGAACCTAAATGGGTGTCAAAGATAGAGTTTCATAGGTTACCAACATCAAACTTATGAGAGGAGTATGATGAAGTAAGGAAAAGAGGTATGAGCAGTAACGCTCATGATCAAGGAAGAAGGAAAATCAGACAACAAGGAAATGCCAGACACTTTTATCACAAACTACAACAACACCCAAAACGGTTCCAAAACGGTTCCAAAACTTCCTAACAACAAAACTCATAACCACATCACTCCCAAGGGTTTCCTCAATTGCTTATGTTACCTCATCCTAATCTATTCCCTGAAACAAGGTATTCCACTATAAGCGTGATCTCATCGTTCCAAATCCTCAAACATCCAGAAACAACTTCCACAAGCCTAAGGTCAAAGCTTCCAACAAAGCTATATTCGTATCCAACTAGTGTCAACTATGGTTTCCTCAAAAAGTAAACCTTCAATCAAGAATCCCAATACCAAGCTATAAACTCCAAGAGAAAGTTCCTCAAATATTCCACAAGATTCTCATTTCAAAACAAGGTAGTAACATACCAACCCCAAACTCTGAAAAATCAATAGGATCTCAAGTTTTCTATCCTTTTGCTTATTAAGGATTGCCAAAAGCGGATCTACACTCAGCTACAACATCATCCCATTATCTCAAGTACTCAAAGCGACCTCAAGGTCTATAAATCTATAGGGTTAACAAATTCTTCTCAACACCAAGTCTCTCTCAACTCAAGAATTCTCAAGAGTCAACTAAAATACCAAATCACATCACCAAACCATTATGGTCATCAACATCTCAAGGAATATTCTTTCAAATTTGACATCCTAAAACTTACTTACCATCAAATTCCCAAGGAACAAGGTCTTAATTGTAACAACCCTTTATCACCTCAAAGTACCTAAAACCATAAGTGAAACTATGTTCTTTAACCTAACAATTGGTGTCAACCAAACCATTACCCTTTCTAGTTACCAAAACAAGTGCTAAGACTTCCCAACAATGTAGCTTACTCTCACTCTCATAACATACTTCAAGTAGTAATCAATATCACTCACTAAAACCAACAAATAATCCCACCTTTAACATTTCCCACACGATAACATATACATTATCAAACCCTCATATCCAAAGTGATTATGGAAGCCAAACCCAAACTCGGCTACTTAGTCAATCCTATATCCTCAAATCACATCTCACTAACTCTGTAAACATGGTCGACAGGGTACCAACTATACTAAGGAGATAAGGAGTGATAACGGGATAGAGAAACGGTAAAATATTTTCAAAGGGTGCATGAACCTGACAAGTTAGGGAACTAAGGAGTCAGACCGTAAAGATAACGGTTGACAAAAATAAGAGGTATTCGAGTTAAGAAGATATCTAGGGCAAGAAGAAGATACATAAACTTTGGCATAAAAACAGGGTTCAACAAACGTTAAAGAGAAGGGAAGGAGAACAGAAGCGGCATAATGAAAGGGTTACCGCTTACCAAACACTCATCAAAGCCTATGATCGATATGATAAGGTTACATCACTAAGGTGCTCAACAAAGCCTCAAAAGTCTACCAAATCATAGGACTAACAAGGACTCCACAATGGTAGGTATTCCTCAACTCAATTGGTTCTAAGAGCCAAAATCAATTCACCACCCAAATTCATTTGTTACCATCCATGTCCCAAAGTATCTCCTTTACCATTCTCATCATCGAACTTCACTTACTATGTCATCCCCAAGTACCATGGCTTGTTTACTCCCTCATCTCACGAATTAATACTTCTAGTCTCCGATACTATAAATTAGAATCACATCTTTGAACTCACGAACTACATTGAACAACATTCCACCAAAATTCCCAAATTCAGATATGATTAAAAAGGTCAACCACGTGTTCTCAAATTTCGAAAGGTCAACAAGGGCTACTCTATACTAGATTTGGTCAACTCAAAAGGTTTAACAAACTAACTAATTCCAAAGTACGATACCAATCCATTAAGCAACGTCAATGTCCTATTGTATTCCTTTCAAGGCCTACAAGGATTAGGGCTAACTATTATTCCTTAAATTTTCCACAAGAAACATCAAGACTCTCAAATGAAGTAGCTCAGGTTCATTCCATCTTATGTACTAAGGTAGTACCCATGCTCAATCATCTATAACAAACAAGCTCTCAATAGTCATAAATCCCAAGGTGTTTCTCAACTCACTAGGCTCCCATATCAAGCACAACTAACAAGACTAACCAAAGGATCCCAAGTTATATTCTCCTATACAACTCAAACCTTAAACAATCAATTTCTCAACTCGTTCACGCCCTCCAAAGTTACATTCTCTCAAAACCGGGTTCTCTTGGACAAGAGGACTATCCTGCGGAATAAATAGACGGTGTCCACATGGACTTTTGTTATAAGGAGAAAACGAACCAAGGATGAATCAGGAGAAAGAATTGAAGAGTAGTTACCAAGGCGAGATAAGAGGAATTTGAAAGACGAATGAACAACGAAATTGGAAGATTAAGGTAAGATACACTGAATACGGAAAGAAATATCGAGAAAGTGGAAGCATTCTTCATTTGGCATAACCAATCTTTAACGACACCAAAATTAATAACTAACAATCAACAAACCTAACAATTAGCAATCACAAACAGACTAGCACATAAAATCCTAACTCTACCCATCCTACCCATCTCTCAAGTTTATTATTTAAAGGTCAAGTGATTTTAAGTGGGGTGCACAAACGTGCGTCGGGAGCAACAAGCTCTGATACCAACTGTGACACCCTAAATTTTAGCCTTAAATAAAGGCGTGAATTCTACGGAAAAACTGACAGGATATGTTTGTAATTGGTTCAACTAGATAAAACCTGTAATTTCAAAAAAATTTCCTAAACCATTCACAAACATTTCCAGAAGGAAAGTGCCATAACCTGCAATTTCTAACAAACTAATTTACATACATAACCAAAGACGTAGGAATATAGTGATACAAACCAAAATAGAAGAGGGAGACATATGTCCCTTCAAAATATATACAAAACCAAAAGTCTAAAGGTTTACTATAAAAATAGCCAACTAGGTCCAAGGTTCTCTTGCTCACTAGCTCGTCCGTGAACCCCAACTAAGCATCAAGTACCTGTCAATCGCATTTTATACAAACACGAAAGCCACAATTCAGGTGGGAGTAACTTCGAGTCCTCCCACCCAAAACGTCATATTTAATGTAACATGTAAACAACATGATAATTAATCTAATTCCCAAGTATTCTATCATATGAATACTAAACTGACCAATTTAAACTATCATGTGAAACATATAACAAATAGTAATCCAAACTTTATCAATTGTAACCGGCTTACATCTCACCTATTACAATTCATAAAATCACCATACAAGAAAGGGCAATATATCAAAGACAGGCATAAGTTCTTAGCACGGTCAATAGTCACTCTGTAACTCGAGTCTATACCACGAGGTAGGGAAGTTAATCGAACCGGTATCTTGGCTCAGCGGTTAATATTAATAAAACATGGCCAAGACACAACACAACCCTAGCCTAAAATCTGCGCAGACCTAGACATGCGGATACACACCACCGCACCTAAGACCCACAATTTTTCTAAAACAAAGTGAGTACCCTAAGGAGTCCACCAAAGGGTTGGCTAGTACTTAAGCTGACCACTTACTATCAAAATAAGTAACGAGGTCATGCCCCAACTTGGATATAAACCCACCAAGTCAGGAACACAAAGGCTATCAAGCAGTGAACATATACTCGTCAAAGACTATAAAGACCTATCTATGATGAAGGCCGAAATACTCACCTAGGACCTAGTCCCAAATAGTCTCAAATTGAATACTTTAGCCCACACCACACAAGACAAGTAAGACACCCACTTAACCATAAGAGGGCAAAGAGTCCAACTTACCAACATAAATGCTAACATTCTATCATGTGAAAGGCTATATAAATGTCTATTCAGCAGACAATCCAACAGTATCCTCAATAAGTATTCAATACCAATTTCCAATTCTAACAATATTAACCATATTAAAGGTTTCGGGGAATCTAGGGCCGTTTCTACAATATAAGAAGCTACTTAAATCAACTAACTACACATGTGAAATAAAAACATAATAAATGGCCTAAAACAAGAAAAAGGCCGATTATCTAATTCATTCAAAATTTCATCCAACCGAATTTTTACCCGCAACCCCACCCCCGCGCGACAGTACGGGTTAAATTGCGGCTGACCAATCACACAATTGACTGACATCGAATCAGTCAAAAGGACCAAGGCTCAGTTTTCGGCATAATCATTCAACATTACAATTATCGCTATATAATTTATTCTGAGCCTATTCTTTACAATTTCATTTTCTAACCTATACTAACATGTGCAACTACCAATATAAACATAATTTTTACCTTTAACATAATTTTTACAACTAATATGATTTAATTCAAAAGTGTACTCATACTAACTATGACATTAATAAACCCGAAATGACAAATATTGCATGGAAAACCGCGAAACATACAACGGACCAACCCGGGCCTGCCGGGCCTGCTACCGCCACCCCTACACCTCCATTTTTCCGTTTTTGTTCATTTAAACTCCGTTTTAAACATTACTTAATCGCTCCTAAATTAATATGCTAACTTAAACTAACAAAAGACAAGCATTAGACATGCATGCATCCAATTTTATCATGTGAAAATTTACTACACAAACAAAAATCACAAAACATACAAAAACAACAAAGAATGTGACGATTATTCGTCGAGTAACTCGAAATATGTTACTTTAAGCTAGAAAATGAGCAATTAGCACCTCGAATACCAAACCCTAATATACACTAGCCGCTATCTTCCACAATATACGAATCCCCAAACTCGTCCTCCAATTCTTCACTTAAATAAACAATAAAAACGCAATAATAAGTATAAATACCGAATTTATGCCAAAAATCGTCTTAAAACAACTTCAAGAAAACTGAAATTAAAATATACCAGGAGGTAGATCTCGAAAAGAGGATTCTGGAAATATAAATTATGTGAAAATCCGTCAAGAAATGAAGAAATTATGGTGAAAACTAGCTTGAATTTGATGAAAATGGTGTTTGATTGATTTGGGAATTATTAGAATGAAGAAGGACAAAACAAAATCAGAAAAAGAAAGGAAGGGGGAGGGTGCCGCGGGTAAGGAAGAAAGGAAAGGAAAGGTGCGGGTTTTAGTCGGGATTTTACGAGTCGGTTTTGGCTCGTTTAGATAATAATTAAAACTGTTTGTCAAACGCAAATTCCGACAAGACCAAAGTTCTTAAACACGAGATTACAAGAAAATTGAATACTCATACGACCCATTTCCAAAATCGTTTACCCAATTTTCAAAAGAGTTGTAATTTTTTCCCGATATGCCCATTTTTCGAAATAAAAAGTTTTTACACGGTTTAAACTATTTTTAAACATTTCGAAACTATCAAAATAAATACTTTACTTCAAAATATAATAAAATTATATTTCTTTGAATTATTTTTACTTCAAATACATTAATATTAAATTCAACTTGATTAATAAATTATCTTCGCAAAATAATAACGGTCCAAAATTACGGAGCGTTACAGATAGCTTGCCTTTAGCTCAAGATGCAATATAAAACAAGCATCCATAGTATGACCTCCCTTGTTGCAAGAAGAACACTAGCGTCCATCAAATTTAGGCCTCTTATTATTGTCCTTTTTCCACACATTCCATGGACCAGCCTTGGCTCCTTGTGTCTTTGCAGCAAGAGCACTAGAATCCTGAGGAGTTTGCATTATCTGAGATATACTCTTCTGACTTTCAATCTTCTGAATGATGGTGTATGCTTTGTTAATATTAGGCAGGGGATCCATCGCCAGAATGTTGGACCTTAGATGCTCATAAGAATCATTTAATCCCATGATAAAAGTAATTAACTTCTCTTTAGATGCAGATTCCAGAAGCTTCTTTAGGATGTTGCAGGTACATTTATCCAATGCACCACAATTACACTGAGGAAATGCCTCAATCTCATCAATATCATCCCAACGCCTCTTCAATTTCGTAAAATACTCAGCAACATTATCATTATCCTGAGCGATATTCTTCAATTCTTTCTTTAATTGGAAAATTAATGTACCATTAGATTGGCCATACCTTTCGCGGATTTCCTCCCAAAGTGAAGCAGCAGACTTCGAAGTGAGATACGCCTCTTTGATTCCTACTGCTATTGAATTAACGATCCAACAGCGCACCATAGTATCAGCACGCATCCATTTTGAGAACCGCGTTGAAGTAGCAGCAGGTTTAGCAACCGTTCCATCAACGAAGCCTTGTTTATTCTTCTATCCTAGCGCAAGGAACATCGCACAACTTCAGTGTGCGTAATTCGAGCCATTAAAGATCGTATTCGAAAGAATCATCCCGGAGTAATCGGAATTGGACAAGAACATCGGATTGTCATATTGACTGTTACAATCGTTATCAGTAACTTCAGGCATCTTCAATGTTGTGGCGAAAAAATGAAGAATTCGCGAGAAAAAACGAAGAAATTCGAGAAAGAATTGAAAAATATAGAAGCAATTTCAAGATTGAGAGTAGAAAGATGATCGATTTCGATTTAATCGAGAAATCGAATCAAAAGATGATCAAAATATCGAAGAAAATGAGAAAACCTAATTTTTAGGGTTTTTGATTATTGCGATTTGTGCGAAAAATTGAAGGAAAAGGAAATGCGAAAGCTTAAAATGATGTGAATCGAGAGACATGAACTAGTCCTGCTTTGATACCATGTAAAACCATGGATTAGAGCTTGAATACATGGTACAATGGTGGCGACGATCTCTATTGATGAATAGAACGAAAAGTGAAGAAAGCTTAGAATGTTTAGTGAGATAAAGTTTGTTAGAGAGAGAGGGTAAATAAGGAAATGTATTATTAAGTTAGTTGGATATCTACATGATGGTATTTATATACAAGTGTGGCCATAACAACCTAACTAGTGTAAGCTGATAGGTTTATCGCGTACCTATGCAAAGATAAATTCCCTAAACACAAGTAAATGTAGTAATAGGGGTCGAACCACAAGGAAACGGGAATTACGTTGTGAATTGCTATGGGTAGATTTTTATCAAGGTCGATTTCGTTTTTGGTTTGGTTTGTTTTGTTTGATGATTAATAAAAATGTAATGTAAATTATATGATAAAAGAGAGTCTAAGGGGTTCGGGTCACACATGCAAAGGTAAACATATGATCATGATAAACTTGGTACTAATAACATTGACAATTGCTTAGGCTTAAAGACACCCACCTTACGATATTAGTGTCAACCATAGACCGGGTCCTAGAGAAACTCTCGTCCATGACTAGGGCGTCCTACTATACATGCTTAGTCTAATTCAATTCCGTGCCTCTCGACTTATAGAACGAATGAACAAACTTAATCAATTGAATAAGGCCTTAAACAAAGATTAAACGTTATGGCACAAGCATGTGATAGAAGCAATTTAAACAATATTATTATTAACCTATTTAAACATGTTATATATTTGATTTTGCATGGCTCCCCTAGCCCTTAGACTAGGAAATTTAGCTACTCATATTTGTAAAAGAAATGCAAATGATATTTAGATTATAAGGCATATTGTAGGAATTATCACTAAAGTGGAAATTGTATACTAATGATGAAATGTAAAAGACTAATACTAAACTCATAAACAAAATACAAAATGTAAATAAGAGAAAGATTACCAAAGTAGGAGCTTGATAGAACTAACTCGGAAACCAAATGCTTGAATATATAAATAACCAAATGTTTAACAACTACAAGCTTAACAATATTGAAAACTAATGAGAAAACAAATGAGAGAAATATAATGCTTAAGGCTATTGTAAAGTAAAATGAGACGTGAAAATTGGATGTCCTAAACTTCGGAATTGTAGACACCTCGTTTCTGCACCCCTCGCAAACCACCCGGTGATGATTGGGCCGCATGTTTGATTCGCGGAACGATTTGTGACAGTTCGTAAGATTATCGTCAAGTGATTGCTCAAATATTAATGTCAACCTTTTAGTTGTCATCTACGTGTCGATACGGTCGTTTTGGCAGTAATTAGAGTACATTCGGAGTCCGGATCAAAAACCGTCTCCATTTTCTGATAGCTGTTAAATCCCGAGTCAGAATGTTCTGGAATGTTCCGGATATTTCTATTCCATATTTCTCAAATTTTATCTTTTGGCAAATAATATCCCGTAATATTCAAAAGATAATCGAATTATTTCCGTCCTACCATAACTCAAACGCGGAAATCTTTCTTAAGCAAAAGGAAACCTCCTGGGAATAGACGCAGCAGGTGCTGCGCCTCTTCCAAGAGACGCAGTGGCTGCTGCGCCTCTTCCCAGGCCCTTCTTTGCATGGTTTACGTATCTTTTTTATATCTTTCCGAGATTCACTTCCAAAGAGTCTCCGAAACCCTATTCCTTCACGTGATTAGTATAAATAGGAGCTTTCGTTCCTCATATTTCTCACGCGAGTGTCCGCCCTTCTCTTCTCCCTTTGCATTCTAGACTTCGTTCTTACTAATTGGCGCCTACGTGCTTGGACTTCCGACCACGTAAGCTCGGATCTTTCCGGGTACCAGCCTCTCCGTTGCATGACCGACCAATTTGACCACTACACTCAATCAATCTAATTAATCAACTTGTTAAATCGTTTTCCTCTTTCGAGGGCACTCTTCCCTTGCATTCGCGTCGAGCATCACTAATCGATCTTCTTAGTTCTTCTCGTTCCGTCAACATGTAAGTCTGAGGGTGTATAATTTCCTTTTATTTATTGTATTTTAATTATTGTATAACAATTGTAAGGTTTATGTCGAAAGTACCCCATTAAAATCGATTTCTAAAACCGTCTTTAAAACCTTTTTTTTGCGGATTTCCAGTAGACAGACGTCGAGAAAAGACGCAGCAACTGCTGCGCCTCTTCGAAGGAGCGCAGCACCTGCTGCGCCTCTTCGTGAGGCTGCCGTAGTTTCTGCTTATTTTCTTCTTCCTCCGTCCTCTGTAATTCGTATCAAATTAATTTCTTTTGTTTTGTTAGTCTGTTAATTCGTTCACATGATAGTTTAATAATTCATATGTATATTAGCCATCATCGTTAACATGTTTAAATCGTCATAAGTCCGACTCTAATCCCTAATAATCAATATTTGCGGGTTTTCGTCATTAAATTCAATTCGAGTTTTAGAGATTCAATTCGTTCATGTTGGGTTTCTGGGATTCATCGTTGGTATATTTTCACCTGTTTTGTTCATTAATTCATCAACGTTCATCATGTTTAGTTAATAATTCGTTTAGTTAGTTAGTTTAATTAATCATTCATTAACATCGACCCTTCACATAATTAATCCGTTTAATCCGTCTCATCCATGTTCTACTGTTTTTATGACTAATTCACATGTAAATAATCTGCTAATAACTTTCATCCGAGTCTAAAATCGTAATCAATCCCTAAAATTACCAATTAACCTTAACGATTTGCAGTTCCGGCTTCACAGCCAGAACTCACCCTTGGAACAGACGCAAAGAATCGCCGCGCTCTTCCAAAGGGCGCAGTGCTTTCTTCTTTGTTCCCAGGGTGAATTCTGTCCCTGAACTCCTTTTCTGCTTTGACGTAGTTTAATTAGTAAGCGTATTAAACTAACTATTAATCGTATTATCACCTTCCGACTTGTTCGTATTTCTTTGTTTTATTCTTTTATTCTTTTTTATCAAATCATCCGTTTTAGCGGTATTTTCGACATAAATCGCCTGTTCCATTGTAATTAATGTAATTTCAATTATTGTAATTTATCATTATTGTATTTCGTATCATTTGTATGTTTTCACATGTAAATCGACCTTAAATCCCAACTTCGACATTAGATGTATGCTAATTATGTGTCAACCGACTTAGTTAATTCTCACATGCTAGGATTAATCTATGGATGTTGCATTGCATGCATATAGCCGACAGTATATCAAGTACGAATAACTTCCCTAATCATTAGTAGAGGCCGCTATCGAGGCGGGCGGGATTAGGTGTTCGATCAAAAGAGCTTCCTAATACGTACCCTCACCCCTTACTCCAGATCTCCGTGAGCACCCGTGTTCATTGGCATCCACGAGAGTCATTCTAGACATAGAATGCTAAGGGTAACGATTGCTTAGTGTTCATGTCACTACTTTGTGTCTTGACATGACACGAGGTATTCGAACGGTTCCAATTTCCCATAAAAATTGGTGGCGACTCCATACAAAATGCAAACGCTTGTTTTCGAGCCCCTTCACCAAGCGCCCCCGTGGGCGGCCCGCTGTCCACAGTTTGGCGACTTCACTGGGGAAATACACTTACGTGTAGCTAAGGGTGAAACTTGAACAAGGTTAGGGAATAAGTTTGTACAAGACAATTGTCGGTTTTCATAACTCGGTCTTCCTAGACCGTTTAAATCGGCCTTCCTAGGCCCAACCCAACCCATTCGACCAACCGTCCCGTCTAAACGGTCCTAATTCTTATTTGGGCCTAAGGATGGATAGCGATTGACGTCATCCATACCATGATGCTTACTCTTGTTTGTATCAAGGGCCTTCACTACTTGAGGAAATGGACTAGGAATCGGCCTTACTCTTGTTTGGCACGAGCCTCTCCACAGACTTCGGGTTTGATGGTTCGGTATGGCAACCCACCCTTTAAACCAAAACCCTTTCTAAACGCACTCAGCATCCCGTTATAATGCTTGTATAAATATGTAAACCTTATGTAATCACCATTTCTAAACAAAACCATGACGAATTTTCAAAAAAATCAAAACCCGTTTTCAATCAAGAATTTCGAAATAGGGCCTTTAATTAGCACAAAATCCGGTCAAAACTCTGTCCGTTCGTCGTGTCAAAATTCGGGCCACAAGCCCATTTCAAACCTCACCTCGAGTCCACTCCTACAACTACACTACAGTTGACTAGGACACACATTTTCAAAGACCTTGTCTTTCTTCAAAACTCACTCAACACAAGTGGCACACACCCACTTCACGAGTCAAAACTTTTCCTCTTTTAGCAAGTGTGATAGAATGGTCGATCGTGTTTTGATTCGTCGCCGATCTCTTATCCGTCTCCAAGATGCCTGGTCAAGTGATGAAACGAACCTCCAAAGAAATTCAAGAGAGTAAAGATCGAATCCTAGCCGCGATAGCCCAAATGCAAATCACTCAAGAACAAACCTATGACCGCCTTGAGCTTATCGAAGGCCGTATCTTTGATGTAGAGGGAAAGCTACCTCCCCCTAAAGGTGGAGTGCTACAATTTTCCGATGACGAGTCTAAAGATGAGAATCCTGTCCTAGGAACAACCGCAGCCGAGAAAAGACTCCAATACCTAGAGGAGCAATTGATGTACCTTAAGGGGGATGACATTTACAGGGAGAACAATCGTAACTATGAAGCCGTCAATTCCAAATTGCCCACTAACTTTAGCATGACGGATATCCCTAAGTTTAAAGGACATGAGAACCCTTTGAACCACATCCGAGCTTTCAAGGACTACATGTCTATCAAAGGCATCAAACCCGAGATGTTCTTAAGGATCTTTCCTTCATCTCTTGACACCATCCCAAAGCAATGGTTCTACACTTTAGATCACAAAAAGGTCGCTACTTGGGAGGACGCCGCCATCGAGTTCTCGAAACAATACGCGGATAATGCCGAGATCCAGGTCAACATGCGTACTCTAGAGGTTCTTACCCAAAACGACAAGGAAGGATTCACCGACTTTCTAAGTAGGTGGAGGAAGACTAGTACTCAACTAGTTGAACGCCCGGATGAGGCCACTCTTGTGGAGAAGTTCGTGGACAATCTCAAGCCCATATATGCCAACCATTTGAGATATCAAAACATCAAGACCTTCAAGGACTTAACTGTACTAGGGACACGAATTGAAGACGACATCCGTAAAGGACTCCTGTCCAAAACGGTGGGTCGAGGATATCAAGGGTCCACAAGTCGTTCATACGGCTCTACTAGCAAGACCGACGAAGTTAACCTTCTCGAGCCATCCAAGAAAACTAGCCCACCAAGGAAGTTCACAAACCTTGGGGATACATACTCCAATGCTCTAAAAAGACTAATGAAGCAAGGTAAACTCCAACCCATTGGGCCTACTCCCGAACCTGAAAGGAAGTCCAAATTTTGGGATGAAAATTCCTACTGTGAATACCATAGGGGCAAGGGGCATGACACAGAAAAATGCTACAAATTGAAACATGTGCTACAAGATATGATTGAGGATGGCCGACTTCCAATCCCGCCAGGAGGCAAGCCCAACAACACTCAGAATCCTCTTGGAGTTCTAGTGATTACAAGTGACGAATCTACCTTAGATTGCTCACACCTCATTTCTCCCACCGAAAGTGAAGTTCATGCAATTGAGAAAGAAAGGCTCTACTCTACCATCTCCCCTACCATCTCCGACTTCATCGCCTGGGCAAGGAGTGTAGATAGACAAGTGTGGGAACTAGAAAACATGGTAACGACCTTGCGCAATCCCAAGGCAACGCCTAAAGAGCGCGTACCATTGACCTTCTCTCAAAATGCTACTATGCAAGAAGTAGTCGCCGTGGTTGATAAACTAGTTGATCAAATCATACAACTAGAAAGTGACATCATGAGAATGAAGGAACTAGCTGTAATTAATGGGGTTTGGGCCGATGACGATGAAGACGAATACCTCATTGAAAACTCTTTGGTAAAGGAAATAGTCCAAAACGGTGAAGACCAAGATGTGGACCACCTAACTCGTTCGGGTCGCCCATATCAAAGCACCACTCAAAACGGTCCAACCAACGTCATCACACCAAATGACAACGAAGATGACCCCACTGATCATTTGCTCAAGCGATTCTGAGAAAACCAAGGCCGATCTTTCATCCGGCAACTAGTGGCAAGCTCATTTCCGCATCGCCAAGCTTTACTGCAAGCTTTGGCCAAATTGAATGTAGCACATAACTCTACTCCTGAAGACGTAGTCAACTTGGTCTTCCAAGAATCACCCAAGCTAAGTAATCCTGTTACTTTCTCAGACGAAGACTTGCCACCTTTCGGCGCCAGTCACAACCTTGCTCTATACATCACCGTCATCTGTCTAAAGAAAAATGTGCCAATGACCTTGGTAGATGATGGCTCCGCGGTCAACGTCATACCCCTCAAAACGGCATACAAGCTAGGCATGAAAGAGTCGGACTGGACCCCTACAAATCAAGGTGTACGTGCATATGACGGTACACGACGAAAGGTGGTTGGACTTGCTAGCCTAACCATAGCCACGGGACCAATCGAGCGAAAAGTCAACTTCCAAATAGTAGACATCGAAGCTTCATTTAACATACTTCTGGGAAGGCCTTGGATTCATGCTTCCAAAGCAGTAACATCCACCCTTCATCAAAAGATCAAGATCCCACTAAATGGCAAAGTTGTGACGATCACTTCGTCACCTATCAAGGCCATAATCGAGAAGCAATCAAATAATCAAGTCCTTGCGGATCCCATATACGAACTTGGGGGCTTCCAAAGCGTAAATGTCATAGAAAGTGAGTTGGCGCCCTTATACTATAATCCCTACTCTAACTTGGTAGTCAACCACATACTCAAAAATCAGGGATACTTCCCTGGAATGCCTTTGAACCCGACTCGGAAGAACACCTTCGCGCCATACAAGAAAGGCAACTCATCAAGAATACCACTTGGACTAGGGTACAAACCCACAACAGAAGAAGTTCTCGAAATGCTTGCCCAAGTCCAAAATCGCAAGTATGTAGGAGTCCAAATGAGGCCATATCTCCCTACCTTGAATTGATACTTCGTTCAAGAAGGAAGTTCGGAACTCTTTCATGGATTTCCCGAACCTTGGCATTACCTCGAGAGGAAGTTAGCCGGAATCGAGATCTTTCACGATTGCTACTTCATCCCTCCAGAAACGGTTCCTACCGTCAAAACCCGTCAAGCACCTTGCTTAGACGAGCAAGCTGTTAGCCTTTTGTTCGGAGAGGACCGATTTGTTAAGGCCGCGCAGGATGAGATCATTACTACGATACTTCAAGACGATCGCTTCAACCCCACCGCATTGATCACGAAATCGACACAAAGCGGCGAAAGGATGGAGAAAATCAATCAAATGGACCGACAATCGGGAAGACTCTTCAAGCTCACCACCGGAGAAGGAGAGATGTTCAAAGAAGAACCGAGGAAGACGACGAGTTCGAATCGGAATCGAGTCGGAGTCGGAGTCGAGTCAAAGTCTAGAGAAGTCATTAGAGAGTCTACTCCTGTCGTCATCCCCACTCCCTTCGTTTCTCCTAGCTTATTTTCAAGTAGCCACAGTAGTTCGGGAAATGCCCAATTACTGTCCCTTTACCGCCACTGACCATGGATCAGTTGGCTTCTTTGTTTCAACTTTACTCAAATCTTAATATGAATAAATCGGGTTAACTTACTCTTTGCGTTATCTTGAGTGCAATTCTGTTTATGATGATACTGAGGATGACCAAGACCCAGACTTGACCGAAATACCTCCCTACGTAGCCAAAGAAATACTACAGGAAGGGGAAGGGGGACCTGTAATTGAGGATACCGAACCCATCAATGTAGGAACCGAACTAGAACCCAAAGAACTTAGGATAGGGAGTACCTTGAGCTCTACCGAACGGGCCGATTTCATAGACCTCCTAAATGAATTCAAAGACGTTTTCGCTTGGTCCTACAAAGACATGCCAGGGATCGACAGGGATATCGCCGAACATAGGATTCCGATTAAGCCAGGTTTCAAACCTGTGAAATGTGAAGCTTCGACGAATGAGAACATAGTGGGCTCTAAAGATTAAGGAAGAAGTTGACAAACAATTCAAAGCCGGGTTCATCAAAGTTTCCGAGTATTCTGACTGGGTAGCTAACATAGTACCCGTACCCAAAAAGGATGGGAGAATCCGAGTTTGTGTTGACTTTAGGGATTTGAACAAAGCAAGCCCAAAAGATGACTTCCCTCTACCTCACATCGACATATTAGTGGACAATACTGCAGACCACGCATTACTATCCTTCATGGATGGATATGCGGGTTATAACCAAATCAAAATGGCCATGGAAGACATGCATAAGACCGCGTTCGTCACCCAAAGGGAACCTATTGCTATACAAGAATGCCGTTCGGATTGATCAATGCCGGAGCTACATACCAACGCACCGCGACTACACTCCTACATGACATGATGCATAAAGAAGTCGAGGTATATGTAGATGACATGATCGTCAAATCCAAGGAAAGAGAGGGACATATTGCGAACCTTCGCAAGTTCTTCGCAAGGCTACGGAAGTACAACATGAGACTCAACCCTCAGAAATGCACATTTGGGGTGACCTCTGGCAAGCTCCTAGGATACGTCGTTAGCCAACGAGGCATAGAAATAGATCCTTCCAAAATCAAAGCTCGATCGAAATGCCACAACCTCAAACAGAAAAGGAAGTCGAGGGATTTCGGGAAAAGTGCAATACATAAGTCGATTCATATCGAAACTTACGATGATTTGCGAGCCTATCTTCAAGAAACTCAAGAAAATGGACCACACCATGTGGGACGACGATTGTCAAAAGGCGTTCGACAGAATCAAGGAGATATTGGCTAAACCACCAGTGCTCATGCCACCACAACAAGATCAACCTCTTGGTTTGTATCTCACGGTAACCGAAACCGCCATGGGCGCCATGTTAGCTCAAACCGTAGGAAGTGAAGAAAGAGCTATTTACTACCTAAGTAAGAAGTTCTTGGAATACGAGTGCAAGTACTCACAACTCGAAAAGACATGCCTCGCTCTTGTGTGGGCAACGAAGAAGCTACGTCACTACATGCTTAGCTACTCCGTCAAGATATTCTCCAAAATGGATCCAGTCAAATACCCCTTCGAGAAACCCGTCCTCAACGGACGCCTGGCAAGATGGACCATGATGCTCTCGGAATTTGACCTCAAATATGTGCCACTGAAAGTTATAAAGGGTCGCGCCGTCGCCGAATTCTTCGCAGAAAATCCCATCAACGACGCACAAACCATAGATACTTGGTCATTTCCCGACGAGGATATACTTCAAACAGATGTAGACTCCTGGGACCTATACTTCGATGGAGCATCAAACCTAAGAGGATTTGGGATAGGAGTGTTGCTCATTTCTCCCGAAGGTGAGCATACACCGATTCTTTGTCAAACTCGACTTCGAGGTGACAAACAACGCCGAGAATATGAGGCTTGTCTAATTGGACTACAAAGCGGCGGCGATAAGCTTAGGCATCAAAAACCTCCGAGTGCATGGAGATTCATCACGATCATCAACCAAGTTACGGGATCCTGGAAAATCCGAAGTGAAAGCCTAGCACCCTATCGGGCTAGGATAGACCAAGTCGCTCAATTCTTTGATCACGTAACTTATTTACACCTACCTCGAGAAGAAAATTAATTTGCAGACGCTCTTGCGAAACTTGCATCTTTGATAAACATGCCAGATTACATGATGGAAATGCCTTTGTGTATCGAACGACGGTCGGAGCCGGCTTATGTCCATCAAATTACCGATGAAGAAGAAATCGCACAGGAACCCTGGTTCCAAGCAATCCTGAATTTCAAGCTCAATGGCACCTATCCACCAGACATGGACAAAAGGGGACAACGCGCTATACGCCTACTAGCTTCCCAATACATCCTAATGCAAGGAGAATTATACAAAAGAACACCTCTTGGTGTAGTCCTACGTTGCCTTGATCATTCACATGCACGAAAGGTGATGGAAGAAGTCCACGACGGTGAATGCGGTCCTCACATGAGTGGACCTATGATGGCAAAGAAAATCACACGTCTAGGGTACTATTGGACCACAATGGAATCTGATTGCATCAAATATGTGAGACATTGCCACAATCAAATCTTCGAACGCGTACAACATGTCCCTCCTTCGTTGCTCTATACGATGACATCTCCTTGGCCATTCTCTGCATGGGGAATTGACATAATTGGGAAAATAACCCCAGCCGGAACAGGAGGTCACTGTTTCATCTTAGTGGCAATTGACTACTTCACCAAGTGGGTAGAAGCGGCTTCCTACACCGCTCTTACGGCCAAAAACGTAGCCAAATTCATACAGAACAACATCATCTGCCGATATGGTTGCCCACATGAGATCATCAGCGATAATGGGTCCCACTTCCAAGCCGAAACCGAACAATTGCTAGCCAAGTACAAGATCAAGCATCATCACTCATCGCCCTATAGACCACAGACTAACGGCGCGGTAGAAGCGGCTAACAAAAATGTCGTCACAATCCTCAAGAAAATGACTGACAATTACAGAGATTGGCCAAGCAAAATACCCTTCGCTTTGTGGGGGTATCGTACATCAGTTAGGACGCCCACTGGGGCTACTCCTTTCTATTTGACTTATGGGATGGAAGCCGTACAACCAGTCGAGCTAGAAATACCATCCCTGCGTATTCTGCTAGAAAGTCAAATCCCGGAGGCCGATTGGAAAAGGGATAGATACGAAGAACTCATCCTCCTGGATGAACGTAGGCTACGTGCCTTACATAATGTCCAAACATATCAAGCACGTATCAAACGAGCTTTCAACAAAAGGGTTAGGCCAAGAAACATCAAAGAAGGAGACTTAGTACTCAAATCGGTTAGAGCTCTTTTACCTGTCGACCCAAGGGGAAAATTCAAACCTAATTGGGCCGGACCATATCTAGTCAAATCCATACTCCCAGGGGGTGCGGTTAGAATCACAGACCTAGATGGGAACGAGTTTTCAAACCCCACAAATCTCGACCAACTGAAACGATACTATGCCTAGAATAGGATAAAAACGCGCCTCGCGTAAACCTAAGTGTCGCTCTTGTGGCACTAAATAAACGGCCCCTGGCCCATTTGAATGTCACTATGCTCTTGCATCTTGGCAAACTTGTCATCCTCATATCGTCAAACAAACTAAATTCGCACCTCCCGAGTAAGCAAAAGCTCATGCTTATTTTCTATGTTCATTACAAGCTCTTGCTTCGAACAATTATTCTTTTACATTTACTCGAACTACGCGCAAGGGTTTGATTTCGCTTTCTCTAAGTGAATACGTAGGCAATCCTTCACGGGATTCAACCCACCATTATATTTAAAATGTAAATAGAAGGACATTTGCATTGCATATGAAATTCGACAAGAATAATCAAAGAAAATCAGAACGGTTTCATAACCATTTAACCTTTTTATTTCATTCAATTTCTAATAATAATAGTACGACAAATAATAGATTAGGCTAGGATTCTAAAAATCCCCCCTTTCTTATTACAACAATAAATAATAATAATTAAATAATAAATAAGACTTGGGCTATTCCTCCATCTTTCCCTTGCCCTTGTCGTTCTTGTCATATTTCTTGTCACGACCTCGAGCCGGGCGCTCTTGCACCACTTCAGACCTAATCACCAACGGTCTTTCTCGAGGCCTGACTCTCCCATTCTTGCCAACCACCATCTCTGCGATAGGAGTAGTCTTCGATTTCTTCGAAGGATGAATGACTTGGAACCCGGCTTCTTCTTCTCCTTCAGTCAGATGCTTCTCCTTCTCTTTATCTCCCTCGCGCACCTTGTAATCAACGGGCTCACGCTTCCTCAGTCTTTCGCGCTCTTCCGAAGTTGCAGCCTTCCTCCATCTCAGATAAGAGTCCGACACCCACAAGGCATTGGAGGAGAAACTCAAGCACCACATGTTTCTTTGGGCCCACTTCATAGCCCACTCTCTTCGGCTCTCTGTAGTAAGCGCCATAGCAGTTTGCGGAACGGTGTCAAGCCTAGGGATCATCTGCTTCAACCCGACTTGTCTCATCAATCTCTCAGGGAAGATGCATACCATGAACTCCAATCCCAGAATGCGCACGGACCTAGTAGGATCCAAAGAAGACACTCCAAAGGATGGACTTGAGGTGCCACCACGGAACGACCCACCGATCGGTGGGCCATCATCAGTCTTCAGCTTGTTCTTCCAATAGTCGCAGACCCGGGTGAAGTCCACCATGTACAGCCGTGTCCTCATCGAAATCATACGGGCATGATAGGAAAGTGCATGAACTGGGGGCTCGAGCAATCGGAGCCGTTCCATAAGCCAAACCTACCAAAAACAGGTGTTAGACACCCACAAAAAAAAAAAAAAAAAAAAAAAAAAAACGAAAAAAAAAACGAAAAAAAAAAAAAAAAAAAAAAAAAAAAAAAAAAGAAAGAAGGGTGTCTTTACCTGTAGGATAACGGGACTTCCCAAGAACGGCAGATCACGGTTGGATTTCCTATTATCCAAGCCCAAAATGATCTCCCCTAGGCATAGACAAGCTGGGCTCTGCGCCTCCATTTGCTCAATAAGACCCAATAGACGGGGATCACCTCGCAGTTCTTCGTCAACATGTCCCCAAAAGACATATACATGCAAAGAAACGAAGCCAAATGCTCTCCTCCTAGCAACATAAGAGACAGTAGGGTCGGCCCTGTTGATGAATCGGTCTATAAAATCTAGCATCCTCACGCCCTTCGGAGTAACGAGACGATCCACCTCAAGTCTAGTAAGTCCAAGCAAATCTCTAAACTTGCTCTTATACCCTTGAGCAGAGAAGGGATGGCGGAGTAGATGTTCGGGTCCCACCCGCCAATGGCGCAATTTCCTCCTAAAAGGACAAATATCACCTCCTGGGAACGCAAAAACATGATAATTTGGGTCCCAATGATCAAGGCAAGCATCCAAGAACGGTTTTACAACCTTAATGAGTTTCAAACTCAATAAAGCCCCAAGGTTATAAGCACCCATATCGTGCTTCTCAATGTTCGAAAACTCATTAGTCCATTCCTTCAAGCGAATCTCCAAAGTATTCATGATGATAATTTTCTCTTGAAAATTTATTGAGAGTTTTTATGTGAGGCGACGAAGAAGAGACGGAAGAATTATATGATTTAAAGCTTCGTCGACGCTTCTATTTATACTAATTGCTTTGTTTCCAAAAATCCGTCGAACCGACACTGCTTGGAACAGTGCGCGGCACTGCTGCGCCTCTTCAAAGGGACGCGGCTCATGCTGCGCCTCTTCCCCCTCACTACGTGATTTCCGCGTTTGGATCTTTCCTAATTCTATAAACAAATAATTTCCTATTCCTACGGGATTTTATTTTGGTAAATCCGAGAAATTTACCATGCTTCAGGCTTCCTTAATCCGCGGACACGCATTTCGAGGCGACATCGACATTTTCCGCCATTTTTCTCGCACTTTCATATTTAGTTTTCATTTTAATTCTTTTTTTTCAACATTTACTTAGTCATTTCATTTTCTTAAATTCTATTTTTTTTCATTTTCTAACTTACAGATTTCTCTTTTTCTTTTTTTTTTCGGGGGTAACCCTCCCTACCGTCCGGTCATTTCCGGCAAAATTTTTGCATTTTCACGTCCTTTTGAGTCTCATTTTGCACTAATTAAAGGCCCTATGTGTATATAAAAATGTATGTGTTGCGTGATTTTCTATGTAAATTTCGGCAGCATGACGGCATAAACCGTTGTCTACCAAACCTGTTCAAAAGCTAACCTGCAGGTACAACCAACACAACCCAACAGCAAAAGGCACTCAGGCCGTCGTATACACAACAAAAAAGCAAATGTACAAGCAAACTGGGGGCTTCGCCCCAAACAAGTCCAAATGTACAACTGGGGGCTTCGCCCCAAACAAGTCCAAATCCAAGTAAACTGGGGGCTTGCGCCCCAAAACAAGTCCAAAAATGTTCAAAATCAAAACCACGCAGACTACTGCTGGGTACCCTCTAGCTCGGCAACCCTCGCCATAAGAGCGGCAATCTCGGCATCCCGAAACTCGAGCTCCCTCGACAAACGAGCCGTCTCCTCCCGAGACTGGGTCAACTCTCGCTCCAGCTCACGATCGGCCTGTGGACAACAATAAATTGACTCATGTCAATCAACTCAAACAAAACTGAAGGACCAAAAATCAAAAGAAAACAAATGAGGTTCATACCTGACGACCCCGACCACCGACGAGTGCCTCGATGGCGGTAGCTCGCAGCCGGTTGGCCACCCTCCATAATGCCACGAACCGAGATGGCGCGACCTGCATTTCAAAAGTAATTCTCAGCAAAATTGAACAAATTCAATCAAATGTGTTCTTACACGAAAACTATGCAAAATAGGAACTCACCCTCCGAATCAGATGCTGCCAGTCATCTAGGCCAGCATCCGTCACAGCCACGTCAAAGTCACGCAGCTCGGAGATCGTCGTCCTCCCGTGCGTCGGTGTACTCAAGGGTCTCGGGATACTGCGGGGCTCGATGCCCGCCGCCTCAACCTCCTGCAAAGACAAATGGCTCTCGTTAATCGATGATCTTTCGTCGCAATTCTCGAAAATCAAGATCCAACAAGAAAACAAAAGATACTCACCACTACCGGCCAATACGCCAACCTCCCGTAAAGGAACGCCGAGTAATCCTCGTCAGGGAGAAGAAGGTCGTCGCCACTAGCGCCAGCCAAGTCCGCCTCCTCTCAGCTGACGACCCCCTCGTCCGAGGTGGGCCCGTCTCGGAATCTCCTCCTCCTCAGCAGCCTCCTCCTCGGGAACCTCGTCCGCAGCAGCCATCACCGCAGCGGTGAAGGCCTGCTCTAGCGCCTCCTCAACAACAGCGGCGTCTATGTCCATGGGATCTCTCCCAGAAGTAGAAGCATCGTCACCTGCAAATATTAAAGCAAATCCAGGCCGCGTCCCATGACGACAAGCCTTTGTTAAGAAGTTTTCGAGCCTTCAAGGCCCCGGAATTCCCCATTTCTGGCCATCCTTGGCCATATTCCCACCAATTCAATCACTCATGCGATGAATTAAGTCAAGTCAAGTCCGAGTCAAAGCCTAGTCTCGGGTTCGAGTCGAAAATTCGGCAGCATTTCGCTATAATGGCGGTTATGCCCTAGAAAAGTGTCCTGAAAAAGTTGTCACAAACCAAAATTCCAAGATGGTAGAAAGTTTACCCATCATCCAAGGGTCCCAAATAACAAGTTTCATCACAAATGGGCAATCCTAGGGCCATTTTCGAAGCAACTTACGATCTAGCTGTGAAACCGTCTCAAAATTCGCTTAAGGGCTCAAAACTCGATGAAAATTCAAAGTAAATACATGGTTATGTTCCTAACATTACCTATTATCCATTTCTAGCATCAATTTGGCAAGACAAATCCATTTGGGGGAAAAGCCCCAAATTTTCGATCAAAAGGGTCGAAAACCCTAATGTTCGCGGCTCAAAATTCGACAAATATGGAAGATTAATGCAAGATTAAAGCACATACCTCGATTAGTCATATTTTAAGCAAGCTTTTGAATCCAACCTCGACGAAAATGGTGAAGATTTGAGAGAGAATGGAGTGATTTATGTTTCGAATAAAATGAACATAAACCTTCTGACTTTCGCGTTTTTACGCAGAATTGCCAAATTAGGGAACAGACGCAGCAGGTGCTGCGCCTCTTCCAAGAGACGCAGCTCTTGCTGCGCCTCTTCCTTTTGTTCCCCCCTTGCGGGTTTTCAAAAATCCGTTATGAGTTCGTTATTCGTGGGCCCATCTTTGGTGCGCCTCTTCCTCGACGACATTTTATCATTTTGGGTCCGTTTCGACGATTTTCTTTCGTTCCGGCCCACGTTTTATCCAAACAGCGACAGATTTTCGCAGTATTGTCCAAGATCATTTTATCCCACAAGTGAGATTTCGCAAATTGCTCAATTTTTATGTCCAGCGCAGTAGTATTTTGCAGTACCGCTCACTCAAGACTTTCTTTCTACGACGATCAAGATGTTCCTAGTCGTCTATCCCCAGCGCAGTAGTATTTTGCAGTACTGCTCACTCAAGGTTTCCCCCACGACGATCAAGATGTTCCTAGTCGTCGGCACGTTCTCCAACCAAGAGTCCGCTTGAGGCCAACGCAAGCAGATTCAACCTCCAAAATTTCGCCAGAGTTCGCTTGAGACCGACGCAGCGGATCCCAGCGCTTTCTACCGACGTCCTGCTTGTTTTCAATATCTCTTTTATTTCCCATAAAGTTCGATCAAATCTCGGTATGATCGCTTATGGTGGCGAGCCTCCTTACGTAGTCTAATGGACTTTAAACGACCCTCCCGATAGTCGACGGACTCTAAAATGTTCCCGACGATAGGTCCTTGGTTCGAGACCCCTTGAGCGCCTCGCGTCGCCATAGTCGTCGGGTTGTAATCTTCGATTGACCTGATGGCTATACTTTGACTTTCGCCTTGTCCAAGCCTCGGTCAAAGTGGGGGCTCAGAGACACCTCGTTTACTCGCACCCCTCGCAAACCACCCGGTGATGATTGGGCCGCATGTTTGATTCGCGGAACGATTTGTGACGATTCGTAAGATTATCGTCAAGTGATTGCTCAAATATTAATGTCAACCTCTTAGTTGTCATCTACGTGTCGATACGGTCGTTTTGGCGAAATTAGAGTACATTCGAGTCCTGGATCAAAAACCGCTCCATTTTCCTCGATAGTCATAAATCCCGAGTCAGAATGTTCTGGAATATTCCGGATATTTCTATTCCATATTTCTCAAATTTTATCTTTTGGCAAATAATATCCCGTAATATTCAAAAGATAATCGAATTATTTCCGTCCTACCATAACTCAAACGCGAAATCTTTCTTAAGCGGAGGAAACCTCCGGGAATAGACGCAGCAGTGCTGCGCCTCTTCCAAGAGACGCATGATGCTGGCGCCTCTTCCCAGGCCCTTCTTTGCATGATTTACGTATCTTTTTATATCTTTCCGAGATTCACTTCCAAAGAGTCTCCGAAACCCTATTCCTTCACGTGATTAGTATAAATAGGAGCTTTCGTTCCTCATATTTCTCACGCGAGTGTCCGCCCTTCTCTTCTCCCTTTGCATTCTAGACTTCGTTCTTACTAATTGGCGCCTACGTGCTTGGACTTCCGACCACGTAAGCTCGGATCTTCCGGTACCCGACCTCTCCGTTGCATGACCGACCAATTTGACCACTACACTCAATCAATCTAATTAATCAACTTGTTAAATCGTTTTCCTCTTTCGAGGGCACTCTTCCCTTGCATTCGCGTCGAGCATCACTAATCGATCTTCTTAGTTCTTCTCGTTCTGTCAACATGTAAGTCTGAGGGTGTATAATTTCCTTTTATTTATTGTATTTTAATTATTGTATAACAATTGTAAGGTTTATGTCGAAAGTACCCCGTTAAAATCGATTTCTAAAACCGTCTTTAAAACCTTTTTTTGCGGATTTCCGGTGAGACGACAAGCGTCGAGAAAAGACGCAGCAACTGCTGCGCCTCTTCGAAGGAGCGCAGCACCTGCTGCGCCTCTTCGTGAGGCTGCCGCAGTTCCTGCTTCTTTTCTTCTTCCTCCGTCCTCTGTAATTCGTATCAAATTAATTTCTTTTGTTTTGTTAGTCTGTTAATTCGTTCACATGATAGTTTAATAATTCATATGTATATTAGCCATCATCGTTAACATGTTTAAATCGTCATAAGTCCGACTCTAATCCCTAATAATCAATATTTGCGGGTTTTCGTCATTAAATTCAATTCGAGTTTTAGAGATTCAATTCGTTCATGTTGGGTTTCTGGGATTCATCGTTGGTATATTTTCACCTGTTTTGTTCATTAATTCATCAACGTTCATCATGTTTAGTTAATAATTCGTTTAGTTAGTTAGTTTAATTAATCATTCATTAACATCGACCCTTCACATAATTAATCCGTTTAATCCGTCTCATCCATGTTCTACTGTTTTTATGACTAATTCACATGTAAATAATCTGCTAATAACTTTCATCCGAGTCTAAAATCGTAATCAATCCCTAAAATTACCAATTAACCTTAACGATTTGCAGTTCCGGCTTCACAGCCAGAACTCACCCTTGGAACAGACGCAGCAACTGCTGCGCCTCTTCCAAAGGGCACAGTGCCTGCTGCGCCTGTTCCAGGGTGAATTCTGTCCCTGAACTCCTTTTCTGCTTTGACGTAGTTTAATTAGTAAGCGTATTAAACTAACTATTAATCGTATTATCACCTTCCGACTTGTTCGTATTTCTTTGTTTTATTCTTTTATTCTTTTTTATCAAATCATCCGTTTTAGCGGTATTTTCGACATAAATCGCCTGTTCCATTGTAATTAATGTAATTTCAATTATTGTAATTTATCATTATTGTATTTCGTATCATTTGTATGTTTTCACATGTAAATCGACCTTAAATCCCAACTTCGACATTAATTGTATGCTAATTATGTGTCAACCGACTTAGTTAATTCTCACATGCTAGGATTAATCTATGGATGTTGCATTGCATGCATATAGCCGACAGTATATCAAGTACGAATAACTTCCCTAATCATTAGTAGAGGCCGCTATCGAGGCGGGCGGGATTAGGTGTTCGATCAAAAGAGCTTCCTAATACGTACCCTCACCCCTTACTCCAGATCTCCGTGAGCACCCGTGTTCAATGGCATCCACGAGAGTCATTCTAGACATAGAATGCTAAGGGTAACGATTGCTTAGTGTTCATGTCACTACTTTGTGTCTTGACATGACACGAGGTATTCGAACGGTTCCAATTTCCCATAAAAATTGGTGGCGACTCCATACAAAATGCAAACGCTTGTTTTCGAGCCCCTTCACGAAGCGCCCCCGTGGGCGGCCCGCTGTCCACAGGAATACCTCTCCTATTTATAGGAGAGGAGAAGGAAACGTAAATCTCCTAGATGCATGCGGCCCCGATCGGGGTTGGGTGGCCCCGATCGGGGTCGTGTGTTTCCGGGTATTTTCTCTTAATTCCTCACTTAATTGCTTGAGGAATCCAATGTTTGCGATAAATGATCCTTAATGCACCCGGTTAATGCTTCATAAATCCTTCTATGAGCATCCAAATGAGCATCCTAAGCTTGTTGGAATCTTATGATTTCCACTTTGACTTGGACTTGAACATTGGGCTTTGACTTTGATTGTTGGCAACATTTGCAATTCTCACTTCAATCCAACAAATCTTCATGCAAACACCCATTCAAACACTTCCATGCTAGTCCAATATTAGGTCTTGTTTAGCTTAGTGGACTTAGTGTACAAAATGATAGGAAAAAGCCTCTAAATGCTTAGATTCCTACAAAAACATGTTAAGACAAGCAAATACACTAGAACAACAAATATTAGCTCATGACACTATGATAAGTGCTAAACAACAAATAAAATGGAGCTAATATAGGGGATGAAAGTATATAAAATATGCACTTATCAAACTCCCCCAAGCTAAACCCTTGCTTGTCCCCAAGCATGAAACCAAATCCCATCAATTGCAATATCCCAATTAAGCTAGCATAATGATTTAAACAAAACCCGAAACAACATGGGCAAGGAATAAAGCAAAACATGGATGAGATTTACACGACGGCGTAGCATGGAAAACTTTGAATGAACCTTTAAGCTCTTGCATGGTCTTTTGACTTATGGACTCTCACGGGGCACTCAAAACTCTTTTTATGTGAAAGGACAATTTTTGTGAATAAACACTCAACTATCCTCGATTTATAATAATGTGCCCGCAATCTAATATGGTAATCAATCAAAACTAGTAAGCGAAAACAATCAAATGCAAGCATGATAAAGAAGCCAAATGGGTAGGAAGAAGGCAATATGTAATGGGTAAGAAGGGGGAACAAATGAATTATGGATTGTAGAGCTAATGTCAAGCTAGAAACAACTAAGTGTAAAGATGCTCAATCCCAATTCTAACCCAATTTTTTGCAAATTAATAATAAGACAACTTTCCAAAATATATGAATAATGCTTGAGAGTTTCTCACATCAACTTCTTCTTCTCTTTTTTTTTTCTTTTCAATTCATACTTCTTTTTTCATTTCATTCTCATTTTTTCATGCTTTTTCCATTTCCTTTTTCTTTCTTTTTCTTTTCTCAACTTTTTTTTTCATTTCAATTTTTTTCATTTTTTTTTCTTCTTTCTTGAGCATTAAGACTAAGCTCACATGATTTCCAACAATAAACCATATCCCAATGAGCACCCAAACATTATCCAACTAAGTTACTAGCTCAACAAGGGTAGGCAATTTCTATGATGTAGCTAGGGATAAATTTTGTGAAGGGGTAAAAAAGGCTAAAATATCATGTGAATGGCTCCAAAATGCTATAACAAATGAATACATGCTTACCAAGAGATGACATGAGAACCATACTTGTGCGTTTGGATGAAACACACATTATAAGGAGACACCTACACTCACCTAAGAGAGACCGGATATGGATGCATCGGTCAAAAAGAGGCTCTACCTTACCATTTTGTAGCTTGCCACTAGTCAAGATCAAGCCTATTCGGTTCATTCTCCATCTCCCACCTACTGTGTCAAGACATCCCCATGTAGCTAATATCCCAGCATGAAAGAATAAATCATTAGCAATAAGCCATTATTAGGATAAGTAAAGAGGAAAGTAGGCTACAAGCAAGCACAAAACAAAAATTTCTCTCAAAAATTTTCAAATTTTCTATACTACATGCAAGCTACACTATATGCAAATGCAATCTCTCCCCAAGCTAAACATCACATTGTCCTCAATGTGCCAACTATTCAAATCACCCAATCAAACCATAAAAATACCTCAAAGCACAAAGCAAGAAAGACTAGAGGTTATGTTTAATGGGTTGCAAGATCTAAACTAATATGCAAAGCAATGAAAAACGTACTCGACTTGCTAGCCTCCCCCAAGCTAGCATGAACTCGGGGGATGAAGATGTTTCCTTGTGATCTTTAGTGAAGAAAAAGTGAAGAAAATAATGGAGATGGGGATGAGGAATGTACCGTCGGGTTGCAAATGAATGATAGAAAATTTTCTTTTTTTTAACTTACCCGTGTGAAGTAACAAAAAGCAGCCACAGAACCACGACCCTGATCGGGGCCACCAACCCCGATCGGGGTTGACCGCAGTTTCCCGTTTTTGATTTATTCGTTTATGGACTTGAATTGTTTTCTCGTTTTTCGAAAACCACGTCCCCGAACGGGGTTTTTGCATGGGGAAGCGTGTCAAGTTCACTCCAATTTCTCCTTTCTTCATTTTGCACCTAAAAATCACAAAAAGGAAACATCGTCAAGTCGAGCATTTTATTTCTAATCTATGAAAAACAATAAACTGCAGAAAACAAAAACAAAAATAAACAAAAACAAGTAAAAAGCTTGGGTTGCCTCCCAAGAAGCGCTGGTTTAACGTCCCGCACGACGTAAGAAGCTAATTGATTCAAGTTTTGTTCTTGAGCTTGCCACCAACCAAGCTCCATGTCATAGCTCCTTAGCATTCCGCAACCATTTGAAATTTTTCAAATAAAATTTCCCTTTCTTCTGTTTGGCACTCTTAGCAATAGTGCCCTTAGCATCGTCACCTACAAAGCAAACAACACCCATATCGTCCTCCAACGGATCCATTAGTAAGGATTCAAGCGTAGTAGAGGCAAGAGAAGAGTCCACAGTGCTAAATAAATAACAAGACTCTTGTAACATTGGGCTTCTAATGGTGTTGTTTTTGCTAAAGGAAACCCGGTCATCACTCACTTCCAATGTCAATCTCCTATTTTTCACATCAATTAGCGCACCCGCGGTGCGTAAAAATGGCCGACCCAATATAATTGGGGTTTGTGAGTCTTCGGCCATATCGAGTATGAAGAAGTCAACGGGTATGAAAAATTTGCCAAATTTGACGGGTACATCTTCTAAGACACCTAAGGGTCGCTTTAAAGAACGGTCCGCCATTTTCAATGTTGTACTTGTGCATTTTAGAGCACCCATGTTAAGTTTTTCACAAAGGGAATAGGGCATGACACTCACACTAGCACATAGGTCGCAAAGGGCCTTATCAATGGTATATGTGCCTATAGTGCAAGGAATAGAATAGCTACTGGGGTCCTTATGTTTCGGGGGAGACTTATTTTAAAAGAGTGCACTACACTCTTCGGTGAAAGCAATGGTCTCAACCTCATTGAAGGATCGCTTCTTTGAGAGGATTTCCTTCATAAACTTTGCGTAGGAGGGGACTTGGGTAAGCAATTCTAAAAATGGGACGGTAACTTGTAAATTCTTACACATTTCCATAAACTTACCGAACTTACCTTCCTTCTTGTGCTTTGCTAGACGATGGGGAAATGGTATTTGAACAACTTCCTTGGGAGGAGCATCCTCCACATCTTTCACTTTCTCTTTGTCATTGGGAACACTCACCATCTTTGAAACGGCATTACCCTCCTTAGCATTAGGAGAGACTTCTTCAACAATCACCTTGTCACTTTTCTCGGGCATAGGGTGCTCAACAACTTTGCCATCAAGCTTGCTCTTCCTTTTTAGCATCAATAAACGGTGGGGAAATGGTACAAGGTCCTTAACAAGAGGCTCTTCACTAACCTTCTTTTTATCATTTCCCCCAAGCTTGGCCTTTTTAACAATCACCTCTTCATCCAAAGTCATGGACGGCCCATCATAGCTAGTACCACTTCTCAAGGAAATAGAATTAACGATTTCATGTGGTTGCTCACCTTGGGGAGGTAGTTGACCGTTCTTTCTTTGAGAGCTAGAAGCGGCTAATTGAGCCACTTGTTGTTCCAACATCTTGACCGCGGCACTATGAGCTTGATCATTCTTTTGAATTTGAGCCAATAATTCCCTTTGCATTTGGATTATCATGCCCTCGAGCTTACCAACTCCTTGGTTGTTCTGTTGGTCATTTTGAGGTGGATTTTGTTGGTAATTGTTTTGTGGGGGCCTTTGTTGATTTTGATAACCCGGTGGAGGGATATACTTTTGTTTTTGAGGAACATAGGCATTTTTGTTGTGGTGGGGGTTGAGGGTTTAGCACATTGTTGCTAGTGTAAGACAAGTTCGGATGGAATTTTAAATTCGGGTTATAAGTGTTGGAAAATGTACCCGGTGGATATGAACTTTGTCTTAGGGCTTGAAAAGCATTTACCTCTTCAATGGGAGCTCGGCAATGAGCGGCATAATGACCCGCTCCTCCACAACCTTCACACACAACGATTTGGCTTGTTGAGGACATAGCATTGACTTGTTGAACGGAATCTCTAGCATCCCTTTCCGCCAATTGTTGTTGAACCAAAGCAATTTGAGCTAGCAAAACGGAGTTGTTAGAGGATTCTTCTTTACCTTTGGATGGCACAACTCGGGAATTGACATATTGGGCATCATGGACCACCATAGATTCGATCGTGGCATGAGCAAGGTCGGTGTCAATTTGATCAAACCGCCCATTATTGGCGGAATCAAGAATCCTTCGGGACTCGGCACAACATCCATTGTAGAATGTTATTGCTAGAAACCAATCATCTAGCCCATGATGTGGGCATTGCCTTTGAAGCTCTTTGTACCTCTCCCATGCTTCATATAAGCTCTCTAGAGCTTGTTGACGGAATCCAGTGATTTGGCTCCTCAAAGTTTGAGTTTTCTTCGCTGGAAAAAACTTTTGATAGAAGGCTAGAGCCAAAGTCTCTCAATTGGTGATTCCCATGGCGGTGCGGTCAAGGCTATTGATCCAAAGCTTGGCCTTGTCCTTCAAAGAGAAAGGGAAAAGTATTTCCCTTATTTAGGCTTCGGTGACGCCCGTTTGACTGATCATGGAGCAATAGTCACAAAAATTTTGCACATGCAAATTGGGATCCTCCAAAGGACTTCCCCCAAATTGCTTCCTCTCCACAAGGCTAATGAAAGCCGGCTTGATCTCGAATTCCGGTGCGGTGATTTGAGTGGTTGTGATTCCGGCTGGAAGCATGGCCGCGGTGGGCTTTGAGTGATCGGAAAGTTTCACTATCTTTTTGGTAGTAGCTGGGGGGAGGAACAGAGCACAGATTTCAGGCAACTGAAAGCTCATCTTCTAACTCTCCCGACCCTGTCCTGGCCGATGCTGGGGGAGACGCTATATCTATACATAGCAGTTACCTCGGCCACGGTCAGTGCCGTAATCATCAGAGAAGAAGACAAGCAGCAACACCCAATCTACTTTATCAGCCATACACTGCTGGCCGCCGAAAGAAACTACCCACTGATCGAAAAAGCAGCCTTTGCTATCGTCGTTGCCGCAAGGAAACTGAAACCTTACTTCGACGCACATCCCGTGACGGTCTTAACCGACCAGCCATTGGAGAAAGCATTGGAAAAATTTGAAAAGTCCGGCAGGCTCATCAAATGGGCAGTAGAGCTATCCAGCCTCGACATTCAATACAAGCCGAGGCCCTCGATAAAGGGGCAGGCACTTGCAGACTTCCTGGCCGAGTGCACATATCAAGAAGAACCAAACCCCGGAGTTTGGGAAGTATACACCGACGGGTCCTCCACGGCGAACAGCTCAGGAGCCGGCATCCTTATCATCAGCCCAAACGGGGACGAGTTTGAGTATGCCTTGATGCGTGTCTTTTATATAAGGTTTTCACCTCATTTTTACACGCATTTCTGCGCTCTTTATGTAGCATCTGGCTACAAATACCCCCGAATATTCTACTTTGGTCCGTTTATTGTAATTTGCAGGAATTGACCGAGGAGGAGCTAAATCGAGCCTTAATTGTCCCAATTGTACGCATTCATGGGAGATAAGGAGCCGGAGCCTAGGAATCTTACACTTGGAGGACGCATGAGCTGAGTAAAGGAAGAAATTCAAGTCCTGACGTGCCTATGTAGCTCGATCGAGTGGTTTACTGCTCGATCGAATGCTTTATACACTCACGACTGGTCGATCGACCAGTTTAAGGAGTCGATCGAGGAAGTTCAGCAAGCAGTGCTCGATCGAGAGGTTGTCCTGTCTCGATCGAGTGATTTGGCGTTCGATCGAGAGATCTTTCTACTCGATCGAGGGGTTTTCGTGTGCTTTTGGTTTATTTCCGCCTAATCTCTTATGGGCTTTTGTAATCAGTCCATAGATTAGGTTTAAGACAATTTTTCAGTATAAGACTGAGGAGGACATCACGTTACTCCTATCTCTTCACTACGTACATTTTCGACTGCTACTCTTGTTACTGTTCTTTGGATTTCTATTCTCTACATTTGTCACTTGGATTCGGTATTATCAATCTGATTTATTTCTTAATCATATTTACTGTTTTAATTCCTTCTATTCTTGCTTTATAATTGTTCAATCAGTCTCTTAATAGTTTGTCATCATGCTTAGTTCTAATTATTCAGTTATTGTAATTGTTAATCCGACGATTATGAGTAGCTAAATTCCTATGCTAAGACTATAGGGGACCCATGATTTGATGGGAGAGTAATCGATTCACTAGGTCAATATCAATATTGTCTTTGTTGTTTAAGTGCTACATATAATTGTAATTGCCTAATTGAGTCGACGCAATTAGACCCTTATTCTTGGTGGACCTTGACCTAGACCGAAAGGTTGGAAGAGGCAGACTAGTAGCGAACAATAGAGTATTGCAGCGAGGGCGAAAGTTAAACTGTTTACACTTTAGGGTGAATTAAGGACCGAAAGGTGACGTTCGCTACCCCTTAGACCGTACTGCATTGACCTGGGACCTAGGTTACTCGACCAGATAATTATGGTGAACCGTTTGTCTTAGCTATTCTCTTTTATCTGTTAAACCCTTCCTTTTTATTTCTCTTTTCCTTATCCTCTAGTTTAGAAATCACATTTTATAAACCCCAAATTGGTTACCTTGACGAACCTAGTTTTAGCGGACAAATTCCTACCTCTCTGTGGATTCGACCCGACTTCCCTAGCTATATTAGTTAGAACCAGTTGGTTATTTTTGACAGGTACGCGACAGACGTGTCAAATTTTGGCGCCGTTGCCGGGGAGGTGGCGCAAATTTTTGTTGCTTTAATTAAGTTTGTCTTCCGTCTCGAGGAATTTATTCCTTGGGACTATCTCATTTTCTGCAAAGTTTTGACCAGTTTTGCAGATAAGCCGTTGTTTTGGAAGTTGTTTGCCAAGATGCCTACGATTACAGAGCATACAGAACCGTGTGGAAGATGTGGTGAAGAAGGGCACGATCTTTATGAATGTACGGCAAGTATAGAGCGCGCCCTTGCTTATAAGAAGTACAAGCAAGGAGTTCCTTTCTCGCAGTTATATGAAGAGATAAAGAGCGTTTCTACCCCTTCTACGCCAATACCACAGCCGGTCTCTCCTTCTTCAAGAGAAGCAATTGCCGAATTGAAATCCATCATGTTGAGTATGTCACGGAATCGATCTTTGTTATATCGGAGTTGAAAGAACAAGTCGCGCGCTTAACACTGCGACATGACCAAGCCAAGACTCCTCCAATTTGCGATCCCGTCAGTGCCATGAATTTTCAAAATGACCTTATTCATGAAGAGGATGAGGTTTTGGCAGCTGATGATGACTCAGATGATGATCTAGACGAGTTCTTGCAGGAAATACTTGCTGCGTGTGCAGTGACCACTCGATCGAGCAACTCATCCTCTCGATCGGGCGGTTCTAATCATCCAGTCACTCGATCGAGTGACAATGGCGGTCGATCGAGAAGTACAGAACCCCAAGTTGGTCGATCGAGTAACTATGCTGAAGAAGACACTCGATCGAGTGTCAAGACGGGTCGATCGAATGAAATTGAAGAAGAAACTGGTCGATCGACCAGTAAAAGTATTCGACCCAGTGCTGTAAGTGGCGGGAATCCCAATATATTATCTAATACCGCCATCGTGTCATCTTCCCCTGCTGTGGAGACGTCACGAATTGATAAGGGTAAAGGAAAGGTTGCAGGACCACTCATCGCTACCAGGGTACCCTTCCCGAGTCGTCTGAAGGACGCAAGGATCGAGCAACAGTATGGTAAGTTTGTGGACATCGTGAAGAACCTTCAGGTAACTGTCCCTTTTTCTGAACTTGTTACTCAGGTACCCACTTACGCTAAGTTTATGAAAGATATCGTGACGCGTAAGAGAAATTTGAGTGAATTTGAGACGATTTCATTTATGGAAGAGTCTAGTAACCTCTTTGTTAAATAAGGCCCCTCCAAAAATGAAAGACCCAGCACTTTTCTATTACCTGTGTCATAGGCAATATGGTTATTGATAAGGCCCTCTGTGATTTAGGTGCCAGTGTCAGTGTCATGCCCCTTCCTGTCTGCAAGAAATTAAAGATGAGTCATTTCAAGGTGACTAACATTACCCTACAGATGGCCGATAGATCTGTTAGGAGACCTTTAGGTGTCTTGGAGGATGTGCCTGTGAAAATAGGCAAGCTTTACATCCCAGTAGATTTCATTGTTTTGGATATAGCTGAGGACACCCGGACCCAAATTATTTTAGGAAGACCGTTCCTTTGTACAGCTGGGGCCGTTATTGATGTTAGACAAGGGCGTCGACTCTTGCATGAGGGGATGACGCTATCACATTCGGTTTGCCCAAAGACTTTAGCCCACCCAATGATAGAGGACACTTGTTATTCGGTCGATATCATTGATGAGTCTATTTATGACTTCCGGTCGGGTTCTTTTATGAGGGACCCACTGGAAGCTCTCATGCTTTTGATGAGTGTGCGGATAGCCCAGGCATGATGGCGACTGCGTTGGATTTGCTTGTTGATGATTTAGATGAGCATGAGGGAGAGCGGTGGAACAAATGATCGGCACTCTTTGCTCCATTGAGGTAAAGGTACCGGAACGTAAGCCTCTCCCTTCTCATCTTAAATATGCCTTTTTAGACGATCTGAGAGCGATATCAGTCATTGTTAGTGCCAAGCTTAGTGATGATCAAATGACCTCTCTGTTAGTCAGTACTTAAGAAAAACAGGAAAGCAATGGGCTATTCAATGGATGATATCACGGGGATTAGTCCCGATATTTGTATGCACGGATAGAGGCGGAGGAGGATCACAAACCTTGCAGAGGGTCGTCAATTTGAACCGGAAGATGCGGGGATGTTGTGATGGCCGAGGTAATGAAGTTCTGGATGCAGGTATTATTTATTCTATAGGTAATTCTAGATGGGTAAGCCCGATGCAGGTAGTCCCGAATAAAGGAGGGACAAATCGTAGTAAAGAATGAGAAGAATGAATTAATACCTACCCGAGTAGTGATTTGGTTGGCGGATGTGCATAGATTACGAGACAATGAATGCCGCCACCAAGAAAGATCACTTTCCCCTTCCTTTTATTGATCAAATGGTAGAAAGGTTAGCTTCTCATAAATTTTTCTCGCTATTTAGATGGGTATTCGAGGTTCTTTCGGATCCCTATCCACCCAGACGATCAGGCCAAGACTACATTTACCTGTCCTAAGGGCGTTTTTGCGTATCGCAGAATGCCTTTTGGTTTGTGCAATGCCCCTGCCACCTTTCAAAGGTGTATGATGGGGATATTTTCAGAGTATATTGAGTCTATCATGGAGGTTTTTATGGATGACTTTAGTGTTTATGGAAGTGATTTTTCTAACTGTCTGTCTAACCTTGAGAAAGTTTTGCAGCGCTGTATTGAGGTTAATCTTGTGCTTTGAATCGGGAGAAGTGCCACTTTATGGTCAACGAGGGAGTTGTCTTAGGGCACTTAGTTTCGATAGGGGATAGAAGTTGACAAAGCAAAGGTGGAAGTGATTCAAAGAATTACCACCTCCCGTTAATGTTAAGGGGGTGAGGAGCTTCCTTGGTCACGCCGGTTTCTGTCGCCGGTTTATCAAGGATTTCTCCAAAATTGCTAAACCACTTACACACTGTTGCTTAAAGATGCCCCTTTTGTGTTTATCGACGCTTGTCTTTCTCGCTTTTAACAGTTAAAGCAGGCCTTAGTCTCCGCGCCGATCATACGGCCCTCCCAACCGGGACTTGCCGTTTGAGATCATGTGTGATGCGAGTGACTATGCACTAGGAGCGGTGCTTGGCCGAGGAAAGACAAAGCCTTGAATGCTATTTACTATGCGAGCCGAACTACGGATGAGGCTCAAGTGAAGTACACTACCACGAGAAGGAGCCGTTAGTCGTAGTTTATGCCTTAGAGAAGTTTCGTACTTATTTAGTTGGGTCGAAGTCACTGTTTTTCGACCATGCAGCTTTGAGGCACCTCCTTGCTAAGAAGGAGGCTAAACCGCGGCTCGAGATGGATACTCCTTCTTCAGAGTTTGACCTGCAGATTAAAGACAAGAAAGGAGCTGAAAACGTTGTAGCTGATCACTTGTCGCGGCTGATGCGACAAGAAGGGGAAGATTCTCTTCCCATTGATGATTCTTTCCCTGACGATTCTTTAATTGTTGTTATATCGTCTATTGTTGACCAGGAACCTTGGTATGCAGATATAGCTAACTTCGTTGTCGGTGGCAAGTCAGCCCCACCTTTCTCATCGCAAAAAAGAAGCGTTTTAGTATAACGCTAAGCGATATTTCCGGATGACCCTTACTTGTTTAAGGAATGCGCAGACGGTCTTCTGAGACGGTGTATTCCGCAGTGGGAGACCAAAATAGTCCTGGAAGGCTGTCACTCCTCTTCATATGGTGGTCACCACGGTCCATCGCGCACCGTGGCTAAGGTACTTCATCCGTTTTTACTTGGCCCTCTTTATTTGCTGACGCCAAGTCTTTTGTTTCAGCTTGTGATGCATGCCAACGATCTGGGAATATTTCGAAGAGACATGAGATGCCACAAAACGGTATCCTGGAGGTTGAGGTTTTCGATGTCTGGGGCATTGATTTCCAAGGACCGTTCCCGTCCAAAAAAGGTAACAGTACATTTTAGTAGTCAGTAGACTATGTGTCAAAATGGGTTGAGGCAATTGCTTCACCTCATTGTGATGGTAAGACCGTGATAAAGATGTTCAAAAAGATCATATTCCCCCATTTTGGTGTCCCTAGGGTCGTCATTAGTGACGGGGGGATGCATTTTAAGGAAAAGAAACTCACTTCCATACTGTCTAGAGTTGGTGTCCAACACCGGCGTGGTTTGGGGTATCATCCCCAAACTAGTGGTCAGGTAGAGGTCTCTAATCGTGAGCTGAAAGAGATCTTGTCTAAGGTAGTTTCTAAATCACGGAAAGACTGGAGTCTTAAGCTAGATGACACGTTATGGGCTTATAGAACTGCCTTTAAGACACCAATTGGTGCATCACCTTATAGGTTAGTTTATGGGAAATCGTGTCACTTACCTGTTGAGCTGGAATGTAAGGCCTGGTGGGCAATTCGTGAGCTTAATTATGATCCTAAATTGTGTGGTCAGAATCGTCTTTTGCAGCTAGATGAATTGGAAGAGTTTAGGCTTAATGCCTCGACGACTCGCGCATTTACAAGGAAAAGACGAAGAGATGGCATGACAAGAGAATCTTACCTCGGGAGTTTCATGTGGGGCGGAAGGTGTTCTTGTTTAATGCCCGTTTGAGACTATTTCCTGGCAAGTCAAGTCCAGGGAGTGGTCCATACACGGTGACGGGTGTTACCAAATTTGGATCCGTGGAGCTTGAAGATTCCGAGGGTCATAGATTCAAGGTGAATGGCCAATATGTGAAGCATTACCAGGAGGCGAGTGAAGCGGACAACCGCGTTGAAGTCTTGCGCTTCGACGAGCTCGACGCGCCGATTACTTGATACCGAAAAGGTCGTGCGGGACCTCTTAAACCAGCTCTCCGGAGGCAGCGGCCGGACGTTTTATTTGTACTTTTGTTGAACTATTTGTTTTTCTTTAGCTTTACGTTAAACATTAGACGCTGCTTTATGAACAATTTTTGTGCTTTCCTTGCTTTTATGCGTTTTTTGCAGGTTAAAGTACTCGATCGAGTGCTTTTGTGTTCGATCGAGCACTTTCGATGCGGGTGCTACTCGATCGAGGATGATGTCCTCGATCGACCGGATCCCTACCCGTGCTTACTCGAACGAGAGGGTTGTCGGTCGATCGAGCCCTTCCAATACACGGTTCACTCGATCGAGCTTCCAGGCGCTCGATCGAGTAGTTATAACCACCAGCTGCTGTTTTACGTCTACAAAGCCACTGTTTGACTTTCTTTGACCTCCCATGTTCATGGTCGGTTTGGGGAGGTCCCGCTATAGGACGTTTTGTAAGTTTTCCGACTCTACTTCTCCTTTTCTTTTCAATTCGCATTTCTTTCCCTATTTTTAGTACAATGAGGGCATTGTACGGTTTGGTTTGGGGAGGTATGCATCCATATCTGTGTCTGCATGTTTCTTGCATTTTTGCTTGTGCGTTTATTTATTTCCGCATGCATTGTTGTTTTAATTAATTCCAAAAAAATCATATAAAAATCATAAAATTCAAAATTTTTCAAAATTTTCATGTTTAATTTGAGTCGAAACGTTCGAACTTGACGCTACTTTGAATCTTTACTTGAGCCTGGCACATTCTTGACATTTAGCTGGCATGATTATGTGCATAATCTACGAGTTGTTGTTTCTCTCTTATCTGAACGAATAGACTTGATTCACTATGTCGGCAAGCTACATTACATTCTGAGGTTAGAGCTTATTAAACTGGGGACATTCATGACCGGTTTCAATTAGGATGTGAGTAGTACTCTCTTTAAGACATGTAACATCAAATGGCATAAGCATGAGTCTAGTCTTCTTAATACCTGTATGCATTCGGTCTGTGGATGGTGACACGTGTTAGGAGAGGCAGTCCCCCTTATTTCATTCTACCCATGAGCCTCACATAGCCAAATTACCTTTTTATCCTATCAACTACTTACTATAATACTTCCTACCCTAGCTAAGCTAGTAACGAGTAGTTCTTGGAATGCTTTATTGCAAAATGGTTATTTCATCTGATTTCAGAAGATGGTGGAAAGATTGAAGGGAAAGAAAGAAAGAAAAAATGTTGAATTGAAAAAAATGGAACGAAAAAAAGTGCGAAAAAGAAAAAGAAAGAAAGCGAAAAAAAAGAGACAGAAAAATTCAAAAAGAAGAAAAAAAAAAGAGAATGCGAATTGCACAATGTTTCACACTCCCATGCCTTATTCATATCTTATGGGGAGTTGACGGCTTTTGGTTTTGTGAGTTTAGTGCATAATTTTGCACCGTTTCATCTTGCTGTTATGAGTACGAAGTTGGGATGCAGTCTATATTTGGATCCGTTGTTGCTAGCCTAGCTATTAACCCCACATATCCAAATTCATTTTAGCCCCTTCTTACCCATTACCTCACTAACCCAAATGTAAGTCCTCGGCACGTGTCTTGGTCATGAGTATGGTTGGAATGCATATGTACGGTTGTAGAGACTTTATTCATGTTAACTGCATGCATGGTCTTATAGGTCGAGTTAGGTGAGTGTCTTGCTTCTTCCTACCTTTCACATATACACTCACCTGTGCTTATTTTTGAGTGACGAGCGACCCGTGAGAGTCCGACATCTTTGAGTCTTGCAAGGTCGACGGTTCAGTAAGCCTGAAACATTAATTTAACTCGTTTGCACTTTTCAGTTGCCACATTGTCATTTTGTTGCATTAAATTGGTTCTAGTGGATGATTTGTAGCTGATGCGTTGGTCCCGTTCTATTGTTCACCCTTAGTTGCATTCATATTTGCTTGGGGACAAGCAGAGGTTTGGTTTGGGGAGATTTGATGCGTGTCTTTTATATAAGGTTTTCACCTCATTTTTACACGCATTTCTGCGCTCTTTATGTAGCATCTGGCTACAAATACCCCCGAATATTCTACTTTGGTCCGTTTATTGTAATTTGCAGGAATTGACCGAGGAGGAGCTAAATCGAGCCTTAATTGTCCCAATTGTACGCATTCATGGGAGATAAGGAGCCGGAGCCTAGGAATCTTACACTTGGAGGACGCATGAGCTGAGTAAAGGAAGAAATTCAAGTCCTGACGTGCCTATGTAGCTCGATCGAGTGGTTTACTGCTCGATCGAATGCTTTATACACTCAAGACTGGTCGATCGACCAGTTTAAGGAGTCGATCGAGGAAGTTCAGCAAGCAGTGCTCGATCGAGAGGTTGTCCTGTCTCGATCGAGTGATTTGGCGTTCGATCGAGAGATCTTTCTACTCGATCGAGGGGTTTTCGTGTGCTTTTGGTTTATTTCCGCCTAATCTCTTATGGGCTTTTGTAATCAGTCCATAGATTAGGTTTAAGACAATTTTTCAAAGATAAGACCGAGGAGGACATCACGTTACTCCTATCTCTTCACTACGTACATTTTCGACTGCTACTCTTGTTACTGTTCTTTGGATTTCTATTCTCTACATTTGTCACTTGGATTCGGTATTATCAATCTGATTTATTTCTTAATCATATTTACTGTTTTAATTCCTTCTATTCTTGCTTTATAATTGTTCAATCAGTCTCTTAATAGTTTGTCATCATGCTTAGTTCTAATTATTCAGTTATTGTAATTGTTAATCCGACGATTATGAGTAGCTAAATTCCTATGCTAAGACTATAGGGGACCCATGATTTGATGGGAGAGTAATCGATTCACTAGGTCAATATCAATACTGTCTTTGTTGTTTAAGTGCTACATATAATTGTAATTGCCTAATTGAGTCGACGCAATTAGACCCTTATTCTTGGTGGACCTTGACCTAGACCGAAAGGTTGGAAGAGGCAGACTAGTAGCGAACAATAGAGTATTGCAGCGAGGGCGAAAGTTAAACTGTTTACACTTTAGGGTGAATTAAGGACCGAAAGGTGACGTTCGCTACCCCTTAGACCGCATCGCATTGACCTGGGACCTAGGTTACTCGACCCGGATAATTATGGTGAACCGTTTGTCTTAGCTATTCTCTTTTATCTGTTAAACCCTTCCTTTTTATTTCTCTTTTCCTTGTCCTCTAGTTTAGAAATCACATTTTATAAACCCCAAATTGGTTACCTTGACGAACCTAGTTTTAGCGGACAAATTCCTACCTCTCTGTGGATTCGACCCGACTTCCCTAGCTATATTAGTTAGAACCAGTTGGTTATTTTTGACAGGTACGCGACAGACGTGTCATGCCTTGAAGTTTACCTTCTCGGCCTCAAACAACGAATCCGAATACGAGGCGGTGATAACTGGAGTCGAGCTAGCTAGAGCTGCCGGAGCGGAACACATTGTGTTGAAGACAGACTCACTATTGGTGACTAACAAAATCAGAGGAGAGTATGAGGCTCGAGACGACGGGATGGTAAGATACCTGGAAAGGGTAAAAGCTGACACCGCTAAATTGAAATCTTTCCAAATCCAATGCATCCCAGTGTCCGAGAACAACCGAGCCAACGCTCTCTCAAAACTTGCCGTTCAACCATCAAGAATGTCACCGGACCGTCTTGGTGAATATCGGAATGCTAAAAGCATCACTGAGACCGTCGGCATGGTGGGCGACATCGAAGCCGAGACGACGTGGATGACTCCGATAATGAAATACAAACTAACAAAAGAGTTACCGGAGGACCGCAGTCTCTCCCAGAAGATAAGAAGGATCGCCGCAAGGTACTTGGTGTTCGAAGGAGAACTATACAGAAGGTCCGTAATAAGACCACTTTTGAAATGTGTCGGCCCGGTACGCGGAGGTCATACTTGACAGAGATTCACGAAGGCATCTGTGGACATCACATGGGGGCAAGAACGCTAGCCCACAAAGCTCTCCGAGCCGGCTACTTCTGGCCCACCATGCTTGAGGATTCCAGAGCTAAGACCAAGAAGTGCAAGAATTGTCAGATGCATGCTCCGGTGATACACGCACCTTCCCGAGACTCCGCAACCAGATTTCTTAGCCCCTACCATTTGCACAAAGTGGGGGATGGATTTATTAGGGCCATTTCCGACGGCCTCCGGAGGAAGGAAGTACCTGATCGTCGCCGTTGACTACTTCACCAAATGGGTCGAAGCTGTCGCGGTACCTGCCAAGACCACGACGGCCGTGAGAAAGGTAATCTGGGAAAACATCATAACTCGTTTTGGGTTACCCCAAGTCATGGTATTTGACCACGGTCGAGAGTTTTGGAGTGACATGGTGATGAACTGGCTAGAAGAGCTTGGTATCAAGTTCACATACTCCTCCGTCTGCCACCCTCAGAGCAACGGGCAGGCGGAAGCAGCTAATAAAACAATCCTAAACGGGCTAAAAAAGAAGGTTGAAGATCTAAAGGGAAGGTGGGGTGATGAACTACCCGCGGCCCGTGGTCCCTTAGAACCACGGAGAAAGAAGCAACGGGGTACAGTCCATTCCACCTAGTCTATGGGTCTGAAGCCGTCCTGCCAATTGAAGCATCGGTGCCGACATTCAGAACGCAAACCTTTAACCCAGTCGAAAATGAGGAAGGCCTGAAAACCTCCCTAGACCTGGTCGAAGAAAGCCGAGACACGGCACGGCTTAACTTGGCAGTGTATCAAAACCGAATAAGAAGAGCATACAACCGTAGGGTCCACAAAAGAGACTTAAAAGTAGGAGATCTAGTCCTAAGAAAGTCGGCCGCCAACAAAAAGGAAACATCCATGGTAAAATGACGGCCAATCGAAGGACCCTACAAAGTGGTTGAAGAAATGAGGCCGGGGACATACCGGCTGACAGACATGGAGGGAGTGCCTTTAATGAGCCATTGGAACACGGACAACCTAAGGAAATATTTTATATAGCGGCGGAGGTGTCCGGGACCGTTGTGGACACCCCAACGTGTGATTATACCTTATAAAAAGTGATCCAAGTTTTCCATCAAAATACTTGTCCCCTCCATAATCATGCCAGAGTAGACGCCGTGGCCAAAGCCGGGCAGTCACTACCGAAGTACAAAAGCGTATGAGCACTGTTGAGACGCAAATCTGACTGCCCCGGCCAATCCGGGAGTGGCAGAGGAAGCGATCAATATGTCTATAGATACGGAAAGCAGTCAAAACGTAAACTCGGTTGCCTCGGCCAAAGCCGAGAGTGACGAGGGAAACGCGACTTGCCAACAGCAGTTGATACTTGCCACAACGACCAACATGCTTAGGAACGTATAAGTACGGTTGAGAAACGCAAATCGGACGCCTCGGCCAGACCGAGAGTGAAAGAGGAAGCGATCAACACGCTCTACGATACTGAACGCCGCCGACCACTGTAACCCCGATTGCCTCGGCCAGACCGAGAGTGACGGGGACACAACGACCGATACTCTAACATGTTCACGGCGGTTGGGAACCGCGCAATCGACGCCTCGGCCAGACCGAGAGTGAAAGAGGAAGCGGCCGACATGCCAACATGTTTACAAACGTTAAGTACAGTTGAGATACGCATTCTAACTGCCTCGGCCAAGCCGAAGGTAAAAACAGAAAAAAAGCGCTCAACTAATAACGAAAGAAGACAACTCAGATAAGAATGAGATAAAGACCTCGGCCAAGCCGGAGGCAAAATGAACAAATTCTTATTGAAATGTTTACAGGTAATACAAAGAAAGAAGTCGACGGCCGTCCCCATAGGGATAGCCTAAACACTACCTACCAAAGTTCAAAAAAGAGAAAGGTACAGCAAAAGGTTACAGACATAAGAATTGAAAGCGCCAAAAAAGATGGCAGGGAGGAAAGGCTCAATAGTTGGCCCCCGAACAGCTGAAACTGTCTGAAGGGCCGGGTGAATCCGGTGACGACCGCCCGTCTCCCTATGCCTGCTTCTGCTCGCCATCAGCAGCAGTAACAGCATCACCATCAGTGGGCGACTCAGAAGCCGACTTGGCAGCTTCAGCTGCCTTCGCCCTCTCAGCTTCCTCCCTGGCCGCCTTCACCTTTTCAGCATGGGCCGCCTTCTCCGCAGCCTCCTCAGCGGCCTTCTTCGCCTCTGCCTCCTCCGCAGCCTTCGCCTCCGCAGCAGCCGCCTTATCATCAAGCAGCTGGTCAAATTTTTGCCACGGGAAGGAGCCTTCAGGAAAGAGCTCTCTGATCACTTCCCTGGTGGCTTCTTCGGCCTGGTCCCTATTGGGCGCACATGTTAGGGATGATGACATTTTGGAGCATCTCAATGTCCTCCTCCCCTGCGGGGCGACGATAGCCCTCGTGTTCCGATGCGCCTTCGCCTGAGCCGTATACAGAGACTTCCATTCTTCCCTCTTATCAACAGCAAAGTCGAAAGCAGCCTAAAGCTTGTCACGCTCCTCCCGCAGCTTAGCGGCATCAGCCTCCGCAGCCTCAACTTTGGCCCTCTCGGCTAGGACCGCCTTGTCAGCTTCCTCCCTAAGCTTTCGCTCAGCAATGAGGTCTTTCTTAGCAGCCTAGAAGTCCTTCGCCGACCTCTCGGCCTCCTTCTTAGAGGCGGCAAGCTCGAGCCTAAGCCGTTCAAGCACAGGGGCAGCTTCAGCCATGGCCTTTTCTTGCTCCATAATATGAGCACCGGCCATGCCACCACTACACCAAAGATCTTGGACAACCTTATGCCCTCCGCCCTAATGCGGGCGGGAAGGCTTCGGGAGGAGGAGACGACGGTTGCATTTTTATCACCCGTCCCACACAGCCGCTTCTCTAATTGCCATTCGTGGGACCGATAGACGGCGGCGGTTGATCTACAAAAAATTCGGACAAAGCATCCATGTCAACATTCATTGACATGCCAGAGAGCCTGTCATCAGGAACGCCTAATGAACCAGCTAAATCTGAGCCACAGGTTAGATCCGTACCAGGCTTGGCCTTCTTGGTTGGAGGGCCCTTTTCTTTACCTACCTCGAATAGCAGCGTGACGGGACTCGGTCTCTTTTCTCTTATTCAAAGAAGAAGGAGCCTCCGCAATGATGACCTCCTCCTCAACATCGATGACCACCGCCGCTTTTGGACCACGAGGATTGAAGGTGAGCCGGAGTTGACGCCGTCGCCGCCATAGACGCGTTGCCTTTGGTTTGCGATGCGGCACGTTCATCGGCAACCTTCGCCTGAGCCGCCGTCACATCCAGTGCCTTCAACTGCTGGTCCATGAGTTCGTTAGGAGCCGGTCTGCGATCACGCGGCAAGGCCTTAGGATGCAAATCAACAATTTTCCCGTCCTCGCCAAGTCCCAACCTCTTGAGGATATCCGCATGATCCGGGGCCAAAACGGTCTGTAAAAGAAACAAAGCAAGAGTTAAACGAAAGAGGATAAACCAAGGCCAAGATACAGAAACATAAAAAGCAAAGATGGGCCTCACACCGACCCCACTCACCCTGCCTGAGGGCCGGTATGAGGCCGACGTGGCAGAGCAGCTCATCCTGAAGAATGATCTGCGTCGGGGGCATCCATCCCTTCGGCGTGCCATCCTTCTCAGCCTCAAACAAACAACTGCATTGCCCGCTTCTCATCCTCATTAAGATAGACCTGGGCGTCCATCTTGAGCTTACTCCGGAGACATATTTGTCGTGCTCTCCTTACTCTCGCACCGCAAATTGACGCGACTTTGGAAGGACCGGCGTGAGATAGTCCTCCGGCACCTCGACGTATACCCACCGCCCCTTCCAGTCCTTACAAGATGTAATTTTGGACACGGTAACGTAACCGGCTATGTCTCGCACGCTTTGTACCACCCCGTGCCACCGGGGTTGATGGCCGAAGATGATGAAGCCGGCGGAACAAGTTAACCGTTGGGGCCTCCCCCTTAAAGAGACAGACCCACACAAAGCCAATTATAGTCCTAATGGCCAACGGGTGCAATTGAGCCACGGCGACATTCATGGCCTTAATGATGGCCAAAACGTATGCATTCGTGAGGAAACCGAGCCCATACTCCAGGTGTCGATGTACACGCCGATCTGACCCTTGGGAGGGCAACAGACACGCTGACCCTCCTCGGGGATAACAATTTTATATCCCCCGCCGAAGGAGTAATGGTCCTCTAAAAGATCGAACCTGAACAACTAGCGAACTTATTCGTCCGAGCACGATCGGGGTTGATCGAACAGCGCGTCGCGTGATCCAAGAGACGCGGCCTCCCCTCATCAGAATGAGCCCTTTCCTCATCATCACCATCATCATCAACATCATCATCATCATCCTCGAAATCCTCCAAATATTTTGGATCAATCTCGAGAGAAAGCGGCTGGGACCCCAACGGTTAACGGGTGACGACAAATGCCTCCTCTTCATCGAGGCGCGACGGGAACCCCGGCGCAGAAGTACTAGGTCCAGCATCAGCAGAAGACATGACAACAAATACTTAATAAATAAAAGTTGAAAAATTTGTTTGTTTACCTTGGAAAAGTGTTACGCCGAGTAACGCTTTGAAGACTAGAGAGAAGTTTCGTCAAAGAAGGCTAGAGAGAAGAAATTTTTTTGAGAAAGTGAATTTTTGGTGGCCAAAATCAGGGGCTAACTGCTCTATTTATAGAGCAAAGCCCATAAAATGGACCAATCAGGGCAAAGCCCATGAAGCGTCAACCAATCAATGCCGAGCCACGTGTCAGACATGCAGCCACGGAATGTCAATCGACATACAGTTACAAATCTTCTTTGACACGCTCCTTGACAGAACGCCAATAGACGTATCTTCTTCAACACGCTCCTTGGTATCTACTTGCCAAACGGCTCGCTGTTCAACCAAGCTTGGCAAAGACCGGGGGGGCAATCAAAAGCACACGGCACTCTCAACCTTGGTCTCGGCCAGCTTCATTTTCTTTTCCACATTTGATATCCATTACACATCTATGTGGAGGGGGGATATGAGACGGCCTGAGCAGAACCAAGCCGAGGAAGAAGAAGCCGGGGAAGAAATTCAACTTGCGCAGAATACGCTCAACACTCATCGAAGGTCCATACCACGGCATAGACTACGCTGGGGGCAAATTGATGGGGCATATTCTCGCACCACGACCGAGTCAACATATTGAGCAAGGTCAAAGACATCCACAACAAGTCAACGTATTAGACACTGACCCTAACCGACGCGGCTGTCGGCTGTCATTGGGTCTCGGTGGTCAATCACCCGGAGACATATCCGCGTACTCATATCCAAGACCCCTCGGCCGGCCTGCCATGGGTCTCTCGGCCGAGGGTAGAACAGTCTTTTCCACTTGCTCTGCCACTTGGCCACTTGTCCACTACGTGACAAAAGGTGAAAGTCTATAAATACTCCACTTCTCTCATTGAGAAAAGGATCGAAAATGTAACTTAAACATCTCTTAATCTGGTATAAACTCCCTTATCTCTCTACAAGATACTTTGCCAAGTAACACACAACTTAATCTCTTTAAGTTTACTGACTTGAGCGTCGGAGTTAGTTCGCTCGGTATCAAGCCGAGCCCTCAGTTTGTTCATTGTTTCAGGAGAGGCCGAAAGGAAGAGTCAAGCAAAGTCATTATTCTACAAGCTTACGTGGTAACAAATCCTGCTCCGGAATTACACCCGGAACAGAACCATATACTGAAGATCTGTAGGAAGATTAGCTAGTATAGGTCATCATTTGGTAATGGTATTTTTAGAACTAATTTTTGAAAAGTAATGTAAGAACCGCGAAATTCTCATTTTGACGTTTATAATTTATTTAACCGTTTAACGACTTTATTTTATATTTTTAAATTATTTAATTTAATTTAATTTATTTTTAAACAAGATTTTTATAAAAGTAATATTTTAAAACTTAATTTATATAAAAATACGTATTTTAGTTGGATAGAATAATATTAATAATAATTTTTCCGTCTTAAATTAATATAGACTTGAGACACTTTTTCCGTCTTTTATGAGACCGTCACATTTTCACATGTGAGGCTAATCTATTTCCGACCTATCCCATATCGACAACACATTTCTCAAATTTAACACCCAACTAAAATATTAATTTTTGTCACACACACTCACCCTTCCCTGACCAATCCCAACCCACTAAACCCTCCTTTTATTTTTGTATTTTACAGTAAACAACCAAAAAGGCACCTGCAACAACAATTTCTTTTGCAGCAACAAAACGAGACCCAAATGCCATTTCTGTCGAGCTTGAATCCCAGATTTCGACCCCATTTCTTCACCATTCCTCTTAATTTTTGTACCATTCTCCTGCTTACTTCCTCCTTCATCTTTCAAGGTAATAAAGTCTCATTTTTGTGATGGTTTCATTTTGCGCCGTCTTATAAAAGTTTCGTCTTTTAGCCTCTTTATCCCGTTTTCTTGCTCTTTAATGAAGGATTTGAAGACCCGGAGTAAGAGTCAAGCTTTGGGGACCGTTTATTCGAAGAATAAGGAGCGTTTAAGGTAACGGTGATAGGTTACTCGACAAAGTGTCGAAATTTCGTCTTATATGTCGTTTTTCAAGCTCTTTATGTGTTAAAGATTGGTTCTTTATACTTTACTCATTTGTATGCTCGAATTTATCGTATTAAACTTCATCTTAAACCTTGTTTTAATGAGGGTCGAAATATAACTCAATATGGCCAAGTAAAAACGTGAATGAAGGAGCTGTGAGACGATTTTTGTGCTCGTTTTGGTCTATGTTTGGTTGGTGGTTCGACCCAACTCTCTTACTTCCGTCTCAATTGTATATCCAAGTATGATATGGATCCTTTGTCTGGTTAATTTACGCCTTGTACCATGCTTAAAAACTTGTCTTAAAACAGACGCAAAACTGGGAATTTAAAAGTGAAACAAGGGACTGTTTTGGGTGTTTTTGGACGCGATTTGTGAGCTGAAATTGTTGTTGGTTCGAGTCAATTTGATTACTCACGTCTTGTGTGCATATACATGAATGAATATGGTCTTTTGTTTGGGTGAATTCGGCCTTGTAACATGCTTAAAAACTTGTCTGAAGACGGCCTCATGAATTTGCTAGAAAAACCATGTATATGTAAGTGGTTCATGAGTGACTTTTGTGGACTGTTTTTGAGTCGATCCCACGGATAATTTGAACCAAATAGTTGATTCCCGCCTCCTTTGTATATCCAAGTATGTAATGGGTTGGTGGTATATGAGAAATTTTACCCTTTTCATGCTTAAAATTTCGTCTTAAGACGGTCACAAAAGAACTTTATAAATCGTAAAAATGGACTTTGTCGAGCAGTTTTCGCGGGCTGTTTTGACGGGTTTCTTTATGCTAAATTGAACCAACTTTCTTTCTATTGACTCAAGTACATGTAAATGTTTGGATTGGGTCTTTTGTTTGGGTGAAATCCGCCTTTGTTTGGCCTAGAAAACCGTGCCAAGACGGCTGGACAGGAGGGAATTGTTGCGTTTTGGCTGCTTTGTATACATACTGTACTGCGTTTTTTTTTTGCTGGTTTTGGGGTCGGTTAAGGGGCTGCCCAGTCAGCCCTTGAGTCGTGGATTTGTATTGTTTTGGCGCTAGTCTAATTTATTTGAAACGTTTATTTTCATCTCGTATTTTATATAGCGCAATTTGAGGATATCGTTTCTTTACATATATTTTCTCTCATGATTTATAATTGTGGAATCCCGTTATTTAATTATTTTTCCGTCTTAACTTTTGTCCCAAAATGGGTGCTTGTGGCGCCAAGTTGGTTAATACGTATTATTTAAATTCTGTCTCATCTTAAATCGCATTAGACAGACCGTGTTGTGTGTTAGTTGCTAGTTTTGGCATAGTACCGTCTCAAGTATGTATACATATATTTATGTCATTTCTATTTGATGGCTACATGTTATTTGTTGGTTGGACTTAACATGACTAGTTTAATGGGTTTTACATGATTAGTTATTGGACTCACTAGGGTGTTTTTGGATGGTCCACCATAATCCATATATTGGGCTTGTGGTGTTTATTTAATTGGATTCGTTATGTTATATTAGTCGGGCTAGTTATGGTAAACTAACTGGTTTTGTGTGGTTTATTTGATTGGACTTGGTATGCTTCACTTGTTGGATTTCACATTTTATTCCGTAAATTTCACGTAACGTAAATTATTCATTATCGCTTGTTATATTTCATTTAACCGGCATGTTAAATTATGAAGTGGAATATTTATTAATATAATACATGTATGAGATATTTATTGTAAATAGTTAGTTGTAGTGAGTCGTATTCGTGATAATGTTTAGTATTGTTCGGTTGTGAGAGTCTTGATCCTATCGGCTACTAGGGGTGAGCCAGAGGCCCTCTAGTTGCGATATGATTCGTCGGGAGTATTGTTCCCATCCATACTTATGGTGATGCAGGCCATAAGTATGAATGTGACATTAATCATCCTGTGCCTGAGTCACGGTCCTATCGGATTCTAGGGGTGAGCCATAGGCCCTCTAGTTGCGATAAGGTCGTCGGGATTGATGCTCCCATTCGTGCATATGGTGAGATGTAAGCCATAAGTATGAATGTGACATTAATAATCCCGTTCTATGTGCTTGTTTGTTGTATTTGGCCATGTTTTAAAGGTAACCGCTGAGCCAGATACTTGTTTGTTGTGCCTCGGACATGTTTTAAAGGTAACCACTGAGTCGGGCACTTGTTGTACCTCGGACATTTTTTAAAGGTAACCTCTGAGTCGGGCACTTGTTTGTTGTATTTGGCCATGTTTTAAAGGTAACCGCTGAGCCAGATACTTGTTTGTTGTGCCTCGGACATGTTTTAAAGGTAACCTCTGAGTCGGGCCCTTGTTTGTTGTATTTGGCCATGTTTTAAAGGTAACCGCTGAGCCAGATACTTGTTTGTTGTACCTCGGACATGTTTTAAAGATAACCTCTAAGCCGGGTACTTGTTTCTAGTATTTGGACATGTTTTAAAGGTAACCGCTGAGCCAGATACTTTTTATGTTGTGTCTCGGACATGTTTTAAAGGTAACCTCTGAGTCGGACACTTGTTTGCAGTATTTGGACATGTTTTAAAGGTAACCGCTGAGCCATATACTTTATGTGTTGTGCCTCGGACATGTTTTAAAGGTAACCTCTGAGTCGGGCACTTGTTTGTAGTATTTGGACATGTTTTAAAGGTAACCGCTGAGCCATATACTTTAGAGGTCGTACCTTGGACATGTTTTAAAGGTAACCGCTGAGCCAAGGTACTTAAGGATTTGTATCTCGGACATGCTTTAAAGGTAGCCTCTGAGCCGGATGCTTTGCTTGTTATGTGATGTTAGTAGTCCCATTTCGTGTATTGTATGTTATTTGGTTTTCAAGTTCATGGCTAAGGTTTCCATTCACATGTATTATTATATAATCTTGTTAATCCGTGACATATGATATTCTATCGTGTTTATAGTTGTATTATCACTTATGACGTTTTGGTTGGATTGTCTCACATGGATGTATCATATGCCTTATATATGATTTACTACGCACGTTTTAAATGTTAGTCTCATGTCCCAATGCTTTCATCAAATGGTTATATCTATGATGTTCTAATATGTTCTTGTTTATCTGTGTTTCGACATTTTTTGGCTGGGAGAACCTTGAGTTACTCCCCACTTATTGTGGCGTTCATGTTTACATGAATGACAGGTTGTGAAGATGCTTACGTGGGGAAGACGTGTGGGCTAGCGAGAACTAAACCTTGGACTAGTAGTTGGTTTATTAGGATTGCTTAGACTCACCTTTTATCTTTTGTCATTCGAGGGATATATTTTCCCTCACCATTGACTATCGCGTTGTATAATTTAATCTTTATTTCGGCATTCTCTATTTGTCTTTTAGATTTTTTTCAAAAATTTCCTAAAATTTCGCATTTTATAAGTTATATTTTCCGCGTTATTGCGGGGGTTCACAGTTGGTATCAGAGCCTTTGTTGCTCCCGACGCACACACGTGTACCCCAAACTTAGTTTGAACTTGACCTTGATTAATGAATGAGAGATGGGTAGAACTAAGGACCTAAGTTGGTGGTCTCTTTGTGTATGCTATTTGTTATGTGCTAACTTGATTGATTTATTTGGTGTCTTGAGAAGATGGTGCCACCAACCAAGGTGGAGAATACTATCATGGAAGCTGTTACTCAAATTCTCCAGAATCAACTAGATGCCAATGCTCAAATCAATCATCGTCCTAACTACCGTGGCAAAAGATCCTTTGTGCCCTCATCTTCGTCATCTGCTAAGAAGAAGAAGAAGAAGCCTTTTCCAAGAGAACAAGGACCAAGTGGACAAGTGCAAGGTGGACAAACTCCCTCGTCGGAAGACAACCCTGAGGAGACCTGCAAGTGTTTCAAGTGTAGGCAAGCTTATCACCCCGGAATTGGATGCTACGATATGCCCTTGAAGTGCTACCTTTGCAAGAAGCCCGTTCATTTCATCAAGGATTGCCCCGAGAAGAAGAAGACTTCTCCTCCTCATGATCCGGAAGCTGAGCCAAGAGAAGACGTTCGTGTCGAGAATCAAGTCGGAGCCGCCGTTCCTCCCGACACCGTTACGGGTGTGTTTTCTATCCTTGATCAACCTTATCTTACTTTTATTCCGTGATGCTCATGCTTTTTCTAAACTCCTTTTTGTTTTACTTTGGGAGTTCCTCTCATATCATTCTTTCCGTCTTACCCTTGGAATTCTTGTTGTGAATCTTTCCTCTCGATTCACCTTTGTACCTTTCCCTGTTCCTTGACCATAAGCTTTATCATTCATGCATCTCCTATTCTTTTGGTTATGCTTTCCCTTTTGAATCTAGTCTAGAGGCTTATGAAAAATTCTATCTTTGACATCCTTGTTGACCATACCTCGACTCTTACCCCGAGGAAGTTCGTCATAGCTCTTTGTTGGATAAGTTTAAATTATTTTAGCGTGCTTTGTATTTTTGATGTCTAAGTTGTTTTTCAAATTGTACAATTTCTAAACATTTCAAACCATCATTTTGGTTCATTATTAAAAATTTATATCACTTTTACAAACTTTACCTATTTTAAAGGTTTGAAAATGAAAATTTGATTTAATTCTCTTTTGTTCTTTGAGTATAACTTCTTTTTATTGTTTTTAATTACTAAACCCGAGATTACTTTTAATTTTGCTCTATCTCTAACTAACTTTGATTTATTTATGATTCCTTGTCAAAGTTTAATGTTATAATTTCAAGAACTCAACTCCTTTTTGAGTTTAAAAATGAAACTTTTATTTTTATTTTGGCTTTTGCAAAACAAAATTTGAGTGGATTACCTTTTTCGATTGTTTTTAAAGTTGATGGAATGTTCGGACTCGTTATTAAAGGCGTCTAATAACTTGTCCTGCGCTTATCGATGAATGATTTTTGTTTAAAACTTGTCTTTGACTTGGAAAGTTAGCGTTCTTGTGTGCACGACAAGAGCAATTTCGTTCCATGAAAGAGACTTATACTTTTGAAAACTCTTCATAAATATTTTCGAAAGTATTCTGATTTTGGATTTCTGTAAAGGATTTGATTTTTGACCTTGTCTTCGATTTGGAGTGTGATGTTCTTGAATGCGCAACGAGAGCCTTTCCATTCCTTCGACGAGAATCTGGTACTGTTGGAAAATTTTACTTGAAAATTTTGAAGGAACTTTTAATTTTTACAATAACTAACCTTTTAATGTTTTGGTTGCCGATTTCAAAAAGTCCAGCTTTATTTTATACCCTTTCATTTCTATTTTCAAGTTTCGAGGACGAAACTTCTTAAAAGATGGGGTGATTGTAACACCCGCGAAATTCTCATTTTGACGTTTATAATTTATTTAACCGTTTAGCGACTTTATTTTATATGTTTAAATTATTTAATTTAATTTAATTTATTTTTAAACAAGATTTTTATAAAAGTAATATTTTAAAACTTAATTTATATAAAAATACGTATTTTAGTTGGATAGTATAATATTAATAATAATTTTTCCGTCTTAAGTTAATATAGACTTGAGACACTTTTTCCGTCTTTTATGAGACCGTCACATTTTCACATGTGAGGCTAATCTATTTCCGACCTATCCCATATCGACAACACATTTCTCAAATTTAACACCCAACTAAAATATTAATTTTTGTCACACACACTCACCCTTCCCTGACCAATCCCAACCCACTAAACCCTCCTTTTATTTTTGTATTTTACAGTAAACAACCAAAAAGGCACCTGCAACAACAATTTCTTTTGCAGCAACAAAACGAGACCCAAACGTCATTTCTGTCGAGCTTGAATCCCAGATTTCGACCCCATTTCTTCACCATTCCTCTTAATTTTTGTACCATTCTCCTCCTTACTTCCTCCTTCATCTTTCAAGGTAATAAAGTCTCATTTTTGTGATGGTTTCATTTTGGGCCGTCTTATAAAAGTTTCGTCTGTTAGCCTCTTTATCCCGTTTTCTTGATCTTTAATGAAGGATTTGAAGACCCGGAGTAATACTCAAGCTTTGGGGACCGTTTATTCGAAGAATAAGAAGCGTTTAAGGTAACGGTGATAGGTTACTCGACAAAGTGTCGAAATTTCGTCTTATATGTCGTTTTTCATGCTCTTTATGTGTTAAAGATTGGTTCTTTATACTTTACTCATTTGTATGCTCGAATTTATCGTGTTAAACTCCATCTTAAACCTTTTTTTAATGAGGGTCGAAATATAACTCAATATGGCCAAGTAAAAACGTGAATGAAGGAGCTGTGAGACGATTTTTGTGCTCGTTTTGGTCTATGTTTGGTTGGTGGTTCGAGCTAACTCTCTTACTTCCGTCTCAATTGTATATCCAAGTATGATATGGGTCCTTTGTATGGTTAATTTACGCCTTGTACCATGCTTAAAAACTTGTCTTAAAACGAACGCAAAACTGGGAATTTAAAAGTGAAACAGGGGACTGTTTTGGGTGTTTTTGGACGCGATTTGTGAGCTGAAATTGTTGTTGGTTCGAGTCAATTTGATTACTCACGTCTTGTGTGCATATTCATGAATGAATATGGTCTTTTGTTTGGGTGAATTCGGCCTTGTAACATGCTTAAAAACTTGTCTGAAGACGGCCTCATGAATTTGCTAGAAAAACCATGTATATGTAAGTGGTTGATGAGTGACTTTTGTGGACTGTTTTTGAGTCGATCCCACGGATAATTTGAACCAAATAGTTGATTCCCGCCTCCTTTGTATATCCAAGTATGTAATGGGTTGGTGGTATGTGAGAAATTTCACCCTTTTCATGCTTAAAATTTCGTCTTAAGACTGTCACAAAAGAACTTTATAAATCGTAAAAATGGACTTTGTCGAGCAGTGTTCGCGGGCTGTTTTGACGGGTTTCTTTATGCTAAATTGAACCAACTTTCTTTCTATTGACTCAAGTACATGTAAATGTTTGGATTGGGTCTTTTGTTTGGGTGAAATCCGCCTTGGTTTGGCCTAGAAAACCGTCCCAAGACGGCTGGACAGGAGGGAATTGTTGCGTTTTGGCTGCTTTGTATACATATTGTACTGCGTTTTTTTTTGGCTGGTTTTGGGGTCGGTTAAGGGGCTGCCCAGTCAGCCCTTGAGTCGTGGATTTGTATTGTTTTGGCGCTAGTCTAATTTATTTGAAACGTTTATTTTCATCTCGTATTTTATATAGCGCAATTTGAGGATATCGTTTCTTTACATATATTTTCTCTCATGATTTATAATTGTGGAATCCCGTTATTTAATTATTTTTCCGTATTAACTTTTGTCCCAAAATGGGTGCTTGTGGCGCCAAGTTGGTTAATACGTATTATTTAAATTCTGTCTCATCTTAAATCGCGTTAGACAGACCGTGTTGGGTGTTAGTTGCTAGTTTTGGCATAGTACCGTCTCAAGTATGTATACATATCTTTATGTCATTTCTATTTGATGGCTACATGTTATTTGTTGGTTGGACTTAACATGACTAGTTTAATGGGTTTTACATGATTAGTTATTGGACTCACTAGGGTGTTTTTGGATGGTCCACCATAATCCATATATTGGGCTTGTGGTGTTTATTTAATTGGATTCGTTATGTTATATTAGTCGGGCTAGTTATGTTAAACTAACTAGTTTTGTGTGGTCTATTTGATTGGACTTGGTATGCTTTACTTGTTGGATTTCACATTTTATTCCGTAAATTTCACGTAACGTAAATTATTCATTATCGCTTGTTATATTTTATTTAACCGGCATGTTAAATTATGAAGTGGAATATTTATTAATATAATACATGTATGAGATATTTATTGTAAATACTTAGTTGTAGTGAGTCGTATTCGTGATAATTTTTAGTATTGTTCGGTTGTGAGAGTCTTGATCCTATCGGCTACTAGGGGTGAGCCAGAGGCCCTCTAGTTGCGATATGATTCGTCGGGAGTGATGTTCCCATCCGTACTTATGGTGATGCAGGACATAAGTATGAATTTGACATTAATCATCCCGTCCCTGAGTCACGGTCCTATCGGATTCTAGGGGTGAGCCATAGGCCCTCTAGTTGCGATAAGGTCGTCGGGATTGATGCTCCCATCCGTACTTATGGTGAGATGCAAGCCATAAGTGTGACACCCCGCGATAAAGCGGAAAATATAACCAATAAATTAAAGCGGAAATTTATGAGATTTTAAAAACTTTTAAATTACTAGTTAAATATTAACACGCGGGTGCCAAAAAGGAAAAGAAACAAATACTACAATAGACAAATTTAGGTTATTACAACCCAAGTCTAGAAAACGGGGAAAAGATATCCCACGAATAAACATATAAGGGGTTTCTAAACTAGCAACTAAGGCCCAAGGGTTTAGTTCTCGCTAGCCCACACGTCTTCCCCATGTAAGCATCTTCACCACCTGTCATTCATGTAAACATGAACGCCACAGTCAGTGGGGAGTAACTCAAGGTTCTCCCAGCCACAATATGTCGAAACGAACATAACAAAGAACATAAACAAACAATCATATTAGGTAAGACATGAGTGAATCGAATCATAACTAAACATGGGATCATACGTGTTTTAAACCAACAAGAGTAAAGGAAGTGATGGAATAAACGAGTAAGGCATAAGCAACAATAAATAAATGGAAGGGAAGGACAAGGAAACCGACACGGCCACTTAGCCACGAGCACGTATTTCAAGGAGATATGACCAAAGTAACCATCCAAATAATGCAAGACATTTATCACTCTTAGACTATAATTTCTCCGGGTAGGACTACGATAATAATACGGTCCTAGTCTAAATCTGCAGATTCTCGGGTGTACATCCCGATTCGACGTGCGCCAGCACAGCACGCACCCAAGACTCGACTACTCATGTAGACCGAGTACCCCAATCGCCGAACAAAGACGAAAGTGGCGGAAAGACTAAGATAAGACTCACTTGCCAAAGACAAAGACAGTGGCCCAAAAGCCATACTTGCCAGAACAGCACAAGTAGGCCAAAACCGTACTTGCCAGAACAACACAAGTAGGTCAAACCCGTGCTTGCCAGAACAGCACAAGCAGGGCAAAAATGTATGTCAAGCACGTACGATGGTAATATGGCATTTCTACAAGAATACGACTCTTACAAGTAATTACTTATAATAACCTTTTCATGCTTGTAACATATAAATAAACATTTCATTTCATAATTATACATGCCGATTAAATAGAATAAACAAGTACAACAACAAGTACATGAGACGGGATTATTAATGTCACACTCATACTTATGGCTTGCATCTCACCATAAGTACGGATGGGAACATCAGTCCCGACGATCATACCGCAACTAGAGGGCCTATGGCTCACCCCTAGTGTCCGATAGGACCAAGACTCTCACAACCGAACAATACAAGACATTATCAGGGTATGACTCTTACGAGTACTTATAGTAAATATCTCGTACTTGTATTATATTAATAATTATTCCATTTCATAAACTAACATGCCGGTTAAGTAGAATATGATAAGCAATAATGAATAATTTACGTTATATGCAATCACGGGATAAAGTATGACCAAGCTCATGAGACTCACTCATGAACCCAACATGTGAACCATCATAAGCCCAAACAAAGAAATAAAGTGAGCCCAACCAAATTAACAACACAAGCCCAAACAAATAAAATTTCAAACCCAATTGTTAAAATCTAACAAGCCCCTTTGATAATTAACAAGTCCAAAAAAAAAAAGATGGAAACTCAATAACTTACACACGACAACCACACCCAATATAGACCATACTGACCACTGAATGTCGCCAGAAATAGCCCATAGGAAGCAGCGTCTTACTATTGTGCACATTACAAGTAGCTTTTCATATGTTAACAACAGAGTGTTCTAACCAATAAGACATGTTTATGATATGTCCCTAATTATTCAAAGTGCACAACTTTTCTAACTAAACCGAGTGCTTGCAATTCACAAAGTCCCAACAAATGCTCCGTATTTCATAAATATTCTTGTCTTTAAGGTTCACTACTAGTTTGGTAATACTCAGATATGTTCTATGTATAACCCAAGTCAAGTTGCATCCGAAAGAAAATAAAATCGTCAAACAAATTCATTACCACTTTCCAAAGAAAAAGAAGAACATTTGGATGCATAGCCGGATAGAAATTGTCATGTACAAAGCAAGCTCAAAACAGTCTTGAAAGACCACATAAACCGTTCCAAAACAGTCCAAATAAGAGCGCATTGAGATAGGGATTCATCATATAAAGCACAAGACACTAAAATACCTCAAGTGAGCATACAAGTCGAGTATTATTCCGGACACATTCAACCATTCATATGAGGAAAGCATAAAGAACCAAACTTTATCTCACAAGAGCATGTAAAACGACCCATAGGACGAAATTTCGACATTTTTGTCGAGTAACCTATCACCGTTACCTGTTTATGAGCTGTTAAACGTCCAAGGAACCATCCAAGGGTGATTCTAACCCAAAAATGGAAGAAGTTAGTCCCGAAACCGCATCCCTTGAAAGACGACCGAAATGAAACATACGAAAGTTTGGCTCTTTTTTATATAGAAAGAAGGAGAATGAGGAGGGGAAGCTAATGGTACAAAAATAATGGAGTTTGGTTGAGAAATGAAGAAGGGATCTGAGCTTGGAGGTCGACTAAAATGGTGGTGTACGGGCTCTGTTGATTTGGTTGTTGTTGCTCTGTTCATACCAAAAAGAAGAAGAAAAGTGGGGTTGGGGACGCTTTATAACTACAACAATAATAGAGTACCAAACATAATACGTGTACTATATGTAATAATATATAATATATAATAATAATAATAATAATAATAATAATAATAATAATAATAATAATAATAATAATAATAATAATAATAATAATAATAATAATAATAATAATAATAATAATAATAATAATAATAATAATAATAATAATAATAATAATAATAATATATAAATATGTATATAAAAAGGTAGAGTGTAAAATGTTAGGTGGGTGTGATGTGTTGTCGGATTCTGATTGGTCCGGATTAAAGTAGGTATAAAGAGAAATGTGACGGTCTATAGCTAGACGGATATTAAGACGGGAATTGCTCGAACAAAAATATGTATACATATATTCTTATATAAATTATGACTCAAAGATATAATTTAATCGTACGTATTTTTATATAAATGGGCTTTAAAATATTACTTTTATAGAAATCATATTTGAAATAAAATTATTTAAATTGAATAATTCAAAAATATAAAATAAAGTAATCAAACGGTTTAATAAATTTTAAATGTCAAAATAGGAAATTCGCGGGTGTTACAATCACCCCATCTTTTAAAAAGTTTCGTCCTCGAAACTTGAAAGTAGAAATGAAAGGTTATAAAAATAAAACTGAACTTTTTAAAATCGGTAACCAAAACATTAAAAGGTTACTTACCATAAGAATTAAAATCTTCCAGAAGTTTCAAATAAAATTTTCCGACAGAAACCGATCGAAAGGTAAATCATTGGTATAAATCAACAATCAAAATACTTTCAAAGACATTAATGAATAGTTTTCAAAAGTATAAGTCTCATTCATGGAACGAAATTGTTCTTGTCGTGCACACAAGAACGCTAACTTTCCAAGTCAAAGACGAATTAAAAACAAAAATCATTCGCCGACAAGCGTAGAACAAGTTATCAAACGTCTCCAATAACGAGTTCTATCATCCGATCAACGTCAAATCAAAAGAAAGAGGCAATCCACTCAAATTTTCTCTTGTAAAAGCCAAAATAGAAATGAAGATTTTTCATTTAAACTTAAAAGGGAATCAAATTCCTGAAAATATAACATTATACTTTGACAAAGAAATCATAAATAGGTCAAAGTTTACAGAAATTGGTAAAAATTTAAAGAAATATCAGGTTTAGCAATTAAAATCATGATAGAGAAGTCTATACTCAAGGAACAAATACGGAATTAAATCAAATTTTCATTTTCAAATCTTTAAAATAGGTAAGGCTTTTCAAAAGTAACATCAACTTTTAACAACGAATCAAAACTGGTAGCTTGGAAGTTTTAGAAGTTGTACAAAAAGGAAGGCAATTTAGACAACAAGGAAACGTCAGGTACTCAAACCTCGAACAACAACATTATCCTAGACGGTTCCGAAGACTTCTTAACAACAAAACTCATAATCACAACACTTCCAATGATTTCCTCAAAACACTCATGTTACTTCATCCCAAGTCATTCCATGAAACAAGGTACTCCACAATAAGTGTGCTCTCGTCACTCTAAATCCTCAAACATTCACAAACAACTTCCACAAGATCAAGGTCAAGGTTTCCAACAAAGCTATGCTCATATCCAACTAGTGTCAACCATGAGTTTCTCAAAATGGTAAAACTCTCAATCAAAAATCCAAATCCAAAAGTTCTTTTGCGTATTCTATCATCCCAAAGAACTCTGACTACTAATCCTCATTAACGCAAAGTGAATACCCAAATGAGATTCCAAAACTAACAACAACTCTCGCCTAACATGGTTCTTATGTAATCATCACAACACTCACAAAAGTATACCGACTATGCTAACCTCAAGCTCAACTCAAATTTCCAAGTAACACTTTCATCACCAATGGCCAACAACGTCCAAGAGGTGTTTCCTTCCAAGCTCTCATCATAAACTCTACTCCGTGTCAAAACCCAAGCAACAAAACTCAAGTTACCAAATCCTCAAATTCCAAGTATAAACAACAAGGTCAAGTTCCATAGTCTTAGTATCATAGGCAACTCACACTTAACACACATAATTCCACCGATCAACTATACTCACTCTATCAAGGATCTAGGTATAAGAACCATCAAGTATGTCTCATCACACTACCTAAGTCTTTCCAACATCAATCCTCTCAAAATCAGGTTTAAGGGTCAAACACAACAATCTCCTCAAAATTCAAATTTTTCAACCAAGGTCGACATTCCTCAAAAGAAAGAGTACCATTAAAAGGCATTAAGGGAGGATAAGCAAGGAACAAAGGACAAGTTAGGAGTCTAAGAGTAACTTTCAAAGTAAAACAAAAGAGAGTTTAGAAGGAGGATAAGCACCAAGAGATAAAGAATAAGGCAAGATACACAAAGAATGAGAAACATCTTCAAGGAAGTAGAAGCATTCTTCAAAGGTTGAACAAATCTTCAATCCTCAGCAATAGGCACCAAATCTTGATCACCACATTGGTAAGTTTATAGTCATTGATCCACGAGCATAACAATTATTAAATGACAATTAACAAACATGTCAGATCCTAACAAGGAGCAAACACACTACAGGCTGCCACATTAGGTCCTTAAGTCAACCCATCTCTCATTCATTATTCAAGGTCAAGTTCAAAATTAAATTCGGGGTACACGTGTGTGCGTCGGGAGCAACAAAAGCTCTGATACCAACTGTGACACCCCGCGATAAAGCGGAAAATATAACCAATAAATTAAAGCGGAAATTTATGAGATTTTAAAAACTTTTAAATTACTAGTTAAATATTAACACGCGGGTGCCAAAAAGGAAAAGAAACAAATACTACAATAGACAAATTTAGGTTATTACAACCTATGTCTAGAAAACGGGGAAAAGATATCCCACGAATAAACATATAAGGGGTTTCTAAACTAGCAACTAAGGCCCAAGGGTTTAGTTCTCGCTAGCCCACACGTCTTCCCCATGTAAGCGTCTTCACCACCTGTCATTCATGTAAACATGAACGCCACAGTCAGTGGGGAGTAACTCAGGTTCTCCCAGCCACAATATGTCGAAACGAACATAACAAAGAACATAAACAAACAATCATATTAGGTAAGACATGAGTGAATCGAATCATAACTAAACATGGGATCATACGTGTTTTAAACCAACAAGAGTAAAGGAAGTGATGAAATAAACGAGTAAGGCATAAGCAACAATAAATAAATGGAAGGGAAGGACAAGGAAACCGACACGGCCACTTAGCCACGAGCACGTATTTCAAGGAGATATGACCAAAGTAACCATCCAAATAATGCAAGACATTTATCACTCTTAGACTATAATTTCTCCGGGTAGGACTACGATAATAATACGGTCCTAGTCTAAATCTGCAGATTCTCGGGTGTACATCTCGATTCGACGTGCGCCAGCACAGCACGCACCCAAGACTCGACTACTCATGTAGACCGAGTACCTCAATCGCCAGAACAGCACGAAAGTGGCGGAAAGACTAAGATAAGACTCACTTGCCAAAGACAAAGACACAAGTGGCCCAAAAGCCATACTTGCCGAACAAAGACAAGTAGGCCAAAACCGTACTTGCGAACAAAGACAAGTAGGTCAAACCCGTGCTTGCCGTAACAGACAAGCGGGGGCAAAAATGTATGTCAAGCACGTACGATGGTAATATGGCATTTCTACAAGAATACGACTCTTACAAGTAATTACTTATAATAACCTTTTCATTCTTGTAACATATAAATAAACATTTCATTTCATAATTATACATGCCGGTTAAATAGAATAAACAAGTACAACAACAAGTACATGAGATGGGATTATTAATGTCACACTCATACTTATGGCTTGCATCTCACCATAAGTACGGATGGGAACATCAGTCCCGACGATCATACCGCAACTAGAGGGCCTATGGCTCACCCCTAGTGTCCGATAGGACCAAGACTCTCACAACTGAACAATACAAGACATTATCAGGGTATGACTCTTACCAGTACTTATAGTAAATATCTCGTACTTGTATTATATTAATAATTATTCCATTTCATAAACTAACATGCCGGTTAAGTAGAATATGATAAGCAATAATGAATAATTTACGTTATATGCAATCACGGGATAAAGTATGACCAAGCTCATGAGACTCACTCATGAACCCAACATGTGAACCATCATAAGCCCAAACAAAGAAATAAAGTGAGCCCAACCAAATTAACAACACAAGCCCAAACAAATAAAATTTCAAACCCAATTGTTAAAATCTAACAATCCCCTTTGATAATTAACAAGTCCAAAAAAAAAAGATGGAAACTCAATAACTTACACACGACAACCACACCCAATATAGACCATACTGACCACTGAATGTCGCCAGAAACAGCCCATAGGAAGCAGCGTCTTACTATTGTGCACATTACAAGTAGCTTTTCATATGTTAACAACAAAGTGTTCTAACCAATAAGACATGTTTATGATATGTCCCTAATTATTCAAAGTGCACAGCTTTTCTAACTAAACCGAGTGCTTGCAATTCACAAAGTCCCAACAAATGCTCCGTATTTCATAAATATTCTTGTCTTTAAGGTTCACTACTAGTTTGGTAATACTCAGATATGTTCTATGTATAACCCAAGTCAAGTTGCATCCGAAAGCAAATAAAATCGTCAAACAAATTCATTACCACTTTCCAAAGAAAAAGAAGAACATTTGGATGCATAGCCGGATAGAAATTGTCATGTACAAAGCAAGCTCAAAACAGTCTTGAAAGACCACATAAACCGTTCCAAAACAGTCCAAATAAGAGCGCATTGAGATAGGGATTCGTCATATAAAGCACAAGACACTAAAATACCTCAAGTGATCATACAAGTCGAGTATTATTCCGGACACATTCAACCATTCATATGAGGAAAGCATAAAGAACCAAACTTTATCTCACAAGAGCATGTAAAACGACCCATAGGACGAAATTTCGACATTTTTGTCGAGTAACCTATCCCCGTTACCTGTTTATGAGCTGTTAAACGTCCAAGGAACCATCCAAGGGTGATTCTAACCCAAAAATGGAAGAAGTTAGTCCCGAAACCGCATCCCTTGAAAGACGACCGAAATGAAACATACGAAAGCTTGGCTCTTTTTTATATAGAAAGAAGGAGAATGAGGAGGGGAAGCTAATGGTACAAAAATAATGGAGTTTGGTTTAGAAATGAAGAAGGGATCTGAGCTTGGAGGTCGACTAAAATGGTGGTGTACGGGCTCTGTTGATTTGGTTGTTGTTGCTCTGTTCATACCAAAAAGAAGAAGAAAAGTGGGGTTGGGGACGCTTTATAACTACAACAATAATAGAGTACTAAACATAATACGTGTACTATATGTAATAATATATAATAATAATAATAATAATAATAATAATAATAATAATAATAATATATAAATATGTATATAAAAAGGTAGAGTGTAAAATCTTAGGTGGGTGTGATGTGTTGTCGGATTCTGATTGGTCCGGATTAAAGTAGGTATAAAGAGAAATGTGACGGTCTATAGCTAGACGGATATTAAGACGGGAAGTGCTCTAATTACAGTCACTGTTACTGTCCGAACAAAAATATGTATAAATATATTCTTATATAAATTATGACTCAAAGATATAATTTAATCGTACGTATTTTTATATAAATGAGCTTTAAAATATTACTTTTATAGAAATCATATTTGAAATAAAATTATTTAAATTGAATAATTCAAAAATATAAAATAAAGTAATCAAACGGTTTAATAAATTTTAAATGTCAAAATAGGAAATTCGCGGGTGTTACAATAAGTATGAATGTGACATTAATAATCCCATTCTATGTGCTTGGTTGTTGTATTTGGCCATGTTTTAAAGGTAACCGCTGAGCCAGATACTTGTTTGTTGTGCCTCGGACATGTTTTAAAGGTAACCTCTGAGTCAGGCACTTGTTTGTTGTATTTGGCCATGTTTTAAAGGTAAATCCGAGCCGAGCCGGATACTTGTTTGTTGTGCCTCGGACATGTTTTAAAGGTAACCTCTGAGTCGGGCACTTGTTTGTTGTATTTGGCCATGTTTTAAAGGTAACCGCTGAGTCAGATACTTGTTTGTTATACCTCGGACATGTTTTAAAGGTAACCTCTGAGCCGGGTACTTGTTTGTAGTATTTGGACATGTTTTAAAGGTAACCGCTGAGCCAGATACTTTATATTTTGTGTCTCGGACATGTTTTAAAGGTAACCTCTGAGTCGGACACTTGTTTGCGGTATTTGGACATGTTTTAAAGGTAACCGCTGAGCCATATACTTTATGTGTTGTGCCTCGGACATGTTTTAAAGGTAACCTCTGAGTCGGGCACTTGTTTGTAGTATTTGGACATGTTTTAAAGGTAACCGCTAAGCCATATACTTTAGAGGTCGTACCTTGGACATGTTTTAAAGGTAACCGCTGAGCCAAGGTACTTAAGGATTTGTATCTCAGATATGCTTTAAAGGTAGCCTCTGAGCCGGATGCTTTGCTTATTATGTGATGTTAGTAGTCCCATTTCGTGTATTGTATGTTATTTGGTTTTCAAGTTCATGGCTAAGGTTTCCATTCACATGTATTATTATGTAATCTTGTTAATCCGTGACATATGATATTCTATCGTGTTTATAGTTGTATTATCACTTATGACGTTTTGGTTGGATTGTCTCACATGGATGTATCATATGCCTTATATATGATTTACTACGCATGTTTTGAATATTAGTCTCATGTCCCAATGCTTGCATCAAATGGTTATATCTATGGTGTTCTAATATGTTCTTGTTTATCTATGTTTCGACATTTTGTGGCTGGGAGAACCTTGAGTTACTCCCCACTGACTGTGGCGTTCATGTTTACATGAATGACAGGTTGTGAAGATGCTTACGTGGGGAAGACGTGTGGGCTAGCGAGAAATAAACCTTGGACTAGTAGTTGGTTTATTAGGATTGCTTAGACTCACCTTTTATCTTTTGTCATTCGAGGGATATATTTTCCCTCACCTTTGACTATCGTGTTTGTATAATTTAATCTTTATTTCCGCATTCTCTATTTGTCTTTTAGATTTTTATGAACTCGCGCTTTATAAACATTAAAAGTTTCAAAAATTTCCTAAAATTCCGCATTTTATAAGTTATATTTTCCGCATTATTGCGGGGGTTCACAAGTAAAGTTATAGCTATTCCACCTATAACTTTACTAACCAAGTCCAATGTTATAGTCACTTGACCTATAACTTTGGAGTGCATATGAGAAACACGACTTTTGGCGTTAAAATACTTTTTAAATGTTTTTAAAATTAAAAGTATTTATAGTACATTATCTTAAACGTGTTTTAGTTGAATAAAATTATAATCTAAATATAATAATAAAAAGGCAAACTAATCACCTACCTTTATGCCACATCAACATTTTCAATTATCTACACAACCCTCCTCCACATCACTAAGTCATTTATTATTTATAAGAGAGAAAAAATTAATAAAGGAAAAAAAAACAAAGCACTAAATAACACCATAATTTTAGGTTGTCACGGTGTTTGTTATTTAAAAAAAATAAAAAAGTAAAGGTTTAAACAATTTGTAGAACTAAATACAAACTCAAACACCATTAAAATTTATCTTTTTAACTTTAAAGTAAACTAAAAACTTGAATAAAAACTAAACATCAAAGTAAATTTTAAATTTTAATTTTAAGATTTTATATTAAATAAGTTATCTCGAAAAAAAATTGAACATATAAATAAACTTTTACTATTTTATTGTTACAACATCATATTAATTTAATTGTGCAATATTGTTGTATAATTTTACCCATTAGTTTCAATGAACTGGTTACATATAAAAAGAGCTTAAAAAAATAAAAGAACATAGTTTTTTCATATAACATAGTAAATTAAAATATCATAGTATAAGGATAACATAAAAAGCATTAAAGATACTCTTTTAAAACCACATTATCCTATGAAACAACAAAAATTATGTTGCAATTAAAAAAAATTAATACAAAAAAAATTACTGCCCACGATAAGTGGAGTTTGAAGGAAAAGTAGATCTATATACTTAACATATTCATATATGTTTTATTTTAATTTGTCATAAAATAATAAGTGATCTTATGCATGCAAACTTATAAACAATATAAAGAAGAAATCTTTATCTTACAATGGATTTTCGGTTTTAGGGCACAAGAGAGATCTCCTTCTCTCTTGTTCTTGTGCTTTCCTTTATGGATGAACAAAGACCCAAGTATAGGATCTCTCCCAAGGATTAATACCCAAAGCACACTCTTAATAAAATTAATATTATGAATACTAGACAATATTAATTTTGTAAGAAAAATTCACCCAAAAATTATTTGGTTTATCTCCCAAAACCGGTTGAGAGAGAGAAGAAAGGAAGGTGAAATATTTTATCTCTCTAAAATATTTTTGGTGAATGAATGAATGAATGATACAACAAAATGCATTTTGTGTATATTAGGTAAAATAGGAGGAAAAACCAAAATGGTTTTTCCTCTCCAAAAACCGGGTGGAAGAGGGGGGCAAAGGGAGCCAATGGATGCTCTAGTTGCTCTTCACAATGAACAATAGGTATGCATGGCTAGACAATTAGGGTAATCATCATGTTTACCACTCAAATAATAAACATAATATTATCCTAAATCCTCCTTAATTTCGGTACACTTATAGCATGGAATCCATTTTATTTTTGTCAATTTGTCAATATGTCACATGTCACATGTCACATAAAATTGTTATGTATTTTTAAAATATTAAAAATCAACGTATTAATAAAAATACGTCATAAACAAAAATCGACTTAGTAATTCATAATTACTTGTACCAAAATATTTTACCAATTATAAATCACAACAATTTGTATTTATAATAATTCATTCAATTTCAATTGTTTCTTTAAACAATAATTTCATTTGAGTAATGAAAGAATTTGATTACTCAGACCGTATCTTATTTAATCAGATTATAATGAGATACGTAAATTTTACTTCCAAAATCGTCCGTCAATTTTCAAGTAATTTAATTAACTCGTAACGTTATACGATCAATTAAATGATCAATTAAGAGTGTTGCCCTATAGGTATGACCTAGGGGATCAACTGATCACCACCGTCCGCACGATAAATGTCAAACTCTAGTCGACCAATCATTACCGATATGTGTGGACCATTGACATAAAATTACTTCCCAATTGTATTCTTTATAATGAGACTTAAACATGTGATCATCATGATCAACAGTCGTGATCGCATTATTGTCGGAGGACACATATTTCAACAATCTCCCACTTGTCCTCGACAAGTGTGCGTCACCAATTCTCTTGTCCTATTACTATCTCCCACTCAATGCAAGGTGTCTTTCAGGTCATACTTGCAAGTGATCATATCGAGAGTGGTTTCCTCGATCTGGAGAATAACTAAATGACCGGATTTATCCACCATGGATACATTCCGAGCGTGGCCACGCATTTCCAGTTCATTACTCCTCGAGTGGCCCTGAGATATTGTTATAACCCTGACTAGGGGTGGACAATTCCTATCGCACTCATTCCCTTTGACTAGCCACAACCATCATAACCCAAAATATGCCCATTTGACCCCATTTACGAAGGTCGTAGTAACACAAATCAAAGTTAATCTGAAACTGTGCCATCTTAGGCGAATAGTCTTTAGTCAAAAGAATCGACTCATTTGAATACTATAGCAGCTCTCGCCACGACCAGGCTATATAAATTTGCCAGAACTCTATAAGCGGTCATAAGGCCCGACAAAATGTTCCTAACAGTCCGCCTATGTAATTGACTAGTCATTCTCATATAACTCTATGGCACTTGAACTTGCCATCAATAGCATCACACTCTAGTCACTTCGAGACGTCACCTCAAGTAAGTAACTATGGGCAAATACAATGTTAATCCATGTTCTCTTTAACGGGGTTCAATTGTCTCTACAACCCGTTTGGATATAACGATGTATAAGGTGAGTTAATAATAACTCAAACGACAAATGTCGACATCACACTCGGGTAGTTAATATCATATTACAACCTTGTGATGCAAATCGTAAGTGTATAAACACTTGTTGATAGCAATAGAAGTTTAACATGTCATGTGTCCATGTGTTCAAACTTCTTATAATCGCATTATCCTTTATATTCATTTTATAACTCATAGCATGAACCTTACCAAGTACATATCAAGGTTCCCGACCTTGGTTTCGGTTCTTTATCTTGAAAGAACTTCTTTATCGGTTATCGCATAACGAACGAATTTGTGGTGAATGATATAACTTGTACTGATCAAGTATTCCATCCATACACAATGCACTAGGTATATGTTTTGTAGAGTCTTGCAACAATTTGTCAAGATGATTAGCCTAGCACTTCTCACAAGCCCTAGCATATTAGGAAATATTAGTTTTGAGTAACTTCTTATTCAACTAAATATCTTTCCAAACGTCCTATTTCTCCTTTTGGCTTGAAAAGTTTTAGGATTCTCTTAAATCCTTACATGTGCTCGGATTTTCATAAATATGTGCAACCTCTTGCCACATAACAGAGCATTCTGTAAAACACCGAAATCGCTCATCGAATTCTTCTCGAGAATTCATGACGTTTCTATTTTGGCTTACCAATGATCCATCATGCTCTTATGCATATGATTCATAATTGGACATGCGCATGATTATTCTAATGGCGGAAACATTAGTAACTTTTAATCATGTCATCAACTATATTTAGGTTCAAGGAACGACCATGACTGCTAATGGCAATTCCATTTTCATTTACATGAATAACCTATGTGTATGTTGATTTGATGTGTATCTCTTAATACTAATCCAATATCTCTTGATGTAATTGGATTCATCATAGTCCATATTCATCCAGAATTGAAAACTCAAATACTTCTTTGTGAAAGAAGATATTAGCTCGTCATTCCTAATGAGTAATGAGTTGTAAGCATTCAAAGGATGATAGCTCCCACTAAATTCCATGTCTTCACATGATAATTTCTAAACTCCCACTTAATTCCACATGTTTCGAAATTGATTACTCAATTGAAAACATTTTTAAAATTGGAATGTATGTTGCTTTGCAATGTTATTAAGATGAAGCCATATATGTTCCCATCATATCCTTTCAAAATTCCTATTTTGAAGAGGTCTCATCTCAACCTTATGAAAAGAGATTTTAATCTCTAATTCGTACATGTCATAATGATACGTAGTAATGTCATTGTTTAAATATAAATAATATCTAATACACGTCCTTCAAAAATATCCCTTTCAGAAGGAGGTTTAACCAATTCATTTTCATAATGTGGTTAAGTAATGACATTTGCGAGGTTAAAAACTTAGCTATTGAAGATATCGGTATATCAATCCTTGCAACTCGTTTATAACTAGGATGTTACTTTGATTCATTTAGGCTCTTTAGTAAATCTCAAGGTTTGAAACTATTGGTCAAAATATCATAAACTAGTCAAAACTCTTGTTAAGACTTTACATTAGTCATTTTTCTTCCAAAACTTTTTTTTGGTCTCCTCGTGTAGTTATCTTGAGAACATACTCTTATGATTACTTCACTTGGTCTCTTTAGTCATATAGAACTTACTTGAGACCATAGATCTCATCTATTGGGTATACTATATAAATAGATATACCTTCATTCAAATCATTCTCTCTTGCGTAGATCTCATTTACACAAGTACACAATTTTATCTTGCCTCGTGTGTTGTGTCCTCATTTTTCTCCCACTCTATCTTTAGAATAAATACACTAGAGATTCAAATATAGCATATGAGACACAAATAATGATGTTGAAGTATAAGGAGAACTATCTCATAGATTGACTAATAGTTTTAGATTTCGTAAGCGTACTTGGTGATTGACATTCCTTTAAGAGAGTTTATAGACTCAATATCACTTTATAAATGATCATACACAAGCCTTAATCATGTGGACATATAATGAAACCCATCATTATAGTTGTCTATTAGATCACTTTAAGTGAATAATCATATGTTTCTAAGAGCAAGCATTTAAATACGAATTTTAGAACAAAGGATAAAATGATAAAACGGGTGACTTGGGTTGCAAACCAAGCCACCATTATCCAAAATACAACCAATTATCCAAAATACCTTTCCATGTCGAACACGGAAACTTAAAGGTTCTAAAAATCCAAAACATAATTAAAATAAGACAATGAAAAGCGAAGCTCCATGAAAGCTATTCCTAGCTTCTTGATGGTTTCTCATGCTTGCTTTTCCTTTCCCTTGTCTTTGCTTGGTGGAGGCCCTATTTACAATAAAAAGGGAGATACATTATCACAACTTTGTATCATAATACCATAGTTGAATTAGAAACATAAAAGAAGGGATAGTCAATTACCTACTGGAGTGATCTTTCCAGCCTTAATATCACCAAGGTATTTGGAACAATTTCTTTTCCAATGTCCCATACCACTACAATAATGGCATTTATCAAGAGGACCCTTCTTGATTTTTGAAGTGCTAGCATCATTAGCTTTAGCTTTGGTGAAAGTGGGAGCTTGCTTGTTACCCTTCCTCCCATTCTTCTTGAACTTCCCCTTGCTCTTAGTGCTTATGTTAAGCACATCCTTGGGTGGGTTCACATTTAACCCCATGTCCCTTTCGGCTTGCACAAGTAACTTGTGCAATTCTTCAAGAGACACATCCTTGTCTTGCATGTTAAAATTCACCCGGAATTGAACATATGCTTTGACTTTGGACAAGGAGTGTAAAATCCTATCTACAATGAGTTCTTTGGGGATTTCAACCTTTTGAATTTTCAAGGTCTCGACAAGCTCCATAAGTTTGAGCACATGAGGGCTAACCTTTTGGCCCTCTTTGAAGTCGAGATCAAAGAATGCCGCGGCCGCCTCATATTGGACGATCCGCGGAGTTCGTGAAAACATTGTCACAAGCTTGGAGTAAATCTCATTGGCGGTGCCCATTTTAAAGGCTCTCCTTTGGAGGTCCGCCTCCATCGCAAATATCAACACATTTTTCATTGCGGCGGACTTCTTATGGTAAGCCTCATATGCTTCTCTAGTGGCGGCGGTCGACCTAGTAGTAGGTTCGGGTGGAGAGGCCTCGGTAAGGTAACGAAGCTTGTCGTCACCTTGGGCGGCTAATTTGAGTTGGGCATCCCAATCGGAGAAATTTGACCCATTCTTTTCAAGTTTACATCGATCCATGAAGGATCGGAGCCATGATGAATTAGTGAGAGGCGTGGCGTTAGGGGTCGGTGTTGCCATTTGTTATGAGAAAAGAAGTGGTCTACAAAACAAAATAGAAGGAGTAAAACAAATGTCGTTTTAATAATAATACTCGTAAAAATGTATAATTTAAACAAGTTTTATGCATTTTTCTAGTGACCTCTACCCAACTAGATAAATGATTCCAAGACCCAAATTCATATCGACTTAGGCACGGTGGGGCCGATTCATCCTTTATCAATATAACTCGGTGGATTAACGTTTAATCGATTCTACTTTTAGAACTCTTGGTCGATAATATTATATTAACATTTATCTATAGCCCAAAACATTCAACAAGGGGACGGTGTGGCCGATAAAACCCTTATCGAAAAACTTTTGTTGTGTTCAATCCAAATTTCGAATAAATGTGTCCATGATCCAAACCCACATTAACTTGGGCACGGTGTGGCCGATTCATCCCTTATCAACATGAATTCGGTGGATAGACATTTATCACCCACTTCCTCTACGTAACAAGGTTTGTACCCCGGTGTGGCCGAGTGCACTCCCTCACGAAATAGGTTTTCATGGTTTCTACTCTTTGGTAAGGCTATGTCTCAATTGATTGTTTTAGCGAGAGGTCATGTCAATTTATTATCTATCACGTTTTAAGTGAACTAAAGCGGTGAACTACGATAATTGTAATTGACACGGTCGATAAACTCGATAAAAGATGATGCATGTTTTAGTTATGGCGATTTAGCGATGCATGTGACATATAAATAAAATGCAAAGCATAAAAATAAATCCTAGTATGGCCTTCCTAAAATAGAAAAACTATTTAACTATTACATATTCGGAAACCAACTCCATTGGTCCCTTGAACTTCGGTTGTGGCACGCATCTCGAGGTAACACCGTCTTTATGTATCGCCATCTTGAAGAAATCCGTCTTTGGGAACTCCGAAATAATTAAAATTACATAACAAAATACATAATTTCCTATTATACATTTGTAACTAAAATAAAATAAATCTATTAAATTACAAAACGGTGATACGAGATCACAATAAATTACAACCGAATCGATATTCCCATACATTTCGGGTAATACCAATTAAAAACTAATGCCATATTAAGTAAAATTACATAATTCAAAAATTACATAAAATAAAATTATGACAATCATAAAGAAAATGCAGCATTATAATATGTATGAACATGCCCAATTTTATGCTAAATCGCATTTAGATAGCCAATATCGTATATTACTTGGTTTTTACGGATTTGCGTGACTTCAACATTTTATAATCACAAAAATTACATAAATTCATATTTATGCATAAGTTAATTACCCTAACCTCTTAGGACTCAAAATTTAGTCTTCACTAATTATTTGACCATAATTAACTCATATTTCTAAAATTTGTTCATTAATGGACTTAAAATTATAAAAATAAGCTATAAACTTCAAATAAATCACAAAATTTCAAATAAATTCAAAACTTGAAATTTAAACTCATGAACATTCTGGAAAAATACCATGACACTCATAATGTTCAAAAACTTAGGTTAAAAAATTTCGAAATTTATTCGGAAAAACAATGTTGCGGTTTATTGATTTTTAACAAAATAATCATAAAAAGATGAGAAAAATTATATTCATCAACTTTTCAATTTTAGATCTGAAAAAGATAATAAAATGCAACATGTGACGTTTTTCCTTAGTCATGGAGTATGTTTTATTAATATTTCACTAATTAAGTCACTATTTATGCTATTTTTCTTCAAAAATCCATAAATCATGCAAAAAGACTTCAATATAGCCTATTATTTTACACACATCTTGTAAAATTGCATGTGACAACATACTAAATTTCTATGACTAGATTCGAAATTTATCTCATATTAACCTATTTTTCACCTAAAATCGATTTTAATAATGAAAAATCCATTTTTCGAGCATAAGAAGTCCAAAAATTATGAAACTTTACAGGTCATCTCAAAATAATATATGTGACAACATATCCAAAAATCACTGGAAAATTCGAAGTTTAGCTAATTTTAGTCCGAAAATGACATTTTATTAATAAAATCATATTTTTAATGTCATTATTATGTAATATGAACAATAAAAATCCATAAAATAACCAAAATATCCTAAAAATATTTTAGGACCAGAAACTTTAACATGCAAAATTATTTTCGTGATATATCATAATAACACAAATTTAACAAGTTTTATATGTTAATCGTATAACTCGGAAAAACTATAACCGATTTGCATGCAAACAACCATGGTGCTCTGATACCGATTGAAGGAAAAGTAGATCTATATACTTAACATATTAATATATGTTTTATTTTAATTTGTTATAAAATAATAAGTGATCTTATGCATGCAAACTTATAAACAATATAAAGAAGAAATCTTTATCTTACAATGGATTTTCGGTTTTAGGGCACAAGAGAGATCTCCTTCTCTCTTGTTCTTGTACTTTCCTTTATGGATGAACAAAGACCCAAGTATAGGATCTCTCCCAAGGATTAATACCCAAAGCACACTCTTAATAAAATTAATATTATGAATACTAGTCAATATTAATTTTGTAAGAAAAATTGACCCAAAAATTATTTGGTTTATCTCCCAAAACCGGTTGAGAGAGAGAAGAAAGGAAGGTGAAATATTTTATCTCTCTAAAATATTTTTGGTGAATGAATGAATGATACAACAAAATGCATTTTGTGTATATTAGGTAAAATAGGAGGAAAAACCAAAATGGTCTTTCCTCTCCAAAAACCGGGTGGAAGAGGGGGGCAAAGGGAGCCAATGCATGCTCTAGTTGCTCTTCACAATGAACAATAGGTATGCATGGCTAGACAATTAGGATAATCATCATGTTTACCACTCAAATAATAAATATAATATTATCCTAAATCCTCCTTATTTCGGTACACTTATAACATGGAATCCATTTTATTTTTGTCAATTTGTCAATATGTCTCATGTCACATGTCACATAAAATTGTTATGTATTTTTAACATATTAAAAATCAACGTATTAATAAAAATACGTCATAAACAAAAATCGACTTAGTAATTCATAATTACTTGTACCAAAATATTTTACCAATTATAAATCACAACAATTTGTATTTATAATAATTCATTCAATTTCAATTGTTTCTTTAAACAATAATTTCATTTGAGTAATGAAACAATTCGATTACTCAGACCGTATCTTATTTAATCAGATTATAATGAGATACGTAAACTTTACTTCCAAAATCGTCCGTCAATTTTCAAGTAATTTAATTAACTCGTAACGTTATACGATCAATTAAATGATCAATTAAGAGTGTTGCCCTATAGGTATGACCTAGGGGATCAACTGATCACCACCGTCGCACGACAGTAATGTCAAACTCTAGTCAGCCAATCATTACCGATATGTGTGGACCAGTTGACAGTAAAAATTACTTCCCAATTGTATTCTTTATAATGAGACTTAAATATGTGATCATCATGATCAACAGTCGTGATCGCATTATTGTCGGAGGACACATATTCCAACAGAGTTTATGTGTGTAACACCTCCACATACCAAGGTGTCTTACCAATGACCACCCTAGCATGAGAAGCTGTTATCATCTCGGTTGCCCGAGGCTAGTCTATCAAAAGTAACCATTCCAAAACTTTTATTAAAGTATAAAGTTAAACGATTACATAGTCTCAAAACAAAACCAAAAGAAATGTATATGAATCTCAATACAACTGAAACCAAAACAACTAAACTCGTAACAGCGGAAGCTAGACTCGAAGTGATGACATCCCATCTCGTCCCCGTAGCTAAAGACAACCATTACCTGTCACTATCTGCTCAGCATCCCTTAATGGATCACCACAAATTTACAAATAACCAACGGGGTCAGTTCACTGCATAATTAAGATAAGAAAATACAACAATATCGATAACAACTATTCCACCACCATTCTCCATTCCCAATCGTGTCTCATAACTGACTACACACTTAAGTGTGTAGTCTTGCCAGATTACTTCCGCGACAGATAATCCACACCGCCAGTGGGGGACCGCAGCCTTGCCCACCTAAGTCCTGCTCATCGCAACGAGCAATAATCCATGTTCCTTAATTTGAACATCCCCTCTTGTGGCGGGTTCCACAAGGGGTGAATCAAGGGCGTGAAGCCACTCCCGCAAGTGACTCCACTCAGCCGAGAATGCACCTCACAATCATAGACAATCCACCACAACTCCAATACTACAGAATACAATCAATAACAATACTAATTATATCAATTAAATCACAACATCACCTCTTAAATCAATTATGCAATCAACTGAGTAGGAAACCCTACCTTAGCACAGATCCGATTATGAGTCAACAATGGAAGCTAGAATTGTTCTTCTACAAATTCTCCACCTAACAACAATCACAATAATCCAATCACAACATGCAAAACATCCCTTTCCCTAAATTCCAATACTAGGGTAAAACCCTAAAAGACAAACCTGACAAAAGTATAAGACTAGTGACTTACCGACGTAATCGATGCAATCGAGAAAAGAACAAAGACTCACGAACAATCAACGATCTTTGGAGAGATTAGAGATGATTACAGCACATATAAATGTTTTAGGTTTTGGTAAAAGTGAAAAGTGAAACTGTTAATCGTAATTTATAACTCTAATCATCTTTAATCAAACCGCGGAAATAATTCCTGTTAGACCGGATACTCGGTTTAGTATTGAGAATACTTGGCCGAGTATCCCTTACTCGGTCAAGTATTACCATACTCGGCCGAGTATTCCTGGACAGTAGCCTGACCAGAAACACAAGACGCATTACTTGGCCGAGTAAGCCCTATTCAGCCGAGTAACAAGACTTAGAAAAACGTGGTATTACAGTCTTCCCTCCTTAAAAAGAACTTCGTCTCCGAAGTTCATACCATACTCAAAACAAAGCAAGCAACACAATACTAACTGCTTGACAACAAGAACAAGAACAAGAACAAGAACAACAACAACAAGAACAACAACAACAACAACAATAACAAAAACAAAAACAACAACAAGAACTCCAAGTACCTACAACTCCAACTATACATGACAAAACGCTCAACTTAAACTTGAAATATGACACAAGATAGCTATGTTAACCCCTAACTAACCCAAAAACAAGCATGAGACCATCTCCTACCCCCCTTAAAAGAGAACGGTTACGTCCCCGTAACCAAACATACCTGATCGAAAAGGTGAGGAAAATGCTCTCTCATCGACTCCTCTAGTTCCCAAGTGGCCTCTTCCACATTGTGATTAGACCAAAGTATCTTTAATAAGACGGTCTCACCGTTCCTTGTCTTTTGCACTTTCCGATCTAAGATCTCTTTGGGAACCTCTGCATAAGTTAGAGACTCATCTAGCTTTATGTTCTCAACCTCAAGCACATGTGATGTATCACTCACATACTTCCGGAGTTGCGAAACATGAAACACATTATGGACTCGGTCCAGTGAAGGTGGTAAAGCTAGCCGGTAGGCTACTTCACCTATGCGTTCTAGGATCTCATACGGGCCGATAAAATTCTGGCTCAACTTCCCTTTGTTGCGAAACCTCATCACCCCTCGCATAGGTGACACTTTCAAAGGGACCTTGTCAGCTGCAGCGAACTCAATGTCCCTGCGGTGCAAATCTGCATAACACTTTTGGCGATCTTGAGCTGCTTTTATCTTTTGGCGAATTATGTGAACTTGCTCAATCATATCCTGTACCATCTGTGGTCCTAAAACCGCTGTCTCTGCACTATCGTCCCAATAAATCGGTCTCTTGCACATCCTGCCATACAAAGCCTCAAACGGTGCTATCCCAATACTGGTGTAATTGCTGTTGTTGTATGAAAACTCAATCAAGTCCATCCTATCTTCCCAACTCCCACTAAACTCCATGGCACAAGCCCTCAACATATCTTCCAAAGTCTTGATAGTCCTCCCAGTTTGACCATCTGTGGCAGGATGAAAAGCTGTACTCATCTTCAAGGTCGTTCCCATCAAATCCTGCAACTCTTGCCAAAACCGTGATATAAACCTCGCATCTCGATCTGACACTATATCCTTTGGCACACCATGTAACCGAACCACATGCTTCTTATAACCCAAAGCTAGCTGTATCTTGGTCCAAGTATCCTTCATTGTAATGAAGTGGGCTGACTTTGTTAAATGGTCGACGATCACCCAAATCATATTGTTACCTTGCTGAGTCCTTGGTAAACCCACGATAAAGTCCATAGAGATCAACTTCCACTTCCTCTCTGGGACCTCAAGTGATTGAATCTTACCTTGTGGTCTACGTTGCTCACCCTTTACTCTTTGGCAAGTTAGACACTTAGCCACGAACTCGGCCACATCCTTCTTCATATTAGGCCACCAAAACGTTTTATTTAAGTCCTTATAAAGCTTGTCACTTCCCGGGTGAACTGAATAAGGAGTGAAATAAGCCTCCGTCATGATCAGCCTTTTCAAATCCTCATCACTAGGAACACATCATCTCCCATCAAAACGAACACTCCTATCTGCGTGGATAGAAAACCTCGAAACGGTGCCACTTTCTACCCTTTACTTCCACTCTTGGATCTTGCGGTCAAGCTCTTGTTTCCTCTTTATGTCATCATACAAGGTCGGTTCAATCGTCAAGTCCCCGATGGCATCCCCTTTTCGAATCATATGAATCCCCGTCTTGGACATCTCATCCCTTAGCTTCAGCAAAGACATAGCTGTACATAACGAATGTACACTCTTCCTACTCAAAGCATCTGCCACGACATTGGCCTTACCCTCGTGATAGATGATCTCCATGTCATAGTCCCCAATCAACTCCATCCACCGTCTTTGTCGCATGTTTAGCTCTTTAAGCTTTAGAGCAAAAACAACTGCACCCAGCTCCAAATCATGAGTAGGATAGTTCTCCTCATACAGCTTCAGCTGCCTCGACGCATAATCTATAACCTTTCCATTTTGCATCAAAACACAACCCAAACCATTCTTTGAAGCATCGGTATTTACTTAAAGTTCTCACTTCCCTCGGGTAGAGCTAGAATAGGCGTTGTGGTCAAACGCTCCTTTAAGTTTTGGAACGCCGTCTCACAACTCTCATCCCAGCGAAATCTGGTCTCTTTCCGCATCAACGCTGTCATAGGTCTCGCGACCTTAGAAAAGTCTTTCATGAACCTCTTGTAGTAGCCAGCTAAACCCAAGAAACTTCGAATCTCAGCAACATTCTTCGATGATTCCCACTTAGTCACTGCTTCAATCTTGTTAAAATCCACTGACACACCCTCCTTAGATATCACATGATCCAGAAAAGCCACTTTCTCTAACCAAGACTCGCACTTAGATAGTTTGGCATATAACTGATTATCTCGCAGTTTGCAAAAATAACCTCAGATGCTCCTCATCCTCCTCCTTAGTCTTAGAGTAGGCCAATATGTCAATAATGAAGACGAACACAAACCTATCCAAGAACGGGCTGAAAATCCGATTCATAAGATCCATGATAACTGTTGGTGCATTCATCAACCCAAAAGGCATCACTACGTACTCATAGTGACCATATCGTGACCGTAAAGCTGTCTTAGGAATATCCTCTACTATCCTCAACTGATGATAACCTGAGCTCAAATCGATCTTAGAAAACATCCCAGCACCACTCAGCTGGTAAAAAAGATCATCAATCCTTGGCAAAGGATACCTGTTTTTCACCGTGACACGATTCAACTCCCTATAGTTGATGCATAGCCTCATGCTCCCGTCTTTCTTTTTCACAAACAACAATGGTGATCCCCACGGTGAGACACTAGGCAGAATATACCCCTTGTCTAAAAGGTCATTCAACTGCTTCTTCAACTCTTCCAACTCTTTAGGCCCCATACGGTAAGGTGCTTTAGATATAGGTCCCGTCCCCGGTTCGAGCTCAACATTGAAGTCGATATCTCTCTTAGGTGGTAACCCCAGTATCTCATCTGGAAAACATCACTAAACTCCCCAACCACAGGTATATCAGACGCCGACGGCTCCTCCACACGCATATCTATCACTTGGCAAAGAATCAAGGGACACTTCTTTCTTAGACATGACTATAGAGTCATTACTGCGATAAACTTACACTTTGGTCTCACTACGAACCCCCTATATTATACCTTCACTCCCATAGGCCCCTTTAGAGATACTCTCTTTTGTCTGCAATCTATCTTAGCATCATACTTGCCCAACCAGTCCATCCCGACGATGACCTCAAATCCATCCATAGGAAACTCTAACAAGTTCACCGGTAAGTCTACCGCCCCCCACCAACGTGGACACGTCTCTATACAACTTAGAACAAGACGCCGAACCCTAGAAGGTATAAACACACTATCTTTTATAAGTTCATACTCTCCAAAACCCATCGCTAAGGCGTGACTCCTAGACACAAAAGAGTGGGTTGCCCCCAAATCAAACAGAACAAAAGATGGCGTATTATGAACAAGAAAGGTATCGATAATGACATGAGCATAGTTCTCTGCCTCTTTCTTGCCCATCATAAAGAGCTTCCCACTGATTTTCTGTCCTCCACCCTGGACCGTGGTATTCGAAGTAGTCGGCTTGGCTGCCGAATTCTGCGTCATACTGTTGTTCAGACGCTGATAGGATCCTCCATTATTGCGGTTGTAGCCGCCATTATTGTTGTTCTGTCCTCCCCGATTGCCTCACGACCCAGATGGCCTCTTGCTATCAAACCTTTGGCTCGGAGCCTGAGAAAAGTTCCCCTGATAAGTTCCCGGAAAACCTCCTCCACCTCTAGCACTGGTGCACTCATGCCTCTTATGACCCACTCCGCAACAGTTGAAGCAGGTAAGATTGGAGTTGTCACTAGTACTCTGACCAGCTCCTCTTCCCCAAGCCCGAGATCCCCTTACATACCCAGACCCTCTAGAAAACCCCTAGACTGACCGTGATTGCCCCTCTTGTGGCCCGACTGATTGCCACTCTCACTCTCCGCCTTCCTCTTCTCAGCATTCCTTTCCTTAGCCTTCTTGGCCAAGCCTACTAACCTCTCAGCATGCCCAGCTCGTGCATATACCTCTTTCAGATCGGTGAGTACTCCAGCTGGTAGTCTATCCATGATCTTGTTGGAGTTAGTGTCTTCCACAATAGTGCGTTTACATAATAAATCTCATTAAAGGAATATCATCAGATATTTATTTATTTGATCCTAGTCATCTGATCAACGTATATCGGTAACGGTTGGCCAACTAGGGTTTGACGTTACTGTCGTGAGACGGCGGTGTTCAGGTGATCCCTTTCGGTCACACCTAAAGGAACGAGCCCCAACACGAAAGCTAATTAATTGTATGAGATACAATTTAAATGAGTCCCTTGATTAAATTGACTAAGAGTTAGTCGATTAAATTGATTTAGAGAGATATCGAGTTGTGAACTCGAGGTACGGAAATTATTATTTAATTATGCGATAATTGAATAATAAACTATTTGAGACGGGAATTAATGGTTAAGCAGTTAATTATTAAATTGGTACTAGTTGACTAATGTGATTAGTATTGGTACGTAAACTATATGTGTAGCGGTACACATATATTTACGGAGTGATTTAGACGAAATTAATTGGAAGCATTTAAACATGATACGATGTTTGAATAAAATTTACACGTATTTGTGCGACAAATATAAGAACCAAAATGGACTCGTAAATGGGACATTGGACCGTGTAAATGGAGTGTAGTGGATGATTATAGACATAATCATTTCACTTTACTTGTTGGTTCTTCCATAAGTCATCTTATGATCACTTGCATGTGATATAAGATTGGACCAAAATAAAAACAAGTGCACTCCCTCACTCCACTAGTTCCACCCGCCACTTTCACCCATAAAACACTCCAATTGTTGTTCATTTTTACACTACTTCTTTTGGTGTGTTTGCAATGTGAAAAATAATTGGTCTTTCTCTCTAAAAAATCATAAGCAACATTTTACTAAGAAGTTAGTATCAAAATTTTATTACTAAGATGTTAGTAATATTTACATATTATCAAGGGTAGTCTTACCTATATCTAGTTAATATTAGTAAGGTTGTTGGGTAAGTTCTTGGGTGGATTAAGGAAGGAGACCTTCTACTTTGGAGGTTTGTTTTTTGGAGGATCTTCCACATTCATATAGATCAAGAACAAACTAGTAAGGTGAACTAGTTTGTGCCCATTTTACCATAAAATCAATGTAAGGAAATTGTTTTTTCGTTATACTTTCATTTTTATGCTTTCATATTAGCATGCATGTTACATATATCACCTAAATGACAAATTATGAGATAATTTAATTTTTATTAGAGAGTCTAATATGGATCTATGATCTTTCAAGTGGTATCAGAGCATAGGCTTGTAATTTGCATGTTGATTTTAAGCATATTAATGAATTATGAGATAATTTATAAAAACTCAAAAATTGTGTTAGAAGAGGTTTTAGCACGAAATTTTTGAGGCATTCATACCTACTGGTCTCAAAAGTTTTGTGGTATTTTTTGGTGATTTATGAAGTTATTTTGCTATTTTTAATGATTTTTGGTAGAAAACCGAGTCAAAATGCCGTATTTTAGTTAAAAATTGACTAAAAATAGTTAAAAGTTGATTCGGTGCATGGATATTTTATGGTATTTCATGCATATTTTCTACTGATTGTATGCAAAAAGTTGAAGGTTGGTTCGAATTTTTTGCATGTTTATTGATTTTATGAGATAAAAGTCGATAAAAGTCAAATTAATTAATCATAATTTTGAAACAATTGATTCTGCTCTTGATAAATTTATGTACATTTAAAAATATTATTTAAATATTAAAAGTGATTTTGCATGTGTGTTTTCACTTTGTTTTGATGTTTATTGGTTTTAGTGGTTAAAAACCGATAAATAACGATCTTTTTCTTTATAAATTTTATCCATAATTTTTGGGCAATTTTTCTGACATTTTGGTGTTCTTGGGAGTGTTCCAGAATAGTAAAAAGTTTTGTTTCATTTTTTGTGTAATTTTTCAATTATTTTGGATTTTTACTTAAATATTATGATTTTACCGATTAAATTAGCAAAATATCACCAAATCAAACTAATTATTTATCATAAAATTAGTGAGGACTAATTTTGAGGTTCAAAACAGTTTGAACAATTAGTTTGGACTTAAATGAGATTTAAGAGTTGATTATTGATTTTTACATGTTAAAAATCGATTAAATCCACAAAAACCGAGATGGACACCAACGATTGATAGATAGGGCGATTTTGGCATCATTTTACAGCATTTTAAGCATATTTATTTAAGTTGAATGAATGATTGTCATTTATTCAAAGTATTTATCTTGTTGTACCTAGTATGACCTAGTTAATTTTAATCGTTATTACCCGAAATTAATGAGAATATCGATTTGTTTGTAATTAAATACGATCTCGTATTGTCGGTTTGTAATTAATTAATAGTTTTATTTATTTTATTAATTAATGTATAATAGGAATAGCTATGTAATTCAATTGTAATAGTTATTTTTATCGGCGTATCCAAAAGACGGATTACATCAAGACGGAGTCTATTTTTGGAAGGTGTTCTAAATCCCACAAGGAAAAGCCACTTTTGGAATGAAGAGGCAAGGGACCAAGGAGTTGGTTTCCAAAATGTAATAGACTAGTTTTTATTAACTAGATGGCCATACTAGGATTTATTCATTTGCTTACTTGTTTGCTTGTTTTATTTTCGTGCATGCCAAAATCGCCATACACATGCATTTTATTTTCGCGGTTGTCAATTCACGTCATTTACATTCGCCAACTTAGTTCACTTATAGGGAATTTATGACTAAATTGACAAGATCTCTCACATAACTAAAATTGAGATTAGCCTTACCAATTAGTAACACCTATGAATCTCTTGTTCATTAGAACCACGCTCGCCCAAGCGGGGTGTTCTCTTTTTACCTTGAGTAAGTAGGGTGGTAAGCGGTTATCACTCGCCAAAATTGGTTGGACTCAACGGGATATAAGACGGTCTTGTGTTCCGGGGCTAGTAGATGGATTTAAGGAAATTCGTCGACCAAGAGTTCTAGAGGTAGAATTAGTCAACGTGACTTACCGAATTTACACAATTATGGGATGTTTCGCCCAAGCGATGCTCATTTTTGTTTAACATTTGGGTCTTGGAATCATTTATATAATTTAGTGGGAAATCATTATATAAATATTAAAACTTGTTGAACATGTTTTTCACAAGTATTTTTAAAACATTGAATGTTAATTTTTCCTATTTTTCGTTCTTTTTTATTAATGAATTTACTATGACATCGCGCACTTCATCCTCCTTTCATCCTCTATTTATTTTTATACTCGTTTCGTTCTTTCATTGGAGGCGATTTCTTTGAAGGAATTCAGTAGCAATGATTGGTAACATGATTTACCAATTCACCTACATTAGCTTACAGCGATTTTTGCGATTATTATACAACTTAACGTCCATACATATTAAAAAGGGGTTTTATGTTGCAAACTCATATTACGAGTTTAAAAGGAAGTCACATTTTATCAAGAGAGTCTTGATTTCGGAAGTGACACCTCCGTCATGATGATGACATATTAGTTTTAATTACTCAAGTGTAATTCAAAAGTTTACGAAAAGAGTTTTCAAAAATACTTATAATACTCCAATATGATACCGTCAAATGGCTCACTTCGAGAAAGGCCAAATCGATTGTTTATGCGCTAAAGAGTTTAGGCATATGATAACAATTGAACGGTTAGGTAGTCCAATTTCGCAAGAAGTTGAGATTTTGCCACATGTTACACTCACTTTATAGTAATTCACTCTTACTAAGTGTATAAAATATCACGAATGACATGAAGAGAGGTCTTCATGAGATTCATTTTTGCTTGATTGAAGCAAAGAGGAATGTGAAAGTGAGTGGGAGTTAAGAAGTATCAACCCTAGATGTATGCGATAAGAACAAAGTTGAAAGAGACATCTACTCAATGGATAGGCTAGTTCCAGTATCTTGGTATGAGATACCAAGTACGGGTCATTTCTTTGTAAAGAAGTTTACATGAATTGATAAAACGTACGACGTCTAGCATAGGACATTTTTGTATCGAAATGGTGCTAGAGTAGCAATGATTTAGGGACAAATGCATCTAAATTTGGTTTTAAAAGAATGTAATCATCTATGTTTATACATAGAAGGCATCACTCATGTGATTTAAAACAAAATGTTGTACCTACTCCTATGATAACTTGGTGGTTGGTTTAGACCACTTAAGTTAGAGGAATTTTACATTCTTCACGAAAACTAAATGTTATACTATCTTGTAGATTTTAAAGTCTCTAATCTGGTGAACCCAATTGATCAAACCTCAAGTAAATTTGTTTCAAACGAGTAAAAGAAAGCACATTAAACAACCATTTGATTGTGAGTCTTATGGTATGTGTGCATGTATTATGTTTTCTTTTGTAGAAAAGAAACACAATAGTGAGGTGATTGACCATATACATACGGATGTGTAAGGCTGATAGTTGGTAATATACATACTTGGTTACTTTTACCGTAATGTTAAGTAGATATGAAAACCTCGTATCTATTTAATAAGACATAAAAGTTATTTTTGAAACGTGGAATATTTTCAAAATGAAGTAGTAAACCAAAAGCACGTCAAGATCAAGATGTTGATCGGAAGTATCAAGGTAATGACTTTGAAGATCAAATGGGTAATATCAAGTAATGATCTTGATAATCACTAAGAAGGTTGTGAACTAGTTCACATAATACCTTCTCCTTGGGACACCATAGAGTATGGTATAGTCAAGTATATAAACCAAACTTTATGAGATATAGTTTGAGGTTTTTCGCAATTTTGTAAGCTATTTTCTCACTAAAAGTTTAAAACCCGACTATGATAACCTTAATGACTCCATATGAGATATGGATAGGGAGAGTCCCTAACTTGTCTTTTTATACATTTTGGATCATAAATTTTTATGTTCAGAACCAATTTGTGTATCTGTGAGGGTTATCCAAAATTAAACCACATGGTTTTTACTCCTCCAAAACGAGAACAAAGAGTTTGTGGCTCATAATACTGTCTTTCCAGAAAGATTTTCATTTTCTGGAAGACAGAGTGGGAGAAATTTTGAACTTGCGGAAGTCCAAGACCCAGAAACTGAGTACAATGCAAGAAGACGTTATTTATTGAGGCTCAGTGGTGAGTACAATGCAAGAAGACGTTCTTTATTGTGGCTCGGTGGTTATAAGGAGATAATTTTGAGATAATATTGCGTTACTTTTTAAAAGTGACGAATCATAAACCCTCATCAAAGGCTTTTCTATAGTATGAACTCTATGTGATGCCGTGTCACCATGCAATTCGAATTGATCTCCTTGCACATGATGCTATAAGGAAGGAAACACGAGATGTTTTCGAGACTTGATTTAAGGTGAATACTTTGGTTGGTTACCTTGATCTTGTCGTAAAGGTTACATAAGATGTTTAAAATTTGGGCTTGTTATAGAGAGTTTATGACAACCCAAATGCCTTTATCAATTCGTATGTTCTTAGCAATATAGCTTCTCATAAGGATGAGATTCGGCAAATAAATAATGAAACTTTCTCCTTGGTGGAAGTTTTGTTGATGTTGTCAATGCTAAGTGATCTATATACGTCAAAGAGTTGGAACTTTGGGTTCAATCATGTAGTCTATTAAAATGGTATTATTCGAGTGTTGAGGTACCATTATGATACATGGAGTTTAGTGAGAGCTAAAGTTAATTTCTTAGTCTAAATATGTGTTTGACATATTAGTGACTAGAAATGTAGCTAAGGTGGTGTTTCTTAGTCTAAATATGTGTTTGACATATTAGTGACTAGAAATATTCTCGGGTGAATAATTGACAGTATCATGGCGCATCTTAAATATCCAGATCTAATGAGATAGATCTCCATGAATATTAGCATTATAGTCAAGAGACTTATGTGATAAGATTCTTGACTCGTTCAAGTTGTTGAACAATAAATATGATCTCTTGTGCTTCCGCTGCAGGATCTATTAAATATGCTAAAAGCTTCTCTCGTCGGGACTTATCATGTTGAGAATATGAGAAGTCATTACCAATCATTTTCTAGTGAGTGTCACTAGATGATTACCAAGAGCATCGTTGAGTACTTGATAAGCACTGAGGATTTACTCTTATAGTTTGGAGGAATTTATGAATTTTGTGTAAAAGGATTACACGGAAACATTCCTATGCTTATAAGATGTTATGGGCCTCGTTAAGGAATGGTTAGCATGTAAGAGTGTTATGTGCATAAAGAATTATATGTATAAGAAGTTATACATATATGTATAAGAAGTTATACATGTATAAAGAAGATATGTATGAGGAGTCATACATAAAAGATGTCATATGAAGAATGTGTATGTATAAGTGTTATACGTACAAATCATGAACGAAAAGCTAAGTACATTATAGCATCCGATGTTGTAAGAGAGATAGTTGATAACCGGAATTTAATGGGACTAGAGTAGTTCTGTTAGCCGAATATCGTATCCCAAGAGACTGTGAAAACAGTGGGAGTGTTTGACTGGCTTTAGAACCAGAGTCTAAAAACTTGTTTAGACATGTACTTAGAAAGGCTCTATGTGATGAAAAGATTGCATAGAACAAAGGAAAATAGCAATGAAAATTAGACAATTGTTGCTAATCCTCTAACCAAAGCCGTTGGCATAAGGTAGACATGATGGTTATGTTATCTCAATGTGATTGAGCAGTATACCTTAATTGGTGTAGATCGTTATGTAAATATTGGATAGAGTATTGATATTTACATAAGTGATGATCACATTCATTGTATGAGTCTCTTAAGAACTCAATTATTCAGATTGACTAAAAACATGAATACCTTGTTTATCTGAATAAGTTGTGGAGACAATGTTGAACAATATTCAAGTGAATAAGATGAACATTGTATTTTGTCCCTAGTCACTTAATGAGGTGACGTCTCGGAGTGACTATATTGTAAGTCGATTGATGGTTGTTCAACACCATAAGGTCATATGTGATGACTGGTCGATTACATAGGCAGAGTGTGTGACACTTTGCCGGACAGTGACCATTTAGAGAGTCCCTAAGTTCTATTATAGACGTCTGGTCGTGGCGGGGATCTCTAAGATGTTCTAATGAGTCGATTCTTTTGACAGGAGACTATTATCTGAGCAGGTGCAGTTTCCGATTGACTTTGGTTTTTGTCCTAGGTCGTGCCGTGAAAGGAGGCGAAAAAGGCATTTACTAGGTCATGGTGAGCTGTATTGTGCAATAGGATAGATAGGGCATACATGAATTGTCCACCCACGTTGGGTAACTATATCTCAAGGCCACTCGAGGAGTTAATGACTACAAATGCGTGGCCACGCTCGAAAGTAATCTGTGAGAGATTTTTCCGGTCAGGTAGTCACACTCCCGATCGAGAAAACCACTCGCGATATGTTCGTGTGCAAGTGCGACCTGAAAGACACCTTGCATTGAGTGGGAGATTAAAACGGACAAGAGAATCGGTAGCGCACACCTTGTGTCGGACAAGTAGGAGATTGTTGGAGTTAGTGTCCTCCACAATAGTGTGTTTACATAATAAATCTCATTAAAGGAATATCATCAGATATTTATTAATTTGATCCTAGTCAGCTGATCAACGTATATCGGTAACGGTTGGCCAACTAGGGTTTGACGTTACTGTCGTGAGACGGCGGTGTTCAGCTGATCCCTTTCGGTCACACCTAAAGGAACGAGCCCCAACACGAAAGCTAATTAATTGTATGAGATACAATTTATATTAGTCCCTTGATTAAATTGACTAAGAGTTAGTCGATTAAACTGATTTAGAGAGATATCGAGTTGTGAACTTGAGGTACGGAAATTATTATTTAATTATGCGATAATTCAATAATAAATTATTTGAGACGAGAATTAATGATTAAGCAGTTAATTATTAAATTGGTACTAGTTGACTAATGTGATTAGTATTGGTACGTAAACTATATGTGTAGCGGTACACATATATTTACGGAGTGATTTAGACGAAATTAATTGGAAGCATTTAAACATGATACGATGTTTGAATAAAATTTACACGTATTTGTGCGACAAATATAAGAACCAAAATGGACTCGTAAATGGGACATTAGACCGTGTAAATGAAGTGTAGTGGATGATTATAGACATAATCATTTCACTTTACTTGTTGGTTCTTCCATAAGTCATCTTATGATCACTTGCATGTGATATAAGATTGGACAAAAATAAAAACAAGTGCACTCCCTCACTCCACTAGTTCCACCCGCCACTTTCACCCATAAAACACTCCAATTGTTGTTCATTTTTATACTACTTCTTTTGGTGTGTTTGCATGTGAAAAATAATTGGTCTTTCTCTCTAAAAAATCATAAGCATCATTTTACTAAGAAGTTAGTATCAAAATTTTATTACTAAGATGTTAGTAATATTTACATATTATCAAGGGTAGTCTTACTTATATCTAGTTAATATTAGTAAAGTTGTTGGGTAAGTTCTTGGGTGGATTAAGGAAGGAGACCTTCTACTTTGGAGGTTGGTTTTTGGAGGATCTTCCATATTCATATAGCTCAAGAACAAACTAGTAAGGTGAACTAGTTTGTGCCCATTTTACCATAAAATCAATGTAAGGAAATTGTTTTTCGTTATACTTTCATTTTTATGCTTTCATATTAGCATGCATGTTACACAGATCACCTAAATGACAAATTATGATATAATTTAATTTTTATTAGAGAGTCTAATATGGATTTATGATCTTTCAGATCTTTGGTGCCAACCCCTTTTGAAAGCGAAGTGCTAAACCCCGTTAACCCAACTGCATATCCTTTGCGTAGCGTGACAACTTTAGGAACCGGTGATAGTACTCTGTGATGATCATATCATCAGCCATGGTGAAAGAATCGAACTCAGCTCTCAGCTTGTGACGGATGTACTCCGGCACAAAATGCTCTTTTATAGTGCTCTTGAAGCCTGCCAAAGGTATAACATTATATCCCTGGTCTTTGTAGTATGCTCTAGCATCCTCTTTCACATTCTGCCACCAAACCCCAGCCTCACCCCTTAGGTAGAATGCAACCAGTTCTACCGCCATCTCCGCCAGACACTTTACAACCTCTAGAAGACTCTCCATCTCGCAGTGCCAGTTACCGAGCAGCTTTGGCTCACCAGTGCCCTCATAAGTAGAGGGGTGGAAGCGAGAAATGGTGGTGCTCAGTTGGGATGCATCACCGGTTTCTCACCGCCCTTACCCACGTTCTTGAGTGCCTCCATGGGCGCATCTTGCTACTCAATCATACGGGTAATCTCATCCACCGTCATCTCGGTAGCTTGAATGTAAGATGCTGACTTTTTTTGGCGGCATTTTGAGCTGATATAACCAAGGAAACGTAAGCACATAGCTTACGGCTCAAAATAAACAAAACCTTCCGCCAAAGAAGTACTCGGCCGAGTACTGTGAAACACTCGGTCGAGTAATGAGACTACTCGGCCGAGTATTCCACTCCAGTAGACAACCTCTAAAACATACTCGGTCGAGTATACACGTTACTCGGTCGAGTATGCCTCACTTGGTCGAGTACCCCTCTTACTCGGCCGAGTGATCACAACCAGTAGCTACTGCTTCGTATATACAAACAAACACTCGATCGAGTGCTTGGTTACTCGGTCGAGTACCCGCCTTGTTTGGCCGAGTCATGCCAAAAATAAGCTATCTAAATACAAGAAACATACTTAAACATGCAATACGATACTCCCAACACTTTACTACCCTTCCAAAGCCAAATAATAAATCATACATCATGTTCAAATGCTATCATGTTCAAGACACGCAATTCACTTTTCCATTTCATCCAACAACTTCTCAAAAATCACACCTAAGAGTACAACACACATTACTTCAAACATACAACGATTCCTAAGACACCCCAATGTTGTTCGGCTCGAAATTGTAAGGGCCTCAATGCGACTTTGGGACGTCTCCCAAGTCTTTGCGGTAGCTCAAAACAACTCCTACCCGGGTTCATTTTATTTAGACTCCCTATGTTCATTAGTTTCATCGGTTTTGGGTTCCAGAATCATCGCTCTGATACCACTTTGTACACCCCCATATACCAAGGTGCCTAACCAAGGACCACCCCAGCATGAGAAGTTGTTACCATCTCAGTTGCCCGAGGTTATTATATCAAAAGTAGCCATTCCAAAACATTTATTAAAGTATAAAGTTAATCGATTATATTGTCTCAAAACAAAACCAAAAGAAATGTATATGAATCTCAATACAACTGAAACCAAAACAGTTAAACGCGTAACAGCGGAAGCTAGACTCGAACTGATGACATCCCATCTCGTCCCCGTAGCTAAAGACAACCATCACCTATCACAATCTGCTCACCATCCCTGAATGGATCACCACAAATTTACAAAACAACAACGGGGTCAGTCCACTGCATAATTAAGATGAGCAATACAACAATATCGATAACAACTATTCCACCACCATTTTTTATTCCCAATCGTGTCTCATAACTGACTACACAATTAAATGTGTAGTCCTGCCAGACTACTGCCGCGACAGATAATCCATACTGCCAGTGGGGGACCGCAGCCTTGCCCACCTAAGCCCCGCTCATCGCAATGATCAATAACCCCATGTTCCTTAATGTGAACATCCCCTCTTGTGGCAGGTTCCACAAGGGGCGAATCAAGGGCGTGAAGCCACTCCCGCAAGTGACTCCACTCAGCCGAGGATGCCCCTCACAATCATAGCCAATCCACAACAACTCCAATACTCTAGAATACAATCAACTCCAATACTAATTATATCAATTAAATCACATCACATCTTATATCAATTATGCAATCAAATGAGTAGAGAAACCCTACCTTAGCACAGATCCAATTACGAGTCAACAATGGAAGTTAGAATTTCTCTTCTACAAATTCTCCACCTAACAACAATCACAATAATCCAATCACAACATGCAAAACATCCCGTTTCCTAATTTCCAATACTAATGTAAAACCCTAAAAGACAAAACTGACAAAAGTATAAGACTAGTGACTTACCGACGCAATCGGCGCAATAGAGAAAATAACAAGGACTCACGAACAATCAACGATCTTGGGAGAGATTAAAGATGATTAGAGTACGTAAAAATGTTTTAGGTTTTGGTAAAAGTGAAAAGTGAAACTGTTAATCGTAATTTATAACTCTAATCATCTTTAATCAAACCGCGGAAATAATTCCCATCAGACCGGATACTCGGTCGAGTATTGAGAATAATCGGCCGAGTATCCCTTACTCGGTCGATTATTACCATACTTGGTCGAGTATTCCTGGACAGTAGCTTGACCAGAAACACACGACGCATTACTCGGCCGAGTAAACCCTATTCGGCCGAGTAACAGGACTTAGAAAAACGTGGCATTACAATGTGAAACTGGCACGGTTACTAATGAAAATATATGAGAAACAAACTAGAAGTAAAAAATATAGGCCAACGGACTTATCGTTTATTCAATTAACACGGTTAATTTTATTTCACAATTCTCAATGTCCAATTAATTACTTCTACATTACATTCATGTGGTATTACGTCTACTTACCATGTTACTCATATAATATCTTCTTAATTTATATGAAAATAGATATTAAAATGTTGTTATGCTTCTCATCAAACTACATGAATTATAATTAAGAGTAAAATTTTTTGTATGTCAATGTTACCAATAAAAATATCAATATGTTTCATACTAGTGACTAATGAGGTTACATTATGCATAACCTTAAACAATTAATTTTAAACGCACCCGTGATTTTCACGGGTAGAAAAACTAGTTGTGGAACAGCCACCCACGCCGCGCGCACCTGCGAGTTGGTTTCGAGGCGGCGACACTTCTCCCACGGAACTTCAGCGTGATGCCAAGGCACATCATGGGCCGTTACCGATTTGTAAGGCATTGAAACCGGTGAAAGGTTTGACAAGCCTGCATTTGTGAAGTCGCCACCAATTTTTATGGAAAATTGGAACCGTTCGAATACTTCGCGTCATGTCAAGACACAAAGTACTGACATAAACACTAAGAAATTTGTTACCCTTAGCATTCTATGTCTAGAATGACTCTCGTGATGCCAATGAACACGGATGTTCACAGAGATCTTGAGTAAGGGGTGATGATACGTATTAGGAAGCTCGTTTATTTGAACACCTAATCCCGCCCGCCTCAATAGCGGCCTCTACTAATGATCAGGGGAGTTTTTTATATTTGATATGTTGTCAATTGTATGCATGCAATGCAACATCCAACGTTTTAATCCTGGCATGTGATTATATACTATGTCGGTGAACAAGTAATTTAGCGCTCAATTGGGTCGAAGTTGGAAGTTAGATTAATTACATGCGATTGCCAAGTAAATAAATCATACATAATGCAAAATAGTAAATAAATAAATACAAAAGAAATTACAATGGATAACTTGAATTTTAGTCACAAGTACGCTTGAAAAAGAAGGATTTAAAATAATAAAAGGTAAAAGAAAATGAAATAATTAAAGGAAATATGAAAATATGTCGAATTATTGACAATAATACAAATAATAGCCGATTAAAACCTAATTAGGATGCCTTCGTCTGAATGAGATGAGTTCAGAGGTAGAATCCATCTCAGAACTGGCGCATCATCTGCTGCATCCCTTAGAAGAGGCATGTGATTGTGCGTCTGTTCTCGAGTTGGGTTCTGATTGTGAAAGTCAGACTCGTTAATTGTTATCGTTCGTTGGTTGATTAAGTTTGATTATCGTGATATAACTCGAGTGAAGGTGATTTAGTCAGATTACATGCATTAAGAACCGTCATAAAGCGATAAAAACGAATTTGAAATGAAATATTACAAGTAGGTTATTATTTATGATGTCGGAAACAGATTTACATACATAACATGAACTAGAGACGGAAATTGGAAGATAAAAATTGATGTAGAAACTAAATCAAAATCATGTATCAAAGATGAATTCAAAGGACTTGATATGAACAAATCGAGCCTTTTAAATCGGGGTTCGAATTTAATGACGAAAACCCGAAAATATCGATTATAAAGGATTTAGGTCGAAATAATTAAAAAGTATTAATGAAAACAAATTACAAACTGAAAATATAAGAATTTTGAAAGAAAAAAGAAAAGAAAATGAAAGATAAAAAAAGAACAGATACTCCAGGAAGAAGAAGAAAGGTAGCAGCAGAAAAGCAACCCCCGAAAGAGGCGCAGCAGATGTTGCGATCCTTCCAGAAGGCGCATCTGCTGATGCGTTTCTTCTAGGACGTCTTGCGCTGCTGTTTTGAAAAATAGATTTGAAAGAAGGGTTTTGAGAACGATTTTAAGCGTACTTGGGATATAAACTTGTACATTAATTAATACAAAATACAATACAATAAAATAAATTGGGATTTTACACCCTCAGACCTACATGTTTTACGAAGCGAGAACAACTAAGTTGTCGTATTAGTGATTGCTCGATTGATTTTAGTGTAGTGGTCAAATTGGCCGGTCAGGCAAACGTGACTGGTGCTCATATTGATCTGAGCTTACATGGTTGAATTGACCAAGCACGTAGGCATCGAAAAGTAAGTGCGCGGTCTTAGAATGCAAAGGGAGAAGAGAATGGCGGACACTCGCGTGAGAAATATGTGAGGTGAAGGCCTCTATTTATACTAATCACGTGGAGGAATTATGGAAAAAGTAGGATTAGGAAAGAAATCCGGAGGAAATCCGGAAACTGGAGAAAAAGCAGCCCATGAAGAGGCGCAGCAGGAACTGCTATGACACCCCGCAATAACGCGAAAAATATGACTAATAAATTAAAGCGAAAATTTGTGATATTTTAAAAACTTTTTTGTTAATAGTTAAAGATTAACACGCGGGTGCCAAAATAAAATGAAACAAATACAATAATAGACAAACTAAGGTTATTACAACCCAAGTCTAGAAGGCGGGGAAAAGATATCCCACGAATAAACATATAAACGGTTTCTAAACTAGAAACTAAGGTCCAAGGGTTTAGTTCTCGCTAGCCCACACGTCTTCCCCATTTAAGCATCTTCACGACCTGTCATTCATGTAAACATGAACGCCACAGTCAGTGGGGAGTAACTCATGGTTCTCCCAGCCACAATATGTCGAAACGAACATAACAAAGAACATAAACAAACAATCATATTAGATAAGACATGAGTGAATCGAATCATAACTAAACATGGGATTATACGTGTTTAAACCAACAAGAGTAAAAGAAAAGATGGAATAAACAAGTAAGTCATAAGCAACAATAAATAAATGGAAAAGAAGGACAAGGAAACCGACACGGCCACGTAGCCACGAGCACGTATTCCAAGGAGATATGACCGAAGTAACCATCCAAATACTGCAAGACATTGAATACTCTTAGACTATAATTTCCCCGGATAGGACTACGATAATGATACGGTCCTAGTCTAAATCCGCAGAATCTCGGGTGTACATCCCGATTCGACGTGCGCCAGCACAGCACGCACCCAAGACTCGACTACTAAGGAGACCGAGTACCCCAATCGCTTAACAAAGACGAAAGTGGCGGAAAGACTAAGATAAGACTCACTTGCCAGAACAGCACAAGTGGCCAAAAGCCGTACTTGCCAGAACAACACAAGTAGGCCAAACTGTACTTGCCAGAACAGCACAAGTAGGTCAAACCCGTTCTTGCCAGAATAGCACAAGCAGGGCAAAAAGTATGTCAAGCACATACGATGGTAATATGGCATTTCTACAAGAATACGACTCTTACAAGTAATTATTTATAATACCCTTTTCATGCACATGTGATGTGATTATTAATGTCACATTCATATTTATGGCTTGCATCTCACCATGAGTACGGATGGGAACATCAATCCCGACGATCATATCGCAACTAGAGGACTTATAGCTCACCCCTAGTATTCGATAGGATCAAGACTCTCACAACCGGACAATACCATACATTATTAAGAACACAACTCACCACAAGTAACCATTTATAAATAAATATTTCATAAATGTATTATAGTGAATCCAACCAAATAAGACATGACATGAGACCTAACAAATAAACCATGTGAAGCCCAACAAAAGTGACATAACAAGCCCAAACCAATGAATATGTTGAGCCCAACATAAGAAGCATGTGAAAACCAAATAGTCCAACACAACAAGTCCGACAAAAGAATCAAGGTGAGCCCAACAAACAAAACCAAATGAGCCCAATTGAATAAATATATAAAAGAAAGGTAGTTAATGAATTACGTTATATAAAATACGAGACGGATATTTAATCATATTTTAAATAAACCAAACTAGCGCCAAACCAATTTATAAACATGACTAGCCCAAATTACCAAATATAGCTAGCCCATTTACTAATATCAAATTAGCCCAACAACTAAATATGTGAGAGAACGATATGAACGAATTATCGTTACATAAAATACGAGACGGTGATTTAAACGATTCATACATACTAAATTTGGCACCGAGAGCACCCATAATATGAGTATGGCCCAAACTACAAGTCAAGCCCAATAATTAGAATATAATGAGCCCAACTTTTAAAGTCAAATAAACCAAATTGGAATAATATGTAAACGAAATATTAACGAGTTGTGTTATATAAATATGAGACGGAAATTAAATGATTTCAAATGAACCAAAGTTGTGCCAATGAGTAATTTGGGCAGCCTCTTACTCGGCCTCACAATCCACCATCAACCGCTCATATGCCTACTCCTCCATGGCTACCCAAAATGGTCCATAAACAGAAACAAAGAAGGTCGCATAACCCGTGTTGTACAGTCATCGAAACAGCCTAGGACGGGGTTCTAAAACGGGTCCACCCCGATCATGGCAGGCCACCAAATGCGTCGTACTGCAGGCCCTGAGCAGGTCGTAGCAGGTCACGGGAACCTGCTGCAACCACCCTTCCACGGCAAAAGACAGAGCATCAACAGACCCAACGATTCGAATTTTAAGATGGAAATGAAAAACAAGTGAAGACGTAGACAAAACGCGACTAAAGCACGACTACTACCCCTTTTAATTCATCCTAACCATACTCAGAAAGGGTCATGTTCATCATTATCATGGTTCTAAAACGCAAACCCAGTAACCCTGTTTCAGTCCGGCGTCAAGACGGAATTTAAAGCAAGAATGAGATGGAGATTAACATATGAGTGCGAAAAACACAAAGAAATAACTTTACCAAACCAGATGATATAAAACGACATAGGAGACGGATTTTTGACATTTTGTCGAGTAACCTAACCTTAGGTCTCGAATTCCCGGGTGAAAACATCCAAGGCACGAGCTTTACTTCAGTCTTCAACTAGAAAGGAGGAAAAACGAGTAACATGGGTCACAAAACCGAGTTTGTAATAAGTTGCCCATTTCGAAAATTTAACAAAATCAAAGCTTTCTTACCTTAAAAGAATGAGGACGGAGAGAGGAAGCTAATGGTATAAAAATGGTGAAGTTTGGTTGAGAAATAAGGGAGGAAATGGGGTATGAAGGAGACGGAATGGGTGTGTTGTTATAGCTGTTGCTTGTGGCTGCTGTTGTTGTTGTTTCGCAGGGAAAAGAGGACGAAGGAATGGGGTAGGGACGGGTCATCCATAACCACACAATAATATGGTAATAAAAATAGTATTTATAATATATATATATATATATATATATATATATATATATATATATAATAGTAGATACTAATAATAATAATATTAATATATATAAATATGTATATAAAATGGTAGAGTGTAAAATGTTAGGTGGGTGTGATGTGTTGTCAATATAGGATAGGTCGAGAAAGGTTAGACTCACAAGTGGAAATGTGACGGTCTATAGCTAGACGGAATTTAAGACAGATATTATTATTATTACCGTCACTATTATTATTCGACCAAAAATACGTATATATATATATCATGCCTTAAAGATATAATTTAATCGTACGTATTTTTATATAAACGAGCTTTTATATAATACGTTTATAAAAATCGTGTTCGACACAAAATTAATTAAATTGAATAATTCAAAATCATAAAATAAAGTAACCCAACGGATAAATTTTAAATGTTGGAATGGGAAATTCGCGGGTGTTACAATCACCCCATCTTTTAAAAAGTTTCGTCCTCGAAACTTGAAGGTAGAAAAGAAAGGTTATAAAATAAAACCGAACTTTTAAAGTCGGTAACCAAAACATTAAAAGGTTACTTATCGTAAGAATTAAAATTCTTTCAAAAGTTTCAAATAAAAATTTTCCGACAGAACCAAGTCGAAAGGCAAATTATTTGTAAAAATCCAAATCAAAACACTTTCAAAAACATTAACGGAGAGTTTTCAAAAGTATAGGTCTCATTCATGGAACGAAATTGCTCTTGCCGTGCACACAAGAACGCTAACCTTCCAAGTCAAAGACAAATTTAAGACAAAGTCTTCGCCGACAAGCGTAGAACAAGTTATTAACGTCTCTAATAACGAGTTCTATCATCCGATCAGCGTTAAAATCAAAAGAGAAGGATAATTCACTCAAATTTTCTTTTGCAAAAGCAAAAAATGAAGGTAAAGGTTTCACCTTTAAGCTAAAAAGGGGATCAAATTCCTGAAAATATAACATTATACTTTAACAAAGAGATCATAAATAGATCAAAGTTAACAGAAATTGGATAAAATTTAAAGAAATCCCGGGTTTAGCAATTAAAATCATGATAAATAAGTTTATATTCAACGAACAAATAGGGAATTAAATCAAATTTTCACTTTCAAATTTCTAAAATAGGTAAGATTTTGTAAAGTAACATAAACTTTCAACAACGAATCAAAATTGGTAGCTTGAAAGTTTAGAAGTTGTACAAAAAGGAAGGTAACTTCGATAGCATAAAAACAAGGTACGTTAAGAGATTTCAAACTTAACTAACCAAATGGGCTATGATGAATTCCATAGGGTAAGAATTGAAGTCAAATCTAAAAGGACGTCAAAGGTAGAGTTTTATAGGTTACCAGCATCAAACTTAAATAGGAGTATGATGAAGCAAGGGAAAGAGAGGTATGAACGGTAACGCTTATGGTCAAAGGAGAAAGGGAATTAGACAAGAAGGAAATGCCAGGTACTCATATCTCAACAAAAACATCATCCAGAACTGTTCCGAAATCGTCCTAACAACAAAACTTATAACCAAAACACTCCCAAGGACTTCCTCAAATTACTTATGTCACTTCATCTTAAGTTATTCCTTGAAACAAGGTACTCCACTAACAGTGTGATTTGATTACTCCGAATCCTCAAACATCCACAAACAACTTCCACAAGATCGAGGTCAAAACTTCCAACAAGGCTATACTCGTATCCAACTAGTGTCAACCATGGATTTCTCAAAATGGTAAAATCCCCAATCAAAGATCCGAATACTAAGCTCTAAATTCCCAGAAAGGGTTTCTCAAATATTCCACAAGGTTCTCCTATAAGGCAAGGTAGCAACATGTCAACCCAAAGTCTGAAAAATTAATGGGATCTTGAGTCCTTCTATCCTTTTACTTATTAAGGATTCCCAAAAGCGGAACTGTACTCAACTACACCATCATCCCATCATCTCAAATACTCAATGCAACCTCAAGGTCCATAAAACTATAGGGTTAACAAATTCTTCTCAAAACTAAGTCTCTCTCAACTCAGGAACTCTCAAGAGCCAACTAATACCAAATCACCCCACCAATCCATTATAGTCATCTACATCCCAAAATGTATTCTTTCAAATCTGACATCCCAGAACTTTACTTACCATCGAGTTCTCAAGAAACAAGGTCTTAGTTGTAACAACGCTTTACCACCTCAAAGTTCCTAAAACCATAAATTGAAACTATGTTCGTAAACTTAACAATTGGTGTCAACCATACCATACCTCAAGTAGTAATCAAGATCACTCACATAAACCAACTAATAATCCCACAATTAATATTTCTCATATGGTAACATATACATTATCAAACTCTCAAGTCGAAAGTGATTATGGAAGCCAATCAAAAACTCAACTTACTTAGTCAATCCTACATCCTCAAATTCACCATTCAATTTCATCCACCTTAGGTCAAGTACTAAGCACTAGTATCCCAAACATAAACAACAAAGCCAGGTTCTATAACCTTAGTAACCAACACAACCCATACTTGACACACAAAATCCACCAATCAAATATACTCACTCTATCAGGGATCTAGGTATAAGAACCATCAAGTATATCTCATCACAATACCTAAGTCTTTCCAACATTAAATCCTCTCAAAACCAGGATTAAGGGTCAAACACAAACAATCTCCTCAAAAGTCAAAATTTCCAACCAAGGTCAACATTCCTCAAAAGAAAGAGTACTATAAAAAGGCGTTAAGGGAGGATTAGCAAGGAACAAAGGACAAGTTAGGGAATACAAGAGTGACTTGCAAGGAAAAATAAAAGAGGAATATAGAAGAAGGAATAAGCATTAAGGAGTAAAGAACAGGGCAAGGTACACAAAGAATGAGAAACATCTTCGAGGAAGTAGAAGCATTCTTCAAAGGTTGAAAAATCTTCAATCCTCAGCAATAGGCACCAAATCTTGATCTTCATGTAGGTAAGTTCACGGTCATTGATCCAAGGACACAACAATTATAAATGACAATCAACAAACATGTTAGAACCTAACAAAGAGCAAACACACTATAGACCGTTTTCAAATCATTTGAAAACAAATCCAACCGTTTTCAAATTTCAATTCAAAATCAAATCTTTGAAACCAAATTTAACCGTTTTCAAATTTCAATTCAAAATCAAATCTTTGAAAACAAATTTAACTGTTCTCAAATTCTAACTCAAAGTCAAATCTTTGAAAACAAATATAACCGTTTTCAAATTCTCCAATTTCAAATCGTTTGAAAACAAATTTAACTGTTTTCAAATTTTCAACCCAATTTAAAATTCTTTGAAAACGAATTTAACCGTTTTCATGGCCATCGTGATGACGATTCCAAATTCTTCGATTCTCGATTTTCAAATACATGATTCGGAATTTCAAAAACTGTCTTCGGAAACAACACGTTGTTTTCAGAGCGGCCGCAATCTCAACTTAAACCGTCTTTTGAAAACAAACCTAAGACAACCCTTTCAACTGGCCGACCTTCTAAAGATCCCTACTCTTCGGAAGCCGTCCATAAAACGACAAATGAATCTTTTTGAAAATTTCCTTTTTTCGAAAACTTCAGTCCACCTTTCTGATTCAGCCTCGAGTCGATTAGAGTCTAGTCGATTTCAAGTCAAGTCGTCTAGATAGCGTCGAGTCTCTGCGAAGTTAGTACCTACCTTCTGGTCTAGGTCGTTTCGCCTAATTGTCGAGACATATTCAATGGCGCTAGGAGAGTCAAAACCTCTCGGGTATTAAACCCATCTTCCCCCTATATTACGGGTCAAAGGTCAAGTTTGCGTACGCGTCTTGTCCAATGGCGTCACGCCATCGACAAACCTCCAAACTATGTCAGAAGTCGTCTGTCTAGGCATCACTATGCCAAAGTTGACACTCGAGTCTAAGTTCAAAGTCATGCACCAAGAGTTCAAACACAAGAGGTCATTCACGATCTTTAATGAACTCATAACCTAGTCACATCGTCGCGTCATCACGAAATAACTGCCTTTTATACATATGTGTCGTACTTGCCTTTGTTTGTGCGATGCCTTGCCAAGAGAAGTTATAACGCCTATCGTTATGTCAATAGGAATTCCTTGGGTGCCATCGATTGTCAACAAGAAACTCAAGAAGCCGATCAATCTGCATCCGCCATGACTTCTGCCAAAACCAACAACATGGTCCTTCGACTCCTAACTACCGTGGAAGACTTGAGCACTCGTCTCTCCCAAGTTGAGGAAAAAATGATAACTGGGAATTTTCCCTCTTCTGATATTGAGGAAAGGGTTAAGCTCCTTGAAAGACGGCTACTTGCCAATGACAAAACCAACCCTAGTTGGAAAGCAACCAAAACCACTGAAGCCGATTCCTTTGGTTCTCCACTAACCAAAACCAGACGACCCCATAGGTCCTTCCCTGATCTGGGTATGCCTTATGCCATGGCCTTGGAAAGGCTAATCTCCAAAGGAAAGCTCAAACCGATTGGTCCAACTCCAGACCCTCTACCAAACAAGCGAGGACGTAGATGGGACGGAAAACTGTTTTGTCAATATCACCAAGGTCGCGGACATAACACTGAAATGTGTCTCCCCCTAAAAGGCGCCATCCTTGATATGATCGAAAAGGGTGAATTACCACTACCTCCCTCAGCAAACAACAAAAACAACCCTCCAGAAAACCCTATTGGACACAGTCATTTATCTTCCCTAGACTGCTCTCACCTCATCTCTCCTGACGATGAGAAAATTCATGAAATTGATGAGGATGGCATACAAAGCGCTATAATGATGCTCTCTGTCTCCATCAACAACATATTCTCAAAGCTGGAAGTGGCTATCGGTGATTTGAACACCCGGGTAGCTAATTTGGAGAAAAGGTTTGGTAATACCGAAAATGAACCTGACCGCCAAGAAGAAGACCAACCCTCTGTTCACCAACCAACAGCTGTTAAAAATGAGGAGTCATCCGATGGTTTCCACATCCATGAACCCACAAACAAAGAACATGAAATTGCCTCACCAAACTCCCCTTCAAAATACCAAGCAATTTCCTCAAAACTTCCCATTGACAACAACCAAATCCTGCTTCCGCTCAGGGTTGACAAAAACAAAACTCACAAAAAAATCCCAAAAAACACAAATGTTGGAATCATGGTAAAACATCAAAGGGTATTCACAGATCTCGGAATAACATATGGCACCGCTCTGGGGATACTTAATTCAGAGGAATGCTGTAACCCATTGGTCCGGACTCCGGACAAACCTGAACATAAAAGAACTCGTTTCTGAAACAAAAATGCTTATTGCCAATATCATCAAGGCAAGGGCCACGACATTGAAACCCGCTTAAAACTAAAGCATGCCATTCAAGATATGATTGAAGCTGACAAAATCATAGTCGCACCTCGCGGTCAAGACAATCCTCCTGGATGTCTCATGTCAAACAGCAAGGTTGAACGTTCTCAAAGGACATTCACCAAAATCAACACAACCTATGCCGCAACTCTTCAAAAGCTTGTGATTGAAGGGAAGCTACAATCAATCGGGTCCACTCCGGACCCGTCTGAAAGCAGGAAAACCCGTTTCTGGGACGGCAGTACCTATTGCCAATATCATCAAGGAAATGGTCATGACACTGAAATATGCTTCAAACTGAAACATGCTATTCAAAATATGATCGACAATCATGAACTGATAGCTTCATCCCTATACCAACCAAGTGATGAAAACAACCCTGATGAACATCTCTTTCTGCAAGGAGATGAAAGCCTCATGGACTATTGTCCTCACATCATCCTAAACAACGAGAGTGAAGTGCCCAAGTAGGTCAATGCTCAAGACCAGACATTCAAGCCGCTGGATGCCGCGAAGAAGATCTTCGAGGAGGAAAGTGATGATTAGGAGTTTGTATCTGCGATCGAGTCGAAGTCCGAGTCCAAGTCTTAGGCTTTCTCATATCTATCCTAGTGTCTGTCCTTTTATTCCTAAGTGACAAACTGGGGGTTGTCCCCATGAGTCACATGTATTAATCGGGTCTGTGCTAACCTCTTATTTATTTAAATAAAAGCACGATTTCCAACTATCATCTATTCTCCCTTTTACCATTCCCGTTGACAACGAGAATTGATTTGAAATAAACAACATGTTCCAATTTAACGTGAGTACACTCGAGTAATGTTTCGTACCGAGTAAGGAAAGGACCCTAAACTCCGTGTCCATCTCTTTACCTATTTCATGTATGGCAATAGAAACCTTTCATTAACACGCAATCTAGAACGAGCTCTTATCAAAGGGATTCTACGACGAACCCAACTAACAAACAAGAAAATCTCCTTGTTCATGATCAATGACGGAAGGCAAGCCCATTCCCCACAAAAACATCCCATGACCAAGTATCAACCTCTCACCAATGGGTACATCCCCATCTGCACCCTTACCATCCTCAAACGAAGGACAACAAAGAACGAGTAGATCTAGGTCTACCAATTTCCAAAAACCCAAACAAACGTCTAACAAAAATGTTAGTGTAACCCAAACAAAAAAATCTCCAAAATCCGGAGCTCCATGACGTTCATGAATTCCACCATGACCCAGTCCATGAACGATGAATATCACCGACATGTCAAAACAACGACAACACATAAGGGAAAAGCCCCCTTCCCAATTTCTCCAAAGCAAAGGTCACATTCAAAAGGCCTTACATCCCAAAGCCGAAAGGCGATTAACCCAATGCCAAAGCAAACCAAAAACCAAGGCCAAAAGCCATTCACCCAGAGCCAAAGCAAAAACCAAGGCCAAAGCGAAAACTAAAGCCAACAGCAATTCACTTAAGGCCAAAGCCAAAGTCAATTCACTCAAAGCAAAAACCAATGTCAATTCACTCAAAGCAAAACCCAAAGCCAAATGCTTCTCACCCAAGGTCAAGGCCAGGGCCTAAGCCAAAATCAAAACAAAACCAGATTGAACCCTTTCTCAAAAGGCCGAAATCCCCAAAAACATAAACAAACGTCTAAAATGTTAGGCTAAAGCCAAAACAAAAAACGAAATAACGTAATTTAAAATTCGTTATTTCCCATAATTTCAAATGACAAAATTCAAAACCGTCATTTTTCAAGAAAATTAAATAACGGAATTCAAATTCGTTATCTTCACCAAGACTCAAATGGCGGATTTAAAAACCGTCACTTTTCAAACTTCGGACCAACGAGTCCAACACCAAAATACAAAGTCCAGGACCAACAAGTCCAAAGCCCAGGACCAATACGTCCGAAACACCAAGTCCAGGACCAACAAGTCTAAAGCCCAGGACCCATGAGTCCAACACACCAATTCCCGGACCGACGAGTCCAAAACACCAAACACCAAAAACTCAACCAACACTGCTTCACCCTAAGTCCTTCAAGAGACTGTTACAAGAAGACCTATCTAGGATCGTGGGGATTTCCCTCAAGATCACAACCAACACTGCTTCACCTCTAAGTCCTTCTAGAGACTGCTACAGGGAGACCTATCTAGGCTTTTGAGGATTCCCCTCGAGCTCGTAATATCACACCTTAACCTTTAAGGTCCAGACATGAGATTCTGATCCCACATTGTTTACCAACCATTTCGTGCTCAGGCCACATCAAGCTTAAGACCACATTACAAGCCGTAACCCATCGGCCTAAACACCCTAAATACAAGCTCCAGATTTTTATCTGTCAAACAAAACTCTTATTACCAAGCTTTACATTCCAAAATGCCGAAGCCATTTCTACGCGGCCTCGATATGGAGTCTTCAAAAACATTGCTTTCTTAGAGTCCACCTTTTAGTGTGCTCGCGTAATAAGAAACATTTTCACAAACTATGCCTCTTCGATCCATGATCAAGAGGAAATACTCTCCAATCAACTTTCGAGTCACCAAACAGAATTTATCGTCGTGACCCTCAACTCCAGATTTTTATCTGTCAAACAAAACTCTTATTACCAACCTTCACATTCCATAATGTCGAAGCCATTTTTACCTTGACCCAGATACGGAGTCTTCAAAACACATTTCTCCCCAGAACGAGACATGCCCATTGCTTTCTTAGAGTCCACTTTTTAGTGTGCTCACGTAACAAGAAGTATTTTCACAAACTATGCCTCTTTGATTTGTGATCAAGAGGTAATTCTCTCCAATCAACCTTCGAGTCACCAAACGGAATTTACCGTCGTGACTCTCAGCTCCAGATTTTTATCTGTCAAACAAACCAATTATTACCAAACTCCACATTCCATAATGTCGAAGCCATTTTCGCCCTTACCCAGATACGGAGTCCTCGAATGATTTGCTACCGAGAACGGGACATACCCAATCTACCCTTAGTGTTCACTTTTTAGTGTGCTCACATGATAAGGAATATTTTCACAAATTACACCTCTTCGATTCATGATCAAGGAGGGATTCTCTCAAATCAATTTTTCGAGTCACCAAACAGAATTTAATGTCGTGACCCTCACACTTTAAGGTCCTATCAACTCACTTAGCCATACACATTCAGAACTACGATCTGGTTTGATTTCACTTCACGTGAATATGTAGGCAGTTTTTCAAGGACATAACCATACACCTTAAAATCAATTATCAACACACACTCAGAACTACGATCTAGTTTGATTTCACACCATGTGAATACGTAGGCAGTCCTATTACGAGGGCATAACCACACCCCTACACACATTCAATTTTTACACCTTCAATTTGCAACCCATTGCACACACACGCAGAACTACGATCTGGTTTGATTTTGCAAACAAGCGAATATGTAGGCAGTCCCCCAACGAGAACACAACCGCATACCCCTTTCAATCTCAACCATCAGCATAAATCCTAAAGAGTAGCCCACCGAGCTGCAAAAATTAATCTTATACCTCTTTACTAGGGGTTTCTTCCAAAATAAACCGCCCATAGCCTAGTGCTCGGTTCGAACGATGACAGGGTCTTGGTTCCACTCTCCGAATCATCATAACTCAAGAAGGGATCTCAAACGAGCAAATGGTGGCGAGGATATCTGGAGAAGATAATCAATTCGTGTTCCCCTGCCGAGCGGACCCTCTACCTGAGGGATTTGATATGCGTTGTCACCCTTTCTTGGCTAGGAGTTCCACTTACATGTGCAAAGTCTGTCAGAGTCACCCACGTGTCGTGTCGATACCGAGTTTGTATCACGTTCACGACCGTCTGCTAGTCAGTCTGTCAGTATGCATCTATATGAGTCAATGTCGCAACAGTCACGTGTCTTCGATCTATCAAATCACGAATTTACGAGCAACAAGACTCAATTTTAAGATTCACAACTTTTGAAACTTCTATCTCCCCTCGCGTGAGATATTAAATGCTAGTTGCTTATATGCTAATTGCTCACATGCTTATGTGCTTATATGCTTACATGCCTACGTGCTTGTCTATGCGACTGCGGATTTGTGTGGTCACTAACCATGCAGATAATCTTGAGAAGAAAAACCACTCCAGCTGAGTATTGGATACTTCCCAACAAAAGCCGACCCATCAAGAGCAAGGGCTTTAACCGCGTCGATTATATGGCATACGCTACCTCCCAACGAGCAACAACTCATATCCCCGGCAAGTCCTGGAAGTTTCTAACTCCTCAGTGAGTGCCGATTTTCAAATGGAAGTCACACGGGTCTTTCAAAGATACTCGCAACATCATTCATGATTCTGACGCAACGCTCTCCCTAAATGTTTTTTTTCCTGGGAGCCTTGCTTAGATGATTTATCCCCATGGAGTTCATTTAGGACCCCGAGCAAGTTGGAGTTCGTTGCTCCCTAGCCGAACCTATCAATGTCAACCAGACAATATCTTGAAATAAGCCTGATGTTTCAGGTTATTTCCCACAGTCAATCATCCAACCATCGATGGCTGGCGAGCCTCAAGACGCACCTTCAACATGGCTGGCGAGCCTCAAAACGTACCTTCAACATAGCTGGCGAGCCTTTGCATGCACACAAGAAGAAATTTAAGGACATATCCCGAAGATGCCTCAGGTATGACTCCTTTCTATGGCTCGCAAGCCTCAAAACGCACCACCTTCAACACCGACTGGCGAGACTTTAGGACATATCCCGAAGATGCCTCAGGTATGACTCCTTCTTATGGTTGGCGAGCCTTTACACGTAGTCTAATGGACTTTAAATGACCCGAATCGGAAGTCGACAGACTCTAAACTGTTCCCCACGGTTGGTCCTTGACTCGGATCCCTGAGTCGCCTCGACATCGCCCTTCCCGACGAAAGGGTCCTTGGCTCGAACTCTTTTGAGTCGCCTCGACGTCGTATTGGTCTTCAGGTTGTAATCTTCGATTGGCCTGGAGGCTATACTTTGACTTTTGCCCCGTCCAAGCCTCAGTCAATGTGGGGGCTCTGTAGATACTCAATATCTGCACCTTCTAAAAACCACCCGATGATGATCGGACTATAACGTGTTTTTGATATACGTGCGTGGATTAGCTATTCATGAGACAGTTTAATGCACTACTCGAATATGAAAAATGATTTTAAAAATGGTTTTCTAACTTCATTTGCTTTAAAATAACACTATTTAGAGTTAAAACCGTCTTCGGACCCAAAACCGACTCAGAAACTCGCAACTCAAGTCAACCTGAGTCAAACCAAATCTCGAATGTCGAAAATAATGCCATGAATGATTCTTTCTTGCCATTTTCATTAAAATGACCCTAATTAGAGTCAAAACCGACACCGGGCCAAAAACCGACTCGAATTTAAAATCCCGAATCACACGGGTTAAACCCGAGTCAAGAACACAAAATACCTACCCCAAATAACACCCAAGAGTAAGCTTACACAGCTAAGCAATCACACAAGACCACAAATCACAACCAATAAAACATTGGTCAGAACAAATGGAAAATCCAAATTTGTGAAAAGGACAGTACACCCATTTGGATCACTAGGTGCCTCCCGCCTAAAGGAGCTGTCTGCTTAGCCTCCAAGCAAACTCAACCGACCCACCACCCCACATTTCTCTATAAATACCACCCTTCACACACCACAATATTCACGCGAGAGTCTGCCCCCTCCTTCTCCCTTAAACTTCTAGACCTGACTTCCTAAGTCACAAAATCGACACGTGTTTACGACCTACCGATCGTAAACACAAGCCTTACACATTTTGTTTGGTACCGTCGCCGTGCATTCGACCGACCCATTCGACCAACTCAACATTAATAAACATGTTTTTCAACAACATATTTTCAACTCATTTTCAAAACAAAATCCTTTTTTAAGGCACTCTTTTAAACTTCTTTGATCGTGAGTAGTCGCTACGAGAAAACCGTCTCTAAAGTCGTCTACCTTGCAAACATCAATACACGTAAGTTTGAGGGTGTAAATTGTTGGAGTATGTGTCCTCAACAATAGTGCGATCACATGATTTAAATATCATTTGTAAATCTCAAACTAAGAATACGAAAGGGATGATAAATTAAATAGTCAACTGATCAACATTAATCGGTAACGATTGGCTTGCTAGAGTTTGACGTTACTGTCGTAGGACGCTTGTGGTCAGTTGATCCATCCCTTAAGGTCACACCTATAGGATGATGCCCTTATCAGTAAAGTTAATTAGTCGTATTTTGATACAAGTTAATTAATTCCTTAAATAAGAACAATTTATATTTTTGAAAGAAAATATGTATCTTATTGTAATTCGATTAAATAAGATTCGATTTAGTGGATTAATATATTAATTTACTAAATTATGTTGAGGTATTATTAATATTTCGAGGTAGAGGTAATTAGTTATTTACATTTACAAGAGGTTGTAAATTTAACTAACTAGCTATTATGGAACCCACCATATGTTGATATAATAGTAAAATATTACTCAACAAGTTTAGTGAATATATGTTTATTAATTTGTCACATAATTGTTGTATGATCAAATTAATATTTAATTATGTAAGATAATTAAAAATAAGACTTATAAGCATTTGTGGGACAAATATTATAAGACAAAAATGGACCCATATAGGTACATATGTACCGTCCCAAGTGTGATGATGGTGGAGTTTTTGGTTTTGTCATTTAGTTGTTGGAAAGATACTCCAATATCTTATGACACACCTAATAATCATAGCCTACAACCTACACACTAAAAGCATTTTGCATAAGACAAATTGTGAAGACAAAAAATGCTCTATATAGAGCATTTGGACGGTTCATTAAAGAAGAGAGGAATCTTATTCTTTTTTTTTCACACTACCATTTCTCAAAATATGTAACATGCAAAAACCTCTCTCTTGTTCATAGTTTTCTTTCTTTAAAACTTGAGAAGTTTTAGTCCAAATTGTTCATCAATACTACTTATATTATTAATGTAATATATGAGTATTAGTAGTCAATTTTAAGGTAGACTACTAAATAAATATCTAGCAAATATTATTTAGTAGTGATAAGGGCTAATCTTGGGTGCAATCAAAAGGAGGGCTCCTAATATAGAGTCTTGGAGGATCATCCTAATACTCATCATAGCTCAAGAACAAGTGAAGGTAGGAGACCTTACTTGTGCCCATAAATCCGAAAATAACAATGTAAGAATCATTGTTTTCTTATTTTATTCCTTTTTAGTTATGCATGCACTAGATCTAAAGAACTCATATTAAAATGTTAATTAGTTCACTATTAGAAAAGTCTAATAAGAGGTATATGAACCTAACAATTGGTATCGGGCGTAGGATGTTGCATGCATAATCAATTTATAGTTTTTTCGAGTTATTAGTAACTTAATTAAAACTAATAATTTGTGATTAATTAGATTAATTCACGAAATCATGATGCATGTTATATATTCTGGTCCTAAAATGTTTTTAGGTCATTTTTATGATTTATGGTATTTTATTGCTTATTTTAATGATTTTTAGTGAAATAGTACAATTTTTATGAGTAAAATGAACTTTTATTTACTAAAAATAGTTAAACTTCATTACTGGCTGTGATTTTTTAGTATGACCTCACATGAATATTTTATGTATTGTATGTAAAATTTTTTATTAATGTGATTAATATTTCATGATTTATGATTTTTATGAGATAAAAATGAATTAAATGGAGGTAAAATGGTTAAAAATAGTTATACTTTAAAATAGGCCATAAAATTTTAATATGCTGTCACATGAATATTTTACTCACTGTGTGTAAAATTTAAGATGAACTTAATTCATTTTGCTTGATTTATGAATTTTTAGTGTAAAAATGACATAAATAGTGACTATTTTAGCATAAATAGCTAAAACGAATTTCATGGCATGAGAAGATATTTTTTGATTGCATTTATATCTCACTTATCAGATCTAAAGTTGTAAAATTGATTAGATTAATTTTTGAATACTTTAAATGTTTTGTTTGATAAAACCGATACATTGCAACTATATTTTCTCGAAATAAAATTCGAAAGTTTTAACCATGATTTTTGACATTATGAATGTCATGGAAATATTCCATAATGTTCAAAAATTTAAAATTAAAATTTTGAAATTATTGTAATTTAATTTGGATTTATTTCATAATAGTTATGATTTTAAGGTCAAAATGAGCATAAAATTATATCAAGTTGAATTATTGTCAAAAATTGAGTGATGACTTATTTTTGAGACATAAGTATGTTAGGATAATTAAGTTGAACTTAAATTTGATTTAAGTATTGGTTTGTGATTTTAATAAGTTATTATCACGCATTTCCATAAAACCGGGTTATATAAACGATGTAAGTTAAATAAGGCAATTTCGCACATAATTTGGCATGATAGACACATATTATAATGATGTATATTTCAATTGTTGAATGTCTTTTTATTTATATAATTTTGAATTATGTAATTTTATCTTAGTATGGCCTTAGTTTTAATCGATATTACCCGTAATGAAAGGGAATATTGATTCGGTTGTAATTTAATGTGATCTCGTATCACTTTTATTTTTACTAGTTTTTCATTTTACAAATGTATAATAGGAATAGCTATGTATTTTTATTATTATTTTTAATTCCGGAGTTCCTTCAAGACGGTGCCATTCGGAAAGGTGTTCCGACAAAGACGGTGTTCTTAGGAGGCGTGTCACTTGAAGATTCAAGGGACCAAAGGAGTTGGATTCCGAATATGTAATAGATTATTTGATTTTCTATTTTAGGAAGGCCATGCTAGGAATTTATTATTATTGCTTTGCATTTATTTTAATATGTTGCATACATTGCCAAATCGCCATAACAACACAGGCATTTCATATCGAGTCATCGACCGTGTCAATTATAATTATCGAAGTTCACCGCTTTAGTTCACTTAAAATGTGATAGATAATAAATTGACAAGACCTCTCACTAAATAATAATTGAGAATTAGCCTTACCAAATAGTAGAACCATGAATCCCAATTTCATAAGGAAGTAGGCTCGGTTCACCGGGGTGCTAAACTTGTTACATTGGGTAAGTGGGTAGTAAATTGTTATTACATCAAAATTTAAGATGAATTTGATTCATTTTGCATGATTTATGAATTTTTAGTGTAAATATGGCATAAATAGTGACTATTTTAGCATAAATAGCTAAAACGAATTTCATGGCATGAGAATTTTTTTTTGATTGCATTTATATCTCACTTATCAGATCTAAAGTTGTAAAATTGATTAGATTAATTTTTGAATATTTTAAATGTTTTATTTGATAAAACCGATAAATTGCAACTATATTTTCTCGAAATAAAATTCGAAAATTTTAACCATGATTTTTGACATTATGAGTATCATGGAAATATTCCAGAATGTTCAAAAATGTAAAATTAAAATTTTGAAATTATTGTAATTTAATTTGGATTTATTTCATAATAGTTATGATTTTAAGGTTAAAATGAGCATAAAATTATATCAAGTTGAATTATTGTCAAAAATTGAGTGATGACTTATTTTTGAGACCTAAGTATGTTAGGATAATTAAGTTGAACTTAAATTTGATTTAAGTATTGATTTGTTATTTTAATAAGTTATTATCATGGATTTCCATAAAACCGGGTTATATAAACGATGTAAGTTAAATAAGGTGATTTGGCACATAATTTGGCATGATAGACACATATTATAATGATGTATATTTCAATTGTTGAATGTCTTTTTATTTATATAATTTTGAATTATGTAATTTTATCTTAGTATGGCCTTAGTTTTAATCGATATTACCCGTAATGAAAGGGAATATTGATTCGGTTGTAATTTAAGGTGATCTCGTATCACTTTTATTTTTACTAGTTTTTCGTTTTACAAATGTATAATAGGAATAGCTATGTATTTTTATTATTATTTTTAATTCCGGAGTTCCTTCAAGACGGTGCCATTCGGAAAGGTGTTCCGACAAAGACGGTGTTCTTGGGAGGCGTACCACTTGAAGATTCAAGGGGCCAAAGGAGTTGGTTTCCGAATATGTAATAGATTATTTGATTTTCTATTTTAGGAAGGCCACGCTAGGAATTTATTATTAATGCTTTGCATTTATTTTAATATGTTGCATGCATTGCCAAATCGTCATAACAACACATGTATTTCATATCGAGTAATCGACCGTGTCAATTATAATTATCGAAGTTCACTGCTTTAGTTCACTTAAAATGTGATAGATAATAAATTGACAAGACCTCTCACTAAATAATAATTGAGAATTAGCCTTACCAAATAGTAGAACCATGAATCCCAATTTCATAAGGAAGTAGGCTCGGCTCACCGGGGTGCTAAACTTGTTACATTGGGTAAGTGGGTAGTAAATTGTTATTACATCGAAATTTGGATTGAGCTCAATGGAAGTATTCGTGACCGTAGTCGCACGTGTTCCGGGCTAAAGATAAATATTAAAGTAATTTTATCGACTGAGAGGTTTAGAAGTAGAATCGATTAAAGAGTTAATTTACCGAGTTATATTGATTCGGGATGAATCGGCTCACCGTGCCCGAGTTGATATGAATTTGGATCTTGGGATCATTTATAATAGTTGGGTAGAGGTCACTATATAAATGCTAAAACATTCTTAAATGTTTTATATATAACGATGAATGTTTGATTTTCCCACTATTTCGTTGTTTTATGTTGTTCTTTATTATCGCTCCTACTCAAAAATAATATCAATTCGTTTGTAACACGAGTCTCCGCTAAACCACTATTACTTACGACAAAGAGAATCTCTTTCTAAAATGAACCGTATCATATGTTGTGGACTAGATCCATATGAATCGTTCTATTCCATAGAACTCGATAGGAATCGTCCTATGCAAATATAAGATTAACATCTTAAATTCCTTACATACCTATGATTTCTTATGAAGAAATGTGAATAGAAGCAGTGATTAATCACAATATGTTTTGATAATGTCTTCTATGCGTCCACAGTTCAAAAGTCTTATTGCTCAACCCAAACATTTTGTCATCAAGCACTTAAGTTGTTAAGAACATGACAATGTTAAATTGGTAAATTAATTTGTTAGAAATTTTAATTAACCAAATACCACAATAGAGTTCATCCTTGTGAAGGATCAACTAGGAATTTATATGAAGATAAGTCTTCATCAAGTAGAAATTCTTGAAGTGAGTGGGAGCAATATGAAGTAAAGTTCCTATCTTATTTGTTAAGGATAGAACTAGGCTCGAACGAGAAAGTGTTAGACACTAAAATAGAGACAAACCCCAAATAAGTAAAGATCGAGGAAGTTGGTCGTGTGACTCCAACACATTCCTTTCTGAATATCTATAACATTGACATTACTTTCTTGCCAAATACCACATCATGAGTATTTGATACAAATTTATGGATTTCATCATATTTGGCATTATCGTGTGACGATTAAATAAATTCAGAAATTTGCATGAATGGAACTAGGGTAGTTGCCATTTCATCCATGAACATATGAATGTTGTAATGTACTCATTTTACTTTTGTATTTAGAAATGTACCTCAATAATTGTTATGATGTATAATATGTCTAAATAAGAATATAATTTGAGTTTTGCACAAAAGGTAAAGGGTTTTACCATTATGCAATTAAAACAAGCGTTGAACTCTTACATACCACGATTAAGTTTATGGTGAGACCATACAAATCAAGGTAATTATATTCAAACTAAAAATAAATGTCATATATATATAACTCAAGTTGGTGACCCCAATCATTTCTCAATTCTTGATTGAAAATCGCATTTAGAAACTAGTTTTAACTAGTGTCCCAAACCATTTGATTGAGAATCTTTGGTGTGTGCGAATCTTGTATTCAAAGCAAGATAATTCATGATTTTTCCTTGAAAAGGATTATGATTAGAGCAAGATATTCGCCCTAATTACACTTTGAAGTGTATGGTCGAATAAAATTTCAATCTGAGAAGGTTATTACTTCTTCTACTCTCTTACCGACGATCTAGGTAGAAACTAGGTATCCACTTAATGAGGTAAGAAGAGAAATTCTTTGAATATGTCCAATGAATGTTTAAAAAGTATCAAAACCCACATATTATAAAACCAAAGTATTAGTACTTTGTTAAAATAGGGAACAATAAAGCAATGACTTTGATTTACACCAAAAAGAGTGTGATATGGTATCACAAGTTCACTTTCATTAAGACATGATTAAATATTTACTATAAAATTGGAAGTAGTTTCTATAATAATTTGTCTAGTATTTATTTATTTCACTAAAAGAAAACATAGTTGAAGCAATCAAGTACAATTCATATATGATATGATTAGGCATGGTACCTAAGTTCTAGCTTGTTTCGAAAGAAAACATATGCTCTCTCTTCCTACATGATCACGAGAACAAAGGATTTGTGGCTCGTGATGTCATCTATTAAGAAAAGAGGATTATTTCTTAAAGACAGAGTGGGAGGAAAATGTTCAAGAGCCACAAACTGAGAATAAAACGTAGGAAGATGTTCCTTCTTGGTCAAAATCGGTAATTATTTCTTGAAATAATAAGTGGACAGGAGTTATGTTATAAAAAACCTGTAGCATAGAAAGATGCTTTATCTAGTTTCAACTCCCCTAAAGTCCGAAATGAACATAAACATGAAGATGTTTACTTAGTTTAGTTGATTGATCGCAAAGGGTTTTGCACGCAACAACAACGCTTTATTGAATTCGGATATGGTTTGACAGTTGGATTTCAAAATCATCTTGTATGAGTTTTGATACTCGCAACTATCCTATGGTAGGATGCAAACTTAAAAGAAATTTTAAGTAAAAGTCAAGGAGTTGAATTGTAGGTTTTGATCATGTGATAAACGTTTCTCGAATTATCGAGTAGTTCTGTATATACATGGAGTTTAGTGGGAGTAATATGGTGTTGCTAAGTCTTATATGTAAGAGACATATTGATCATTGTGAATGATGGAAGACTTAGGAGAAGAATAATGCATCTCTAAGGTATCCAGACCTATAAAGATAGTTCTAAGAGGATATTAGCATTAAATGAATATTCTTAAGTTAATAAGAATCTTGACAAGTTCAAAAGTATTGAACATGTAAATATTGAATCCACATGCTTCCGCTGCGGGATTAATTCATTATGCTAAGATATATCACCATTCTTAAATTTCGTATACTTGGATTATGACAAGAAGTTGCAAATCGAATCTTTGAGATAAGTCTCTATATAGCCACATAGTTCATTAGTTAGTATTTAGGAAGTACTAAAGATATGAAGCTAAGTATTTAGAATTGAGATGGGTTTATGTGCAAAGAGTTACACGATAACCATATTCTAAACACATAAGGATGGTTAGAAAACCATCTTGGCTATATTATTTAAGGAGGATATCTGCTAGAAACATCCTAGGCAGTTGAACAATGAGATATACACAACGGAAATTGAGTACACTTACAATAATGAGATATGCAAGGAGGAAGGATATCATATTAGGATTCGGTTTTATGAATTGGAGGAACTATGGTAGTTCGTTCCAATAACCGAAGGTCACATCCCTACACACTTTGAAGACAAAGTGGGAGTTATTCAAAGGCAAGAGAGCCTATGTCTAGATTGGATCTAGACATGTACTTAAAAGTTCTTATAATACAAGATTATACACAACAATGGGAAATAATATATAGTAAGGTTAGGAAAGTGCAAAATGTTGCTAAAACTTACTAACCAAAGCCTTCTCATAGGCTTAGCATGATAAGTCATGTCATTCCAATTGAATTGAGATGATCAACTATATACAAAATTAAGAATGAATTATAGATTATGTAGTAATTGATATTGCATCAATTTTACATATGTGATAATGCATTCATCGTTTGAGTTTTATTAAAAACTCTTTTATTACTTTGTTATATCCAAATAGGTTGTAAGGACAACGTTGAACCCTATTAAAGTGAATTGGATTAACATAGTATTTGCCCCTAGTTGCTTATATGAGGTGACGTATCGAAGTAAATAGAGTGTGATGCGATTGATGGCAAGTTCAAGTGCCATAGGGTCATATGGGATGATTAGTCGATCACATAGGCAGACTGTATGAGACACTCTGTCGGGCAGTGACCGCTTATAGAGTTCTGTAAATTCATTAAGCCTGGTAATGGCAAGAGATAATATAGTATTCTAACGAGTCGATTCTTTTGACTAGAGACTATTCGCCCAAGTTGGCACAAATTTCTGAATGGCATTAATTTATACTCTACGACTGTCGTAACTGAAGTCAAATGAGTATATTTTGGGTCATGATGAACTATAGCTATACGAAGGGAATAGTGCGATATGAATTGTCCACCCCTTTGTCAGGGTTGTTTAAAATCTCAGGGCTACTCGAGGAGTAGTGAACTGAAAATGCGTGGCCACGCTCGGAAGATATCTGCGGTAGATAATTCCGGTCAGACAGTTACTCTCCAGATCGAGGAAACCACCCAAGATATGATCAAATGCAAGTACGACCTGCAAGACACCTTGCGTTGAGTGGGAGATAGTAATAGGACAAGAAAATTGGTGACGCGCACTTGTCTCGAACAAGTGGGAGATTGTTGGAGTATGTGTCCTCAACAATAGTGCGATCACATGATTTAAATATCATTTGTAAATCTCAAATTAAGAATACGAAAGGGATGATAAATTAAGTAGTCAACTGATCAACATTAATCGGTAACGATTGGCTTGCTAGAGTTTGACGTTACTGTCGTAGGACGCTTGTGGTCAGTTGATCCATCCCTTAAGGTCACACCTATAGGATGATGCCCTTATCAGTAAAGTTAATTAGTCGTATTTTGATACAAGTTAATTAATTCCTTAAATAAGAACAATTTATATTTTTGAAAGGAAATATGTATCTTATTGTAATTCGATTAAATAAGATTCGATTTAGTGGATTAATATATTAATTTACTAAATTATGTTGAGGTATTATTAATATTTCGAGGTAGAGGTAATTAGTTATTTACATTTACAAGAGGTTGTAAATTTAACTAACTAGCTATTATGGAACCCACCATATGTTGATATAATAGTAAAATATTACTCAACAAGTTTAGTGAATATATGTTTATTAATTTGTCACATAATTGTTGTATGATCAAATTAATATTTAATTATGTAAGATAATTAAAAATAAGACTTATAAGCATTTGTGGGACAAATATTATAAGACAAAAATGGACCCATATAGGTACATATGTACCGTCCCAAGTGTGATGATGGTGGAGTTTTTGGTTTTGTCATTTAGTTGTTGGAAAGATACTCCAATATCTTATGACACACCTAATAATCATAGCCTACAACCTACACACTAAAAGCATTTTGCATAAGACAAATTGTGAAGACAAAAAATGCTCTATATAGAGCATTTGGATTTGTTCATTAAAGAAGAGAGGAATCTTATTCTTTTTTTTTCACACTACCATTTCTCAAAATATGTAACATGCAAAAACCTCTCTCTTGTTCATAGTTTTCTTTCTTTAAAACTTGAGAAGTTTTAGTCCAAATTGTTCATCAATACTACTTATATTATTAATGTAATATATGAGTATTAGTAGTCAATTTTAAGGTAGACTACTAAATAAATATCTAGCAAATATTATTTAGTAGTGATAAGGGCTAATCTTGGGTGCAATCAAAAGGAGGGCTCCTAATATAGAGTCTTGGAGGATCATCCTAATACTCATCATAGCTCAAGAACAAGTGAAGGTAGGAGACCTTACTTGTGCCCATAAATCCGAAAATAACAATGTAAGAATCATTGTTTTCTTATTTTATTCCTTTTTAGTTATGCATGCACTAGATCTAAAGAACTCATATTAAAATGTTAATTAGTTCACTATTAGAAAAGTCTAATAAGAGGTATATGAACCTAACAATTGGTATCGTAGCGTAGGATGTTGCATGCATAATCAATTTATAGTTTTTTCGAGTTATTAGTAACTTAATTAAAACTAATAATTTGTGATTAATTAGATTAATTCACGAAATCATGATGCATGTTATATATTCTGGTCCTAAAATGTTTTTAGGTCATTTTTATGATTTATGGTATTTTATTGCTTATTTTAATGATTTTTAGTGAAATAGTACAATTTTTATGAGTAAAATGAACTTTTATTTACTAAAAATAGTTAAACTTCATTACTGGCTGTGATTTTTTAGTATGACCTCACATGAATATTTTATGTATTGTATGTAAAATTTTGTATTAATGTGATTAATATTTCATGATTTATGATTTTTATGAGATAAAAATGAATTAAATGGAGGTAAAATGGTTAAAAATAGTTATACTTTAAAATAGGCCATAAAATTTTAATATGCTGTCACATGAATATTTTACTCACTGTGTGTAAAATTTAAGATGAACTTAATTCATTTTGCTTGATTTATGAATTTTTAGTGTAAAAATGACATAAATAGTGACTATTTTAGCATAAATAGCTAAAACGAATTTCATGGCATGAGAAGATATTTTTTGATTGCATTTATATCTCACTTATCAGATCTAAAGTTGTAAAATTGATTAGATTAATTTTTGAATACTTTAAATGTTTTGTTTGATAAAACCGATACATTGCAACTATATTTTCTCGAAATAAAATTCGAAAGTTTTAACCATGATTTTTGACATTATGAATGTCATGGAAATATTCCATAATGTTCAAAAATTTAAAATTAAAATTTTGAAATTATTGTAATTTAATTTGGATTTATTTCATAATAGTTATGATTTTAAGGTCAAAATGAGCATAAAATTATATCAAGTTGAATTATTGTCAAAAATTGAGTGATGACTTATTTTTGAGACCTAAGTATGTTAGGATAATTAAGTTGAACTTAAATTTGATTTAAGTATTGGTTTGTGATTTTAATAAGTTATTATCACGCATTTCCATAAAACCGGGTTATATAAACGATGTAAGTTAAATAAGGCAATTTCGCACATAATTTGGCATGATAGACACATATTATAATGATGTATATTTCAATTGTTGAATGTCTTTTTATTTATATAATTTTGAATTATGTAATTTTATCTTAGTATGGCCTTAGTTTTAATCGATATTACCCGTAATGAAAGGGAATATTGATTCGGTTGTAATTTAATGTGATCTCGTATCACTTTTATTTTTACTAGTTTTTCATTTTACAAATGTATAATAGGAATAGCTATGTATTTTTATTATTATTTTTAATTCCGGAGTTCCTTCAAGACGGTGCCATTCGGAAAGGTGTTCCGACAAAGACGGTGTTCTTAGGAGGCGTGTCACTTGAAGATTCAAGGGACCAAAGGAGTTGGATTGCGAATATGTAATAGATTATTTGATTTTCTATTTTAGGAAGGCCATGCTAGGAATTTATTATTATTGCTTTGCATTTATTTTAATATGTTGCATACATTGCCAAATCGCCATAACAACACAGGCATTTCATATCGAGTCATCGACCGTGTCAATTATAATTATCGAAGTTCACCGCTTTAGTTCACTTAAAATGTGATAGATAATAAATTGACAAGACCTCTCACTAAATAATAATTGAGAATTAGCCTTACCAAATAGTAGAACCATGAATCCCAATTTCATAAGGAAGTAGGCTCGGTTCACCGGGGTGCTAAACTTGTTACATTGGGTAAGTGGGTAGTAAATTGTTATTACATCAAAATTTAAGATGAATTTGATTCATTTTGCATGATTTATGAATTTTTAGTGTAAATATGGCATAAATAGTGACTATTTTAGCATAAATAGCTAAAACGAATTTCATGGCATGAGAATTTTTTTTGATTGCATTTATATCTCACTTATCAGATCTAAAGTTGTAAAATTGATTAGATTAATTTTTGAATATTTTAAATGTTTTATTTGATAAAACCGATAAATTGCAACTATATTTTCTCGAAATAAAATTCGAAAATTTTAACCATGATTTTTGACATTATGAGTATCATGGAAATATTCCAGAATGTTCAAAAATGTAAAATTAAAATTTTGAAATTATTGTAATTTAATTTGGATTTATTTCATAATAGTTATGATTTTAAGGTTAAAATGAGCATAAAATTATATCAAGTTGAATTATTGTCAAAAATTGAGTGATGACTTATTTTTGAGACCTAAGTATGTTAGGATAATTAAGTTGAACTTAAATTTGATTTAAGTATTGATTTGTTATTTTAATAAGTTATTATCATGGATTTCCATAAAACCGGGTTATATAAACGATGTAAGTTAAATAAGGTGATTTGGCACATAATTTGGCATGATAGACACATATTATAATGATGTATATTTCAATTGTTGAATGTCTTTTTATTTATATAATTTTGAATTATGTAATTTTATCTTAGTATGGCCTTAGTTTTAATCGATATTACCCGTAATGAAAGGGAATATTGATTCGGTTGTAATTTAAGGTGATCTCGTATCACTTTTATTTTTACTAGTTTTTCGTTTTACAAATGTATAATAGGAATAGCTATGTATTTTTATTATTATTTTTAATTCCGGAGTTCCTTCAAGACGGTGCCATTCGGAAAGGTGTTCCGACAAAGACGGTGTTCTTGGGAGGCGTACCACTTGAAGATTCAAGGGGCCAAAGGAGTTGGTTTCCGAATATGTAATAGATTATTTGATTTTCTATTTTAGGAAGGCCACGCTAGGAATTTATTATTAATGCTTTGCATTTATTTTAATATGTTGCATGCATTGCCAAATCGTCATAACAACACATGTATTTCATATCGAGTCATCGACCGTGTCAATTATAATTATCGAAGTTCACTGCTTTAGTTCACTTAAAATGTGATAGATAATAAATTGACAAGACCTCTCACTAAATAATAATTGAGAATTAGCCTTACCAAATAGTAGAACCATGAATCCCAATTTCATAAGGAAGTAGGCTCGGCTCACCGGGGTGCTAAACTTGTTACATTGGGTAAGTGGGTAGTAAATTGTTATTACATCGAAATTTGGATTGAGCTCAATGGAAGTATTCGTGACCGTAGTCGCACGTGTTCCGGGCTAAAGATAAATATTAAAGTAATTTTATCGACTGAGAGGTTTAGAAGTAGAATCGATTAAAGAGTTAATTTACCGAGTTATATTGATTCGGGATGAATCGGCTCACCGTGCCCGAGTTGATATGAATTTGGATCTTGGGATCATTTATAATAGTTGGGTAGAGGTCACTATATAAATGCTAAAACATTCTTAAATGTTTTATATATAACGATGAATGTTTGATTTTCCCACTATTTCGTTGTTTTATGTTGTTCTTTATTATCGCTCCTACTCAAAAATAATATCAATTCGTTTGTAACACGAGTCTCCGCTAAACCACTATTACTTACGACAAAGAGAATCTCTTTCTAAAATGAACCGTATCATATGTTGTGGACTAGATCCATATGAATCGTTCTATTCCATAGAACTCGATAGGAATCGTCCTATGCAAATATAAGATTAACATCTTAAATTCCTTACATACCTATGATTTCTTATGAAGAAATGTGAATAGAAGCGATGATTAATCACAATATGTTTTGATAATGTCTTCTATGCGTCCACAGTTCAAAAGTCTTATTGCTCAACCCAAACATTTTGTCATCAAGCACTTAAGTTGTTAAGAACATGACAATGTTAAATTGGTAAATTAATTTGTTAGAAATTTTAATTAACCAAATACCACAATAGAGTTCATCCTTGTGAAGGATCAACTAGGAATTTATATGAAGATAAGTCTTCATCAAGTAGAAATTCTTGAAGTGAGTGGGAGCAATATGAAGTAAAGTTCCTATCTTATTTGTTAAGGATAGAACTAGGCTCGAACGAGAAAGTGTTAGACACTAAAATAGAGACAAACCCCAAATAAGTAAAGATCGAGGAAGTTGGTCGTGTGACTCCAACACATTCCTTTCTGAATATCTATAACATTGACATTACTTTCTTGCCAAATACCACATCATGAGTATTTGATACAAATTTATGGATTTCATCATATTTGGCATTATCGTGTGACGATTAAATAAATTCAGAAATTTGCATGAATGGAACTAGGGTAGTTGCCATTTCATCCATGAACATATGAATGTTGTAATGTACTCATTTTACTTTTGTATTTAGAAATGTACCTCAATAATTGTTATGATGTATAATATGTCTAAATAAGAATATAATTTGAGTTTTGCACAAAAGGTAAAGGGTTTTACCATTATGCAATTAAAACAAGCGTTGAACTCTTACATACCACGATTAAGTTTATGGTGAGACCATACAAATCAAGGTAATTATATTCAAACTAAAAATAAATGTCATATATATATAACTCAAGTTGGTGACCCCAATCATTTCTCAATTCTTGATTGAAAATCGCATTTAGAAACTAGTTTTAACTAGTGTCCCAAACCATTTGATTGAGAATCTTTGGTGTGTGCGAATCTTGTATTCAAAGCAAGATAATTCATGATTTTTCCTTGAAAAGGATTATGATTAGAGCAAGATATTCGCCCTAATTACACTTTGAAGTGTATGGTCGAATAAAATTTCAATCTGAGAAGGTTATTACTTCTTCTACTCTCTTACCGACGATCTAGGTAGAAACTAGGTATCCACTTAATGAGGTAAGAAGAGAAATTCTTTGAATATGTTCAATGAATGTTTAAAAAGTATCAAAACCCACATATTATAAAACCAAAGTATTAGTACTTTGTTAAAATAGGGAACAATAAAGCAATGACTTTGATTTACACCAAAAAGAGTGTGATATGGTATCACAAGTTCACTTTCATTAAGACATGATTAAATATTTACTATAAAATTGGAAGTAGTTTCTATAATAATTTGTCTAGTATTTATTTATTTCACTAAAAGAAAACATAGTTGAAGCAATCAAGTACAATTCATATATGATATGATTAGGCATGGTACCTAAGTTCTAGCTTGTTTCGAAAGAAAACATATGCTCTCTCTTCCTACATGATCACGAGAACAAAGGATTTGTGGCTCGTGATGCTGTCTATTAAGAAAAGAGGATTATTTCTTAAAGACAGAGTGGGAGGAAAATGTTCAAGAGCCACAAACTGAGAATAAAACGTAGGAAGATGTTCCTTCTTGGTCAAAATCAGTAATTATTTCTTCGAAATAATAAGTGGACAGGAGTTATGTTATAAAAAACCTGTAGCATAGAAAGATGCTTTATCTAGTTTCAACTCCCCTAAAGTCCGAAATGAACATAAACATGAAGATGTTTACTTAGTTTAGTTGATTGATCGCAAAGGGTTTTGCACGCAACAACAACGCTTTATTGAATTCGGATATGGTTTGACAGTTGGATTTCAAAATCATCTTGTATGAGTTTTGATACTCGCAACTATCCTATGGTAGGATGCAAACTTAAAAAGAAATTTTAAGTAAAAGTCAAGGAGTTGAATTGTAGGTTTTGATCATGTGATAAACGTTTCTCGAATTATCGAGTAGTTCTGTTTATACATGGAGTTTAGTGGGAGTAATATGGTGTTGCTAAGTCTTATATGTAAGAGACATATTGATCATTGTGAATGATGGAAGACTTAGGAGAAGAATAATGCATCTCTAAGGTATCCAGACCTATAAAGATAGTTCTAAGAGGATATTAGCATTAAATGAATATTCTTAAGTTAATAAGAATCTTGACAAGTTCAAAAGTATTGAACATGTAAATATTGAATCCACATGCTTCCGCTGCGGGATTAATTCATTATGCTAAGATATATCACCATTCTTAAATTTCGTATACTTGGATTATGACAAGAAGTTGCAAATCGAATCTTTGAGAGAAGTCTCTATATAGCCACATAGTTCATTAGTTAGTATTTAGGAAGTACTAAAGATATGAAGCTAAGTATTTAGAATTGAGATGGGTTTATGTGCAAAGAGTTACACGATAACCATATTCTAAACACATAAGGATGGTTAGAAAACCATCTTGGCTATATTATTTAAGGAGGATATCTGCTAGAAACATCCTAGGCAGTTGAACAATGAGATATACACAACGGAAATTGAGTACACTTACAATAATGAGATATGCAAGGAGGAAGGATATCATATTAGGATTCGGTTTTATGAATTGGAGGAACTATGGTAGTTCGTTCCAATAACCGAAGGTCACATCCCTACACACTGTGAAGACAGTGGGAGTTATTCAAAGGCAAGAGAGCCTATGTCTAGATTGGATCTAGACATGTACTTAAAAGTTCTTATAATACAAGATTATACACAACAATGGGAAATAATATATAGTAAGGTTAGGAAAGTGCAAAATGTTGCTAAAACTTACTAACCAAAGCCTTCTCATAGGCTTAGCATGATAAGTCATGTCATTCCAATTGAATTGAGATGATCAACTATATACAAAATTAAGAATGAATTATAGATTATGTAGTAATTGATATTGCATCAATTTTACATATGTGATAATGCATTCATCGTTTGAGTTTTATTAAAAACTCTTTTATTACTTTGTTATATCCAAATAGGTTGTAAGGACAACGTTGAACCCTATTAAAGTGAATTGGATTAACATAGTATTTGCCCCTAGTTGCTTATATGAGGTGACGTATCGAAGTAAATAGAGTGTGATGCGATTGATGGCAAGTTCAAGTGCCATAGGGTCATATGGGATGATTAGTCGATCACATAGGCAGACTGTATGAGACACTCTGTCGGGCAGTGACCGCTTATAGAGTTCTGTAAATTCATTAAGCCTGGTAATGGCAAGAGATAATATAGTATTCTAACGAGTCGATTCTTTTGACTAGAGACTATTCGCCCAAGTTGGCACAAATTTCTGAATGGCATTAATTTATACTCTACGACTGTCGTAACTGAAGTCAAATGAGTATATTTTGGGTCATGATGAACTATAGCTATACGAAGGGAATAGTGCGATATGAATTGTCCACCCCTTTGTCGGGGTTGTTTAAAATCTCGGGGCTACTCGAGGAGTAGTGAATCGAAAATGCGTGGCCACGCTCGGAAGATATCTCATGGTAGATAATTCCGGTCGACAGTTACTCTCGAGATCGAGGAAACCACCCAAGATATGATCAAATGCAAGTACGACCTGCAAGACACCTTGCGTTGAGTGGGAGATAGTAATAGGACAAGAGAATTGGTGACGCGCACTTGTCTCGAACAAGTGGGAGATTGTTGGAGTATGTGTCATCAACAATAGTGCGATCACATGATTTAAATATCATTTGTAAATCTCAAATTAAGAATACGAAAGGGATGATAAATTAAGTAGTCAACTGATCAACATTAATCGGTAACGATTGGCTTGCTAGAATTTGACGTTACTGTCGTAGGACGCTTGTGGTCAGTTGATCCATCCCTTAAGGTCACACCTATAGGATGATGCCCTTATCAGTAAAGTTAATTAGTCGTATTTTGATACAAGTTAATTAATTCCTTAAATAAGAACAATTTATATTTTTGAAAGGAAATATGTATCTTATTGTAATTCGATTAAATAAGATTCGATTTAGTGGATTAATATATTAATTTACTAAATTATGTTGAGGTATTATTAATATTTCGAGGTAGAGGTAATTAGTTATTTACATTTACAAGAGGTTGTAAATTTAACTAACTAGCTATTATGGAACCCACCATATGTTGATATAATAGTAAAATATTACTCAACAAGTTTAGTGAATATATGTTTATTAATTTGTCACATAATTGTTGTATGATCAAATTAATATTTAATTATGTAAGATAATTAAAAATAAGACTTATAAGCATTTGTGGGACAAATATTATAAGACAAAAATGGACCCATATAGGTACATATGTACCGTCCCAAGTGTGATGATGGTGGAGTTTTTGGTTTTGTCATTTAGTTGTTGGAAAGATACTCCAATATCTTATGACACACCTAATAATCATAGCCTACAACCTACACACTAAAAGCATTTTGCATAAGACAAATTGTGAAGACAAAAAATGCTCTATATAGAGCATTTGGACGGTTCATTAAAGAAGAGAGGAATCTTATTCTTTTTTTTTCACACTACCATTTCTCAAAATATGTAACATGCAAAAACCTCTCTCTTGTTCATAGTTTTCTTTCTTTAAAACTTGAGAAGTTTTAGTCCAAATTGTTCATCAATACTACTTATATTATTAATGTAATATATGAGTATTAGTAGTCAATTTTAAGGTAGACTACTAAATAAATATCTAGCAAATATTATTTAGTAGTGATAAGGGCTAATCTTGGGTGCAATCAAAAGGAGGGCTCCTAATATAGAGTCTTGGAGGATCATCCTAATACTCATCATAGCTCAAGAACAAGTGAAGGTAGGAGACCTTACTTGTGCCCATAAATCCGAAAATAACAATGTAAGAATCATTGTTTTCTTATTTTATTCCTTTTTAGTTATGCATGCACTAGATCTAAAGAACTCATATTAAAATGTTAATTAGTTCACTATTAGAAAAGTCTAATAAGAGGTATATGAACCTAACAATTGGTATCAGAGCGTAGGATGTTGCATGCATAATCAATTTATAGTTTTTTCGAGTTATTAGTAACTTAATTAAAACTAATAATTTGTGATTAATTAGATTAATTCACGAAATCATGATGCATGTTATATATTCTGGTCCTAAAATGTTTTTAGGTCATTTTTATGATTTATGGTATTTTATTGCTTATTTTAATGATTTTTAGTGAAATAGTACAATTTTTATGAGTAAAATGAACTTTTATTTACTAAAAATAGTTAAACTTCATTACTGGCTGTGATTTTTTAGTATGACCTCACATGAATATTTTATGTATTGTATGTAAAATTTTGTATTAATGTGATTAATATTTCATGATTTATGATTTTTATGAGATAAAAATGAATTAAATGGAGGTAAAATGGTTAAAAATAGTTATACTTTAAAATAGGCCATAAAATTTTAATATGCTGTCACATGAATATTTTACTCACTGTGTGTAAAATTTAAGATGAACTTAATTCATTTTGCTTGATTTATGAATTTTTAGTGTAAAAATGACATAAATAGTGACTATTTTAGCATAAATAGCTAAAACGAATTTCATGGCATGAGAAGATATTTTTTGATTGCATTTATATCTCACTTATCAGATCTAAAGTTGTAAAATTGATTAGATTAATTTTTGAATACTTTAAATGTTTTGTTTGATAAAACCGATACATTGCAACTATATTTTCTCGAAATAAAATTCGAAAGTTTTAACCATGATTTTTGACATTATGAATGTCATGGAAATATTCCATAATGTTCAAAAATTTAAAATTAAAATTTTGAAATTATTGTAATTTAATTTGGATTTATTTCATAATAGTTATGATTTTAAGGTCAAAATGAGCATAAAATTATATCAAGTTGAATTATTGTCAAAAATTGAGTGATGACTTATTTTTGAGACCTAAGTATGTTAGGATAATTAAGTTGAACTTAAATTTGATTTAAGTATTGGTTTGTGATTTTAATAAGTTATTATCACGCATTTCCATAAAACCGGGTTATATAAACGATGTAAGTTAAATAAGGCAATTTCGCACATAATTTGGCATGATAGACACATATTATAATGATGTATATTTCAATTGTTGAATGTCTTTTTATTTATATAATTTTGAATTATGTAATTTTATCTTAGTATGGCCTTAGTTTTAATCGATATTACCCGTAATGAAAGGGAATATTGATTCGGTTGTAATTTAATGTGATCTCGTATCACTTTTATTTTTACTAGTTTTTCATTTTACAAATGTATAATAGGAATAGCTATGTATTTTTATTATTATTTTTAATTCCGGAGTTCCTTCAAGACGGTGCCATTCGGAAAGGTGTTCCGACAAAGACGGTGTTCTTAGGAGGCGTGTCACTTGAAGATTCAAGGGACCAAAGGAGTTGGATTCCGAATATGTAATAGATTATTTGATTTTCTATTTTAGGAAGGCCATGCTAGGAATTTATTATTATTGCTTTGCATTTATTTTAATATGTTGCATACATTGCCAAATCGCCATAACAACACAGGCATTTCATATCGAGTCATCGACCGTGTCAATTATAATTATCGAAGTTCACCGCTTTAGTTCACTTAAAATGTGATAGATAATAAATTGACAAGACCTCTCACTAAATAATAATTGAGAATTAGCCTTACCAAATAGTAGAACCATGAATCCCAATTTCATAAGGAAGTAGGCTCGGTTCACCGGGGTGCTAAACTTGTTACATTGGGTAAGTGGGTAGTAAATTGTTATTACATCAAAATTTAAGATGAATTTGATTCATTTTGCATGATTTATGAATTTTTAGTGTAAATATGGCATAAATAGTGACTATTTTAGCATAAATAGCTAAAACGAATTTCATGGCATGAGAATTTTTTTTTGATTGCATTTATATCTCACTTATCAGATCTAAAGTTGTAAAATTGATTAGATTAATTTTTGAATATTTTAAATGTTTTATTTGATAAAACCGATAAATTGCAACTATATTTTCTCGAAATAAAATTCGAAAATTTTAACCATGATTTTTGACATTATGAGTATCATGGAAATATTCCAGAATGTTCAAAAATGTAAAATTAAAATTTTGAAATTATTGTAATTTAATTTGGATTTATTTCATAATAGTTATGATTTTAAGGTTAAAATGAGCATAAAATTATATCAAGTTGAATTATTGTCAAAAATTGAGTGATGACTTATTTTTGAGACCTAAGTATGTTAGGATAATTAAGTTGAACTTAAATTTGATTTAAGTATTGATTTGTTATTTTAATAAGTTATTATCATGGATTTCCATAAAACCGGGTTATATAAACGATGTAAGTTAAATAAGGTGATTTGGCACATAATTTGGCATGATAGACACATATTATAATGATGTATATTTCAATTGTTGAATGTCTTTTTATTTATATAATTTTGAATTATGTAATTTTATCTTAGTATGGCCTTAGTTTTAATCGATATTACCCGTAATGAAAGGGAATATTGATTCGGTTGTAATTTAAGGTGATCTCGTATCACTTTTATTTTTACTAGTTTTTCATTTTAAAAATGTATAATAGGAATAGCTATGTATTTTTATTATTATTTTTAATTCCGGAGTTCCTTCAAGATTTGCCATTCGGAAAGGTGTTCCGACAAAGACGGTGTTCTTGGGAGGCGTACCACTTGAAGATTCAAGGGGCCAAAGGAGTTGGTTTCCGAATATGTAATAGATTATTTGATTTTCTATTTTAGGAAGGCCACGCTAGGAATTTATTATTAATGCTTTGCATTTATTTTAATATGTTGCATGCATTGCCAAATCGTCATAACAACACATGTATTTCATATCGAGTCATCGACCGTGTCAATTATAATTATCGAAGTTCACTGCTTTAGTTCACTTAAAATGTGATAGATAATAAATTGACAAGACCTCTCACTAAATAATAATTGAGAATTAGCCTTACCAAATAGTAGAACCATGAATCCCAATTTCATAAGGAAGTAGGCTCGGCTCACCGGGGTGCTAAACTTGTTACATTGGGTAAGTGGGTAGTAAATTGTTATTACATCGAAATTTGGATTGAGCTCAATGGAAGTATTCGTGACCGTAGTCGCACGTGTTCCGGGCTAAAGATAAATATTAAAGTAATTTTATCGACTGAGAGGTTTAGAAGTAGAATCGATTAAAGAGTTAATTTACCGAGTTATATTGATTCGGGATGAATCGGCTCACCGTGCCCGAGTTGATATGAATTTGGATCTTGGGATCATTTATAATAGTTGGGTAGAGGTCACTATATAAATGCTAAAACATTCTTAAATGTTTTATATATAACGATGAATGTTTGATTTTCCCACTATTTCGTTGTTTTATGTTGTTCTTTATTATCGCTCCTACTCAAAAATAATATCAATTCGTTTGTAACACGAGTCTCCGCTAAACCACTATTACTTACGACAAAGAGAATCTCTTTCTAAAATGAACCGTATTGTAATCCCCCTATAAATCTAGTGCAAAACAGTGGCGGAATCACTGTCGAACGGGATTAATAACACAATGATAAAAGTCTAACTGATAAAAATTGAGAATATAAAATTCTCAATTATGAAGTTTTGCAAAGCTCGGTCAAATACAAATGCCACTTTCCTAGAAAAAGGGCTAAAACAAAAATCCTCAAAGTGTTCAACTGAAAACATAAAGAAGAACAGGGTAGGATCTTCAGACTACTCGCTAGCTCTCACACTGATATCCCATCCATAAGAATACCTGTCATGTTATAAACATAACAGCCACAGTCAGTGGGGAGTAACTAGACGTTCTCCCAGCCATGTTACACAATATAAATGGTATAGAAGAAATAATATATCAAAATAGATTGAAGTATTATAACAAACGTAATTAAAATATGATATCAAAATTACGATCGGAACAAATCGTCTTTGCATGCTTAACAAAGAAAATTCCTCAAACAACAGAATGGAAATAATATAGTTCGGACTTAGATTTTAACATGCTGGCAATATCGCTAAAAACCGTAGACCCCGCTCACCTACCATGTGCTAATTGTTGGGGACCCCGCTCACCAACCCACTAGTCACAAACCATAACGGAACCCTGCTCACCCGTCTAAGTACATGTACATGACTCTACGACAATCTGTACCAACGGAACCCCCTCACCCGGGTAACAAATCAAATGGTGGTAAGAAAATAGTATACCTCGCCTATTATTCCTTGCCTTCCCTCCAAATATTCCAAACTCAAAAATACCCAAAAGGTAGTATCTTATTTCAAGGTTTGTAAGTAAACTACTCTTTTATTATCTCGAGTGAAAACTTTTAACTGTATAATTATAAGGTATAAAATGATTTCGAAGTTTACATATGATAAAGCTACTGCTTTATACTTTAAATCAAGTCTAAATGAAAGTACTTTATGAAGATATGTATTATTTAGGCCTTTATTGAGACTTAGTCATAAAAACAGCTTTTACAAAAGCAAACAGCCTTTACAAAAAAATTCATAATTAAATATATAAAAATAGAAATGATGCAAGGTCAATTTTCATGGTTTCCAGAAGGTTTTAGCTACAACTTTTATTCTTTGATAAACTTGTAATGACGAAAGTAGTAGGGGTATATAAATTGATTTGCAGAATCAGTCATAAAATGATAACCAGAATGTCTTAATTTATAAATCGACTTTTAGAATATATTTTGAGGTAAATTAAAATTTTACAGGATACTAGACATCCTAAAGTTTATTCATGAAATATATAAGCTTATGTTTCGAAGGATAAATATGTTTTTCAAATTAAACTTTGAGCTAAAGACAGAATTGTTGTATTCTGGATAGATGTTCACAAATATTTTCTTCTGATCAAACCACACGTCCAAATGTTATGAAATTTTTTGTGTAGATCCTAGTCTTGAAAATAACAGGACTTTATTCACAACATTTTTAATTATTCGAAATATAAACAGGGGATATAAATTTTACAAACAGACTGTCAGAATCGTTTATCAACAACTCGGTTTTGACTAAAACTTCCAATTTACTTTAAATTACGAAATGAAGGTTTCGAGGGCTAAAAATTTAACACAACCGTAATATATAATGTCTCAGCCTTATATTAAAATTTCATAAATTGTTAATTTAGTATAAGTATTTTAAAACTAATTAAAACAAATCAAGTATACTATATTTGCAAGAATTGCAACAATAATGTAAAATACGAAATAAATACTTTAAATGCAAAACAATTACTATAAAAATTCATGGTGACTTATAATATGTCAAATGTTCCAGAAAAGTAATTTATAGCCATTTTACTCATAATTTCGAAATTAGTTATTATCAATTTATAGTCCAAATTATTAGTAAGTCCTCTAAATGTCAAAGTTCTTAATACAAGCAACTACAACAAATATATGGTAACACCGAGTAACGTCCTTTGTTACCTTAGTTGTCAAGGTCCGAGTCGATTAAATACTCGTCTTCTTCGGAGTCTTCTTGATAACCTATAAAATAAAAACACATATGGTATATTGCACCATATGTCACGATTAAGTATATGAAATAAAACTATGATGACTATAAAACTACCTTGACTATTATTATTACTATTCTTACCAAAGAAGAAGAGATTACCAATAACAATTAGAGTTTTGAAGGAAAGGAATAGGATGAATTCTCTTGATATGTTTCTCCTAAATTATGGTGGAAAACAAGCTTGTAAACTAGTAAAAAGAGTAGGAGAATTGATTCAAATTGCAAGAGCTTTGAAGTATGAATTGTAGTAGTTTGTAGTAAGAAATGAAGAGGAAAATGGAGTCCTTAAATAGAGCAAGTGACCAGCCAAAGCAAGGCACAATTATTGGTAAATTCCACCCAAAAATAAAATAAGGAAGCTATGAAGAAAAGGGGCCGAACTATGGTATAGATTAGGGTTGTTTTTGCAATAAAATAAAATGTAGGAGGCAAGCTAGATGGCCTCTAAAATCTGGTGGGTGTATTATGTAGGGGTCACTTTGATCTTATAATATATGTATAAGACAATTACAAAATATTACGGGTTTGACGGAATTAAATTCCGAGTCAAAATGGATAAATTACGCATCAAGAGCGAACACCGATTATAAAACGAATTTAATTAAATCAAATCCGTACTTGAAGGATTAAAATTACATCTCATAATTTAAAAGTGAATAAATGAGATTAGAAAATTTGCGGGTGTTACAACCTCCCCCACTAAGAAAAAGTTTCGTCCCCGAAACTTGAAAGGAGTTAAAGAGTGTTGATAGGGAAACGAGATTACCTTAATCGAAGAGGTGAGGGTGCTTAATGCGCATAGAAGATTCGGTCTCCCAAGTCTCCTCCTCGAAGCGGTTGCAACGCCGTAGAACCTTCACTAAAGGCACCACTTTATTCCTAAGGCGTTTTTCCTTCCTATCGCTTATCCGGATCGGTCTCTCCTCATAGGTCGTCCGGTTCGATCTCTAAAACTTCTGGTTCGATCACATGCGCGGGGTCACTTACGTACTTCCTCACCGGGATACATGGAACACGTCGTGAGTCTTACCCATCGAAGCGGGTAGCTTGAGCTTGTAAGCCACTTCGCCAACTCTCTCAACGATCGGATATGGTCCTATGAACTTAGGACTAAGCTTGCCTTTAATTCCAAACCGTTTCACTCCTTTCATTGGAGACACCCTCAGGAAAACCAAATCACTAACCTCGAACTCCAAAGGTCGACGGCGAACATCGGCATAAGACTTCGACGATCCCGGGCGCTTTCATACGGGATCGGATCAATCGAACTCGATCGATAGTGGCAAAGAATCACATCCGGTCCAAGGGCCAACACATCTCCAGGTTCATCCCAACACACAGGGCTACGGCAACGACGTCCGTAAAGAGCCTCAAAAGGAGCCATCTTGATTGAAGCGTGATAACTGTTGTTATATGAAAACTCAACCAAAGGTAGATGTCTCTCCCGTTTCCCGAAAATCCAAAGCGCAGGCACGGAGCATATCCTCCAAGGTTTGGATTGTTCTCTCGGATTGACCATCGAAGCAGATGAAAGCGTGCTCATCAAAGAACCGGTACCTAAAGCCTTCTCGCAGAGCCTTCCGAACTTAGAACAAAACCTCGGATCACGATCGGATACTATCTCCAAGGGAACACCATGATGTCGTACCACCTCGAACGTAGGTCTCAAAGCAAGCCGCTCCAAACTCCAAGTATCGCGAATCGGGATGAAGCGAGCACTCTTGGTTAAACGATCCACCACAACCCAAATACCATTCCTACCGATACGTCCTCGGTAGGGCCATTACGAAATCCATAGCCACACACTGCCATTTCCATTCGGGAATTGGTAGTGGTTGCAACAAACCTCCAGGTCTCTTATGCTCAAACTTGACACGTTGACAAGTCATGCATCTACTCACATAAGCAGTTAGTCTCATCTCTCATATGCGGCCACCAGAAGTGAAGCCTTAGGTCCTTGTACATCTTGTCGCCACCAGGATGCACTGAGAAAGGAGTTTTATGAGCCTCATCGAAAATCTTCTTTCTCAAATCATCATCCTTGGGTACAACCCAACGACCCTTAAACTTCAAAGCTCCACTGGAGTCATTAGCAAAGTCGACAGCTTTCCCAAGACCCATCTTCACACGGATCTCAAAGAACAAAAGAGTCAACCAACTGCTTCTCACGGATTTCCGAAAGAGGTCGGGTTCACCACCAAGGAGTTAACACAAACGGCAGGATCATTGAGGACCACGCCAATGGACATTTTCTCGAACTCGCGAACCGAGCTTCGGGTAAAGCAGAGCAAGGATAAGGGAATGAACATTCTTCCGGCTCAAAGCATCAAGAACAACATTAGCTCTTCCTTCATAGTACAATGACTCCGGATCGTAGTCATTCACCAACTCAATCCAAATACGTCTCGCCTTTGCGTTCAAATCCTTTTGCGTGAAAATATGACGCAGCTCTTGTGATCGTGTGAACCTTACACTTCACACCATACAAGTAATGACGCCAAATCTTAAGAGCATGAACCACAAAGAGCTAACTCCAAGTCGTGGGTAGGGTAGTTTACTTCGTGAACCTTCAACTGCCTAGATGCATAGGCGATCACCTTACCTTCTTGCATTAGCACACAAACCTAACCCATGCTTAGAAGCATCACAGAACACATTGAAGCCAACACCGTCTTCTTGAGCAAAGTTAGCACAGTGCGAAGTAAAGACGCTTCTTGAGCTCTTGGAACGCCTTTTCGCAAGCCTCGGACCATAGAAACTTGGATTCTTTTTTTAGAAGTTGAGTCATCGGACGGGCTAACTTGGAAAAATCCTTAACAAACCTTCTATAATAGCCTGCAAGACCCAAGAAACTACGAATCTCACCAACATTAGATGGACTAGACCAATCGTAGATAGCGAAATCTTTGCAGGATCCACCTTAATTCCTTCCTTCGAGATAACATGGCCAAGAAAAGCTACCTCGGAGAGCCAAAACTCACATTTCGAATACTTTGCATACCACCACTCGTCAGATGCCCAACAATCCTCGGATGTTCAACATGTTCGGCTTCAGACTTAGAGTAGACCAGAATATCATCGATGAAGACCACCACACACTTGTCAAGGAATTCTTGGAAGGTACGATTCATCTGATCCATAAACACCGCAGGGGCGTTGGTTAAACCGAAAGGCATAACCTTGAACTCATAGTGACCATACCTTGAGCAAAAGGCGGTCTTATGAATATCGGACTCTCGTACAGGATCTGATGGTAGCGGATCTCGGTCGATCTTAGAGAAGACTAAGCGCCCTTCAACTGATCAAAAAGGTCATCGATACGGGGTAGAGGGTACTTGTTCTTTATCGTAACACGTTAAGCTCTCGGTAGTCGATGCACAACCGCATAGAACCATCCTTCTTCTTCACAAAGAGGACAGGGGCACCCCAAGCCGAGGAGCTAGGGCGGATAAAGTCCTTCTCGATCATCTCATCCAACCGCTTCCGTAGTTCCCGTAACTCGGCGGGGGCCATACGATACGGGGCTTTAGCAATCGGACCAGATACCAGCACCGGATCGATAGAGAACTCAACATCTCGCTCGGGAGGAATACCAGGTAAGTCTTCGGGAAAAACATCGGGGTACTCGTTCACGATACGAACCTCCTTAAGCTCGTGTAACTCGGCGATGAGGAAACAGAGCATAGAAACACTTGACAACCCTTCCTTTGTAGACTCATCGCTGCGGCGAACGATCTTTATACCCTCCCCGACGTCTACCACCATGGTGGGTAACTCGGCTACCGCAGGACTCTTCAAGGAAATCTTCGATCTCGACCGAAACGAGCGTCATAAAGGGCCACCAATCTATACCAAGGATCACATCGAACTCACCCGAGGGAAGTCCAAAAGAGTGGTGGGAAAGACCTCACCAAATGATGAGAATAGGCACGTCAACATATGCCTTAACACAAGATATAGCTTCACCGGAAGGTAAAGATATGGGAACGGGCTCGGCAGAATGGATACCAGGGATGCTTTTTCAGGCGAATTTAGAGGATATGACGGATATAGATGCACCAAAGTGTCAAACGAATAAAAGCATGACGTCCGAAACAAGGTACGTACCGAATCACATCCGGGTTAGCCTCGGCATCGCTCGGCTCAAAGACAAATATACGACCTTTACGGCGAACAAAGACCTCCGGTCTTTGCGGTTGTGGCGGCGTAGCCTTAATAATTGATGTACCAAGATTATCATTCTTCGGGCATCTGTTAGCTTTATGACCCGGTTCATTGCACTTGAAGCAGACAATAGGGTCACCACCACAAGTAAGCCCAGGATGATAAGGGTCACCGCAAGAATAGCAAACGGCATCCTTCTTCACGAAGTCTTTCTTTTCATCGATCTTTCTTCCGGGCAGGTCGGGAGGTAAAGTGAGGTTTCTTAGGTCCAGAACCTCCAGGAGATTTATTCCTCTTGGGAGCAGAATAAGTAGGAGAAGAAAAAGGCCTCTTCTGAGATGGTACATTAACAGGGGCAGCCTCCTCCTTGATTCGAGCTAAGGATCTCTCATTTAGCAAGGCGACATTGTAGATCTTCTCTACGGTATCCAGGTCTTTAGGCATCAAATGAGTGACCTCGGCTTTCACTTCTGCGATAATAGAAAACCCTTCGGGCCTCATCGGGAGCAACTCCTCGGAAAGTGCGCAAGATCATGAAAAGGTCGGTGAAGTCTTGGGTGATAGGTTTCCCGCTTGCATTCCATGAACTCTTCGATCTTCCTGTTTTTTAGTTCTTCAGGGTAAAATCTTCTCTCAAGCATGGTGACGAATTCGGTCCATCCGAACCCAGGTGCTAGTGCGGCTGCGGAACCAACAATCCTCCACCAATGGTCGGCTTCACCTTGCAGATAATGGACGGCCAGGTTCACCATGTCTTTGGTTTGGGACCTCGCAGATTTCAAACTGTCGCTCCATCCGTCCGATCCACACCTCGAGCCTCGGGGTCAATGACACCCTTGAAGAAGGTCAATCGCTCTTCGCCATCCGTCCCCGGCACTGAAAATCGAACTCTCGCCCCACCGTTTCCTCTACCGCGAGGGGCCAAGTCTTCGATCCTGTTGGTCAGATGATTAAGCGAGTTGACGATCGCTTGGTTGATTGCTGTCTGATCCGGAATCTCTTCCTGTTGACATCCACGTCCACGTCCACGTCCGCGTCCGGCCATCTTAAAAGAACGTTAACACTTAGTCAATGCTAAGCACTGATTTGCAAAAACAGATAAACTAGCATCCAAGTCCTTATTGGTTTCTACCCATCTCTCACTAAATTATTTATTAGGCATAATCCTACGGATCAATGTGTGAGCGTTGGGAGCAATGCTCGATACCAACCGTAATCCCCTATAAATCTAGTGCAAAACAAAGGCGGAATCACCATTTAACGGGATTAATAACACAATGATAAAAGTCTAATCGATAAAAATTGAGAATATAAAATTCTCAATTATGAAGTTTTGCAAAGCTCGGTCAAATACAAATGCCACTTTCCTAGAAAAAGGGCTAAAACAAAAATCCTCAAAGTGTTCAACGAAAACATAAAGAAGAACAGGTAGGATCTTCGAGACTACTCGCTAGCTCTCACACGATATCCCATCCATAAGAATACCCGTCATGTTATAAACATAATGACCCACGATCGATGGGGAGTAACTAGACGTTCTCCCAGCCATGTTACACAATATAAATGGTATAGAAGAAATAATATATCAAAATAGATTGAAGTATTATAACAAACGTAATTAAAATATGATATCAAAATTACGATCGGAACAAATCGTCTTCGCATGCTTAACAAAAAATTCCTCAAACAACGTAATGGAAATAATATAGTTCGGACTTAGATTTTAACATGCTTTGGCATATTGCTAAAAACCGTAGACCCCGCTCACCTACCATGTGCTAATTGTTGGGGACCCTGCTCGACCAACCCACTAGTCACAAACCATAACTAACCCCCTCGGCCCCGGTCTAAGTACATGTACATGACTCTACGACAATCTGTACCAACGGAACCCCGCTCGCCCCGGGGTAACAAATCAAATGGTGGTAAGAAAATAGTATACCTCGCTTTATTATTCCTTGCCTTCCCTCCAAATATTCCAAACTCAAAAATACCCAAAAGGTAGTATCTTATTTCAAGGTTTGTAAGTAAACTACTCTTTTATTATCTCGAGTGAAAACTTTTAACTGTATAATTATAAGGTATAAAATGATTTCGAAGTTTACATATGATAAAGCTACTGCTTTATACTTTAAATCAAGTCTAAATGAAAGTACTTTATGAAGATATGTATTATTTAGGCCTTTATTGAGACTTAGTCATAAAAACAGTTTTACAAAACAGAACAGCCTTACAAAGAAAATTCATAATTAAATATATAAAAATAGAAATGATGCAAGGTCAATTTTCATGGTTTCCAGAAGGTTTTAGCTACAACTTTTATTCTTTGATAAACTTGTAATGACGAAAGTAGTAGGGGTATATAAATTGATTTGCAGAATCAGTCATAAAATGATAACCAGAATGTCTTAATTTATAAATCGACTTTTAGAATATATTTTGAGGTAAATTAAAATTTTACAGGATACTAGACATCCTAAAGTTTATTCATGAAATATATAAGCTTATGTTTCGAAGGATAAATATGTTTTTCAAATTAAACTTTGAGCTAAAGACAGAATTGTTGTATTCTGGATAGATGTTCACAAATATTTTCTTCTGATCAAACCACACGTCCAAATGTTATGAAATTTTTTGTGTAGATCCTAGTCTTGAAAATAACAGGACTTTATTCACAACATTTTTAATTATTCGAAATATAAACAGGGGATATAAATTTTACAAACAGACTGTCAGAATCGTTTATCAACAACTCGGTTTTGACTAAAACTTCCAATTTACTTTAAATTACGAAATGAAGGTTTCGAGGGCTAAAAATTTAACACAACCGTAATATATAATGTCTCAGCCTTATATTAAAATTTCATAAATTGTTAATTTAGTATAAGTATTTTAAAACTAATTAAAACAGTCCAAGTATACTATATTTGCAAGAATTGCAACAATAATGTAAAATACGAAATAAATACTTTAAATGCAAAACAATTACTATAAAAATTCATGGTGACTTATAATATGTCAAATGTTCCAGAAAAGTAATTTATAGCCATTTTACTCATAATTTCGAAATTAGTTATTATCAATTTATAGTCCAAATTATTAGTAAGTCCTCTAAATGTCAAAGTTCTTAATACAAGCAACTACAACAAATATATGGTAACACCGAGTAACGTCCTTTGTTACCTTAGTTGTCAAGGTCCTAGTCGATTAAATACTCGTCTTCTTCTTCGAGTCTTCTTGATAACCTATAAAATAAAAACACATATGGTATATTGCACCATATGTCACGATTAAGTATATGAAATAAAACTATGATGACTATAAAACTACCTTGACTATTATTATTACTATTCTTACCAAAGAAGAAGAGATTACCAATAACAATTAGAGTTTTGAAGGAAAGGAATAGGATGAATTCTCTTGATATGTTTCTCCTAAATTATGGTGGAAAACAAGCTTGTAAACTAGTAAAAAGAGTAGGAGAATTGATTCAAATTGCAAGAGCTTTGAAGTATGAATTGTAGTAGTTTGTAGTAAGAAATGAAGAGGAAAATGGAGTCCTTAAATAGAGCAAGTGACCAGCCAAAGCAAGGCACAATTATTGGTAAATTCCACCCAAAAATAAAATAAGGAAGCTATGAAGAAAAGGGGCCGAACTATGGTATAGATTAGGGTTGTTTTTGCAATAAAATAAAATGTAGGAGGCAAGCTAGATGGCCTCTAAAATCTGGTGGGTGTATTATGTAGGGGTCACTTTGATCTTATAATATATGTATAAGACAATTACAAAATATTACGGGTTTGACGGAATTAAATTCCGAGTCAAAATGGATAAATTACGCATCAAGAGCGAACACCGATTATAAAACGAATTTAATTAAATCAAATCCGTACTTGAAGGATTAAAATTACATCTCATAATTTAAAAGTGAATAAATGAGATTAGAAAATTTGCGGGTGTTACACGTATCATATGTTGTGGACTAGATCCATATGAATCGTTCTATTCCATAGAACTCGATAGGAATCGTCCTATGCAAATATAAGATTAACATCTTAAATTCCTTACATACCTATGATTTCTTATGAAGAAATGTGAATAGAAGCAGTGATTAATCACAATATGTTTTGATAATGTCTTCTATGCGTCCACAGTTCAAAAGTCTTATTGCTCAACCCAAACATTTTGTCATCAAGCACTTAAGTTGTTAAGAACATGACAATGTTAAATTGGTAAATTAATTTGTTAGAAATTTTAATTAACCAAATACCACAATAGAGTTCATCCTTGTGAAGGATCAACTAGGAATTTATATGAAGATAAGTCTTCATCAAGTATAAATTCTTGAAGTGAGTGGGAGCAATATGAAGTAAAGTTCCTATCTTATTTGTTAAGGATAGAACTAGGCTCGAACGAGAAAGTGTTAGACACTAAAATAGAGACAAACCCCAAATAAGTAAAGATCGAGGAAGTTGGTCGTGTGACTCCAACACATTCCTTTCTGAATATCTATAACATTGACATTACTTTCTTGCCAAATACCATATCATGAGTATTTGATACAAATTTATGGATTTCATCATATTTGGCATTATCGTGTGACGATTAAATAAATTCAGAAATTTGCATGAATGGAACTAGGGTAGTTGCCATTTCATCCATGAACATATGAATGTTGTAATGTACTCATTTTACTTTTGTATTTAGAAATGTACCTCAATAATTGTTATGATGTATAATATGTCTAAATAAGAATATAATTTGAGTTTTGCACAAAAGGTAAAGGGTTTTACCATTATGCAATTAAAACAAGCGTTGAACTCTTACATACCACGATTAAGTTTATGGTGAGACCATACAAATCAAGGTAATTATATTCAAACTAAAAATAAATGTCATATATATATAACTCAAGTTGGTGACCCCAATCATTTCTCAATTCTTGATTGAAAATCGCATTTAGAAACTAGTTTTAACTAGTGTCCCAAACCATTTGATTGAGAATCTTTGGTGTGTGCGAATCTTGTATTCAAAGCAAGATAATTCATGATTTTTCCTTGAAAAGGATTATGATTAGAGCAAGATATTCGCCCTAATTACACTTTGAAGTGTATGGTCGAATAAAATTTCAATCTGAGAAGGTTATTACTTCTTCTACTCTCTTACCGACGATCTAGGTAGAAACTAGGTATCCACTTAATGAGGTAAGAAGAGAAATTCTTTGAATATGTTCAATGAATGTTTAAAAAGTATCAAAACCCACATATTATAAAACCAAAGTATTAGTACTTTGTTAAAATAGGGAACAATAAAGCAATGACTTTGATTTACACCAAAAAGAGTGTGATATGGTATCACAAGTTCACTTTCATTAAGACATGATTAAATATTTACTATAAAATTGGAAGTAGTTTCTATAATAATTTGTCTAGTATTTATTTATTTCACTAAAAGAAAACATAGTTGAAGCAATCAAGTACAATTCATATATGATATGATTAGGCATGGTACCTAAGTTCTAGCTTGTTTCGAAAGAAAACATATGCTCTCTCTTCCTACATGATCACGAGAACAAAGGATTTGTGGCTCGTGATGCTGTCTATTAAGAAAAGAGGATTATTTCTTAAAGACAGAGTGGGAGGAAAATGTTCAAGAGCCACAAATCGAGAATAAAACGTAGGAAGATGTTCCTTCTTGGTCAAAATCGTAATTATTTCTTCGAAATAATAAGTGGACAGAGTTATGTTATAAAAACCCTGTAGCATAGAAAGATGCTTTATCTAGTTTCAACTCCCCTAAAGTCCGAAATGAACATAAACATGAAGATGTTTACTTAGTTTAGTTGATTGATCGCAAAGGGTTTTGCACGCAACAACAACGCTTTATTGAATTCGGATATGGTTTGACAGTTGGATTTCAAAATCATCTTGTATGAGTTTTGATACTCGCAACTATCCTATGGTAGGATGCAAACTTAAAAAGAAATTTTAAGTAAAAGTCAAGGAGTTGAATTGTAGGTTTTGATCATGTGATAAACGTTTCTCGAATTATCGAGTAGTTACATTTATACATGGAGTTTAGTGGGAGTAATATGGTGTTGCTAAGTCTTATATGTAAGAGACATATTGATCATTGTGAATGATGGAAGACTTAGGAGAAGAATAATGCATCTCTAAGGTATCCAGACCTATAAAGATAGTTCTAAGAGGATATTAGCATTAAATGAATATTCTTAAGTTAATAAGAATCTTGACAAGTTCAAAAGTATTGAACATGTAAATATTGAATCCACATGCTTCCGCTTGCAAGGATTAATTCATTATGCTAAGATATATCACCATTCTTAAATTTCGTATACTTGGATTATGACAAGAAGTTGCAAATCGAATCTTTGAGAGAAGTCTCTATATAGCCACATAGTTCATTAGTTAGTATTTAGGAAGTACTAAAGATATGAAGCTAAGTATTTAGAATTGAGATGGGTTTATGTGCAAAGAGTTACACGATAACCATATTCTAAACACATAAGGATGGTTAGAAAACCATCTTGGCTATATTATTTAAGGAGGATATCTGCTAGAAACATCCTAGGCAGTTGAACAATGAGATATACACAACGGAAATTGAGTACACTTACAATAATGAGATATGCAAGGAGGAAGGATATCATATTAGGATTCGGTTTTATGAATTGGAGGAACTATGGTAGTTCGTTCCAATAACCGAAGGTCACATCCCTACACACTTTGTGAAGACAAAGTGGGAGTTATTCAAAGGCAAGAGAGCCTATGTCTAGATTGGATCTAGACATGTACTTAAAAGTTCTTATAATACAAGATTATACACAACAATGGGAAATAATATATAGTAAGGTTAGGAAAGTGCAAAATGTTGCTAAGACTTACTAACCAAAGCCTTCTCATAGGCTTAGCATGATAAGTCATGTCATTCCAATTGAATTGAGATGATCAACTATATACAAAATTAAGAATGAATTATAGATTATGTAGTAATTGATATTGCATCAATTTTACATATGTGATAATGCATTCATCGTTTGAGTTTTATTAAAAACTCTTTTATTACTTTGTTATATCCAAATAGGTTGTAAGGACAACGTTGAACCCTATTAAAGTGAATTGGATTAACATAGTATTTGCCCCTAGTTGCTTATATGAGGTGACGTATCGAAGTAAATAGAGTGTGATGCGATTGATGGCAAGTTCAAGTGCCATAGGGTCATATGGGATGATTAGTCGATCACATAGGCAGACTGTATGAGACACTCTGTCGGGCAGTGACCGCTTATAGAGTTATGTAAATTCATTAAGCCTGGTAATGGCAAGAGATAATATAGTATTCTAACGAGTCGATTCTTTTGACTAGAGACTATTCGCCCAAGTTGGCACAAATTTCTGAATGGCATTAATTTATACTCTACGACTGTCGTAACTGAAGTCAAATGAGTATATTTTGGGTCATGATGAACTATAGCTATACGAAGGGAATAGTGCGATATGAATTGTCCACCCCTTTGTCAGGGTTGTTTAAAATCTCAGGGCTACTCGAGGAGTAGTGAACTGAAAATGCGTGGCCACGCTCGGAAGATATCTGCGGTAGATAATTCCGGTCAGACAGTTACTCTCCAGATCGAGGAAACCACCCAAGATATGATCAAATGCAAGTACGACCTGCAAGACACCTTGCGTTGAGTGGGAGATAGTAATAGGACAAGAGAATTGGTGACGCGCACTTGTCTCGAACAAGTGGGAGATTGTTGGAGTATGTGTCCTCAACAATAGTGCGATCACATGATTTAAATATCATTTGTAAATCTCAAATTAAGAATACGAAAGGGATGATAAATTAAGTAGTCAACTGATCAACATTAATCGGTAACGATTGGCTTGCTAGAGTTTGACGTTACTGTCGTAGGACGGTGGTGGTCAGTTGATCCCTTAAGGTCACACCTATAGGATGATGCCCTTATCAGTAAAGTTAATTAGTTGTATTTTGATACAAGTTAATTAATTCCTTAAATAAGAACAATTTATATTTTTGAAAGGAAATATGTATCTTATTGTAATTCGATTAAATAAGATTCGATTTAGTGGATTAATATATTAATATATTAATTTACTAAATTATATTGAGGTTTTATTAATATTTCGAGGTAGAGGTAATTAGTTATTTACATTTACAAGAGGTTGTAAATTTAACAAACTAGCTATTATGGGGACCCATCATATGTTGATATAATGGTAAAATATTACTCAACAAGTTGAGTGAATATATGTTTATTAATTTGTCACATAATTGTTGTATGATCAAATTAATATTTAATTATGTAAGATATTTAAAAATAAGACTTATAAGCATTTGTGCGACAAATATTATAAGACAAAAATGGACCCATATAGGCACATATGTACCGTCCCAAGTGTGATGATGGTGGAGTTTTTGGTTTTGTCATTTAGTTGTTGGAAAGATACTCTAATATCTTATGACACACCTAATAATCATAGCCTACAACCTACACACTAAAAGCATTTTGCATAAGACAAATTGTGAAGACAAAAAATGCTCTATATAGAGCATTTGGACGGTTCACTAAAGAAGAGAGGAATCTTATTCTTTTTTTTTTCACACTACTATTTCTCAAAATATGTAACATGCAAAAACCTCTCTCTTGTTCACAATTTTCTTTCTTTAAAACTTGAGAAGTTTTAGTCCAAATTGTTCATCAATACTACTAATATTATTAATGTAATATATGAGTATTAGTAGTCAATTTTAAGGTAGACTACTAAATAAATATCTAGCAAATATTATTTAGTAGTGATAAGGGCTAATCTTGGGTGCAATCAAAAGGAGAGCTCCTAATATAGAGTATTGGAGGATCATCCTAATCCTCATCATAGGTCAAGAACAATTGAATGTAGGAGACCTTACTTGTGCCCATAAATCCAAAAATAACAATGTAAGAATCATTGTTTTCTCATTTTAATCCTTTTTAGTTATGCATGCACTAGATCTAAAGAACTCATATTCAAATGTTAATTAGTTCACTATTAGAAGAGTCTAATAAGGGGTATATGAACCTAACATAAATATCTCACTTATTTCATGTCTATATTGTTTTTATGAGTTTATGAGCATGAACAAGGCATAACACGATTCAAATATAGGTTAGTCGAGCCAAAACCGAGTTTTGGCCCGCGATAGAAGCTTCTTGCTATGCAGGGAGGCTCGCACCTCTTGTGGGTGTCCAGGTCAGACTCAAATGTGTTTGAGTTTGTCTTTCCTTCAACACTTTCTTTTATTTTTACTTCTTTCCTTTTACGGTTTTTACCATTTTAATTCATTTTTATGACAAATATTTTGGCCATTACAAAAATCATCTTTGGTTCCTTATACCATGACGGTTTATTCCGTGACTCGATGATATTATTGGTTAATTACATTTTAATGGGTATTTTAACACTCTTTTCTTTTATTTACCATTTTTCTCATTTATTTACACTTACAAACATATTAGTCATAATTAATAATCATCCTTGGTTCTACATACCATGTCGGATTTTAACCCGAGTACGATGTTAAACTTGACTAGTTACAAAGAACTGAACATAATATAATTGTTCAAATCAAACATTTTCATTTTACTTTTATATCATTTTATTTCATCTTTTTCTTGAACATATCATATGTCATCCTTGGCTAATATATATGCCACGTCGATTTAATTCGAGTGCGGTGGCAAAACGGTTAAGCACACACATTTTACATTTTTATTTGTAAACTATACTTTTCAAACTTGCAAATCCGACAACGAATATTACTAATATAATACTTCCTCCATTCTCATATGATGTACCCATTTTATTAAAATACTCCACTCATATATTCAACAAATGGGTACATCATATAAAAGCGGAGGAAATAGTAATTATTCCGAGTCATGCAAATTATACTTGAAAATCATTCATTACAAAAACCAATTTAAACAACGTAACCTTTTTAATAACCAGGAGGCACCTCTTGGCTCGCCCCATGGCTCACGCCCCAAGAGCCTGCTTATTTCAACATTTAAAAACCTGGGCAGAGCCCCTTCCCTCGCCAATAGGCTCGCGCCCTAATGGGGCTGCCTGGCACTATTCTGCCTCGTTTTTAGCATTTGTCTAGGACGATCCCGATTACGGTTAATCCGAATACATGACTGATCAGATTGACAAGCTCATGTTTTTACACTTTGTCATTTGACACCTTTTTTGAAATAAATGGATCATGTTAAGCATCATAAGCCGAACTTGGTAAATGGATGTTTAATTTCCGTTTTCACATGCAAATCAATCTAAATCGAACCCGGCATCAATTTCTTGATATTTGGATAAACAAACCGACTTAGAAAACTCTCACATGTTAGGTTAAACTTTTGGATGTGCATTCATGCATTTAAACCATTTTATCAACTCTTGCACTTTAACAATCACGATCGATCAGTAGAGGCCGCTAACGCGGGCGGGATTTGGTGTTCGATTAAACGGCTTCCCAATACGTACCCTCACCCCTTACTCAGAACCTTTGGACAGTGGATGGCCTTATCCAGGGCGCACGAGAGTCATTTTAGGCATATAATGCTAAAAGGGCGACGATTCCTTATCATTAGTACCTATGTCAAGCACCGCTTTTTGCCTTGATTGACTTAGGTATAAAGTGGATTCGAACGGGTTCAAGGAATCCCACAAATGCTTGGTGACGACTCCAAACATATCTGCATCATTTCGAGACCTTTGCCAAGATGAAACCGACCGATCTAAAGCGATCCGGTCAAAAGCATTTTACGTCACCGAGCGTGGCTTTCAGACCGCTGCATGTCCACAATTTGGCTTGGCGTGCAGGTGGCCCGTGACTACGGACCGATAGGTGGCTCTTGCCCATAGACCGGCTTGTGACCCATGTCCACACTACCACTTGACATAATTTGAGTTATAAGAGAGAGGGAGAGAGAGAGAGATAGAGAGAGAGAGAGAGAGAGAGAGAGGTAGAGGAAGAAAGAAAGAAAGAAAGAAGGTTATTTAAAATATATGTTATTCAGCAATTGCGTAATCTAACACGGTTTTTATAAGAACCGTTGTAATTAACTTATTAATATCTTCCAATTTCCATTTATTTTTAGAGGTGTTTATATTCTAACACGGTTCTTATGCATTACCGTTGTCATTATATTATATGTTATTGTTTCATTCATTTGTCTGTTCGCAAGTTATTTAAAATCTATGTTAATAAGCATTTGCATGTAATAAAGAGTAGAACTATATATTAAAACGAGCATATTATACAATGGCGCAAAAAAAAAATAGTACAACAAGGGTAGAAAAAGGAAACACACTAAAAAATAAAAACCACAAAAACAAACAGCTAACTAAGTAAATTAATTAAACACCCTAACAGGAGTTTGACTAGGAGGTGGGTACTGAGGATAAACTTGATTATAAATCAAGCTTACTACATCGGCATCAAGACGGTGATCAAAATGAGGCACTTCTTCGTCTTCTCGTGATTTCGGTAAATTAATAAACTTGTACGAATTATACCTTCTTATCAGATGAGCGTCCTCAGTTGTGACAACCGATAAGTAAGGCCCAGCGTGTACATAACGATCCTTAGGGTCGTTGGCATAAAAGTCACTTTTGCCCCTTTGATGGTCACGTGATGCCTACCTTGCAGCGAGTTGTTTTGCTTGGCGAAAATCGTCAAGACCATCCCTTCGAAACTCGATCAGAGCATATCCAAGAAACCCACGACCAGCAATCCAAGCCGGGTAGATTGTCCTAACATTTGAAAACCCATTCTCAATGAGGATGTCCCTCAATGGGTTCAGAGACTTAGAAGCTGGCTTCCCAGCAGCATCGCGTATGACTGTAACACCCTTGTACCCCAAGTGCCTTACTAGGACCAATTAAAGCATGGAAGTGCTTCCATCTCGGTTACCCGAGGCAATGCATATCAAATAGACAATAAAGAAACATACTTTATGAAATACGTTTAAAGTGATACAAGTCCAAAAACCAAAACTGATAAGTAAATACAACTGTTTCTCAAAACTGTCAAACAAACTGAAATAATATAAAATAATGTTTGACACCGCGGAAGACTTCTAAACAGCTTGTGGCGACTCAACCCAGCTATCCCATGCGTATCAACACATACCTGCTCAATAACTGCTCACCATCCCCGAATGGATCACCATAGTTTTTAAAACATTTAAACTGGGGTCAGTTACTGTTTACATAAATCAAATCAACAAAAACAATACAACAGTCCAATCCAACCAACCAATCTCCATCAAATCACCACACACCTGACTACACACTAAAGTGCGTAGTCCTGCAAGAACACCCATCGCAAAAAGTGTTCCACACCGCCAGTGGGGGACCACAGTCGTTCCCACCTAAGCCCCGCTCATCTCATCCGAGCGATAAACCCAAGTTCCTAAATGTGCACATCCCTTCTGTGGCGGGTTCCACAGAAGGCGAATCAAGGGCGTGAAGCCACTCCCGCAAGTGACTCCACTCAGCCGAGGACGCACCTCGCAAACCACAGACAATTATACAACAACCACATTATACCACAACAATGATCAACCACCAATTCTGATATGATATAAACAAAACAACAATGATCAACCACCACAATACACGTAAACAATAACCGAGTAGGAAAACCCTACCTGGAATAGCAACTACAAGACCGTCACAACAGCTAATCAGTAATGTTCCTCTACGAATCCTCCTCCTATAACACATATTCATACAATCATCACCCAATCAACATAATACACCCAAAAACCCCCAAATCTACCCAATTAGGGTTTTAAACAAACTTATCAAAACGATAAAAAAATTATACAAGAAGCTTACCCTTGACACGACGATCTCGACGGCGTAAAGACCAAGACAATCCCATGACCCTAGCCTTGGGATTTGTTAACAACGCGAAGAATGAAGACAACGTAACTTTTTTTCTCACTTGAAAGGTTTTAGAAAAGTGTAAAGATGATTAAGGAAGATGACGAAATCCTTTTATACTAATCACGCATTTTTAACAAAACCCGGCTAAAACAACCCGTAAGACCAACTTACTCGATCGAGTAAGTGTCTTACTCGATCGAGTGACCCTTACTCGATCTAGTGTCACATGTACTCGATCGAGTACCCATCAGGCAGACTACTGATTTGCGTAAAAACACACTTACTCGACAGAGTAAGCCCCAATCGATAGAGTATACATAGACATAGAAAACCGTAGTATTACAGTCTTCCCTCCTTAAAAAGAACTTCGTCCTGAAGTTCAACCCATACATAAAAACAAAACATACTATCTCAACTCCGACACAACAACATAACCAAAACTCAAAACAAAACCCCCAACCAACACTCAAACCGACTCAAAGCAACTACTAACTGTACCAAAACTAACATAAAACCACACTAAAACTTTATGCGACTATCTCCTACCCTCCTAACAGAAACATGGTTACGTCCCCGTAACCACACATACCTGATCAAAAAGAGACGGATACCGCTCCCTCATAGACTATTCCGCCTCCCAAGTAGCTTCCTCAACCTCATGGTTAGATCAAGGAACCTTAAGCAACACTGTTTCCCCATTTCTAGTTTTCCAAACCTTGCGATCAAGAATCTGTTTGGGCACCTCAAGATAAGACAAAGATTCATCCAACTCTATGTTCTCCACCTCTAACAGATGTGAAGGATCTCTCACATACTTCCGTAACTGAGAAACATGAAACACATTATGCATTCTATCCAAAGCTGTTGGCAACGCTAACCGGTAAGCAACCTCACCCACACGATCCAAAATCTCATATGGTCCGATAAACTTCTGCCTCAGCTTCCCTTTCTTACCGAACCTCATAACCCAACGCATAGGAGACACTTTCAAAAGAACCTTGTCCCTAACATGAAACTCTATGTCACAACGGTTTAAATTTGCATAACTCTTTTATCTTTTGCCTGATCAGCTTAACCCGCTCTATCATCTCCTGTACCATCTGTGGTCCTAAAACCACGGCCTCAGCTCTATCATCATAGGAAATCAGGCTCCTACACCTCCATATAAAGCCTCAAATGGTGCCATCCCAATACTCGTGTGATAGCTGTTGTTATAAGAAAACTCAATAAGATCCAATCAATCTTCCCAGCTACCACCAAACTCTATTACACAGCTCGCAGCATATCCTCCACAGTCTTGATGGTCCTCTCTGTCTGTCCATCTGTCGCAGGATGAAAAGCAGTACTCATCTTCAAAGTAGTTCCCATCAACTCCTGCAACTCTCTCCAAAAACGTGATATGAACCTCGCATCCCTATCTAACACTATATCCTTAGGCACCCCATGCAAACGACCCACATGCTTCCTATAAACCAAAGCTAAATGTATCTTGGTCCAAGTATCTTTCATCGGAACAAAGTGAGCTAACTTAGTCAAACGGTCAACTATTACCCATATCATGTTGTTACCCTGTTGACTTCTCGGCAAACCGACTATAAAATCCATATAGATAGACTCCCATTTCCACTCAGGTACCTCAAGAGACTGAATCTGGTCGTCGCTGCTCTCCCTTAACCCTCTGACATGTCCAACATCGAGCCACAAACTCAGCTGTTTCCTTCTTCATCCCAGGCCACCAGAAAGTCTTCTTCAAATCCTTATACAACTTGTCACCACCTGGATGTACTTAATATGGTGTGCAATGAGCCTCTGTCATGATTATCTTCCTCAATTCCTCATCATTGGGAACACACCACCTGCCATCTGTATGAATAGAGAACGTAGACACTGTCCCTTTCTCTACTCCAGCTCTCCACTCCTCAATCTTATGATCCAAAGCCTATTTCCTGCGAATCTCATTATAAAGATCTGGCTCCACTGTCAAGTCCCCTCTAGCATCCCCTTTCTGTATCATATGTATCCCCATATTCCCCACCTCATCTCTCAATCTCATCAAAGATATAGCTGTGCATAGAGAATGCACACTCTTCTTGCTCAACGCATCAGCAACCACGTTTTCCTTCCCTTCATGATATATAATATCCATGTTATAGTCCCCAATCAGCTTCATCCACCTCCTCTGTCTCATGTTCAGCTCCTTTTGAGTGAAGATGTACTTGAGACTCTTGTGATCTGAAAACACCTTAAAGGTCGCCCCATAAAGATATTGCCTCCAAATCTTGAGAGCAAACACAACTGCACCCAACTCCAAGTCATGTGTCGGATAGTTCTCCTCATAAGGCTTCAATTGCCTAGAAGCATGAGCAATTACTTTCCCGTTCTGCATCAACACACATCCCAAACCATTCTTTGAAGCATCTGTATATACCTCAAATTTCTCACACCCTTCAGGTAATGCCAAGACAGGAGCTGTGGTCAAACGCTCCTTTAATGTTTGGAACGTCGTCTCACAATTTTCATCCCAACGAAACCTGTTATCTTTCCTCATCAACGCTGTCATAGGTCTGGCTATCTGGGAAAAGTCTTTCACAAACCGATGATAGTACCTTGCCAAACCCAAGAAACTTCTGATCTCTGCCACGTTCTTCGGTGCTTCCCACCGAGTGACTGCCTCTATCTTTGCCGGATCCACAGCTACACCCTTCTTTGAAATCACATGCCCCAGAAAAGCAACCTCCTCGAGCCAAAACTCACACTTTGACAACTTTGCATATAACTGATTGTCACGCAAAGTCTGCAACACCAACCTCAAGTGGTCTTCATGCTCCTCCTTAGTCTTAGAATAGACTAAGATATCATCGATGAAGACCACAACAAACTGATCCAAAAACTGACTGAAGACCCGGTTCATCAAATCCATAAAAACTGCAGGTGCATTAGATAACCCAAACGGCATCACAAGATACTCATAGTGACCATACCTCGATGTAAAAGCTGTCTTCAGTATGTCCTCATCCCGAATCTTCATCTGATGGTAACCCGACCTCAAGTCAATCTTAGAAAAGACTGCTGCCCCGTTCAACTGATCAAACAAATCATCTATCCTTGGCAAAGGATACTTGTCTTTAATGTAACTCTGTTCAACTCTCTGTAGTCGATGCATAACTTCAAACTCCCATCTTTCTTTTTCCCAAACAAAACTGGTGCTCCCCATGGTGACACACTAGGTCTAATGTATCCCTTATGAATCAAATCATCCAGGTGTTTCTTCAGCTCCTTCAACTCCTTAGGACCCATGCGGTACGGGGCCTTAGAGATTGGTCTCGTCCCTGGTTTCAACTCCACATTGAAATCTATCTCCCTCTTTAGTGGTAAACCTGGTATCCGAAAAAACATCTGGAAACTCTCCCACCACCGGTATCTGAATAACTGTCGAACTCACCATAATATGGTATCTCACATGGCATAAGATCAACGGACACCCCTTCCTCAGATAATACTTCAATGTTACCGCTGCAATCAACTTGAGTTTGGGTTTGCCAACAAACCCACGATAAGATACAGTAACTCCCTTAGGACCTCTCACAGGGACTCTCTTTTGGTGACAGTCTATCCTAGCTTTATACTTACCCAACTAATCCATGCCACTATCATCTCAAAACCATCCATGGGAAACTCTAACAAGTCCACTGGTAGGTCAACCTGCCCAACTATCATAGACACACCCTTATACAGCCTCCCACAAGATACAGACTCTCCCGACGATATAAAAACTTCCTCTTTTATGGACTCAAACTCTCTCAAACCCAAAAGCTTAGCATGACCCGATGATACAAAAGATTGTGACGCCCCTGAATCAAACAAAACAAAGGTAAAGACACCATTAACAAGAAAAGTACCCGTGATTACGTGAGCATCATCCTCAGCTGCTTTCTTCTCCATCATGAAAAGCTTGCCACTGGTCTTCTGTCCACCTCCCTGGACGGTACTGGCAGAAGTAGATGGCTTAGCAGCCGACCCCTATTTGTTGTTCGTCGCTGGTCTTTGATATTAATTACCGCCATTGCGGTTAGTCCCATTGTTGTTATTGTTCTGACCACCCAGATTGTTCCACAACCTAGCCGGCCTGTTACTAGCATAACTCTAAGATGGACCCTGAGAGAAACTCCCCTGTGACTGCCTCTGAAAACCCCTGCCCACAGCACTGGTGCACTTATGTCTCTTGTGACCCATACCGCCACAGTTAAAGCAAGATATTCCCCAGCTGCTACTACCACCACCTCGGCCACGCCCAAAAGAAGCTCCACCACGGAACCCTGACCCCGAAGAGTAAGCCCTCACCTGGTTATGTTTGCCCCTCTTGTAACTAGAGTGACCACCACCCTCGCTCTCAGCCTTCCTCTTCTCAGAACCTCTCTCCCTATTCTCTTTAGCCATTTATACCAACCTCTAAGCTCTTCCGGCACACTCATATACCTACTTAACATCAGTAAGGACTCCTACATGCAGCTTCTGCATGATCTTGGGTGGCAAACCCTTCTCAAACCTCAATGCCAAGTTCTCCTGACTCAGTCCCATATCCTCTGCGTACCTAGATTTCTCATTGAACTTGTGATAGTACTCAGCCACTGTCATATCCGGAGCCATCTCAAAATCATCAAACTCCTCCCTCAACTTACTACGGACACGTTCCGGCATAAACTCTCGACGCATAGCTCTCTTGAACTCACTCCAAGGTATAGTTGACAACCCCTGTTTCACATATAGATCCAAGGCACTCTCTCTAACCTTGTCCCACCCCTCTCCGGCTGCATCTCTCAAGTAGAACGCAACTTATTCCACTCTAAAGTCCTCAGGGCAATGAACCACATTAAGTATATTCTCCATCTCTCTCTACCAATTATCAAGCAAGATTGGCGCACCTGTACCCATGTACTCTTTCGGGTTGAAACGAGCGATGTTGATACTCATTTTAGCAAAATCCACCCCAGCCTCCTTATCCTTCCCAAACTTCTTTAGAGCATCTGTGAGCGCGTCTTGGTGCACTAGCATCTTAACTATCTCACCAATGCTCATATTCTCAGCCCTGGCATACAACGCATTTCTCTTTGGCGGCATCTTGAAACTATATAAGAGAAAGGTAAACATAAACACACATCCCACAACTCAAACACGTATGTGACCTATGCAGAACCTACTCGATCGAGCATCACCACCTACTCGATCGATTTGAGGCCACTCGATCGAGTTGCCCACTTACTCGGTCGAGTGCCTCGACTCCAGAACCTGACCAAAAAGCCTCTCAAAACTCACTCGATTTAGCATCTGATATACTCGATTGAGTTGACCCCACTCGATCGAGCGCCCCTACCTACTCGATCGAGTGCCCAAAAACAGTACACTGTCCAGAAATGAAAAACAACCCACTCGATCGAGTCACTCACCTACTCGATCGAGTGCCCCCACTCGATCGAGTCATGCTTACTCATATACTACCCCATGCTCAACTCAACTACTTTCCAACCAACTATATATATATAAAACGACAAACGACATCCTACTTCACATGTTTCTAACAAGGCACGTTATAAATCATTCATCATGTAATTTCATCATCCGTATTAACACATTTATGCATATTACTTATCCCCTTTCTCCTCAATACTCTCCATCCTCCACATGCATTCATCCACCAATTTATACAACACATTGCTATATAGATAGGAAACTTCATAGAAAAACACATAACGATCCCAAGACACACCCCATAGTGACCGATTCAAAGTTGTAGGGCGAGATCGCGACTTTAGGACGTCTCCCAAGTCTTTGCATTAGCTGCTAACAACTCCTACTCGATTTCATTTTATTTTGACTCCCTAGGTTCATTGGGTTCATTAGTTACAGGTTCCAAAATTGTTGCTCTGATACCACTTTGTAACACCCCCATACCCCAAGTGCCTTACCAGGACAACTTAAAGCATGAAAGTGCTACCATCTCGGTTACCCGAGGCAATGCATATAAAATAGACAATAAAGAAACATACTTTATTAAATACGTTTAAAGTAATACAAGTCCAAAAACCAAAACTGATAAGTAAATACAATTGTTTCTCAAAATTGTTAAACCAACTGAAATAATATAAAAGAATGTTTATGACACAACGGAAGACTTCTAAACACCTTGTGGCGACTCAACCCAGATATCCCATGTGTATCAACTCATACCTGCTCAATAACTGCTCACCATCCCCGAATGGATCACCACAGTTTTCAAAACATTTAAACCGGGGTCAGTTACTGTTCACATAAATCAAATCAACAAAAACAATACAACAATCCAATCCAACCAACCAATCTCCATCATATCACCACACACCTGACTACACACTAAAGTTTGTAGTCCTGCCAGAACACCCATCGCAACAAGTGTTCCACGCCGCCAGTGGGGGACCGCAATCGTTCCCACCTAAGCCCCGCTCATCTCATCCGAGCGATAAACCCAAGTTCCTAAATGTGTACATCCCTTCAGTGGCGGGTTCCACAGAAGGTGAATCAAGGGATTGAAGCCACTCCCGCAAGTGAATCCACTCAGCCGAGGACACACCTCGCAAACAACAGACAATTATAGAACAACCACATTATACCACAACAATTACTATTCACTAATTCCGATATGATATAAACAAAACAACATTGATCAACCACCACAATACATGTAAACAATAACCGAGTAGGGAAACCGTACCTGGAATATCAACCACAAGACCGTCCCAGTAGCTAATTAGTAATGTTCCTCTACGAATCCTCCTCCTATAACACATATTCTTACAATCATCACCCAATCAACAGATTACACCCAAAACCCTCTAAATCTACCCAATTAGGGTTTTAAACAAACTTATCAAAACGTTATAAAAATTATACAAGAAGCTTACCCTTGACACGATGATCTCAACGGCGTAAAGAACAAGACAATCCGACGATCCTAGCACTGGGATTTGTTAACAACGCGAAGAATGAAGACAACGTAACTCTTTTTCTCACTTGAAAGGTTTTAGAAAAGTGTAAAGATGATTAAGGAAGATGACGAAATCCTTTGATACTAATCACGCGTTATTAACAAAACCCAGCTAAAACAACCCGTAAGACCAACTTACTCGATCGAGTAAGTGTCTTACTCGATCGAGTGTCACACGTGCTCGATCGAGTACCCATCAGGTAGACTAATATTTTGCGTAATAACACACTTACTCGACAGAGTAAGGCCCACTCGATAGAGTACCCATAGACATAGTAAACCGTAGTATTACAATGACTGGGAGATTGTGAATAATGCACGTAATCGGGTTGATATAGCGGGTTACCGATTGCTGAGGAGGTGCGACTGCGGATGATGAAGACGATGACATTTAAATTATGATATGTATGTATATGTATATTATTTAAAAAGTGAAGTTGAAAGGTTAGTAATAATAAAGTGATTCTTATTGTTACTGCAAATATGATGGAAGCTATTTATAGTATATTAAAGGTATAATTAATTAGATTAATTTCATCCATACGTTACATTCAAAGTTCTATTAATTGTGCATGCATGCATGAGGTGAATAATGGTTAAACAACCAATAATAATAGGGCATGCATTGGTAAAACCACAAACTTTTCAGTTTTTACAGTGGATCTGTATTTATTATGGTTATAAGAAAAACCGTTGTTTATTGGTGTAATATGACAACGGATTTACAATAACCGTTGTTGATATATGAAATATGATAACGGCTTAACAAATAACCGTTATCATTTTGTGTTATACATACGGTCAAACAATCAATACTGCAACTTTGAATCAGAAAAAGTAAAAATTACAAAGCATGCATTAGTCAAATCACAAACACTAGAAAATCACAAATAATTAAACATTTTTTTTTAAAATGGGTTCTGTTCAACCGTTGTTGATATATTTAATATGATAACGGCTTAACAAAGAACCGTTATCATTTTGTGTTATACATATGGGCAAACACGCAATACTACAACTTTGAATGAGAAAAAGTAAAAATTACAATTCATTTATTAGTCAAATCAATACCGTTGTGTTTTTAGTCATTGGACAACGGATATTCGATAATCGTTTTGCTTTTCTAATTAGACAACGGTTTTCTGATAACCGTTGTGTTCTTACTCATTGGACCACAACTTATATGCTTTAACACGGTAAAGTTGACCGATTCTTATTTAACTTGTACCGTTTCCACTTTCCAATTCTTAACTTGTTAAGTTTCCAATTCTTATCTTATTATTATACCGGCTCCAATTCTTACTATCTTATTATACCGTTTCCAATACAACCCAAACTCATTATAAGTAGAATTATAATTTTCACAATCTTAACTTGTACCGTTTGCACTTTCCAATTATTAACTTGTTAAGTCCTCCATTAATTTTCCACATCGATTATATCGTCAAGTTCATCCACTTATAGTGGTTCATATTATTCATCCGCTGATGATGATGATGATGATGATAAAGCATCATATAAACCTCTTACAGGACCCCCAAGTAGATTTATGTACGCTAAATCCTTTACGTGCATCATTCAAAATCTCCCGTATACTGAGGACGGGCATCGAAAGGCTATACTCTCGTATAGCCTTGACTGGTTAATAGGTTTGATTCGGTTAGCCGGATTGAATTTGGTTCAAACTATCTACCCGGACAATGATGCGCATGATGGCTTCGGGCAGTGCGCCCTCATCAAGTTTGGCGGGGGTGAGAAGCAGGAATGCTTACGTCAGGCTCGCAAACTTGAGCGGACATTCTATAACAATGACTCTTCGAGACTCTGGATTGATCACGATGATCAGTGGGTAGGCCCATATTTATAGGTTGCGAATGAATATGACCGTCCCTTACTACTTCCGATTCTGCACCGCCAAGGTCGCATTGCCGAGTAGGGGACAGTGCCGTTGCAATGGGAAAACGACTGTGTGGATTGGACTGAAGGTGAAAGAGACATATATGGTGATATTGTCTCTGAATTCCAGAGGATGGGGTAACAAAAAACATACTCCCTCCATTCAACTCCACACTACACATTTGCTTTTTCACGTTTATCAACGCTTGTTTTATGCGATAAATATTTTTAGCTTGATATTTTAATGTACTCCTAAAAACCTAAGTCATTGTAATAAAAGTTAGATATTTTTTCTGGTGATATTATCTCTGAATTCCAGGGGATGGGGTAACAAAAAAACGTAACAAAAAACATAAATAATTAAACTTTAATTCAAACCACCACCATAATCCAAATATAACTTACAATGCAAGATAATAATTAAGAATTAAATACTTAATTATTAGAATCTGATGAAGTATTAGGATACTTATCATGAATTTCGGTATAGAGAAAGTCGTATATCGACCCTTCATTATCACCGGGAAGTGCATGTGGAATGGTCTCTTTCTCCCATGACATAGGCACGGTGGCAAGAATGTAATGCTTCCTGCAATGTGTCAGCAGTTGATGATCAAGATGGGTCGCAACCCATAGATAAGGGCCTTGTTGTTTATCATCCGAATAGAAGTCCTCTTTCCCTGCATCTTCCCCCGCAAATCTTGCCCCTAATTTTCTTGCCTGACGAAAACTATCATGGCACTTGGCTTCATCAAACACGATAAAAGCAAAGCCTACAAAACCTTGCTTGTTTGTAGACACAGGATACACTTTTTTAACCACAGTGAAACCGGAGTCATGAAGCATTTGCGTCAACCACCCAAAATTAGGGTTTAAACCCTTTCTATTCACACCATAATGAACTGGGAGATTATGGAGAATACAAGTAAAAGGCTGTGCGTAACGAGAATGTGATTTTAGCTCCGATACAGCAACCATATTTTTTTACAGAGAAATTAAAGAGTAAATGTTTGATAATTTAGAATTTGACCTAAAATATTATGAAAACATATTTATAGAATTATTTTGGTCAAATTGAATATTTATTAAAGTTCTGATAATGTTTTGAATACATTAGTCAAACTGAAAAATCTAATCAAATACTGACAACGGCTGAATTGGAAAACCGTTATTTCATAATAGAAAATAATAACGGTTATGAAAAATCCGTAGCTATAACATAACAACGGGTAACAAAAACCATTGCTGGTGTAAATTTAATAAAGGTTTTTGAAATGCCGATATCTTAAACTGATAACTGTTTTCTAACCGTTGATAAGAGTGATTCTATAACGAGTTTTTGGAAACCGTTAAACGTTTATGACCACAGTTTGTTAAGCAGCCGTTGTCAAATTATAATAACAACGGTTTTCGATGGAAACCGTTATTCCTATTAGCACGGTCTAGATTTCCGCCAATATTCGGAAAAGGGTAATCTAAGTGTTGTTATTAAATGCATTAAACCGTTGTGATACGCTCCTTATTGTTTTCTAGATTTGGCGTAGTGGGAGGATATGGGTACACGTGATTGTGATGGATAGTGGAAAGAATAAGCGAAGTTGACGAGTTATTAAGATAAGGAGCACATTCTGTGAGCTATGGTGAGTGAATTAGTCGTTGGCTTAAGTGGTGTGGTGATGAGTGTATATGGTCGAGTGATGATGAGAATGGTAATGTAAATTCGAGGAATGTGAGAAAGAAAAGTTTGAAATGAGGGATGTGAAAATTATGGTAATTTGGGATATATAGTGATTTCGGGAGAGAGATAATTATGACGATGTTGGGTGAGGAGATGTGTAATGGAAGGTTGTGATAAAAAAAGGGAAAAGATTGGTGTCAAGTGAGCTTAGATCGAGGGATCCCGCAATGAGGAATTGTATGTAGTAGACGTTATGGAGATTTGTATTACTAGAAGGTGAGCCTAGTGTATAATCATTTAAGAGGTCATGGAATGAAGTGAATCTTGGTTTTCTAGAATTATTAGAAGAAGATGTAATCAATTAAGGATAAATCGTTGAGTGGGTAGATCTATCGGTGGGGAGTATGAGTGAGAAGCATGATGAGAGGGATTGTTGATAAGAAATGAATGAAAGATAATGAATGATATAGGCTAATGGAATTTGATTTTTGGAGGTAATGGGAAGAGAAGGATGATGGTAAGTTGAGTGACTGTTCACAAGAATTAGGGGACATGAAAGTAAGGAACCATGGAGTTGTGTGATACTATCATGAGGGTGTGAGTTAAGGGATATATATAAATTGCAGGACGACTTGTTAGTCATGAGTTTTGAGGAATTAAAGGAGTAAGAAGTTGGTAGAGCATTTGCATGGTATGAGACTATGGTGGTAAGCTAGGTGACGATATAATCAAATATTACATCCGAATAGTTGTTGAGATAATTTTTGTTGATGGATTTGATGTTCGTTATTTAGGATGATAACCAAAGAGAGGAAATGAATTGTTATATTTATAGGTGATTATAAAAAAGTAGTGATACGAAAAATGGTGGTGTCATGGTGTTGTCACTAGTGGTTACGGGTGATGTTAAATAAGAAAGTGAGCCGTTCGAAAGAGATTGACTTTTGTGGGGACCATGTAAAACCCCGACCCAAACCTTGTAGCGTGGGGTGTTACAATCACACCCACTTGAAGAACGCAACGTCCTCGTTGCGCCTGAGAGCATAACCGCTAACCCAGAATCCTCCCCCGCTAGATGGGTGATCGTAATGGAGCGTATAACAACTGACTCCAGGAGTGTATAACAACTGCCTCCCATCACCACACAGTCGTAGGGTTGCTCTGATACCACTTGTAAAAACCCGACCCAAACCTTAGGTCGGGAGCGGTTACTCATGATAGCTCACCAGGCTGTGTACATGACCCACAGATCAACACGGGTCCTTTATAGCGCATTTTGTCCTCACTCATACGAATCCCGGGAACTGTCCCAAGACGTCAGCCATCCTAAGATTATTCTCAGCCAAGCACGCGTAACTGTAAAGTTCTTTTGCATGGATAACCATAAAAGAAAGTGCACTTTGTTGATATGAGTAGTACTTCCAATCCCTTTAAGCACTAGTCATTTAAGCCTATCACTGGACCTCTTCAATTAACGTGGGGTGTTACAACTATAAACCCTCGCAATAAATGTAACATAGAACGAGTAAAATGCAGCGAAATTTATGGAATTTTTAAAAAAATTTAAAAGTATAAGCGCGGGTTCAATAACTACACAACGGAAAGAAAGTATGCGGAAATAAAGTAAATGTTCATACAAACACGATAGTCAAAATGGGGAAAATATATCCCACGAATGACAAGACGAAAATAGGTGAGTTTAGGAAAATGATATATAAAGTCCAACGGTCAATGTACTCGCTAGTTCACACATGTCTTCACCCCATAAAAGCACCAACTAATACCTGTAATTCATGAAACATGAATGCCACAGTCAGTGGGGAGTAACTCAGGGTTCTCCTAGCCATATTATATCAAAACACAGATAAACAAGAACATATTATAGCATATAAAACATAGCTAAGCGACATAAGCACTACAACATGAGAATAAAATTCAATACATGTGAGGTTAAACAAGAACAATGGCATATGAGACATACATATGAGACAAACCGACCAAAGCATCATAAATGACAACATAACTGTTAGCCAATGTAAATATCATGTGGAATGGATAAAAAGAGGCCAACAATATAATATGTCAAGGAAACTGTAGCCATTTACTTTGAAATCATTTCAACATACAATGACGGGACGTGGCTGGCGTACCTATGGCTTGCATCTCACCATAAATACGAATGGGAACATCAATCCCGCCGATCACATTGATACTAGAAGGCGTGCATCTCACCTCCTAGTTCCAATATGATCAAATCCCAAAAAAGAGACACAACAACCAAACAATCAAAGGCGCCACTCTCGCGGTAAATGGCATATGTACAGACTCATAACTATGCAAGACTTTTACTCTCTAATACCCAAATTCCCCCGGTAGGACGACGATAATATAATACTGTCCTAGTCTAAATCTGGCCACTCTCGGAAAGAACATATCCCGATTCGACATGCGGCAAAACAGCCTGCATCCGAAACTCGAATGACAGAACAGAAGTCGAGTACCCCAATCGCAAGAACAGCAAGAAAGTGGCAGAAAAAGATTGAGATAAAACACATTTACCAGAACAGCATAAGTGGGCTAAACCCGTACTTGCCAGAACAGCACAAGTAGGGCGTAAAAAGAAACAGATAAACCATACTTGCCAGAATAGCACAAGTAGGGTAGACTCGTACTTGCCAGAATAACACAAATAGGGCATAAATAATGTCAAGCTAGTATGCTATACACAATGACACTACCATAAGTAGACAACCAAACAACCGCCCTAGATCATTACCTTCTCGGTATGCAATAAACATCTCACACCTAAGACCCGGGCTACAGAATGGAAGCCAAGTATACCAAATTCGTCAGAATAGCACGAAAAAGGCGCGCAAGGAGTGAGATAAATCCGCACTTACCAGGACAGCACAAGTGGGGTGTAAATACAAGTCAAGCAAAAGCATAGTATAATGGCAATTTCACAAAGACACGACTCATTTCAATTAATCATGTAAAGTAAATCACCCGTATTTGAATGGTAAATAAATGAGAATGAATTAATTAAAGTTCTTATTATAAATAAAATATGTTATTTCTATAGTTATGACGTAAATAAATAATAAGTTCCACATTTACGATTCATGTGAGAAATATATAAATGAACGAAAAATAATGAATGAGACATAGACAAGTGGCTCCAATGATAAACAAGTGTCAACACACCATACAAAAGCATTAGAACCAAGGTTAATAAGCATAACCAACCAGAAACCTAAACCCCAATGCAAAACAACAAATTTAGGACTCGACTTCAACAAGGGTCAACTTCAAACGGTCATAAATTGAGTTCTAGACATGAGAATGAGGTGAAACCAATTGGACTGGTAGCTTATCCTCTTACGGTTCTAACTGTAGGTCATACGCCCAAACTAAACAAGTAACGAAAGAGTTATGGGGATTTTACGAAAACTGGTGAGGCTGAAAGCCGCACTGCGGGCTGCTTCCCACGACACAAACAAGGTATGAACTTCATTCCCAATTCAATTGTATGGTAGATTCACAACCCCAAATTAATCATATAATCAAAGACCGTCGCAACTACAACATACCCATCATATCTCAACAATAGATACCCACAACATATAGCAAAGATCGTCGCAAACTACAAGATACATACAATAGCTAAACAACACCTCATTCCTCACAAACCAACTTTACCCAATTGATATTATTTGCAATAAGTTATCTCAATAACATAAAATTACAATTAAAATATCATCTAACATTAAAAATCCAACAAAATTCATCAATAACATTAAAGGTAGTAACTTTACTAGCTAAAGACTAAACTTTAACAATTAAAGCACATAATTTGATATAATACCGAGTAACCCATAACTGTTACCTTTTAGCTCTTCAGTAAACAAGATTACGGCCCAAAACTACTCCGGGATACAAAAGCTTTCACCTAGAAACAAGATTAAGACAAAAAGGGTTAGAAAACTCATCTCAACAAAAGAGGGATTCTCTAAAAGATCCAAAAGGTAAGATTTTTCTTACATAGAAAGAAGGAGGAGAAGGAGAGGAGAAGATTGGAAGAAAAATCTCCGGATTTCATTGAGAAACGAAGAAATGGCATCCGTCTTAAGATTTGATTTTGTGAAGGCTTTAATGGAGGAAAACACATATTTTCTAAGGGAAGAAGATTAAGGGGGTTGCTGAAATTTTGAGAATAAAACCCTAAAAGATGGAGTTTTGGTTTTCTTAAAGAAGGTCCATAGGTTTGTTTAGGCCCAAAATCAAAGGCACAAGGTTTATGACTCAGTTTTGCACTAAAAGACTAATGACACGACTTTTAAGGGGGTTTTCGGGTCAAAACAAAACCAAATAAATTTTTATGAAACTAAAACACGATTTTAAAGGTATAAAATCAAATAAATAATATACCAAATAAAATCGAGTAATATTAAATAATCAATTTTAATATGTTTCACATAAATATGAAATCGCGGGTGTTACAACTGGAGAAGTATGTCAGGGTGCAAGGGAGTATAAGATGTGAATATAGGAGGCGTTTGCTAGTAATTGAGCATTAATGATACGGTTACTTTGGTCGGGTGGTAGTAACTATGCGAATTGGAAGGATGTGTGTTGAAGGGGCATATGAGTTTACCCTCGTGTGAAAGATGTATTTAATCAAGTGGTAACTTACGTGATCATGATTAGCTAGATAGATTTGATTATGGGTCTATGATGTGTGTAAGTGATCGTCTGAGGTTCTGACCTCGTGTGTAATCCCTGTATTTTAGCCTCGGTCAACGATAGTCAAACCTTGTTTTATACGCGTTTTTTTTCAAACAGATGTGTATAAAGTATTTTACTTAAACTGTTACTATTTTATAAATCGTAATCCTACAATTATTTCGTATTTCATATTCATTTTATATTTGACGATTATTTCATAAAATGACATTTCATTCGTATTTCTTTAATTTTGATAATATATTATAATTAAACATATTTCATATTTATATTTATTTCTCAATTATACTTGTTTTATTATTTAAGTCATAATTATATTTAAATCCTAATTTTTATATATTTTATGTTAGTTTTAATAAAATTATATTCTCATAATTAATTTAATTAGTATAAATAAATTATATGTACTCGTTTATTTTAAGTTACGAGTCGAGGACGGTAAATAGAGGTCAATTACCTAGAGATGCGTGACGGACTTTTAGTGATGGGCTTGGACTTGGATGGTGGTAGCAATGAACCGTGTAACACAACCATAAACCCGTTAACCCATCAACACACTACACGAAATACAACCCTAATTCACCTATCCATCGACATTCACAAAGTTGTAACCTTCGACATTCACATTGGAAACCCTACTCCTCTATCACCTCATCTGCCTCCCCTAAACAAAACTAAACAAGAACCCTAATCTATAGTGACAACCGTGATTAGAAGAGAAGGAAAGCAGTAGTAACACAGCCGTCACCATCCTCGTAAACATCCATGCGCGCCTGTAAGTTTAAGACTATGTATCTCGTATGTTTAGGACCTTCGAATCTGAGTTTTCTTGTTATGGGTAATCCTTGTAATACGAATAACATGTTTGTCATCTTTAAACCACCATGGCACCACCGTGACTGCTACAACAGCCCCCATAATGTCGACAGTAGCAATAACGTACCAATACTCTGTTTCGTTTTTTTTTCTTTTTGTTCGTAATTCAAGTTCGGTTTTGGGTTGTGTCTTAGTACGAGTTGATGGGTTATGGTAGGGGGATGTGGATAGTCTAGTGTGGTGGTTGTGGGGTGGTGTTTGGTGACCGGAGGACCTTGTATCGACAGTTTGCGGTGGCGACGGGAAACATGGGATATATGTGCGTGTTCAACAGCAGTTTTTGGGTTGGTTTTGTGTTGTTTCATGGGTGAACGAGAACACACGGGTACCACCCATAGAACCACCGTGGGTAAGTGGTGACCACGGTGGTGTCTAGGGGTGGTATGGGGGCATAGTGGTGAGTGAAAATGCGAGAGAAGGAAGGAGTGTACATACGATTTAATGGAAAACAGAGTGAACCGTGTGTGTGGAGGCTGTTTACAGTTGTAGTGGTGATTGTTGGTGGCGGCAACCCCTGATAGGCGGTGTGTCAGGGCTGTTGGCAGCCCTGGTTCGACTCGCCGGCGGCAGTCGACCAGGTTGGGGTCGGTTGTCGGCGGTTGGGTCGAACTGGGGAACGGGCCTGGTGGTTGCCGTGGTGGTTCAGGCGGCGCGTGAGGGGTTTGGGTGATTGTGAAGTCACGGGTTGTGGGAGTCGGGTTGTTAGGGTTGTTCAATGTTTGATTCGGTTTTTTTTCTTAATCGTATAATTCGTTTAATCTTTTATTTATCGTATTAGTTATTTAATTTAATTCCCGAGTCATTTATATAATTAGAGACGGGTTTTGAGTCGGGTTGGTTAAAATGGAAAACTGCTATATCGGGGAAGTTTCCATTTAAGGAAACTTTCCATGTTAGGAAGTTTCTAATTTTGGTAACCTTCTATTTTGGGAACGGGAATAGTTAAGTAATCATTTATCATTTATTTATCTTTCAGAGGGCGAATTTGTTGTGGAATATTATTGAGTATCTGTCCATTTGACTACAGTACTGAGGTAGGGGAATACACTGATTGAGTTCTTACGATTATAAAGAGTTGGCATGTTCGGTGATTATATGACATATCTGTTTATCTTATTTATCTCGTGAGCATTATTGTTTCATATATTTTATACATTTCTTATGCATTGGAGTTGGAGTGGAGGAGATGAGATTATCGTGATTAAGGCCCAGGCGGGTTCTGCAGGACTTGTCCTGGTGTCCTCAGCTACGAGCTGGTATATCGACGACGGTCGATTTGTATAGTCTGTCGGAGATCGGTATGGTTGGGCGTTCCGGGGATGTGTGTGATGGAGTTGAGATTAGAGGATCATATCATTGTATTCTTTATTATATTGTATTACCTACTCAACCTCGCGGTTGACCCTGTGTATTCGTGTACGCCTGTGATGATCCATTTACTGGGGAGCAGATTGACAGGTTGTTGAGACATATGGAGCTGGCAGGGGAGAGAGCATGGATCACCTGACTTAGAGCTAGTCCACTTTTATTTCAGTTTAGCTATCAGACTTTATTTTCAGTTTTGAGACATGTTCCATTTGAGTTGTAAACATTTATAACTTTCTATTTAAAGTACTGTTTATCTTTCCTTTGTTATCTACTGCCTCGGGTTTCCGAGATGGTAACACCCTTCTTTATCTGAGGAGTCCTAGTCCAGGCCCTTAAATAAATGGGGGTGTTACAAAGTGGTATCAGAGCGAACGATCCTCAGGCCTAAAAACAAATGAACAAAAATAATGAACATAGGAAGAGTCAATAAAATGAACCCGTGGCTAGTAATCATTAGGAGCCCCCAGATTGGAATGAGTTAGGGGCCCCCTCAAACCAAGCCACTGGCCCTTTCAGTCTAACCTGTAACCCTTGAGTGATGCAGAGAGTGGGTAGTAACAAAATAAAGGATCAGACCTTGCCTATACTATACTAACAGTTTTGCAGGAGCGGAATAAGGTAAGTAATGATGTGATACATGGTTAAAGATGTGCAATGAAAGAATATGGTTGATATTGGCATGCTGACTTATTTGAATAATTGAGTGAAATTTTAGTGTATGGATTACATGAGTTGTGAATTATGAATTATATGATGATATGCATGCGGCTTTCTGATCCCTGAACCCTTAGGTAGAGATATAATATAATGATATGTTTAATGAGTTGATGATAGAGGCACCATAAGCTATAGCTACCTAAGAGGTTAGATGTAGGAGGGATATGACCATGATTGACTGGAATGGTTAGTAGAGCCAACCAGGCTATGTTGTTACAGGATGAAGAATCAAGTTAAGTCCTATGTGTAAAGCTAGTAGACCGAAACGGGTGTCGTGTCCGTTGATAATTGTTTTGCTGTTATTCTAAGTGTGTATATACTTCTTGTTGAATGTCTTATTCTTTGCAAGAGTTTACTGTTTTGCTTACTAGGCAAATGTGATCGAATTTTGAGATTTATGATTGTTATTATTTTACTAATTGCCTTAGCAATCCATGTCTAGTGGTATGTGGAAGGTGTTGCCCTAAGCCATGAATGTTATATAGTTGTGTGTTGAAAATTTCATGCCAATTTTTACGTCTAATTATATACATTTAATTTAGTTATAAGGTTAGTATTCAATAAGTGACACCTTAGTGATTTCTAGGATATATTTTCGTATGTAAATAAGTTATGATTGTTACGATGAGAAACTAATGCATTGTCTATACATACATGATTATTGAGTTATTTAGTTGATTTTATTTTCGGTTTCGCAATCTTTACCGTTTTCTAGATGGCAATTACATGTATATGGTGCAACGTGATTTCTATGCCTCAAATGATATGTAACATGTGTTGGAGGAAGAATGGTTGTGTGATAATGTGAAGTAATTTAAAGGAACCAAAAATTTTAATAAATTCCAGAATGTTACCTTGTTTGTACGGGCTGCCATTTAAAATGTGTTCTCTATATGATGGTGAACATTTTATGTGTGATAACATTCTGATTTAGCTTTTCAATGCTTTTAGTTTCATGCTAATACGAATTATATTTTGAGAGAAATAAATATTTTAGTTGACAAAGGGTCGATTATTCTTGCACATGATTCTGTTTCGACCCATGTTTTTGAAAAAGAAACCATTTAAAACGTGTTTATTGTTTATGCATAATTCCAACTCCACTATTTAGAATATTCATTCACGTTTTCAAAATAATAAGCCACGTAAAATCTTAACGAGTCGTTATTTAATAGTGATTTTTGCAAGTTGCCCAATTTTCTGTCTAATTGCTGTAAAGTTTTTGTTCCGACCAACTGAGTTGTAAAATTTGTTATAAATAAATTCCTTAAGCTTTGCAATTGATTCTCTTTCCTATGATTAGTTAATTCATTATATTTCCTAAAAACGATAATAGCTCGCAAAATAGCTAAGCGGTTATTTAATTATGAGTTTTGAAAGTTGTTGCATGATGTTTGATTGTTGAAATTGTAAGTTATGTGAGTTTCATATAAAAGTTTAATCAAATATGAATTATGTGATGTAACCATGTAATACTCTGATATGCATTCTGTAGCATGAACGGTAGGCATATGATATGAGTATGAACCTTGTTATATGATAATATAATCTTATTTGTTTCGGTGAGTTTTATGTAAAGTAGTCTCAATTATACAAACGCTATTACATTGCTTGAATTTTGCCTAGTGTCTTTCTCTAAACCTGATTTGCAGAAATATGGATTTTACTTCTATGATATGATTACTGATATGAAATATTTTAATTCGTCAAGTATGAACTATGAGTTAGTTGATTGTCTACATTAATGTAAATGTGTTAATTTGGTGTCAAAGCATCCAAGTATTTGTTACCTTGATTTTGTGTAATGCGTAGCATGAAATTGACAAGTGTGTTTTGTTGCTTGAAAAGTCGGATGCTAGTTGCCAGTATAGAGTAATTAGCTTATCAGATGATTTGTGTCTATTGTTTCAGTAATCTTCTTGAACATTGGATGTGGAATTTTATAATGGGGTTACGGGGACGTAACCATGTTTTAAGGAGGATAGGATTGTAAAATCTTGATGGTTTACGATCTGGCTAAGTGGTATGTTATGATTGGTCGACGAGAATTGACCATGCATGGAGTCTGCTGTTTTAATTTGTTATTATTCGGTCAATGTTGTGGTTCTTTAAGTGCCACATACTTCTGTCGTATGTTCAACTTTGGGGACAAAGTTTCTTAAGGGGGATAGAATATAACACTTCGCGTTTTAGAATTTATGTATATGTACTACTTGTGTTTGTCTTATGCTTGTGGATGTTTGGTTATCATTACGGGGTGGTGAACTTCGGGACGAAGTTCATTTTAAGGAGGGAAGACTGTAATACCCCGTATTTTAGCCTCGGTCAACGATAGTCAAACCTTGTTTTATACGCGTTTTTTTTCAAACAGATGTGTATAAAGTATTTTACGTAAACTGTTACCATTTTATAAATCGTAATCCTACGATTATTTCGTATTTCATAATCATTTTATATTTGACGATTATTTCATAAAATGACATTTCATTCGTATTTCTTTAATTTTTATAATATATTATAATTAAACATATTTCATATTTATATTTATTTCTCAATTATACTTGTTTTATTATTTAAGTCATAATTATATTTAAATCCTAATTTTTATATATTTTATGTTAGTTTTAATAAAATTATATTCTCATAATTAATTTAATTAGTATAAATAAATTATATGTACTCGTTTATTTTAAGTTACGAGTCGAGGACGGTAAATAGAGGTCAATTACCTAGAGATGCGTGACGGACTTTTAATGATGGGCTTGGACTTGGATGGTGGTAGCAATGAACCGTGTAACACAACCATAAACCCGTTAACCCATCAACACACTACACGACATACAACCCTAATTCACCTATCCATCGACATTCACAAAGTAGTAACCTTCGACATTCACATTGGAAACCCTACTCCTCATTCACCTCATCTGCCTCCCCTAAACCAAACTAAACAAGAACCCTAATCTATAGTGACAACCGTGATTAGAAGAGAAGGAAAGCAGTAGTAACACAGCCGTCACCATCCTCGTAAACATCCATGCGCGCCTGTAAGTTTAAGACTATGTATCTCGTATGTTTAGGACCTTCGAATCTGAGTTTTCTTGTTATGGGTAATCCTTGTAATACGAATAACGTGTTTGTCATCTTTAAACCACCATGGTACCACCGTGACTGCTACAACAGCCCCCATAATGTCGACAGTAGCAATAACGTACCAATACTCTGTTTCGTTTTTTTTTTTTTCTTTTTGTTCGTAATTCAAGTTCGGTTTTGGGTTGTGTCTTAGTACGAGTTGATGGGTTATGGTAGGGGGATGTGGATAGTCTAGTGTGGTGGTTGTGGGGTGGTGTTTGGTGACCGGAGGACCTTGTATCGACGGTTTGCGGTGGCGGCGGAAACAGGGGGATATATGTGCGTGTTCAAGGCGATTTTGGGTTGGTTTTGTGTTGTTTCATGGGTGAACGAGAACACACGGGTACCACCCATAGAACCACCGTGGGTCAGTGGTGACCACGGTGGTGGCTAGGGGTGGTATGGGGGCATAGTGGTGAGTGAAAATGCGAGAGAAGGAAGGAGTGTACATACGATTTAATGGAAAACAGAGTGAAAAGTGTGTGTGGAGGCTGTTTACAGTTGTAGTGGTGATTGTTGGTGGCGGCAATCCCTGATAGGCGGTGTGTCAGGGCTGTTGGCAGCCCTGGTTCGACTCGCCGGTGGCAGTCGACCAGGTTGGGGTCGGTTGTCGGCGGTTGGGTCGAACTGGGGAACGGGCCTGGTGGTTGTCGTGGTGGTTCAGGCGGCGCGTGAGGGGTTTGGGCGAGTGAAGTCACGGGTTGTGGGAGTCGGGTTGTTAGGGTTGTTCAATGTTTGATTCGGTTTTTTTTTCTTAATCGTATAATTCGTTTAATCTTTTATTTATCGTATTAGTTATTTAATTTAATTCCCGAGTCATTTATATAATTAGAGACGGGTTTTGAGTCGGGTTGGTTAAAATGGAAAACTGCTATATCGGGGAAGTTTCCATTTAAGGAAACTTTCCATGTTAGGAAGTTTCTAATTTTGGTAACCTTCTATTTTGGGAACGGAAATAGTTAAGTAATCATTTATCATTTATTTATCTTTCAGAGGGCGAATTTGTTGTGGAATATTATTGAGCATCTGTCCATTTGACTGCAGTACTGAGGTAGGGGAATACACTGATTGAGTTCTTACGATTATAAAGAGTTGGCATGTTCGGTGATTATATGACATATCTGTTTATCTTATTTATCTCGTGAGCATTATTGTTTCATATATTTTATACATTTCTTATGCATTGGAGTTGGAGTGGAGGAGATGAGATTAACGTGATTAAGGCCCAGGCGGGTTCTGCAGGACTTGTCCTGGTGTCCTCAGCTACGAGCTGGTATATCGACGACGGTCGATTTGTATAGTATGCCGGGGATCGGTATGGCTGGGTGTTCCGGGGATGTGTGTGATGGAGTTGAGATTGGAGGATCATATCATTGCATTCTTTATTATATTGTATTACCTACTCAACCTCGCGGTTAACCCTGTGTATTCGTGTACGCCTGTGATGATCCATTTACCGGGAGCAGATTGACAGTTGTTGAGACATATGGAGTCGGCAGGGAGAGAGCATGGATCATCTGACTTAGAGCTAGCCCACTTTTATTTCAGCTTAGCTATCGACTTTATTTTCGCTTTTGAGACATGTTCCATTTGAGTTGTAAACATTTATAACTTTCTATTTAAAGTACTGTTTATCTTTCCTTTGTTATCTACTGCCTCGGGTTTCCGAGATGGTAACACCCTTCTTTATCTGAGGAGTCCTAGTCCAGGCCCTTAAATAAATGGGGGTGTTACATCGTGAGTAGTAGTATTATATGATGTTCATAAAGTTGTTATCTAATTATTCCATGTTATATGTTGTGTTTTGGTGACCTAATAAAGCGGTATTAAGGAAGTTTTCTTTTATCGAGGAAGTTGTACTGACTCAGTAATTATGAGATAGTATAAGTTGCGATGATTAACGATGTGGTTGTGGTGTCTCGAGTTGCGATCTGAGCACGGTACTCCGTGTTGCGATGCAGGTACTATCGCACTGCGGTGCGGCTATTTGTGGTGATGTTGCGATGCCGTCATCGATTGTAGTGGAGTAGGTGAAATACTGGTGAGACGAACTTCTGAAAGTATATGTCAGCCTACTATAGGCATATAGATTTTTGTTATGTTTACGGTTGTTTCTTGTAATTTTAACTTATGGGTGAGACTAGAGTATAATATGGAAGAGAATTGCACAAGTGGTCGATCACTACTATAAATCCAGGCAACCACAACGGCCCTTTAACAACGCTTATTCACGAAAATCACCAAAAGACATTGTAGAATGGATAATTATCTTTGCGCGAAATTTTACTAAACTTAATTACAACGTTATGTGTTGTTAACCGTTGTTATTGGTTTTAACAACGGGTCAAACTTGAAAATCCGTTGTTTATATAAAAACTAATAACAACAGTTTACTCTGTAATACATTATAACCATTGTTAATAATTTGGCGCAAAATTAGTGAAAAGTAATTACAACGGTTATATTAGTACCTGTTGTTATTAGGTTTTAACAACGGTTCTAGATGCAATAACCGTTGTTATTGAAGTTAGTTCTAAAGAACAACAGATCGCTTTATTCTGCTATACGCTACAAAACACAAACACAAGCTAATTAATACTGCTACACAAATATCATCCTCCATTCCTCCCTGATCGTCTCTCTCTGTCTTCATCTCCATCACTGTTGTCACCGTCTTCTCTCCCTCATCGTGTTTATCAATCAGGTATATATGTTTCTTAGCTTATTAACTATTTCTTATTAAGATTTTCAAGCTATATATAGATATAGGATTGTTCATTTTCCTGGCCTATGAATGTCGATTATTTTTGAATTTTTGAATTTGTTGGGTTATTATCTAATTTGTTGATAATTTAGCTTAATTGTTTTCCTGAATTTCGTTTATTTGTTTGCCTATTATTGGATTTTCTGAATTAGTTTCCTATATAGTACGAATGTAGAAAAATGACTCGAACTTGGATGATTGATGCAAATATGAGTGACCGCAACTATAAGGATGGTTTAGCTGAATTTTATGAAGTCTTTCGAACAATTTGAAAGGTTCTTCTAGTATTGCATGTCCTTGTGAAAGATGTGGTAATATTAGCTATATGGCTTTTTCGGACGTTAAAATACACCTAGAAAAGTGGAGATTTAGGCGATCCTATACACGTTGGATTTTTCATGGGGAACCATTAGAGGACAAGAATAGCTCTGAAGAAGATGATGTTGAGGTACACGAAAGGCTAACTGATGATCCTGAGTTTGCCGAGTTTTTTGAGTTGGAAGCAGAGAAGTTGAATGTTGGGTCTATAGATAATGAAGAGAATGATGATGAGTCGAATGCTTTTGGAGATGTAGGTGATGACACTATTAATTAGGATGACCTTAACAACATGTATGAGAAGTTGTGTGAGTCTGAAGCACCTATGTATCCTGGTTGTAAGTTCACAAAAATGTCGGTTGTGGTGAAGTTGTATAATATCAAGGGGGCAAATGGGGTGAGTGACACGTATTTCATTAGTTTTTTAGCCTTGATAAAGCAGTTGCTTCCAGATGGTAATGTTCTACCTGTTAAGACATATGAGGCGAAAAAACTAATAAGAGGAGTGGGTATGAAATATGAGAAAATACATGCATGTCCAAATGATTGCATATTGTATCGGAAATTATATCAAAACTTAACCAATTGCCCTAAATGTTTGGGGTGGCGTTATAAGGATAAGGAAGGGATCCCGGCTAAGGTGTTGTGGTATTTTCCATTGATACCAAGAGTCATAAGGATTTATGCGAATCCCGATGATTCAAATATGTTAACTTGGCATGAAACAGGAAGAATAAATGATGGAAAGCTAAGACGCCCGGCAGATGGTATGCAATGGAAATCGTTCGACGCTAAGTATCCCGAGTTCGGCAATGAACCTAGAAACTTACGTCTAGCGCTGTCCATTGATGGAATGAACTCACACGGAAACATGAGTAGCCAACATAGTACTTGGCCAGTAGTGTTGGCTATTTATAACTTACCTCCATATGTGTGCTTGAAAAGAAAGTATTTGATGTTGTCGTTGTTAATTTCCGGCCCTAAACAACCTGGAAATGATATAGATGTCTATTTGGAACCTCTTCTAGATGATTTGCGAATGATGTGGGATAGTGGGATAGAAGTATTTGATGCATATAAGAACGAAACATTCAATTTGAGAGCGATGTTATTGTGTACAATATCTAACTATCCGGCTTATGGCGACCTTTCTGGGCACACGGTTCATGGGAAAGAGGCTTGTCCATTGTGTGGGGAGGATATCGAGTCTGAATACTTGAAGTCTTCTCGTAAGTATGTGTATATGGGAAATAGGAGGTTCTTGTATTATGAACATTGTTATCGCAAGATGCAGAAAGCATTCAATGGAAGACAAGAACTTCGTCAACCTCCTAGAATTTTGAGTGGGCATGAAGTTTATCAGAAAGTAAAGCATATTGAGATAGATTATGGGAAGAAGAGCGGCTCTAAATTGTCTACTCGTGGGTATAAGAAAAGATCCATATTTTTTTATAAACTTCCATATTGGCCTGACCTAGAGGTCAGGCATTGCCTCGATTTCCTGAACATTGAGAAAAATGTCTGTGATAATATTATCAGTACCCTTCTGAATGTTCCAGGTAAGCAAAAGGATAACGCCGCAGCTAGGGAAGATATGAAAATGATGGGTATTAGGCTAGAGTTGGCACCACAGAAGAGAGGTAATCGTACATTTTTACCGCCAACAGCTTATACACTTTCACGGAATGAGAAAAAAAAGTTATGTGCATGCTTGAATGGAATTAAAGTGCCAAATGGTTATTCATCGAACATCAAAATCCTAGTGTCGATGCAAGACCTAAAACTCACCGGGTTAAAGTCACATGATTGTCACACTTTGATGCAATAATTACTACCTGTGGCTATTCGTTCCATTTTACCTGAAAAGGTAAGATATGCTATAACTAGATTTTGTCTCTTCTTCCAGTCCATATGCGAGAAAGTCATCGATCTCGATGATGCAGATTCATTGCAGGACCTCGTTGTAACCTCTCTTTGTCAGTTGCAAATGTATTTTCCACCCTCTTTTTTCACTATCATGATTCATCTGACCATTCACTTGGTTAGGGAGATTTTGTACCTTGGGCCTGTGTACTTGAGATACCAGTATCCTTTCGAAAGATTGATGAAAGTCTACAAGGACTATACATCTAATCGGTATCGTCCGAAAGGTTGTATTGCTGAACGCGCTATTTTAGACGAAGCTCTTTCATATTGTTACGCTCATCTCTCCCCCGAGGAGTTGATTGGCGTTCCTAAGAATCGTCATAGTGACTGGATGACAGGAAAAGGTATTAGGGGCCGGGTTGAAAAAATTGTGACACGTGAAATGTTGCATTTAACACATACGTATGTGCTAAACAACGAAGATGATGTGCAACCTTATATTAAAAAACACAAAGATGAGCTCAAATATGATCACCCAAACAAGACCGAGAAGTGGATTGCAAACGAGCATACGAAGACGTTTGCAGAGTGGTTTAGGAATATTGTCTTAGAGTGTACGAATCAAACTGGGGATGACATCTCTCCTAGGTTACTACGTCTTGGTTTAGGTCCAAATGCCGGGTCACCTTTTACAAGCTTTTGCCATTAATGGATATACTTTTTACACCCGCGAGCAAGATGAGTTGAGCACAATGCAAAATAGTGGTGTGAGTTCTGAATTTGAGGCAATGCACTTTGCTACTTCAAAAGATAAAAAGCCTATTTGGGGAAAATGCCTTTATTATGGTGTTATTCAAGAAATATTGGTACTAGATTACATTGATTTCACAATGCCTTTGTTTCGATGTAACTGGGTTGATAACAACATCCATTGTGTCCGAAAGGATAAGATGGGATTTACGTTGGTCAATCTGGGTAAGGTTGGCAATAATAAGGATGATCCTTTCATAATGGCATCCCAAGCTAAACAAGTGTTCTATGTCACCGATCCTATGGATAAGAAGTGGTTTGTTGTACTGTCTATAAGGAGTAGAAGGAGTAGTCCATCCGATAATGGTGATGATGATCAGGATGTCGTTTTTGAGGGAATGGATCACTCTACCACTGTATCTTATTTCGACGATGTTGACACTGATCATGAGGACACTGAAAGCATCTATATGCGTGATGACCATGGTGAAGGTATTTGGGTTAACGAAGAAACTATGACATCCAAGAAACGTCCCCGATCCTGAGATGGTCCATAATGTAAGTTATTACTTCCTCCGTTCTCATATGATCTACCCACTATATCTTATAATGAAATAGTAGCTTTTATTTTATTTTTTAAATATATATATATATATATATATATATATATATATATATATATATATCTTCCTTTTAGTTTTTTTTAAATAACTATCTCCACCGAATGTTAGTAGAAGGAATCGCATATTTAATACAAACGTCTTTGGAAATCTTACAAGACCACAGGGTTACACATTATCTTTATTTAAGTTGCCTTTTCATACAGGCCCACGACACTGCTTACGATAGGCGGATACAGACACACACAATTTGACACTCAACAAATAACACACGACGTTGCTTGGAAGTTTCAGCCACAACCTGGTTGTAGACACGGACACATTTTGTAGGGGTTTTAGGGGTACATTTTTTGGAAAACAGCCACAACCTGGTTGTAGGCATCATCGCTTTCTGACCTGGCCGACTGCTACCCATCAATGATGGTCGCATACGGCACTTGGAAATAGTCCACGATATTCTTCAGAAGCTTAGCATCCGAGTCTGTGGCTACCCAGAGGTATGGTTCGAGTGTTGACCTATTCGGAGCATTCTAGTCGTTCATGCCATGGCCTCTGAGTTGAAACACCATGTCAAGCTTAAATGCTAATTCTGCATGTGCAGGTGATGTTCCAAACTGAATGAGTAGACTCCCTTTGAATCCCCATAGCCCCCATTGTGGCTTAACTTTGCTGACCAAGTATCCCAGCTCAATAAGCTTATTCCTCAAAGGATTAAAGCTCTTGGAAGCAAATTTTCCATTGTCTATATCTATGTGGCCTGGGACATTCATCAGGACACAGTGATATGGACGACCAACATTTTGAGTCATTTTCAGACCAGTAATTTGATGGTTTAATTTATTTGTGAGTTGTGGGGAGCTAATGGGATGCCTCTATTCTGAATTTATAGCAAGTTTGAGATGTGTTGTCTTTAGCTTTTGGTAGCTTTAAAAAGCCAATAGAAGCAATGGTAATTGTTAAAGATTCCCAAATTTGCATGGCATGGTAAATCCTGTAGATATGCAGTATGCATGCATGCTGGTGTTGTCTTATTTTCTTGATCTTATTATTAGATGTGGATGTTGTTGTTGAAATTGCTGAATAATGTTGCAGTATATAGTGCTTCTGCTGTTACAGTATGTATTGTTACAGGTTTGGACTGTAATGGAATTACAGTAATTTAAAAAAAAAAGGTTCAACAATAACAACGGTTATATTTAAATTACCCGTTGTTAATACTTTCAACAACGATTATAGTTACATTACCCGTTGTTATTACTATCAACAACGGTTATAGTTACATTACCCGTTGTTATTACTTTCAACAACGGGTGTAGTACCCCTACCCGTTGTCATTTATTTTTTAGACATATTTCATTTTGGCGCAAATTTGGTGAAAATATATTACAACGGGTATATTTTAACCGTTGTAATAAAGTTTTGACAACGGTTGACTTTTATTGACCCGTTGTTATTAACATATAACAACGATTTTGTTTTGAGGACCCGTTTTCAGTAGTTTGTCTTAATAAAAAACTTAATTACAAACACATACAGCATACCACACAAACACACACAACACCAGTTCAACCGTTGGTATCCTGAGTTTATTATTCTCTCTCCCCCGCTTTCTACATTCTCGTTGCCGGCCGTTGCCCAGTTTCCGACGCCCAGATTCCGTTGCGTTCCCTTATCATCCTGATCGTTCTCTTTATCATCATCATCATCAGGTATGTTCACTTTAATTTTGTGTTTCGTCATTAGGGTTTTAAGACGATCATCTTTTTTCTTTTTCATGCATCTGTTTGTTTTTTATCTTCTTTGTTATCTTTATCATCTCGCATCATCTACTTCACTCCTCTTATTAGGGTTTAGGATTTTAGAAGCTCAAACTGTTGTTTTAAATTTTCATTCCTCTTTAGGGTTTTAGATAATACTCTGCATGACGTTGTTAAGTTGTTCATTTACTATTTCATTCATATTTGTGTTTTAGGATTATCATGGGTGAAAAACGGAAAAGAAGTCAAAAGAATAATAAGCGTGGGGATGATAATAAGCCTCGTGAGAGGGGTGCTACGAAGTGCCCGTAAGCCCTTGCAGCTATAGCCGCTAAAGATCCGCTTAAAATAACATGGAGCTCGAAGGGTTTCCCTACTGGTCCAAATGCGGGTTTTTTATCCAGTTGAATTGGATGTTATACAAGACAGTTTGTGCCTATCCATTTAGATGATGTTAGAAATTTGAATCCAAAATTGGGGAAGTTATACTTGGCTCGTATAAAAGAAGCCCTTGATATACCCAATGAATGCCATGATAAGTATTTAATGCAGAAGGCATGGGGTGCCCTAAGGCAGTGGAAGTGTGACGTTGCTAGGGATTGGTTGTATGTGGACAAGGCAACGGGGGAGATGCGTAAGAGCCCACCGGGAGACAATAAGTGTCCCACCATCAGTCAGAAACAATGGGATCTTTTCAAAGCGATGAGAACTAGTGAGAAGTTTCAGGTTAAATATCCTCGCCTTTTAACGATTTACCTATCATTTTTTTAATTAATGAGTTCTTTATATAATCTTTTTGTTATCTCATCTATTTGCGCTTTTATATAATTTGAAGGCCGTTAGCGGAAGAAATCGTGCTAACATTTCATGCAAGAAGGGGAAATGGTATGGTTCTCGAGGCGGTTACAGATTGATAGAGGACAACCTCGTAAGTAGCATGCATTCCCCTGTGAGATTTGATTTTTTTAATCACACTTGGACTTAATACACATTTACATGTATAACTGTTACCATGTTAATGTGTAGGTGGCTAAGGGAGTGACCGACTTGGATCGGCATGTAACTTATAAAGAAGGGCACACGCCTAAAGGATCCCGGTCGCGTGACAAATATGATGAAGAAGTGTTGGCCAACATAGTAAGCATTATTTTATTAAGACGCGTTCATTACTAACTTTATTATTTTAGTCACAAATATAATTTGAAGTTTATTTAATATATTATAGGACAAGGTATTGAAGGAGGTAGAAGAAGGGAAATTCACTCCCAATGGTCGTGAAGACTTTCTTGCTAGAGCGATCGGCCGACCCGAATATCCAGGTCGATTGAGGGGCGTCCCGTTACAGGTTGGAGTAACGAAATATTATGGGACAACTGCCCCCGAAAAAGAAGAAAAGGAAGACTAAGGCTGAGAAGGCTGACATGGTACCATTTATTCTATTATTTTCATTTAAGTTCAACTCACATGTTATTGTTGGGATAAAAATTGCTGAAACATTACATTCTTGGCACGCAGCTTCAGTTAATGGCATCCGTACTACTAAAGATGAATGCTGGAGGCAAGCTTTCCGAAGAAGAAGTGAAGATGATGGAGGATGTTATTAAAGGGGTAATAAGGTACAACAGATTGGTCAAGAGGCCGAGAACACTACTACCTTGGCAATACATGAGAAGGAAGTATCGGTCAACGAGACTCATAAAGATCAGGTACCTAATGCTTCTGAAGTTGTAACAACTAAAGCCGATCAGGTACCTAATACTTATTTATTTTTCTTTTCTTTTTTTTTTGGGTAAGATCAGGGGGTGTGTTCCCAGCCAGCTCTAATGCTATAACTTCTGACATCGTGCCATTGGTTAATTTTATTAGGTAAATAATGGGTCTGAAAAAGAGATGCAACTTGAGAAGACGGCTGATGGAAAACAGCATACATCCCCTTCAAGTCAGTTCACTGTTTTTAGTAAGGTATGCATGAAGTGTTTAATTAGTTAAATTTATATGAATTCTATTAAATTTTGGGATATAATAATGTATGTGTATTCTTCAGGCCGTAAACAAGAGGCCATTTATTCTTGCTGACCTTAAATTCGATAAACCAATTGTGCGTGTTGGCCGGGCTCTCGTAGAAGTGCCCACCAAATCAGCAACGGAAACTGTAGTGGTTGTTCATGGCGAAAAACTTTTACTGAATCATAGAAAAGTGGAGATAACTGAAGTCTTTCCAAGCCATGAAAACTTTCAACTGCCCGTCCCAGTTCGTGACGACATTACCATTCTGGGAGATGCGGTTGGAAGTTTCATCCAATGGTCTAAATCTCACATCTTCCTGGCTCGTTCGTCTCCGCCTCAGCCGAAAGCAGTTGGGGTTAGAAAAAATACCTTTATATGTTAAATTTTTAATTGTTGAATGTTTTTATATGTTATTTTTTTTTGTTGGGAACAAAAAAGCCGGCTAAGGCGGATAAGCCTAAGTCCACAGACATGCCAACTACCTCGTCGAGACAACAACTTGATGAGGTATTTAATTAACTTCTCCATTTTTTTGAAAACCTCTCTTTATTTATATTTTTTCTGTATTTCTAAAAAGCATGGAAATTTTTTGCAGGGAACAAAAAAGCCGGCTAAGGCAGATAAGCCTAAGTCCCCGGACATGCCAACTACCTCGTCCAGACAACAACTTGATGAGATATTTAATTAACTTCTCCATTTTTTTAAAAAACCTCCCTTTATTTATCTTTTTTCTGTATTTCAAAAAAGCATGGAAATTTTGTGTAGGGGACAAAAAAGACAGATAAGGCTAAATCCCCAGTCATACCTGCTACTACTACCTCATCATTGAAAGAGCAGGTTGATGAGGTATTTAGTTAAGTACTCTTTTATTTTTATTACTCCAACTAGTTAGCTAGGATATGTTACCTTTGGATTTTTTATTATTTTAATTATCTATATGTGTAGGCTGGTGGTAGTAGCACAAAATCAAAGAATCATTATTTTCCCGAACTGAAAGATGTTAGGAGTTTATACTCCACAAAATATTCTGGGAAGGATTACATTCTAAAAGTAAGAACGGTGACGATGAGGAAACTGCATGAGGAGGCTTGCGATCGCATAGAAAACGAGCAATTGATAATTATTCCGCTCGAGGAGCATATTCTAGGGGTTGAGCGCGAAGCAATTATGTCATGGGATATGCTAGCCATTTGGGCTGGCCTAGACGAGATTGATGTCCAACACCTATTTGTTTGGATGAAGTAAGTTTCTTAATAAATAATTTCATATTCTAATAGTCTGACTACTAGATAGTGCTTTAAATACCGGAATTAATACCGTAATAATGTAGGATATTGAAATTGAGAGTGATCCCCGAGAACAAGATTCCAAGTGATCAATACGGGTTCCTGTGCGCCTATGTTTTATCTATGTTTATCTCGATATTTTCGTTCGAAGATCAGGTAGATTATATTGCTCAGCAATTGGCGACAACCAAGAAGCTGGTTTTTGCCCCTTATAATGAAAGTGGGTAATAAACAAATTAATATTACGTTTCCCCTACAATTGCATTTTCACAACTAATATTTGTACTTGTTAATAATGATGATGATGTCTCTTGATGTAGGACTCATTGGGTGCTTGCAGCCATCATGCCGACGAAGAAGAAAGTTTTTTGGTTGGACTCTATACATAATCCACCAAGCGAGACTTTTAAGCGCTTGATTATTAAGTAAGTTTATAATACTGATTTATTTATAATAACATTTTCAATTTTTATTTATAGCAAAAAGCTCATTTTTGCCCCTAAAAAAATGAGTTTCTGCCTCCTTTTTTTATTTTTATTTTTTTAAAAAAAGGGCCTTTGAGAAGAAAAGAGTTAACGAGCAGGATCAACCCACGAAAGATTCTGATGGTGGCCCTAGTTTTATTACGATAACAGGGGTACGTGCTCAAATACAATACCCTAAGTGCAAAAATCTGTGTTTAATACTAATACAATACCTAAAGTTCAAGATTCTGATGTGAGCCTTCTCTCGTCTGTTTGTTTTTATGTAATAATAGGTCCCTCACCAGCCGGATAGCATATAATGTGGATACTACGTTTGTGGGTTCATGTCGGAGATTATTATGCGAAGATATATCCTTATTCCAGAAAAGGTTAGTAATTTAATAATGTGTTTATCACTTTTTTTAAATTAGAGCTGATGTTGTCTTGCTTGCTGCTATACCATGATGTTGCTATGCTGAATGATGTATGTTGTTACAATAATGTCTTGTCTTTGTTTTTTCCGCAGTATGTAATCAGCACGCCACAAGAACTTCAGCAGTAAAAATCGCAACATATAGACGAGGTAAGGGACATGTTGGGCAAATACGTCTTAGAACATAGCAATGCTGAAGCCTAAATGCATGATACTCAGAGCTTAGATCAGCTTATTAGTAAATTTTTTGTTGAAGTTAGGGAATGATTAGTTCATGTAAATTTAACTCCTTGTAAGTATATATATATATATATATATATATATATATATGATGCTGCTGTTGTGGTTGAATTGAATCTATAGAGTTCTGATGAACCCAGCTGTGATTTATGCTGGTGCTGATATATGCAGGTGTTTGAATGGCATGAAACAAATTTAATTTTTAAAAACATTAGGAGTTGGTAATAAAAACGGTTACTAAAACAAAAACCGTTGTAAATACCTTTCACAAATACCCGCCATAATATTCAACAACAGGTTTTGAAATAAGAGCCGTTGTAAATACCTTTCACAAATACCCGCGCATAATATTCAACAACAGGTTTTAAACGAAGAACCGTTGTTACTACAAATTTCAACAACGGGTTTTTAGCATATACCCGTTGTTAAAAGTCTTCACAATTTTGGTGGGAAAGTTAAAACAACGGTTATTTATATGATAACCGTTGTTATATTATTCCCACCAAAATTTTTGAAACACTTTCCACAACGGCTTACACGCAACAACAACGGCTTTTAACCGTGGTGAATACTTTCGACAACGGTTTAAGTAAATAACCTAGCCATTGTAAATACCTTTTACAATGGCCGCTTTAACAACGTCCGCTTTTTGTTTTTACAACGGTTTTTACCCGTTGTTATAGCCTGTATCTGTATTAGTGGATGTTGTCATAGTTACAATGATACCTTATTGAAGAAACATAGTTGTGGGAGGTGGTTGGACTACTTTCGATCTTGTGTTAGACGAGACTTTTGTTGACATAGTTGTGGCAAGTAATTAGCGGAACATGTGGGTACTGAGCTGGAAGTTGCAGTTAGTTCATAGTCTTTTATTGGAGTAGTAAGTATGAAGTGTTTGGGAATTAGTATCATGTTAAGTTATGGACGAGTTTAATGACAATAAAAAGGAGAATTTTAGGATCAAGTGGGTGTGTAACAATTTTGGGTCGTGAGTTAGGTGGTGGGGATAGGTACGCGGATAGAAAAGATTGTGGTTATGCGGTAATGTGGGAGAGTTGTGGTAGTGGTTATAATGAGGATTTTGTGGTATATGTTAGGTGGTGTGCGGAATCATTAGGAGTATGGAATTAGGGAGAGAAAGAGCCTTGGAACTGGGAATGGTTATCGGTGTTAAGGTTATAGCCGGTTATCAGTGACACGAGATGGTGATAAGGGGAAGGAATAGCTAAGGATCTAGTATTAGTTGGGTTACGGGGACGTAACATTTATCTTAAGAGGAGTAGGATGCGACAAAGAGAGTTTGATGGTTATGCGTATGGTGGTATATTTGGAAGTGTTGAGTCCTGATGTGGAATAAAGGATGGACTTGTAGTTGATATTATGAAAGGTAAAGGTTATGCTTGTAGTAGTATGTATTTTATGTGTATGATTATGGAGTAAGGTTATAGGTAAGTATGGTTACGATGGTGTTGACACTTTTAGGTGGTGTCGTTTATGAGTGTGAGTAAACTTCGAGGACGAAGTTCATTTTAAGGGTGGTAGAATGTAACAACTCGCTTAGTAGATGGTGGTGATATTGGATTTGATAGTGAGCGGTATGGAAGTAAGACAAAGTTGGCAGCACTTGTGTTGTTGGTATTCGATAGAGTTATATTGTGAGCTGCATTTTTAGGTAGGCGCTGGGCGTTGTTTAGTGAGTTAGTGTCAAGGATGAAGGATGAGAGTTATGTCGTGATAGTTGGTGGAGGGGTATGTGTGATTGCCGTGTAGGTATGAGTGTGAACTTCGGGGACGAAGTTCGATTATAAGGAGGAAAAACTGTAATACCCAGTTTTCTGAGTCTAGCTTACTCGGCCGAATAAGGCTAACTCAGCCGAGTAAGGTGTCGTGTGTTTTCTAGTCAGGCTACTGTCTAGGAACACTCGGTCGATTAGTGTAATACTTGGCCGAGTAAGTGGTACTCGGCCGAGTAAGTGGTACGCGACCGAGTACTCCAGATACTCGACCGAGTAACCGGTCTAACGGGATTAATTTCCGCTGTTTGATTAAGGGTGATTAAAGATTATATAAGCCTCGTTTAACAGTTTCTAATTCATTTTACCAAAACCTAAACTACGTTCTTAACTCCTCTAATTAACCTAAACCACTCTCAAGGCAAATGATCATTCATGAGTCTTTCGTTCATCTGTTTGGCATCAGTTTCATCGGTAAGTCATTAGTATTGTGTCTTTTGATTTGAACTGTCTCTTAGGGTTTTGCCCTAATGATTAGATGGGCATTTTCGGGAATGACTTCACGCCCTTGATTCGCCCCTTGTGGTTCCCGTTACAAAGGGGGATGTGCACATTAATGGACATGGGTTGTTGCTCGTTGCGTTGAGCGGGGCTTAGGTGGGCAAGGTTGCGGTCCCCCACTGGCGGTAAGGAATATATTTTTAGCAGTTTGAATGGGAGGGAAAATATTCAATCCGGCATCAAAATATTACACCCCGTGATCAATTAAACCCAGTTTTAAAACAGTACAAACATGATGATCAAAAGCCAAAACACAACTTCCTCAAAAAAACAAAAGATGCCAATACACAATGGCTCTATATATACACACACGTACATAAGGCATGAGAAAACTATTCAGACTCCGCTAATGAAACAACATAACTGTCCCACATATTTCTCAACTAGGTGATGTCCTCTGGCGAATATTCTAGGGCTTTGTTGAGTATTAGTGGAAACTACAATTCAAATATTCATAATCGAAATAAATATAATATATGGAAGTATACAGAATTGAACTCAATTTACGTCTGAAATCGTTTTTAAATCTCACTAACCCGTATCAGAATGGTAGAAAGTTTTCCGTTGATAACCTCCTACATGGACTGACAAACGTAAAAGGCGCATTGTTTGTCGTTTGGTGCTTTAAGAGACTATTACATAAATCACACACAAATTAGCTAAATTAAATAATCAACCTCTCGTATAAACATAAATTAAATGATACGAGTAGTTATTAAGAATACAATTACTAATGGCGTGATAAAATTGGGAACAGTTTTGCTTTCATATTTCCCAAGTGGACATAATCTTTTTTTTTTGCTTCAAAAACATTAATTTATAAATATACAAACATGCCATTATTGTTTGCATATATATGGCTCAAGTCATACAATAACAAATGATATTATTGAAGGCTGTAAACCTACTCAGTTATCATCATTACACAACTGTCAGAGGGTTTGCCTTCGCGAGAGCCAATCCAGTACACTGTTTTTGTTTCCACTTGGATTGCCAATAGCACCCAACGCTTCCTATTCAATTTGGGACATTGAACTGTTAGTTCATTTACACGCATGTAAGCATGTTAATAATAAATTTATAGAACCGTGATTCATTACAATAATCACGTACTATACATATATATTCTCATTGTAGGGGGCAAGCCATAGTTTTTTGGTTGACATCAAGGGACGAGCGATACTATTGATTTGTTCTTCGTATGAAATTCTGTGCACAGAGAACGCCTTAGGACTCAAGAATCCGTAGGCGTGAATTGTGACCTTCCACTCAACGATCTGATTATTCAGGTACCTATTACGCCACATGGAACGAAGAATGTTATTGTAATTGATAATTTAAACAAACATCATTATTCTTAAATGGAAATTACTAAATAGTTTTATTAATAAAACTTACTTCATCCAAATCAAAATGTAAACCGCATCTAAATTGTCAAGGTCGACAAATTCCATCAGTTGCTTCGGGTCCAGTACGGCTATATCGGCTGCGCCCATAATTTCATCTTCAATGTTAATCATTACTACATCCCCTCTAGGTGACTTCTTTACAGCCAGGTTGTGCAAAACCTTCGGCGAAGTAGTTTTCATTTTTTTCTTATATTCCGATTCATAATAAGAATCATAAGCATGCTTGACTGCAACAACTTTCGTAGCTGGCTTATATTGTATGTTCTGTGGTTTTGTTTTGGGGAAAGACGTAGTCCTTTCGGTGACTTTGTCTGTTGACATAGTAGTAATTGCATTAGCTGCCGCCATGGCTTTGCTTAACTTCTGCAGATGTAAAGATTAAAGTACTTATGATATATATGTTAATATTCGTACCCTAATATATTTAAAGAACAAGTAATATTGAACGTCTGCGTATAGGTACCTCGGGGATGACAACATTGATAAGTTTGTTAGGCCATTGCACATAAGAACTTAAGGCTTCTTTCAAATAAGTGACCTCATCATTAGAAAATGGTACTTTTACTTCGCCATACTCGTCTTTAAATAATTGGGACACTTCCACTTTCCTGCATTTGTTACGAAGGGGTGTACAATGAACCTTAACTTGTTGAAGCCAGTCGTAAGAGAACATGTATCCCCTGGCAATAACAACTTTCTGTTTCCCCTGTAAATAGAACAGACGAAAATCCACCTTGCAATCGCCCTTCACAACAGCTTTAATCAATTAGTACACATACATTCACTACCTTTAATAAATTTCATAAGTAAAAAACGTGTACTGAGATGAATAATTATAAACTAGAAGCTATTACCTTTTTCGGTGTTGAGAAGAACGTCTGATCATCAACTACCTCAATCTCATCGTGTGTCACGGCCTTCCTAACTTCCTCTTCCTCTTCAACTACCTGATATCGATCCTCGGCTCCCACCTCAGTCTCCTTTGCCATTTCCTTCTCCCTTGCCATGTCCTCATCAGCTTCCTTCTGTGCATTAACACTTGTCGATATAACACGTACTGATTTTCCAAATCATATAACACATTGTATATATAAATATTATCGGCTCTTTTTCCTCCTCCACCTCCTCCTCCTCCTCCTCCTCCTCCTCCTTCTTATCCTCCTCCTCCTCCTCCTCCTCCTCCTCCTCCTCCTCCTCTGCTTCCTTTATGACTTCTTGAACCATATCCAACTCTTCTTCTGATGACTTTTTCCCAGTTTTCAACATTCTCAGCATCAACCTGACTATTTTCTGTAGCTGTGTAGTAGAAACTAATGTCAGCATATATAGTTATAAATTACGTTGGTTCAAATACAGTATTTATACGATTACCTTCTTGGAATCATCACCACTCATCATCCTTCGAGTAGTTTTCCCAAAATACTTAGTGATACCAACATGCGTCGATACTCCTCTCACACGACCTGGATGCTCTGCTTTGCCGATTGCCCTAGCAAGAATGTCATCACGTCCTTGAGGCTTCCATTTTCCTTCCTCTACCTTCTTCTCACAGATCCTCTACATACACAAAAAACCATTAAGCAACTAAATTTTATTTAAACTCACAATTATATAACTCCGACCACCAGCTTGCCGTAAGTGTGACATATTAAGTCAAACTTACAATTTTCTCTTTGATGTCCTTATCTTATTCAGTTTCCGTCTTTCCGTTCTTAGGAGTGTGACCTTCCACCCAAGCGTCGTGACGACTGAATTTTCCAAGCTTTGCCTACAATTCATTCATCACATTGATATCCTCTAAAATATGTATGATTACTATGAACATATATAAAATCCGACTAAAACACCTAATAGTCTAATACTATAAGAATTATGCACTTAAAAGTTTCGTCTTAATCAATCTATAACCACCTCGGGAGCTGTAAAAGACGGTCTTTTTATTTGAAATGTTCGCCTTATTCCTCTTAGTCATAGCCTTCATCAAATAAATTGTATCAAGAAACGTAAGCATGACCAAACACTAAACTAAGTATACTTCTTTACATATTATTATTAAGTTACCTTAAACTTTTCAGACCGCCTATAAGCGATATAGCTATCCTAATGTCTTGACTAGCATACGGATACTTCTTTGTTGGTGGTTTCTAGTTCATCTCCCCGGTTTCCTTGTTGAACAAGTGGTTCTCTGCAATCTTTAACTTCAAAGAACTGAGGGCTTCCCTGTCCTTTTTTTGAGGTACTTATCATACTTTTCGGGGACAACGTAAGCTAACTGCATATATGATGAGCATAGTTGGTACAAGGGTTTCGGCTAATAAACATATCAAGTAGTAACTTAATTTCAGCTAAAGCATTTATTATTGTATATACATACCTTCATTCTGTTTATTAGCATGGCGTTCCTTATTTAACACAATTCACTGATACGCGGTGTACCGTGAGGCACATATTGTCTTACACAACAACCAATCCAACTCGCAAAATACCCAACATTCTCACCATATGGCAACCCCGTATATTTATCTCATTGTAAAGGATTAGGTATCTTCGAATTTATTGCTTTTAGGGAAACCCTGTAGCGCATTCGACCCGTAGTGTGTTGCAAATTATTCTCATCACCTGAGTCGTCGCCTGACGCATTTCCATTGTTTCTTTTCTGCTTTTCGACCATATCTAAAGCAAAAATTAATAAACAATTAATAACAATGCATACTTATAATAATAAACAAATCTCTAGAGAGGAGGGTTTATGATAGAAAAGTAGATCTATATACTTAATATATTCATATACGTTTGTTAATTTACTCATAAAATTAATTGGTGATCTTATGCATGCAAACTATAAACTATTTAAAAGAAAAAAAATCTTCATCTTACATTGTGATTTTCGGTTTATAAGGGCACAAGAGAGATCTCCTTCTCTCTTGTTCTTGTGCTTTCCTCAATGGATGAACAAAGACCCAAGTGTAGGATCTCTCCCAAAGCTTAATACCCAAAGCACACTCTTAATTAAAATTAACATTATAAATCCTAGTACAATATTAATTTTGTAGAAAAATTGACCCAAAAATATTTGGTTTTATCTCCTAAAACCGGTTAGGAGAAAGAGAGGAAGGAAGGTGAAATATTTTATCTCTCTAAAATATTTTGATGAGATAGATGAATTAATGAACAACAATTACATTATTGTGTATAATAGGTAAAATAAGAGGAAAAACCAAAGTGGTTTTTCCTCTCCAAAAAACCGGGTGGAAGAGGGGGTGGAGGGAGCCAATGCATGCTCTAGTTTGTCTTCACAATGACAACTAGTTTGCATGGCTAGTTAAGTAGGTAATCATGGTGTTTACCACTAACAAAATAAACTTAATATTTGCCTAATCCACCTCTTAATTTCGGCACACATAGATAATATGGACTCCATATTATCTTTGTCAAAATGTCAATTTGTCTTATGTCACATGTCATATGTTAACATAAATTTGTTATGTATTTTAAACACATTAAAAATCAACGTATTAATAAAAATACGTCATATACAAAAATCGACTTAGTAATTCGCAATTACTAGTACCAAAATATTTTATCAATTATAAATCACAATAATTGTATTTATAATAATTCATTCAAATCCAATTGTTTCCTTAAACAATAATTTCATCTGAGTAATGAT